>NC_060121.1:262710338-263915326 GCF_021461395.2 Schistocerca americana | reverse complement strand
ATTTTGTTGACTCCTTCGGAAATTCCATTTTCGACATTGTTATGTTGATTTCGGCCCGAAACTAGTCATCAAATTAAAGATAAAATATTTGCAACTTGGACTGGTTTTTCGTTCTACATATTTTAATGTGTTATAAATATAAAACTGAACAAAACGTGATTGCGTATACTTGACTCAGGGCATATATTTTGAAAATAATAGGTTTGAAAACAAGGAAGATATATTTTTTCGATGTGCTTATGCGACAATAATGTCCAAGAGGTAGGGCAAAGTGGGGTAAGACAGGGTAGTGGGGTGAAACCGGGTACCGTTTTTCTGATGCCACTATTTATGCTCTCTGCTAGAGGGACACAGGCTTACACTGCGTTAGTTAAAAAAAAAAACAGAAAAAAGAGCGACCATATTGGTTTTTGTTGCTGTTCAGTTCACCGCATTTGTGAAGTTAAGTTCGTTTTGTGGTATCAACAGAGTGATGTTGTTTTGTTTTAATACTCTGATTATTTTATAGTCACTACACTTACAATAACGCTATTTAGTCAGGAATATTGCTTGTTTTATGGAATAAACAGAGTAATGTTCTTGTGTTTTAAACCTACGATTATTTCATAGTTATTACACCTGTAATAATGTTATTTAGTCAGGGATATTACACGATCAGTAAGTACAACACACTAACAAAGAATAGGGATTTGGTTCAGTAATAGCGTGAATTTGTTTCGTTTTTGTAATCTCTGCGCTCAGGATAGGAACGGGTACGTTGGATGGAGGCAAGACCAGGCAGTACCTGGTCAGTACTGCGACAGTGATTCTATGGATGAAGACGATAAAAACAGCTCAGACGTCAATTACTTGCACTGTGGTGACATATTTCTAAACTCAGAAGGAGAATTTTGGATTCAATGGGAAAAATGTCTTTGCTGGGCACACAATAGACCAGATAACGGGGATTCTAACTTTACATCTGAATTTACTGAATAATATTGTTAATTAAATTATATTTCGATAAAAAATTCTATTGCTTTTCACTGAAAATCTAATTTTTCTATGTTCCCGTAAAGTTGTTATGTGTACCCACTCTTACACCAATAGTGGGCCAACACTGGGTGATTTGACCTTCATCGTGAAAGAGCCGCTCATTAAAATAATCATGAACCTGTAACTTCTCTGGAAAAATATATTGTACCTATTTTAACAGTGGTTATTTTTACCAAATCTGGCAATTTACAGGTTAGATAGATTAGCTCTAAAGGGTCTACGAGTATTAATATTTGATCTCACCCATATATCCCCTCCTAGCGAGAGTACAACAACAGCTGAGGCACGAAACCCTAATATGGGTGCTAAAATAAAGGGGAAATAATATATTCATTGTTGCAGGGGTTAACAGCTGTTCAACGTAACAGTTATTATTCTGGTTTCATAAATGATGCAAAAAATCAAAGAAGTTAAACTTCTTTGGGTCATGTTGACCCCAGAGGTACTCAGCGCAGTAACCACGAACAAATTTTAAATTGTTGTAAACATAAAAATGAACAATACATCATTGGATACAATTGACTGACAGAGGGAAAGTAACATATTCTGTAAACAGTAGTTTCGAAAACAAGGTAGGCGGTGTTAGGGCGTCATGTTGACCACAGTGGTACTAGGAAAGTTAAAGTATTTGGACTGAAAACTTAGGTACCGTACTTATTTGACAAGTTAGAAGACGACAAATTTCCGTTTCCAAATTTATAATATTTGTACAAACTTCCACTGCCTACTTTTTCCCACTATGCATGGCGGTTGGTACTCCGTTTTGATTCTCACAGCGACGCCGAAAGGCACGAGTCCCGCTTGCTCGCGAAAGGTCACAAGCTACTTCGAGAACAGAAAATATACTTCGGCGCCGGGCGGCCAGCGAGACTCTGTAATAGATGGTCGTAGACGGACTTTTAATGCTGAGCGCAAAGAGATTGGAAAGCCCTCGATATAAATCCTCAGCCGCAAGACAGCATTTGGAGTGTCTGTCAGAAAGTTTCGCCTCAACCGCCGCGGGGAGGGGGGAGCCACTACAAAAGGCTTCGGCCCCTCCGCGCCGCAGTTTAGCGGAATATTAATGCCTTTTATCGGTAAACGTAACTTTCTTCCATTAATGCGACCGGTCTTCCAACGCCCAGCGAAAACCTAAAAAAGATTTCCCACACCTTTGTACTTCTGTTTTCCTTATTTTATTGTCTTCGTTAACCACAGATGCCTCAAATTCGAACTTCTCTCGCAGCCAGAGCGCCCTGAATCCTCCTGGAACTGCGTCTGACATTAAAATATGGCGCTAGGTTCCGCACCGAAAACTCCAGTGAAGATCGCGACGCGCCCTCACTATGAAAGTAGGAAAAAAAAAGAGGGAAATGCCTAGAGAGCTCTTCCACTGTGAGCTCGGAGAGGGAAGAGCTCCGACCCCATACATATTTAATTTTCGGGAGCAGACAACTTTTTGTAGAGGAAGACTTTCTAGGAACTAGATGGCGTCTCTCCTAGTGGCGTATCATTGTACAAGATACTTGTTATGTGTGCGCTTGTTATTGAGGTATGACACAATATTCAATTTCATTTCATATCATACATTACCTGCCATACACCATACCGAAGAGCTTACAGATCACTGGTTCCCAATCTGCGAGTAAATGCCCTCCCCGAGTGATAAATTGACAATTTTTGAGGTGCAAAACCCACAAGCGTTCGATTAACATTTTGTGCACGCTTAAAATTAATTTGTTGAAAATGAACCCTATGATTTATTATTTAATATACAACACATCGTCATCAGCTTCAGCAGGTGCAGCAGCCATCTGATATCCACTGCCGGGTAAAAGCCTCGCGTAGATATTTCACTGCATTGCGATCTTCAGCGACGTGAATCAATGTTGCTCTGGCTTATCTCCTGATGTGTCTGTCTACCATCCATAAATTAGTTTTCTCAGGCTCCTCCTGTTTCTTGGACTCCAGAAATGAACATCGTTTGGGCATCTACCACCAATTTTCTTGAATGTTGCTCAGCCCTCTTCCACAATTTCTTTCATCACTATCACAGTTGTCTTCCATTCTAGTCTGTTGCTTAATGTGGTACTGTCCAGAGACTGCAATGCCACACCGAACTCGGCAACGCGAGTCGACACCACAGACATCAGCGAGGGTTCGCTGCAATCTGTAATGACTTGTGAGAGGTGCTTCTGAAGACACACCTCCCCTTTCAACACAACAGCGCCCTCACATTGAGGTCATTATAGTGTCACGAATGCAAGAGCTCAGTCCCAGATCGAGACCTAAGCTCCAGCAGCCATTGTCATAGCGTAAGATCAACGAGCAGTTAAAGCTTCAGATAAACTTGTATATATTGCTGTAAATGCTGTTGTATTTGGTACTGGAGGAGAACAGTTCGTTAATCTGTGCGTCAAGTGATGCTTTCATAGTCAATGATACTTGTAAATTATCCAATACTCCTGTGGCAAGGAAGTGTGTCAAACTTAAGTCAGTCTTTGATTCATTTACGGAATAAAGTGAACTAATATTTCATATGTTCTAGTTTGATGAATATTTTCCCTCAGCAATCAGATAACAAGCAATTATGGCCAGACGAAAGTAGTTTCGTCTGGTCATAACACCTAATTCAGTTATTTGCATTCCTTTCCCTCTCAGCAAGTTGCAACACGCGGCTCTCCATTGGTCAATGAGCCGTCCTCAATTTTTGCGCGGTCTTCATGTTAAAAAAAAAACAAGTCTCACTGTCAAGTGTCAAAACCGTTAATATGAACTTCTTGTTAAAGTTCTGTTTCATACAAATAAATAAGCTTCATTCTGAAACTTTATTTAGTTAACCAACAGCACCTAAGGTCAGCTTTACACTTCTATTTATTGCTTTTGCTGTCCATCCAGTGGTAATTACCACTTGCAATCAGAAATAAAGCCTAATACAGTTACTGTTGTTGTTGTTGTTGTTGTTGTTGTTGTGCTCTTCGGCCCAAAGACTGGTTTAATGCAGCCTCCGTGCTACCATATCCTGTGCAAGCCTCTTCATCTCCAAATAACTAGATCCTTTTGAACCTGCTTACTGTATTCATCTCTTGGTGTCCTATGATTTTTATTCCCACAGTTCCCTTGAATACTAAATTCGTGATTTCTTGATGTCTCAGAATGTGTCTTATGAAACAGTCCCTTTTTCTAGTCAGTTTGTGCCACAAATTTCTTTTCTCATAAGTTCTGTGCAGTACCACCTCATTAGTTACATGATCTATGCTCCTATTCTTCAGCATTCTTCTCTAGCTCCACATTTCAAAAGCTTCTACTACCTTCTTGTCTAAACAGCTTATTGTCCACGTTTCACTTCCATGCATGGTTACGCTCCAGATAAATACCTTCAGAAAAGAGTTCTTAATACTTAAATCTATATTCGAAGTTAAGAAATTTGTCTTCTTCAGAAACGCTTTTATTGGCATTGCCAGTCTTCATTTTATATTCTCTCTGCTTGGCCATCATCAACTACTTTTCTTCCCAAATAGTAAAACTCATCTACTCTTGTAAGTGTCTCATTTCTCAGTCTAATTCCCTGAGCATCACCTTATTTAATTCGACTACAGCCAACCAAGCATGTTTTGCTTATAGTAAGTTGTGCGGTCAATATCGCTTAGGGTGTTCCTACATTTTCCAGAAATCCAAACTGATCTTCACCAACGTCGGCTTCTACCAGTTTTTCCACATTTCTGTAAAAAATTCGTGTTAATATTTTGCAACCATGACTTAGTAAACAGATAGTTCTGTAATTTTCACATCTGTCAACACTTGAATTTTTTCGAATTGCAATTATTATATTCTTCTTGTAGTCTGAGGGTATTTCCTCTGTCTCATACATCTTACACACCAGACGGCCCTACCATGGCTATCAGCGCTTCTGATGGAATGTCGTCTACTCCCGTGTCTTCCATGGTCGGCCAAATTCTTTTGCAGAGTCATATCTCCCACCTCATCCTCATCTAAATCCTCTTTCATTTCTATAACATTACTTTCCAGTTCATCTCCCTTGTGTAGCCTCTCTATATACTGCTTCCACCTTCCAGATTTCTCTTTTTTGGTTAGGATTGATTTTCCATCTGAGGTCTTGATTTTTATACGGTTCCTTTTCTTTGCCTAGAGAACAAATGTAAGGATTTAGAAGCATATTTCACTAGGGGGGAAGATAGGTACCGCCTACAGAAAACTGAAATAAACGTCTGGAGAAAAGAGCAGGAGCTGCTTAGCCATTTTGCACTTCCCGTCAATCTCATTTTTCAGGCTTTGTATTCCCTTTCAACTGCTTAATTTACTGCATTCTTAAATTTCCCCCTGTAATCAACTAAATTCAGTATCTCCTGTATTATCCAAAGATTCCTCCTAGGCCTTGTCTTTATACTTATTTCATCTTCTGCTGCCTTCTCTAATTCGTCTCATAAAGCAACCCATTCGTCTTCTACACTGATCCCTTCCGCTGTGCTTGTCAACCGTTGAATAATGCTCCCTCTGAAACTTTCAGCTTATACAGGTCCCACCTCCTAAATTTCCAAGCTTTTTGCTATTTCTTCAGCTTTAATCTACATTTCATAACCAATACAGTGTGGTCGGAGTCCATATCTGCCCCTGGAAATGTCTTACATTTCAAAATCTGGTCCAGAAATCTGTCTTACCATTATATAATCAATCTGAAACCTTCCAGTGTCTCCAGGTCACTTCCACACATACACTCTTAAGATTCTTAATCAAAGTTTTTTGCAATAATTAAATTATGCTCTGTGCGAAATTCTACCAGGCGTCTTCCTCTTCCATCCCCTTTTCCCAGTCCATATTCATCTACTATTTTTCGTTTTCTCTCTTTTCCTACTATCGAATTCCAGTCCCCCATCGCAATAAAATTTTTGCCACCCTTAACTATCTGAGTAATTCTTTTTCTCCCCTCATATATTTCTTAGATGTCTTCATTATCTGCTGAGATAGTGGGAGTATAAACTTGTACTAGCGTCATGGCTGTTGGCTTTGTGTCTGTCTTGGCTACAATAATGCGTTCACTATGCTGTTATGGAAGCTTAACCGTATTCCCGTTTTCTTATTCATTATTAAACCTACTCTTTCAATATTCCTCTTTAATCTTGTATTTATAATCCTGTATTCACCTGACCAAAAGTCCTATTCCTCCTGCCGCCGGCCGGAGTGGCCGAGCGGTTCTAGGCGCTACAGTCTGGAACCGCGCGACCGCTACGTCGCAGGTTCGAATCCTGCCTCGGGCATGGATGTGTGTGATGTCCTTAGGTTAGTTAGGTTTAAGTAGTTCTAAGTTCTAGGGGACTGATGACCTCCCATTTGAACAATTTGAACTTTCTGCCACCGAACTTCACTTATTCCCACTATAGCTAACTACAACCTATCCATTTTCCTTGTCAAATTTTATAACCTATCTATGCGATTAAGGTCTCTACCATTCCACATTCCGATCATTAGAACACCACTTTTGTTTATTCTGATATCCTCCTGAGTAATCCCCGCCCTGAGATCCGAATGGGGAGTATTTTATCTTCGGAATAATTTTGTTTTGGGTATTGGATAACATTTGATCTCGTTTAGGGATAATGGTATCAGAAACGTTGGGAACCACTGTTCTGGACTGAAGCATTTAACAGTAGGAGTTTCCTGGTTATTACTTTTCATAATTAAATTAAGGATCATTGCTATAGCCCTTCCAAATACTTCACCTGGCGGTTCCGGAAAACAGGACAGAACTCTTCGTGTTGCTTAAAACGCAGGCTGACTTGCGATATAAGGAGATGATGTAGATCCGGTTAGAATCAACGCGGCGAATTAACGACCGTTATTCATGTACACCCGCCAGCTGGAGTGTTTTTTCTTTTTTTGGCGATTTTCAAGCTTGTTTACGTAAATGCTGTTTTGGTTCCCGATCTCTGCCGCAGAAAACGTGACACACAAACCGTGAAAATACGATAATACGATAACAAATGAAACAAGATACGCGCAATTCATATATAGATTGGTGCTCACAAATTGCCTCACATAGGTCAACTGATGGCTAAGACGACAGGTAAGGGATCTGACCGTGAAGTTAAAAGTAAACTAAATTTTCCAAACCATGAAAACAGCGGGCCTCGCACGAAGTGATAAAGGCCATTAAACAGCAGAACTGACTATTTGCCATGGAAGGGCCAGACTGTCAGTCGCTAAATACGTTCACTTTTGTGAATGAAAAAACGCAAGTCACGGATGTAATATCCTACAATATTTGTTATTTAGAAACCAGTTTTCTCCTGATTAAGTCATGGTATAAAGATAAGTATTTTCAGTTGCGAAATTTTTGTAGGATCGAGGAATTTAAAATTGTGCATCTACAGATTATCTCAGTTTCCAAAGATGATAATTGTTTATGCTTAATTTAAGATCAAAACGAGAGGATTTACTCTAGTAAGAATAAGATACAAAAACGTTTGGGTTATATAAAATACGTGACACATTAAGTAATGAACTACATGACAACAACTGTTCTGAAAGAGAAAAGAAAGTTGAACAATATATAGTAAAATTTGGTGATATCTTGTCCAGTATCACAAACAGGTATCGTTTCCTGTGCAAAACACTATAGGACACTTTTTGCCTAATGGTAAAGACGAAGACGCCATTTAAGCTTTGGAAAAAGAGTGAAATACACAAAAATCACTTGTAATTGTGTAAATCGATGTGCGCCGGTCTGGCAGGACAATATCCAAGCACTTGAAGGAACACAATGCAAGTTGGAGACTCAGAAAGCGAGACTCCACTTTTTCAGAGCACCTGTTTACAGAAGGCCGAAGTTATAAGGTCGAACATGAAATCGTACATAGCGTCCACGAAGGAAGGAAGATGAGCTACGTTGCCCCCTTGAGGTTATGTAAATTAATTAACGTATGTGCACTTGCCCAAGCTTAGTGCTGAAGAATCATATACAGTTCCCTTACTCGCCACTTCTAACTACGTATACCACTCATAATCCCATCAAGACCATTTTGTTAATTACTCCTCTTACTTGCATGCTCCATTTTTCCGTTTTTTCGGTTTCCACAATTTCACTTACACTGTTAAAAAATTTTTACTGTGCATTATTACAGTTCTTTCATTTACCTCATCATCCCATCCAGACCATCTTGTAAATCACCCCTCCAACTCACATGCTTTTTTCCCTTTATTTCGGTTCCCGTTGCTTCACTTGTCCCGTTAAAAAGTATTACTTTGTGTAGTTACAGTTGTTTCATTAACTGTTTAGTCTCGCTTGTCATATTGCCCCTGTTTTAAGAAGAAGATTATTTTGTCCAATTACACCTGTGGAACATGTCACCAAATTTTCATGTATATTGTTGAATTTATGTTTTCATACAAAAAAATTTTTTTAATTTGTCATGTAATTCATTATTAGTGCGTCATATATATTATGTAACTCAAGTATTTTTCTACCGCATTTTACGGAAATAATCCCTCTAGTTTTAGTCCTCAATCAAACATTAAAATTGTCATCTTTGGAAGACAACTGAGATACTTTATCGCTGCACTATTTTAAAATGTTTGATCCCACAAAAACTTCATAGCCACACATATTTATCTCTGTACCTGACTATGATGTAGAAGCCGAAAACTGGCTTGTAAAATGATAAATATTTTAGTGTATCGTGTGTTTTTTCGTTCATAATGTATAAAATAATCTACCAAGAACAAACGAAACAGTAAGTTAGTGAAATACTGACTTTTATTCATCAGTCGCAATGTGACATATTATTTCCTGGCCGCTGTTTTAAGCACCGAGACTCGTTTTCGTTTGCAGGAAAAGAAGTATTTGCTCCGCCAGAAGATGGGACATCGGCCCTCTCCTAATCCTCCTAAACGGATGTGGGTCGAAGCTAACTATGCTGATTTCCGGGGTGGGTAATTTCCTGATAACGGGCGATAGTTTCCAAGATCTTTAACAGACTTATAAAAGTTCTGCCCGGAATCAGCACCTTACAGAAGCGCTATAAGCAAGAGCAAGGAATGGCCAATCAAAAAGCCTTCTGTTTGCTCATGACTGGATGGAAGTCACAAACCCAAAATTTCGTGCAGCGGTGTGGATCTCTCAAAATCTATCTATCTACCCATATGTCTCTCTAGCTTTCTATCTTTCTATCTATATACTTATCTACACCTCCCCACTTATCTGCACCGAAGAAAAAATAATGCAACATCGAGAAGGAGTTCTGCAACATAAACGAATGTTGGTTGGGCGTATTTCTACATCTGAAAGATGATTTCTATTCAAATTTTGTTCCAGTTGCGTAAGAGGTCCGCTGGTAGAGCCACTATGAGAATGCAAGTCAGGTTTTCTATAAATACACGCTGTAACTGTAACTAAAGTGAAAGTTGATTAGCTTTGAGATTAGACATGGTGAATTGACGTTAGTCAACATTGCCTTTAAAGAGACAGAAACGCAGTTATTGACACCTCATTGAATTTTAACGAGGCTACGAGAAGCTGAATGTTCCTTCTGAGATATTTCAGAAAGAGCAGCGCGGGATTAGCCGAGCGGTCTACGGCGCTGCAGTCATGGACTGTGCGGCTGGTCCCGGCAGAGGTTCGAGTCCTCCCTCGGGCATGGGTGTGTGTGTGTTTGCCCTTAGGATAATTTAGCTTAAGTAATGATCTTAGCAGTTAAGTCCCATAAGATTTCACACACATCTATTTATTGCAGAAAGACTTGGCACGAATGTAGCCATGTATATGATTGCTAGCAGCTATAGTGACGAGAATGTACTGTTGCAATAACACCGGGATCCGGACGGTCACGTGGCACTACTGACATGAGGAGGCCACGACGCTAGGATCACAGATTTACTTCAAAATTTGTACACGATTAGTAGGATGTGGAAGTAGTAAGGTGCATTACTCTGGCAATTTTGAGAAAGTTGCAAGAGAAGTTTTATGCGTCTATTATGCAAGTGATTTATCTGTGGAAAGGTGCCGGCGGTATGAAGTCATTGGGTCAAGTGGTTAGCGTTGGTGCTCAGCAAGCGGTTCGTGGACGAGACGACGGTTAGAATGCCGCTCGGCTCGCGCAGCCATTAAGGCGTGGACGAGCGCTGTGTCTCGTAAGTTGTGGAGCTCGAGCGCGCGTTGTTTACTTCTCGCCGCTTTTCGTGTACTGAGTCCCTCTTACGAGCGAGCCATGGCACACGCTTACCGCCGAACAACAAGATCGCATTCCATGCAGAATATGAACGACCAAGGCCTTACGAATTTGACAACTTTATACCGGATGATCTTCACCTGGCAGCAGTGTAGCCAGTGCACGTGATTACTGGCAGCGGTGGTCACGAGAATATGTGGTGGCTAGAAGACTGTGCTCGAGACTGCCAAATGGTACTGCCAAGAGGGAAGGCCATTGGCGCATCGTGCTGCATGTGCAGCAGCAATCTAAGCGGCACTTGGCACCACAGTGACACAACGGACTGTTACAAATCGGTTACTTCAGGGACAGATCCGAGCCAGACGTCTTGTAGCGTGCATTCCGCTGACCCCTTTGCCACCTTTGCGACATCAGTGAAGTCAAGTGCAAGCTCATTGGAGGTCAGGATGGAGGTCTGTTGTGTTTTCTGATGATAGATGGCTCTGCCTTGATGACAGAGCCAGTGATGACCGTGTGTTGGTTACAAGGAGACCAGCAGAAGGCCTACAACAAACCTGTTTTCGCCCTAGACACACTGGAGCTCCACCTGGAGTTATATTATGGGGTGCGTTTCGTGTGACAATAGGAGCCCATGCACCACGACTGCAAATCTGTACGTCATTCTGGTGATTCTACCTGTTGTGCTGCCGTTCATGAGCTGCATTCCAGGGGTTGTTTTCCAACAGGATAACGCAATCCCACATATCGCTGTTGTAACCCAAGATGCTCTGCAGAGAGTCGACATGTTGCCTTGGCCTGCTCAATCACTACATCTCTTTCCAAACGAATACATATGAGACATCATCGGATGACGACTCCAGCGTCATCCAGAAACCGCATTAATTGTCCCTGTATTGACTGACCACGGAGAACAGCCACGGAACTCAATTCCTCAAACTGACATTCGGTAAGTGTACACCACAATGCATGCACGTTTGCATGAACCATTCTGGCAGTTACACCAGTTATTTATGATCATCGTATCACATTTGCAATGATTTATGACGCGTTTATATTAAGCTGTGATATTTCAATGTTAATCACTTAAATATGTTACCTAGATTGATGTACTCCCGAAGTATTCTATATAAATTATTTTTTGGTGTTGCGATTTTGGCCGGCCGGGATGGCCGAGCGGTCCTAGGCACTACAGTCTGGAATCCTGCCTTGGGCATGGGTGTGTGTCATGTACTTAGGCGAGTTAGGTTTAAGTAGTTCTAAGTTCTAGGGGACTGATGAACTCAGAAGTTAAGTCCCATAGTGCTCAGAGCCATTTGAACCATTTTTTATTCCGATTTTTCCCCGTCAGTGTATTTGTTTATTTACCTCTCTTTGTTATTCTGCTAACTTTCTAGCATTCATTCCTTCACTCTCTCTCTCTCTCTCTCTCTCTCTCTCTCTCTCTCTCTCTCTCTCTTCTCTCTCTCTCTAATGCAGCGTGTTTATAAATGAATATCGGGGATTTAACGATTTATAATATTTATTATATTAAACTTACAGTTATAAATGATATGTCAAATGAAAGAGCAACTCAAACAGCTTTATCAAGAACCTTATAAATGTTCGAAGTGAGTACCATTTGTCACACGGCACACATGAAGTCTATAACCGAGTTCTTCCCAAAAATTGATAAGTGTGTCTTCAGTGATTATAGCAATAGTTGCTTCAGTCCGGTTTCTTAATTCAAGGAGGTCTGCTGGTAGCGGAGGCACGTACACACGATCCTTGATGAAGCCGCAAAGAAAAAAATCGTATGGCGTTAGGTCGGGCGAACGTGGAAGCCACGCAAAGCAAACCCTATCATTGGGCCCTTTGCGGCCTATCCAGCGATTTGGTACAGTGAAGTTCAACCAATCGCGTACTTCGCTATGCCAGTGATAAGGCGCACTGTTACCAAACACAACTGTTTGAGTTCCTCTTTCATTTGACATATCATTTATAACTGTAAGTTTAATGTAATAAATATTATAAAGCGTTAAAACCCCGATATTCATTTAAAAACACCCTGTACAACTTCTAGGAGTTGTAGAGGGGAGTGAGTACACAATATTTTGAATTGGAACCCATGTCCGGAAACGTACCCTTTCCGTACTACAGCCATTTGAAACCACGGTAGCTCAGTAGGTATGGAGCAGGTTAGTGATGGCGGGTGAGGGGAGGGGGCGGTTTTGTTGGAACGGCTGACGCCATTTGCCGCCTGTTCTATCGCTCTGGCCTGGTTCGATCCTATTCATTTGTCCGTGAGCGTTAGAGCAACATGGTTGAGTACACATTTCAAGAATATACCGACATGATCCTTCTGAATAGCGAAGCGGCTCATGGCCTTTATCTAGATCATTCTCCACAACGTCTGACTTCATCGCATACCCTTCGCCATAATGATGCAACGGATTCGATAAAGGGTACCTTCACCGTCAGTAGGCGTGACTACGGTGCTGCGATGATGTACCGCACACCCCAATAGGAAGAGGCCATACTGCAGCACCTTAAAGAGAACCCGTCAACGAATACACGAGCAATTTCTTTGGTTATTTCTGAGCGGAACTACAAAACAGCTGATGTACTGGATTACGTCTAATCAATTACTTGTAAAAATTTCTAATTAATTACTTATAAAAGTGGTCGCACTACCAGTATGTCTTCAAATGAAACTTCCTGGCAGATTAAAACTGTGTGCCGGACCGAGACTCGAACTCGAGACCTTTGCCTTTTGCGGGCAAGTGCTCTGCCATCTGAGCTACACAAGCACGACTCACGACCCGTGCTCACAGCTTCATTTCTGCCACTACCTTGTCTCCTACCTTCCAAACTTCGCAGAAGCTCTTCTGCGAAGTCCGGCACACAGTTTTAATCTGCCAGGAAGTTTCATATGTGCACACACTCCGCTGCAGAGCGAAAACCTCATTATGCCTTCAAATGTATCTAGCACGGAAACAGTAAGTTTCCTTCCATGGGTTCTAATTCAAAATATTACCTACTTACACAGGATGTTCGGAAATACCTGTTACTAACTTCTAGGACTTCTAGGGAGGAGTAAATAGATAATATTTTGAAATGGAACCCACGAACGGAAACATATCGTTTCCGTCCATGGGTTCTAGAAGTTTGTAACGGGTGTTTTCGAACATCCTGTGTTTCTCTGCCTTGCTTGTACTCACTTTCTTTCCCTCTCTTCCAATTCATGCGTCTCACTAACTACCTCTACCTCATTTTTCCTCCTTAGTTCCTTTCATTTCTTCTATTCCTTCATCATTTCTTTTTCTCTGCTTTCTATCTCTTCCTTCATCTTTCTCTCCATCCATTCATCCTTCTCCCTTCACGTACTATTCCTTACCTTCCTCCCCTCCCCCTATCTCTTTCTTTCTCTTTTCTCTCTGTCTCGGTCTTCAGCGCTCTCTCTTTCTGTCCTCTCGTGAGAAATACAGTTTCCCATACTTACAGGTTATGGGGTTTAGGACACATGTAATCTGCTTTTACTGCGCGAACTACACTACTGGCCATTAAAAATCTTACACCACGAAGATAACCTGCTACAGACGCGAAATCTAACCGACAGGAAGAAGATGCTGTAATATGCAAATGATTAGCGTTTCAGAGCATTCACACAAGGTTGGCGCCGGTGGCGACTCCTACAACGTGCTGACATGAGGAAAGTTTCCAACCGATTTCTCATACACAAACAGCAGTTGACCGGCGTTGCCTGGTGAAACGTTGTTGTGATGCCTAGTGTAAGGAGGAGAAATGCGTACCATCACGTTTCCGACTTTGATAAAGGTCGGATTGTAGCCTATTACGATTGGGGTTTATCGAATCGCGACATTGCTGCTCGCGTTGATCGAGATCAAATGACTGTTAGCAGAATATGAAATCGGTGAGTACAGGAGGGTAATATACGAAACGCCATGCTGCATCTCAACGGCCTCGTATCACTAGCAGTCGAGGTGAAAGGAATCTTATCCGCACGGCTGTAACGGATTGTGCAGCCACGTCTCGATCTCTGAGTCAACAGATGGGGACGTTTGCAAGACAACAACCACCTGCACGAACAATTCGACGACGTTTACAGCAGCATGGACTATCAGCTCGGAGACCATGGCTGCGGTTACCCTTGACGTTGCTTCACAGACAGGAGCGCCTGCAATGGTGTTCTCAACGACAAACCTGGGTGCACGAATGGCAAAACGTCATTTTTTCGGATGATTCCAGGTTCTGTTTACAGCATCATGATCGTCGCATCCCTGTTTGGCGACATCGCGGTGAACGCACATTGGAAGCGTGTATTGGTCATCGCCATACTGGCGTATCACCCGGCGTGATGGTATGGGGTGCCATTGTTTACACGTCTCGGTCACATCTTGATCGCATTGACTTCACTTTGAATAGTGGACGTTACATTTCAGATATGTTACGACCCGTGGCTGTACCCTTCATTCGATCCCCGCGAAACCCTACATTTCAGCAGGATAATGCACGAGCGCATGTTGCAGGTCCTGTACGGGGGTTTCTGGATACAGAAAATGTTCGACTGCTGCCCTGGCCAGCACATTCTCCAGATCTCTCGCCAACTGAAAACGTCTGGTCAATGGTGGCCGAGCAACTGGCTCGTCACAATACGCCAGTCACTACTGTTGATGAACTGTGGTATCGTGTTGAAGCTGCATGGGCACCCAAGCTCAATTTGACTCGATGCCCAGGCGTATGAAGTCCGCTATTACGGCCAGAGGTGGTTGTTCTGGGTACTGATTTATCAGAATCTATGCACTCAAATTGCGTGAAAATGTAATCACATGTCAGTTCTAGTCTAATATATTTGTCCAACGAATACCCGTTTATCGCCTGCATTTCTTCTTGGTGCAGCAATTTAAATGGCCAGTAGTGTATTATTGTAAGCCTCTCTACGGCAAACGCAGCTACGAAGCTTTTGAACACGAGTGTGCGTCTAATTCTCCACTGTCGCTGAGGACCAGGACGTAACCACAGGACAAGTTTGGTGTCGTGTACATTAGAGGGGCACGCCTGCTGCTGTCCTGAAACGCCAGCCGCGCTACAGGCCGCCGGTGGCAGGCGATGACAGGCCGTGGCAGCGCAGCGCCCTCGCTTGACCCACGGCAGTTAATGAGAAGCCCGGCTGGCGTGTGGCGCTGCCGGCTACGGCTGGCCTAATTTAATCCCGAGAGGCGCCAGCGCCGCCCTTATCACCCTGCCACGCCCTACCCGCCAGGCTCCACCCCCTCCCCTACACACACACACACACACACACACACACACACACGCATCACCCCTCGCTCCTACACCCCTGCACGGCGAAAGCCTCGGAGCGCCCCTGGCCGAATGTGTTTGTCAACTTTTGATGCTCCCGCACAGCGGACCATGCCACGGTCGATATGCACCATCCGGCGTCCTGTCGCTGCCATCAAAGGGAACGCACCTCGGTGCAGTTATCCGTCGCTACAGGCAGCGGGGTGACCTCTTCAGTGTGGGCGTGGAGAATCTAGAGACGTAGCAGTTGCTACAAATAGTATCCATGGGCCGTGTTAAAATTTGCTGATTTTAAGAGCGCCCCGCAGCTCGTAGTGTGAAACAGTCTCCCTCCGTTTCTGGCGGTGGCACCGCTGCAGCAATCGCAGCTTTGGTGTCTCCCTCTGGTGGGAAAGGGAAAAAGTTGCCTGTTCACGTGAATTTAAGGGGCGCTATGAGCTCGGCAGTCGGTCAGTCTGTCAGACGGGGTGAGTCTTGTAAATTGGTCAGTCCGAGTAAGGCTGGGTCAGTCTCGCGTCACCAGTAGCTGGTCTGTCTCTCGTTCGCATTTGTGAGGCACTGAGTGTCTGTCTGTCGTAGAATTGCTAGTATGTCAGTCGTTTGGGTCAAACTTTAAAGCCATGAAATGAGAGTCTTGTCACTTCGCCAGTAACAGAACTCAGCTGGTGGTCGCCCGGTCGGGGCTGTGTTCCTGTATCTCAGTCTGTGCGTTAGGCCGGTTGCACACACGCCGGATTTTTTCCGCCGTGGTCAGCTGACCGTCACCCTTCGCAGAACTCTAGCGTTTACACACACGGCGGCAAAATCTCCGTCGTCAGCAGCGTACTGTGTTGCAGGCTATTCGCTTTGCGGGCGCTTGGGCATCTAAACTAGTCAGGCAGTTTTTTACTAGCAATGCTCGTTCATGATCAAACCAGTTCACACAAGTTTACTACTTTATTTGAAGTATTTGTGCCTTTTAAGCACAGGTTGTCGTCTGAAATGAACAGAGTGCGAATTATAAGTTAATTGTTATTACGTCGACGAATGAAAAGGAGAAAAATTAATCGATTAATTTGAGTTCATCCAATCAATGAATGAAGAAGGGAGGCTGGAGCTTTCTACACGTTGTTTCAAGAGTTGAGACAGGATGACACGAAATTCTTCAATTATTTCAGAATGTCGGTGTCTGCCTTTGACAGGCTCCATAGGCGGTTGAAAGATACTATTCAGCGGTTCAAATGGTTCAAATGGCTCTGAGCACTATGGGACTCAACTGCTGAGGTCATTAGTCCCCTAGAACTTAGAACTAGTTAAACCTAACTAACCTAAAGACATCACACACATCCATGCCCGAGGCAGGATTCGAACCTGCGACCGTAGCGGTCTCGCGGTTCCAGACTGCAGCGCCAGAACCGCGCGGCCACTACGGCCGGCATACTATTCAGTGGAAAAATACCAAAATGAGGAATTGTGTTCAGTCTGTAGAAATGCTGGAAATAACACTGACGTAAGTTTGGGACAATCATTTTCAAACTAGTTTTAAAGTAACGGTATTTAATGATAAAATTTCGAAGAACGATACAAAATACCTACATTACCAAAACTTTAAATAAACACACATTAGTACACAAATTGATGTCCATTGTAGTGGACGAATTCATTATCTATGTCTACATTACTCATGTCTGAAAGGAGAAACCAGTTAACAATTGTGAACACCACGACTCGACTCAATTCACACTGAACAAAACAGCTGTCGACGGTAGAAAAACCGCTACGTGTGTAAGCATGCATTTGGTCAAGTGCGCCACTACTTTGGCCGTGGCGGCAGAATTGCCGTCGGCGCCAGTGGCAGCCGGCGGTCACACAGCTACCGCCGACCGCAGATTTACCGCTCGTTTTTTCTTCCGCTTAATGTCCAAGCTCTGACTTACTCCTGTGCACCACTGTGGGAACGGCGGCGACGGTCAATTGACGGCTGCGGAAAAATCCGCCGTGTGTGCAACCGGCCTTAGGTTGCCAGTCTGCTCGAGTTGCTTGGGCAACGGTTACTGGCGGTTGGATCGGTCGGTTGGTCGGCCGCACACTGAGAGACAAGATGACTGGTCCGCCTTGAGCGTCGGTGCATGTGAGGTCCCCACGTGAGTCTAGTGGGCTGCGCCGTATAGAAAGCGGTAGTGGCTTCGCAGTCGACACGAGAGCAACAGGAGTCAAACCACGACATCGGGCTGGCCGGGGCGAGCTGCGACTCCGTGAGACGCGAGATCGGCGCGCCTTCCTACGTCCGTTGAAGCGGCTGGCAGCGAACGGTTCGGGAGAGGCCAGAAATCGCAGTTTATTAGAAGTTAAATGATTGGAGATACGTTGTTTCATTTACTTGTTAAATTCTACTTGTTTTCTCGGTGAGGTCACCAGCCGCTTTGTTTTGGGGTCGTCCCACCATTCTTCTCCGTTTGCCCACCCGCGGGAAGGTGGTTATTTATGAATTGGGTGGTCCGTTTTCCCTTGTGGAGTTGGGGCGGGTTAGAGCAATCTGTGGTTCTGGTTGTTTAGTAATCACCCTGTCAATCTGCCATACGTCAATAGCTGCTTCTGTCATGTTTGTCGGATTCGGTGTTAACGAATTTATTGCTTAAGGTGTAAAGGCCAATCTCCTGAAATACGTTTTATCTTGCCTATCATCTTGCGAGGTGGTACATGTGAAATGTAGAGAATGTTGGTACATTTTATATAAAACTGCATTTCATGGAAATGGTCGTTTTAGTATATAAAGCTGCCACCTTTCTACCTTAAGAGTTCTTTTAAAAACAAGTTGCACTTTCGGTGGCAAATAATTTTTTAATGTGAGTGTTTTGTACCATTTCCATCCCTCTAACGCGGTGCATATTTTATGTGTTTGTGTGAGTTGTTAAAATTTTTAGTTTAAAGTAATCTGGTGTGTTGCAGAGGTTGTTGCGAGTGGTCGTGACTACGCCCGTGTTAAAAGGGAGCGGCAAGGTTCTCAGCCGAAAGCTCATACTATAAAAAAAATAAAATAAAAAAATTTAAAAAAAATGTTATTTCTGCCTCTGAATAAATTGTAACTTGATATTTACAGGGTGCTTTCTGATTACAATTTTAAATCTGTTTTAAAAAAAGGCTTTTAGGAATAAAATTTCCATTTATTGAAAAAAAAAACACTTAATTTGTTTCTTCAGTTAATATTGGCAATACTTCCACGCTCACATAGTGTGATTAAATGTGTTAATGTTCTTGACGAATCGCTAGTAAATAAAGTAAATTCTTAAGAAATGGTTTTGACAGTAAATTCACGGTTCGATCCACAACTTCAACAAACTATTATTGAAGACTACTTGTTTGGGATGAATAGGTTCTCACAAGTGCCAATGACTCGAAGACTCGGTCAGCAGTAGAACCCAATGCGTTGTCCCGGGCCCGAGCGTTCATCAGAGACAAAGGTATCGCCAGGAGCGTCCAGGGAAGTGTGGTAGGATCGTTTTTGTTCTCTATACACACAAACAATCTGACGGATAGAGTGAGCAATAAACTACAACTGTTCGATGAAGATACTGTAGTCTACGAGAAAGTGTCGTCTTTGAGCAACTGTAGGAGGATGCAAGCTCGACTTAACCATTGGAAAATTTATGTATTTGTTAACTGTATCGAAGTTACACTTAACTTAAGAAATACAAACAAAATATTCACTTAATTTATAAATTTACAGGCATATTGCTTACATAATTAATCACATCTGCTGCAATGTTCACTGTTATGTTATGTCATGTTAACTGGCGACCTAGAAACGACGGAGAATCTCCGTCCCCGCTGCAGCCGCAGTGGTCCGCAACCCCACGACGACTACCGCAGTCCACTTCACGCCTCCGCCGCCCCACACCGAACCTACGGCTACTGTGCGGTTCGGCCTCCGGTGGACCCCCCAGGGAACGTCTCACATCAGACGAATGTAACCCCTATGTCTGTGTGGTAGAGTAATGGTGGTGTACGCGTACGTGGAGATCTCGTTTGCACAGCAATCGCCGACATAGTGTAGCTGAGGCGGAATAAGGAACCAGCCTGCATTTGCCGAGGCAGATGAAAAACCGCCTAAAAACCATCCACAGACTGGCCGGCTCACCGGACCTCGACACAAATCCGCCGGGTGCATTCGTGGCGTGGACTGGCACTCCTTCCGCCCAGAAGCAATCTTCAATACTCGGAGGCATTTCGAGGGTACGAATTTCGAGTGCACTCTTCAACAAAATGTGGCAGAGGGGAATACTATCACTGTTTTCAGTACCTAACGTGGGCAAATCATCAATGGATAAGTACTATTTCCCGTTATACAAAGTGACAGAATGTATTATTTGAACTAAAACCTCTTTGTGGGCACTTGCAACACTGAGCAGCCAGTACATTATGACCACCTACTAATAGCCGATATGCCCACCTCTGGCACGGATAACAGCGGCGACCTGACATAGCATGGAAGAAATAAGGCCTTGGTAGGTCGCTGGATGGAGCTGTTACCACATCTGCACCCACAACTCACCTGATCCCAAAAATTCCGGGGAAGGGAACGATGAGCTCTCACGCCATGTTTAACCACATTCCAGACGTGTTCGATCGGGTTCACATTTGTCAAGTTGGAAGGCCAGTACACCAGTTGGAACTCGCCACTATGTTCTAACCGCTCCATCACACTCCTGGCCTTGCGATATGACGCATTATCTTGTTGAAAAACGCCACTGCCGTCGAGAAATATAATCGTGATGAAGAGGTACATGTTGTTGTTGTTGTTGTTGTTGTTGTTGTTGTGGTCTTCAGTCCTGAGACTGGTTTGATGCAGCTTTCCATGCTGCTCTATCCTGTGCAAGTTTCATCATCTCCCAGTACCTAGCGCAACCTACATCCTTCTGAATCTGCTTAGTGTTTTCATCTTTTGGTCTTCCTCTACGATTTTTACCCTCCACGCTGCCCTCCAATACTAAACTGGTGATCCCTTGATGCCTCAACAAATTTCCTACCAACCGATCCCTTCTTCTAGTCAAGTTGTCCCACAAACTTCTCTTCTCATCAATCCTATTCAATACTTCCTCATTAGTTATGTGATCTACCCATCTAATCTTCAGCATTCTTCTGTGGCACCACATTTCGAAAGCTTCTATTCTCTTCTTGTCCAAACTATTTATCGTCCATGTTTCACTTCCATACATGGCTACACTCCATACGAATACTTTCAGAAATGACTTCCTGACACTTAAATCTATACTGGATGTTAACAAATTTCTCTTCTTCAGAAACGCTTTCCTTGCCATTGCCAGCCTACATTTTATATCCTCTCTACTTCGACCATCATCAGTTATTTTGCTCCCCAAATAGCAAAACTTTTACTACTTTAAGTGTCTCATTTCCTAATCTAATTCCCTCAGCATCACCCGATTTAATTCGACTACATTCCATTATCCTCGTTCTGCTTTTGTTGATGTTCATCTCATATCCTCCTTTCAAGATACTGTCCATTCCGTTCAACGGCTCTTCCAAGTCCTTTGCTGTATTTGACAGAATTACAATGTCATCGGCGAACCTCAAAGTTTTTATTTCTTCTCCATGGATTTTAATACCTTCTCCGAATTTTTCTTTTGTTTCCTTTACTGCTTGCTCAATATACAGATTGAATAACATCGGGGAGAGGCTACAACCCTGTCTCACTCCCTTCCCAACCACTGCTTCCCTTTCGCGTCCCTCGACCCTTATAACTGCCATCTGGTTTCTGTACAAATTGTAAATAGCCTTTCGCTCCCTGCATTTTACCCCTGCCACCTTCAGAATTTGAAAGAGAGGATTCCAGTCAACATTGTCAAAAGCGTTCTCTAAGTCTACAAATGCTAGGTTTGCCTTCCCTTAATCTAGCTTCTAAGATAAGTCTACGGAATCCAAACTGATCTTCCCCGATGTCGGTTTCTACTAGTTTTTCCATTCGTCTGTAAAGAATTCGCGTTAGTATTTTGCAGCCGTGACTTATTAAACTGATAGTTCGGTAATTTTCACATCTGTCAACACCTGCTTCGAAATGGCTCTGAACACTACGGGTCTTAACATCTATGGTCATCAGTCCCCTAGAACTTAGAACTACTTCAACCTAACTAACCTAAGGTCATCACACAACACCCAGTCATCACGAGGCAGAGAAAATCCCTGACCCCGCCGGGACCGAACCCGGGAACCCGGGAACCCGGAACACCTGCTTTCTTTGGGATTGGAATTATTATATTCTTCTTGAAGTCTGAGGGTATTTCGCCTGTCTCATACATCTTGCTCACCAGATGGTAGAGTTTTGTCAGGAATGGCTCTCCCAAGGCTGTCAGTAGTTCTAATGGAATGTTGTCTACTCCCGGGGCCTTGTTTCGACTCAGGTCTTTCAGCACTCTGTCAAACTCTTCATGCAGTGTTATATCTCCCATTTCATCTTCATCTACATACTCTTCCATTTCCACTCCCACCTTTCTGCTTTCCCTTCTTTGCTTGGAATTGGGATTCCATCTGAGCTCTTGATATTCATACAAGTGGTTCTCTTTTCTCCGAAGGTCTCTTTGATTTCCCTGTAGGCAGTATCTATCTTACCCCTAGTGAGATAAGCCTCTACATCCTTACATTTGTCCTCTAGCCATCCCTGCTTAGCCATTTTGCACTTCCTGTCAATCTCATTTTTGAGACGTTTGTACTCCTTTTTGCCTGCTTCATTTACTGCATTTTTATATTTTCTCCTTCCATCAATTAAATTTAATATAGCTTCTGTTACCCAAGGATTTCTACTGGCCCTCTTCTTTTTACCTACTTGATCCTCTGCTGCCTTCATTACTTCATCCCTCAAAGCTACCCATTCCTCTTCTACTGTGTTTCCTTTCTCCATTCCTGTCAATTTTGCACTTATGCTCTCCTTGAAACTCGGAACAGCTCTGCTTTAGTCAGTTTTTCCAGGTCTCATCTCCTTAAATTCCCACCTTTTTGCAGTTTCTTCAGTTTTAATGTACAGGTCATAACCAATAGATTGTGGTCAGAGTCCACATCTGCCCCTGGAAATGTCTTACAATTTAAAACCTGGTTCCTAAATCTCTGTCTTACCAATATGTAATCTACCTGAAACCTGTCAGTATCTCAATATCTCTGTAAGAGGTACATGTTGTCCGCAATCAGTGAACGACATTCCTTGACCGTCACGGTGCCCTTGTACGAACTCCAGTGGAACCGTGCATGCCCACGCGAATGTTCCCCAGGGCATAATGGAGCTGCCGCCAGCTTGTCTCCGTCCCACAGTACAGGTGTCAAGGATCTGTTCCCCTGGAAGACGACGTATTCGCGTCCTCCCATCGGCATAATGAAGAAGTTATCAGAGTTTATCAGACCATGTAACCCACTGTCACTATGCCAATGTCCTGTGTCGACGGTCACAAGCCATTTCAGTCGTAGTTGCTGATGTCGTGTTGTTAATATGGGAACATGCATGAGTCTTCGGCTGCGGAGGCCCTTCGTTACGAGTATTTGGCGCACTGTGTGTTGAGACACATTTCTACTCTGCCCAATACTAAATTCTGGTGTTAGTTCCGCCACAGTTCGCCACCTGTCCTGTTTTGCCAATCTGCCTAGCCTACAACGTCCGACGTCCATAATGAGGGGCGGCCGCCCAACCCCAAGACGTCTAGACGTTGTTTCACCTCGTGTTGAAGACACATACCGCAGCACTTCTCGAACACCCGACAAGTCGTACAGTTTCCGAAATGTTTGTGCCAAGCCTCTGGGCCATCACAGTCTGCCCTCGCTCTAACTCAGACAGATAGTGCGCCTTCGCCATTCTACATAAGGACAGCGCTCTCACTGATAGTATATACTCTATGCGTGCGTTTGACTAAAAGTCAATCGTCGCCAGGTGGCGCTGCTATCGCTGGACGGGTTTATATCGATAGGAGGTCGGTGGTCATAATGTTCTGGCTGATGAGTGTATGGCGTCCAAGATGTAATGTGAAATGTGTTCCATGCTCGCAGAGCACTGTTTCCATCTTCCCCACTTAAGGTCTTTGCTCCGAACACGTGCCCTCTGAGTACTTTAGTCGTCATGAAAACATCCCGCCGAAGCAGACTTATTCCTCGTGACGATGTAGGCGCCAATTGGAGGAAGGAAGATTGGCTTTTAACATTCTGTTACCCGATATTTTTATGATGCGTTGGTTTGGGCGAACGGCATAGAGCGTCCGACTAAAACCTCTTACGGTACGAGTGTAGTTAAAGCTCATAAAACCGTGAAAACTGAACAACAGCTACAACATATTCCTTATATTCATGGTGAAACATTCCGCTGTCATTTATTTTGCACAATACGCTAGTAGGTTCAGTCAATGATCATGATCAAGCTTGGTTGGTATAAACGGCAGGAATCTTTATGCCAGCTAAGCTTCATAATGGTCACTGACCGAAGTTAGTAGCGAATTGTGGAAAATAAATGACAGCTGAAAGTTTCACCATGAATTTCACCAATTATTTGGCGCCTGAATATCCCCGCCGGCAAACATACATAATATAAAAATTCCCTGAAAAGTTCAGCCCCTCCCCCCCCCCCCGCCCACACACACACACACAAGGGTGTAACGTGCATAAGAGCAGATATTTTTATATAGAGTGTATTAATACGTACACGTGTCAGTGTGTTGGTGCATCAAACAGTCTTCTCACAAACAAATGATGTATTCTGCCTGGTCGTAGCCGAGTGGTGTCCATTAGTTCATCTTCCACACTTGATGTGCTGCTCAAGGGAAAATAAACTTTAATGGCCTGAACGCATTACATCATTAATTTCTTTTCACCCTGTATTTTCTTGCCACTCTTGAAACATTCTTTCAACATTTCGAAATGTGTGGTAAGGACTATGGGACCAATCTGCTGAGGTCATCGGTCCCTAGGCTTACGCACTACTTAATCTAACTTAAACTAACTTATCCTAAAGACAACACACACAAACATGGCCGAGGGAGGACTCGAATCTCCGACGGGCTCATTCTTTGATTTCCATCTTCGATGTACATATCGAACAGACTGCTTCTTTGCCCAACACCTTTTTGTTTTAAGAGCTTAGTCCCTTGATCTTACACACTTACTAATACCTCTTTGCTCTTAGACATATTCTTTGTATGTTACACGTCTTTCTCTGCACTGTACGAGGGGCGTTCAGTAAGTAATGTCACATTTCGTTTTTCTCCACTAAAGATGCGAAATTTGTTGTGGGACATTGTGGAATATTCACTCTTCAGCCTATTACAGTTTTATAAAGTTCCAGTAGGTGGCGACGTATACGTATGCCTCAAAATGACGTCCGTAATGGAGGAGCGTTACATTGAGTTTCTTTTCTCGGAAAACCAGAGCATCGCAGATATTCGTATGCACTTGCAGAGTGTTTACGGAGACCTGGCAGTGAACCAAAGCATGGCGAGAATCTAGGCGAGGCGTCCGTGATCATCGCAAGAAGGTCGTGCAAACCATTCCTATAACCTACATGTCGGCTAGCCGCACATAGCTGTGACTCCTGCAATGTTGGAATGTGCGATCGCTCTCACAATCGAGCATCTCACTGCTGAACTGGCCTCACGAAAGTCTGCGCACCTAAGAGGAACTCATGAAACTTCGTTTGAGTGCTCTTCCTCGTCAAAACCACATCCCACATGTCGCAGCTACCGTTTTTCACAAACACAACTTTTATTGATGTAAGTTCGCAAGGTTGATGACTGAACCTACAAACGAAAGGTAACAATAACGAAAAAAGTCTCATAAGTGAGGCAAACAAAAGTTCACTTCTAATTTTCCACAAAGGTTCGTGGTAACACACTCACACACTAGTAACAGTCCAATTTCGAGACGAAGAATTAATCTTCCACGGTCGCAGTACACGAGGTCGGCATCCGGCGTAAACTGAACTTCAGGCCTGTTTCTAGCCCCTAAATACCTGTCTCCAGCCAGTCACGTTTTGGCATAGTAATACTTCCTACAGGGCGTAGCTCGAGCTCCCCCTGCAGGAAATAGTGCTCGGAATGTCCGTTTCCATTATCTTGTATGTAAATAGCCGATGTTTACCATGGTGCTTTTAGGTACGCCTTGGGCATAGACAACCTCGTCCTCTGTGGTGTTATATGGGTTTGCCGTCCCTCAGGGGCTACCTTGGCTCCAGTATAACAGCAGTATATCGATGATGGGGTGGTTATTGACGCAGCAAGAAGCTGTCTCCGACGTCGGACAGTAGAGTGCCAATAAGGTGGTATAATGCCGTCGCAATGAGTGGAGATTATGTTGGAAAATAGGGTTTTGAAGCCAAAAGAGTGGGGAATAATTTGGTATCATGAATGAGATTATCCTGCTTAAAAAAAATGAATTGCATTACTTATTGAATGCCCCTCGTATAATTTTCTGAGAATTTCAAACATCCTGGACCAGTCTCGACTGTCGAATGCATGTTAATGCCTTACTTTCCCTTCTCCCTCCCATTCCCTCACCTTTTTAAAAGCAACTTGCAGTAGTGTATGATCCGACACAATCTTTGTGAAGGGTGTACGAACTGCAAGTACTGGCACTCGGAAGTCTCCATCAATGAATAACTCCCCTTGAGACAGAAAACATTAAGACTCCCGCAGAAGGAAGTGGCTGTAAATGTATCACGAGCCTGATGGTCGAGGGCCCGTTTCGTAACAGGACCACGAGTGATTCATGCGCCCGCTACGTTGCCCCGCCTCACGGAAACGTTCGTGCATTTAGTGGGGCCATATTTCTCGAATGAGCGACAGACAGCCGAGATTTATCGTCGAGTGGCGCCGAGCAAAGTCGCTAAACTTGCTCCGCCGACGTCGGAACCCTGACGTGAGAATGTGCCGCGATCCGTGCCCAGTACTCAGGGGCTGCAACTGCTCCACCGGTATTAAAGACATTACGTTACTCGCTGCATGCTGTACGCAGTCTGGGCGTCTGCAAACAGAGTGCCCCGTTATACGAGGTGCTTCACCGAAATTGCGCCGTAAGTTTCCCTCTGTTGTTTTCTCTAAAAAAATATAAGTTTACTCTTCCTCCCTTTTTTTTTCGAGCGACTCTCGTTTAACAGAGGATGCCGGCATTTTTCCGCCACGCAACCCACACTCGTAAAATCGGAAGCAAGGACATAATTTTCTGAAAATATTTCTGCAGCGTCGTCCGTGAGATGTTCACCTGGGAAATACACATCGCAGGTTTTTCAACCGCTGGTCCTCATCGCAAGATATTATCTTCGCGAGCCACGGCGGAAAACCGCGTACATTCGGGTCCTGTATTCAGTTCCTCTGTAAATATGAGAAATCTGTGTTTCCTCTCAGCGACTTCAACTCACGTCCTCGGCAAACTGCGAAGCTTTTGTGTACTCTCTGGAATAAAGTGGATGCATCCCTGCAAGAATGCTGTTCTTCGTAGACAGCATTTTATTTCTTTATTTTCTTCTGCAACATTAGGTAAAACATGGGAGCCAAAACTCTTCAGCCACGGAATGAGATACTAAATAAATTTCACAGTACTCATATCTGAATTTAAAACAAATCAATAATATACAGGGTGTCCCATTTATCTTGACCAGCCTAACTGTTTGTCCAGATGCAATTTACAAAACGTCTCAAGCAAATGTTCTTTAGCCGTCAGGGGGACGTCAATCAGCATGATTGCCTTCGTTGTAGCTTTGTTTTTTTACAAATATACGAACAGCAATACGACTTTTTTAAATGGCACCCTGTATTTTTTATTCGATAATTCATTTCCTCTCCTAAAGTCCTACTCAAAAATGTATCACGGTGTCCCATTCAGTGAAACACTTCGTTATTAATTACATAACAAAACACTCACGCTAACGCTTCCAGCGCTAAGTTGCCGGTACTTGGAGTAATGGAACAAATCCAAGTGCTGACGTTGACAGAGGACAAATGTAAACGTAAGTAGATTGCATACCCGTCATTCCGTCAACTATCGTCAGTTGAAGAGCTGTGTGAGCAGAATGTACACCAACGAAGAGAAGGTAGGAATGCTACTCATCTATGGGGAATTTAAGTTAGCAGAACAGTAATTGCAATACTGTTTTCTTATGTACGGGTACATTTAGTACTTTACTTTAGTCCTTTTAAATACTGTTGTGTAAAGTAGGCACACAGTACAGGCTGTCCTTCCTACAAAGTGCATCGACATAACGTTTCGTTTATTATTGATGATGAAGGTAGGTGAAATGCTGCGCAGGCAGCCGAACTGTACAGAGAGCGCTATCCTTACAAGATCCCACCTCCCCGACGGATGTTTTCTCGTCTTGTTGCGACGCTTCAGGAAACGGGAAGTTTCAACCCACGACAACGCATTCGTCGTAGCACTCGCACACACGAAGCTGCCGAAGTTACTGTTCTCGTTTGCGTTGCCATGATTCCACGCGTGAGCACACGCCAGCTTGAACAAGAGATTGCCATTCCTACAAGCAGTGTACATCGTATACGTACGCGTCACTGGTTCCATCCTTACCATGTACAACTACATCGAGAACTGTATGGGAATGATTTCCAGAATCGTGTACAGCTCTGTCAGTGGGCACAGCAGCAAATCCTCGCCAACCCGGACTTCTTCTCCAATGTTCTGTTTACCGATGAATGTTCCTTCTCAAACAAAGGACAGGTAAATACAAGGAACATGCATTATTGGTCCAGCGACAATCCACGATTGCTTAGACAGGTGGAACATAAGCATCAATGGAGAGTTAATGTTTGGTGTGGAATACTTGGTACTACAATTATTGGCTCTTATTTTATCAATGGTAGTCTAAACGGCACAGCGTATGCCAGCTTCCTCAGGCTAATTCTTCCTCCCCTTCTGGATGAAGTTCCGCTAAGAACCAGAAACTTATGTAGTATCAAAACGATGGATGTCCAGCACATAATGCCTTGCGTGCATGTCGTGTTCTGAACCGAAGGTATCCTGCCAGGTGGATTGGGCGAGGGGGAACAGTTACTTGACCTGCTAGGTCTCTTGATTTAAATCCTCTGGACTTTTTTCTTTGGGGATGCATTAAAGACGTTGTCTATCGCGACATTCCAACAACTCCAGAGGACATGCAGGAACGTATCGTGCTTGCTTGTAACTCTTCAGTAGGCAACATTGGAAGCAGTAAATAGTTGTTTCATTCAACGAGTGCACCAGTGTATCGGTGTCCAGGGTCACCACTTTCAGCACCTTTGAATGTTCTACTCCTGGGAAATGGTACAGGAGAGTCAAAGTCAAGTTTTTGTTATGTTTTTACTTGGTTTTCAATTGTTTTCTAACAACTCCAGCAAGTGGACGAGTTTGTGTTCCCAGGTTCAAAGTCAGTGTTGTGAAATGAAATTAATAACGTTGTGTTTCAGTGAATGGTAAAATGTGATACATTTTCGAGCAGGTCTTTAGGAGAGGAAATGAATTACTGAATAAAAAATACAGGGTGTCATTTAAAAAAGTTATACCGCTGTTCATATCTTTGTAAAAAACGAAGCTACAACGAAGGCAATCATGCTGACTGATATCCCCCTGACAGCGAAAGAACATTTGCTTGAAACATTTTCTAATTTGTAACAGTTATTTAGGGTGGCCAAGATAAATGGGACACCTTGTATATGCTCTCAGTTGTGGTGGTAGATAGCCCTTGGTCTCCTGCTGTTAGTGACTTGATCGATGTTGGTGGAAGTGGGTGAGAATCGTTTTCTCTCACATTGTGTGAATGAATAGCATCTAACATGCTATGCGTGGTGTTTCCATGTGTCAATGAGGGACAGAGATGTATTCAGAATTTTCTACAGTGTATCTTCTGAACCGGATTTTTTAGAAAGTTGCAAAACCTTTAAAGATATAAGTGTCTGAAGCTCGTAACAACAGCGCTGAGAATATGTTTGTATGAGTAGGAACTCCTCCCAGGCCCCCGGACCAATGCGGTCCAAATTTAAAACACACGTTCCTTGCCCTGAGAGGGCCAACATCCGCTATGTTATAACACTCTAGCTCTATTGTTTAGGGAGATAGAAAGTGTGTTTCTTAAGCCACTGCCATATAGGCAGCCATGCATGGTAGGTGTGTTGTGTAGGAGCAGTAGTGACGTGCCTTATCGACATGGTTTGCAGGCCAGCTTACCCATCAGGGGCAGGAATCGGTTTTCCAGTCTCCAAGGTGTAGGTTGTCCAGCACAACAACAGGGGTGTTGTGCTGAAGTGGTGTCAGCCTGCTTTATCAACCTGCTTTGCATGGAAGTCTACAAATCACTGGAAAAATGGTTTCCAACATCTTGACATATAGCCTGTACTGAACAAGGAGCATGTTCTGAAAGTAGTAGCAAACTGCTTTATCGACCTTTTTTCTTTGTAGGGGCTAGATGGGCATATAGGCGCGCCTGGTGAAGGTTGAGACGGATAGAAGAGGTGATGGAGAGAGAGGGGAGAGGGGTTCATGAGGGGATGGATAGGGAGAGAGGGTGCAGGAGAGGATGGGTAGGGAGAGAGAGGGCTACAGGAGTTGAACAGGAAGAGTGGGGGACGGAGGGCGGAGATGGACACAAAGAGATGGGTTGGAGAAGATGGGCACAAAGGAGGGGAGAAGAGGAGATGCGCTGAGAGGTTGTAGGAGGAGATGGGAAGATAGGGAGGTGAGGAAAAGATGGGCCAAGAGGGGGAGTGAAGGGGATATAAAAAGAGATTTGCATATTATATGTGACATACATGTACGCAGGCTAAGCCACAGAGGAAAGGCTAGTAAAAATATAAAATAAGAACTCAGTGGCCATTATCATACATACCACCGCACAGTTCGTTGCAGCGATAGGTTATAAACTACAACAAAGAACTCCTGTACAGAATAATAAGGGAAGTGCTACAGGAATTCTTCATCTTAGATTTGAATATCTAGAGGTTTACCATTCGTGTCTTCTGATTATATAGTAAGTCTATTAGAAATGGAACAGTGGTTAAAACGTTTGTTAACTGCAAACAGTTTTTCTGTTTGATAATTGGCAGAGTTCCTTCTGAATGCTCTTGTTGTGGTCTTCACACTAACATCCATTTGCACCTGTATCTTGTAGCGAAACTAAGGTCTCCCTCTACCATTTTTTATTGCCCCTCCTTCATCCAAACCACCCACACTTCCAGCCATCATCATATTACCTGTTCCTTCGGTTCAGGAACTGCTCATTAGTTATCCGTCATACTAATTTAACAGCCTGCTCGAAGTTTGACAACTGACCACGCAAATCCTGACAACGCAAATCCTTCTGACCGCCATTTTCTGTGCTGCTTATATTCTTTATACATTCACACAGAGTCCTGAAAATATGAACCTAAAATGCTCGACATTTCATATAAATTTGCAGTTGTCACTGATAGGTTATCATACTAAGGATCAAGCTAAGCGAGTATTTCATTTGCCTATTTCTGAGACTTTTCTCACCACTGTCAGAAAGGTTTTATCGTAAGAAAATATATCAATAGATGTTCCACAAGTATACAATGTCTAATGCTACAGTTTCAGTCATCATAGGAAATAAATTTTCCCTGGACTTCCTTATGATTCAGTCCTGGTATCTAGATTGAAAAATAAGTAACTAAACGAATATTGGCTGTATTGGCTGAACTGTAGCTACGTTTGGGATCACATAACTCTTGAAATTGTGGCGACCTATCGTTAACGTGAAACGAATAAAATATATGTACTTTTATACTACTGGCCTGCTTGAAGTAGCAACGCTTGTACAAAGAATCAGATTTTCATAAACAAACGACGCAGAATGCCTCATTGGATCTGTAACAGTGACTTCGTACTGAGGATTTTTAATTTATATATGGCTGTAAAATAGTAGATTTGAAACCATAAGCCTAATGCTAGTGAACTATTTAGATTGAAATTTATGATTTTCCGCAAAACACCATACTTGCATCTTTTTCGACTTAAGACACGTTTTTGATTGTGTAGACCAGTGGCTGTCAAATTTATGAAGCTTTTGAGCTGCCGTACCGTTTTTACATCTTACTGTGAGCTACCAAAAGTAACTAGGACAGAAACAAAAACTTCAGAAAAATCTTAGGTTTGTTTATTGCCTGTAAATTTACATTTCTCGTAAATATGAAATGGTTTATTTTTTCTAAGCTCTATGTAAGATAACAATATTTAAACTGAACTGCACATAACACAGTCCGCAGCTCGTGGTCTTTCGGTAGCGTACTCGCTTCGCACGCGCGGGTTCCCGGGTTCGATTCCCGGCGGGGTCAGAGATTTTCACCTGCCTCGAGATGACTGGGTGTTGTTGTGTCGTCATCATCATCATCATTCATCCTCATTACGGTCGGAGGAAGGCAACGGCAAACCAACTCCACTAGGACCTTGCCTAGTAAAGCAGTGCGGGTCTCCCGCATCGTCCCCTACGCTCCTCGGAGTATGGGACCTCATCATCAGCAGCACATAACACAAAAACAGGAGCGTAGTTCATAACAAGTTAAAAATGTAAGAAAGAATTTTGATCATAATTACTAACTTAATTAATACGTTGCTCGACTCTTTATGCTTTCGAAATTTCAAACACCTCTGTGGTACACAACGCCTCTCTTGTAGCGTATGCCACTGGAGATAGTTATGCATCTCCGTAGCGTGCAGACTAAACGATACCGTGATGACACGTCGCATTTCAATGGATCTTCTGTGTCTTTTTCATTGTAAAATCCAATACGGGTCCCAGACTGATGAGCAGTACTGAAGAATCGGTCGAACAAGTGATTTTGCAAGCCACTTATTTCGTCAATATTTCCTTACCAGTGAATTTCAGCCTGTCTTCTGCTTTTCCTGCAGGTCGCTTTGTGTAGCCATATTCTTATAGGTTAGTCCGGACGATTATTTCAGTGTGTTTTACGGTAATTGCTGTTCCCACTGATTTATTGCCAATGGAACAACCGATAAGTAATGAAACTCTTCGTCTATTCAAGGTAATACGTTATACTCATTTACATTAAGGGTCTACTGTCTGTTCCTTGAACAATCGTAGATCCTTTGCATGTCTTCCGGCGTATAGCTATATTCCTCTAGCGTCGCAGTCTTCCTCATGGGGCTTTCGACTTTGTCCACTAGATCGTTGCAAATTCGGATTCTACGCCAAAAAACTATTTTTTTTTCATTCATTGTTGGTAGACAGCACTGTAATCTGTGCGAGGCATACGTCGATTTGCCAGAAAAACACCCCGAAATCAGTCACCCTGTTGGTGAAATTGGGGGGGGGGGGGGGGTACTCACCGAAATCAAGCATCCTTATGGTATGGGGCCCCATCGAAATCAATACCGAATGGAACAGAGCACTGCGTTATGTAAAATGCAGCTAACGTGCCAGACTTTTAAATGGCTAAACGTTAAAGTTTTACTGTACAGTCAAATTCGAAAACTAAATTAAATTTTTAACAATAATAGCAACTGTTCAGAGCAAAAGTTTGCATTTTTATCGCAAATGCAAGGCAGAATCAGTTGAGTCGGATCTTAATGGCAAAACTCGAAAAACTTAAATTTTGCCGATTACAGCGTCATCTCCCAATAATTGAAAAAAATGTTTTTGGCAAATCCCAAGTATTTTTTGACGTAGAATCCGATTAAGCAATAAAATATGGGGTTCCAGTTTTAAAATTGCAAGTAGCCCCCGTCCCCTTAGTGGAGGAGGTGGTTAGGTGATGGCCAGTTTTAGCACAGACCCTTGAAAACTTTAACTTTTCATCTAAAACACCTTTTTCATAAGTTTCGTACTTTTTTGAAATATTTAGTTGTTTCTTGTTAAAACAAACAACCTATACACATGGTAAATAGCAACAGTCGGTTGGGCACTCTCAAAATGATTTCTAATTTGTTGCTTACCTCTCACCAACAACAACGTGTTTTTTCTGCTAGAGAGTCCTGGACCCATTCATAAATCTGGATCGATACTTGGTAAGCATGTATTTTGTTCAGTAAGTGGTAGAGCCATATTGTTGGAATGCCTGCTAGAAGTGCAGGAATACGTCATCAATTTGAGCGGCTATATCTGTGTCACTCTGGATTACGTGAATTAAAAGACGATCTACGTTTGCGGATCAAAAACAGCTGCCAACTTGAGTAACTTAGAAGAAGATATCCTCGGGGTAGTGAAGCAACTTAAATCACTTAATTAAAGCAAGTCTTCCGATCCAGACTGTACACCAATTACTTTCCTCTCAGAGTACCCTGATGCAATAGCTCCATACTTAAAAATCATATTCAACTGCTCGCTCAACGGAAGATCTGTACCCAAAGACAGAAAAGTTTTATAGGTCACACCAATATTTAAGAAAGGCAGTAGGACTAATCCACTAAACCATAGGTCCATATAATTAACGTCGGCATGCAGCACGATTTTTGAACATATATTGCGTTGGAACGTTATGCGTTACCTCGAAGAGTCCATTTACACACAGTTAACACAGATTTAAAAAATATCGTTCTTGTGAAACACAACTAGCTCTTTGGTCGCACGAATTGTTGAGTGCTATTGACAAGGGATTTCAAATTGATACCGTATTTCTAGATTTCCAGAAGGATTTTGACAGTGTTCCACACACGCGGCTTGTAGTGAAATTGCGTGCTGATGGAATATCGTCTCAGTTATGACACTAGACGCATGATTTCTTGTCAGGGAGGTCACAGTTCGTAGTAATTGGCGGAAGGTCTTCGAGGAAAACAGAAGCGATTTCTGGCCTTCCCCAAGGTAGTGTTATGGGCTCTCTGCTGTTCCTTATCTATATAAACGATTTAGTAGACAATCTGAATAGCTGTCTTTGGTGTTTTGCAGGTGATGCTGTTGTTTATCGAGTAGTACAGTCATCGCAAGATCAAAACAAATTGCTAAACGGTATAGAAACGATATGTGTATGGTGCGAAAACTGGGAATTGACCCTAAATAATGAAAAGTATGAGGTTATCCACATGAGTGCTAAAAGGAATCCGTTAAACTTCATTCACACGATAAACCGTCGGCCGGGGTGGCCGAGCGGTTCTAGGCGCTACATTCTGGAACCACGCGACCGCTACGGTCACAGGTTCGAATCCTGCATCGGGCATGGCTGTGTGTGATGTCCTTAGGTTAGTTAGGTTTAAGTACTTCTATATTCTAGTGGACTGATGACGTCAGAAGTTAAGTCCCATAGTGCTAAGAGCCATTTGAACCATTTGAACACGATAAACCAGTCAAATCTAAAGGCCGTAAATTTAACTAAATACCTAGGAATTACAATTACAAACAAGTTAAATTGATAAGAACGCATAGAAACTGTTGTAGGGAAGAAGAACTAAAGATTACGTTTTATTGACAGATGCAACAAATCTACTGAAGAGACTGACTATATTATGCTTGTCCTTCCTCTTTTGCAGTACTCCTGCGAGGTGTGGGACCCTTTTTCCGTTAATCCTATCTGCTAAGGATCCTACACCAGATAGAGTTAACGGAATACATTGAGAAAGTTCAAAGGAGAGAAGCACGTTTGGTATTATCGAGAAATAGCGCAGACAGTGTCACTGACATATACAGGATTTGGGATGGACATCTTCAGCACAAAGGGGTTTATCGTTACGGAGGAATCTTCTTACTAAATTGCATTGATCGACTTCCTCCTCCGCATGAGAAAATATATTGTTGATTCCGACCTACACAGGGAGAAAGGATCCTTAAAATAAAATAAGGGAAATCAGAGCTCGCACGGAAAGCTATAGGTGTCCGTTTTTTTCGCGCGCTGTTCGAGATTGGAATAACAGAGAATGACTGCAAAGGTGGTTCGATGAACCATCTGCCGAGCACTTAAGCGTGATTTGGAATCCATGTAGATGTGAATGTAGAAATTCATACATCCGCGTGTGTGTTGAGCGGGATGAGAATTCAGGTCATATTTTTTCTACGGCGGGGGGAGGCAGTGAGGGGAAGAGGGTGAGAGGTCAGCTGCTGTCGGTCGCCTCTGGCTGGGTAGGCGTCGAGTAGCAGCGGAGATGCCGCGTCCAGCGTGGCGTCGCCCGGAAGGGCGGAGCGTCTCGCCACAAGGGCGTGCCCTGGCCGGCGCAGTTGCGCGGCCGGGCCGCCAGATGGCGCGCGCGGCGGCCCGGGACGTCGCCATGGCAACGCGCCAGCAGCGGCCCGGGAGCAGGGCGCGCCGGCCCGCCCACGCCATGCCCCGGGGCGGCCGCCGTCTGCCGCTGCCGCCACCGCCGCTGCTCTCCCACACCTGCACGCTTCGCGGCCCACACGACGCTGCTCCTTTCTGCATTGCTCCCTAATCTACCTCCTTATTTTCTGCTGTCGTCCTTCTGACATAAAAGTCGTAAGCTTCCACTGTCCCTGGTTAGGTGGTGTCACTATAAAACACTACAAACTTCTGCCATGGCCGTACTCAAAGTTTCAATCATCGTCTCGAAAAACCTAAGATGAGTACACTACTGACCATTAAAATTGTTACGCCACGAAGATGACGTGCTACAGGAGCGAAGTTTAACAGACAGGAAGAAGATGCTGTGATATGCAAATGATTAGCTTTACAGAGCATTCACACAAGGTTGGCGCCGGTGGCTGCACCTACAACGTGCTGACATGAGGAAAGTTTCCAACCGATTTCTCATACACAAACAGCAGTTGACCAGCGTTGCCTGGTGAAACGTTGTTGTGATGCCTCGTGTAAGGAGGAGAAATGCGTACCATCACGTTTCCGACTTTGATAAAGGTCGGATTGTAGCCTATTACGATTGCAGTTTATCGAATCACGACATTGCTGCTCACGTTGATCGAGATCAAATGACTGTTAGCAGAATATGAAATCGGTGAGTGCAGGAGGGTAATATACGGAACGACATGCTGCATCCCAACGGCCTCGTATCACTAGCAGTCGAGGTGAAAGGCATCTTATCCGCACGGCTGTAACGGATTGAGCAGCCACGTCTCGATCTCTGAGTCAACAGATGAGGACGTTTGCAAGACAACAACCACCTGCACTAACAATTCGACGACGTTTACAGCAGCATGGACTATCAGCTCGGAGACCATGGCTGCGGTTACCCTTGACGTTGCATCACAGACAGCAGCGCCTGCAGTGGTGTACACAACGACGAACCTGGGTGCACGAATGGTAAAACGTCATTTTTTTCGGATGAATCCAGGTTCTGTTTACAGCATCATGATGGTCGCATCCGTGTTTGGCGATATCTCACTGAACGCACATGGAAAGCGTGTATTTGTCATCGCCATACTTGCGTATCACCCGGCGTGATGGCATGGGGTGCCATTGGTTACACGTCTCGGTCACCTGTTGTTCGCTTTGAGGGCACATTGTACACTGGACGTTACATTTCACATGTGTTACGACCCGTGGCTCTACCCTTCATTCGATCCCTGCGAAACCCTACATTTCAGCAGGATAAAGCACGACCGCATGTTGCAGGTCCTGTACGGGCCTTTCTGGATACAGTAAATGTTCGACTGCTGCCCTGGCCAGCACATTCTCCAGATCTCTCGCCAACTGAAAACGTCTGGTCAATGGTGGCCGAGCAACTGGCTCGTCACAATACGCCAGTCACTACTCTTAATGAACTTTGGTATCGTGTTGGAGCTGCATCGGTTGCTGTACCTGTACACGCCATCCAAGCTCTGTTTGACTCAATGCCCAGGCGTATCAAGGTCGTTATTACGGCCAGAGGTGGTTGTTCTGGGTACTGATCTCTCAGGATCTATGCACCCAAATTGCGTGAAAATGTAATCACATGTCAGTTCTAGTACAATAAATTTGTCCAATGAATACCCATTTATCATCTGCATTTCTTCTTGGTGTAGAAATTTTAATGGCCAGTAGTGTAATTAATTTATTGTCTGTTTGCAGGTCCATAATTGCGAAAGTGTTCCTGGTGCAGTATTTCGTGCACGAACTGAGATTTCGGTTATGTCCCATAAATTTTCGGTGGGACTCATTTTGGACAACCTGCGTGGCCAAATAATTGACTTGAACTGTCTGGAATCTCCTTCCAACCAATCGCGATCAATTGTGGCCCGGTGACATGACACGTAGTCATCCACAAAAAATCCATCATGGTTGGGAACGTGAATTCATGAATGGCTGCAAATGGTCTCAAAGTTGCTAAACATAACAATTTATAGTCAATGATCGGTTCAGTTGCACCACAGGACCCAGTCCATTCCATGTAAACACATCCCACACCATTTGAAGCCATCAACTTGGCTCCGTGGCCTCGTGGGGTTTGCACCACACTCGCACCCTACCACCAACTCTTACCAACTAAAATCAAGACTCATCTGAGCAGGCCAGTGTTTTCCAGTAGTCTAGGGTACAACTCGATATGGTCATGAGCCTAGGAGAGGTGCTGCAGGCTATGCTGCGCTGTTAACAAAAGTACTCGCGTCTGTCGTCTGCTGCCACAGCCCATTAACGCCAAATTTCGCCGCACTGTTCTAACGGGTACAATCGTCTTACGTCCCACATAGATTTCTGCGGTTGTTTGACGCAGCGTTGCCTGTCTGTTAGCGCTGATAGTTCTAGAAAACGCCGCTGCTCTCGGTCCGTAAGTCAAGGCCGTCGGCCACTACGTTTTCCTTGGTGAGAGGTAATACAGGGTTATTACGAATGATTGAAGCGATTTCACAGCTCTACAATATTTTTATTATTTGAGATATTTTCACAATGCTTTGCACACACATACAAAAACTCAAAAAGTTTTTTTAGGCCTTCACAAATGTTCGATATGTGCCCCTTTAGTGATTCGGCAGACATCAAACCGATAATCAAGTTCCTCCCACACTCGGCGCAGCATGTCCCCATCAATGAGTTCGAAAGCATCGTTGATGCGAGCTCGCAGTTCTGGCACGTTTCTTGGTAGAAGAGGTTTAAACACTGAAAGCAATCGCATGGGGTTAAGTAGGGAGAGCGTGGAAGCCATGACATAAATTGCTGATTATGATCTCCACGACGACCGATCCATCGGTTTTCCAATCTCCTATTTAAGAAATGCCGAACATCATGATGGAAGTGCGGTGCAGCACCATCCTGTTGAAAGATGAAGTCGGCGCTGTCGGTCTCCAGTTGTGGCATGAGCCAATTTTCCAGCATGTCCAGATACACGTGTCCTGTAATGTTTTTTTCGCAGAAGAAAAAGGGGCCGTAAACTTTAAACCGTGAAATTGCTCAAAACACGTTAACTTTTGGTGAATTGCGAATTTGCTGCACGAATGCGTGAGGATTCTCTCCCGTCCTGATTCGCACATTGTGTCTGTTCATTTCACCATTAAGAAAAAATGTTGCTTCATCACTGAAAACAAGTTTCGCACTGAATGCATCCTCTTCCATGAGCTGTTGCAACTGCGCCGAAAATTCAAAGCGTTTGACTTTGTCATTGGGTGTCAGGGCTTGTAGCAATTGTAAACGGTAAGGCTTCTGCTTTAGCCTTTTCCGTAAGATTTTCCAAACCGTCGGCTGTGGTACGTTTAGCTCCCTGCTTGCTTTATTCGTCGACTTCCACGGGCTACGCGTGAAACTTGCTCGCACGCGTTCAACCGTTTCTTCGCTCACTGCAGGCCGACCCGTTGATTTCCCCTTGCAGAGGCATCCAGAAGCTTTAAACTGCGCATACCATCGTCGAATGGAGTTAGCAGTTGATGGATCTTTGTTGAACTTCGTCCTGAAGTGTCGTTGCACTGTTATGACTGACTGATGTGAGTGCATTTCAAGCACGACATACGCTTTCTCGGCTCCTGTCGCTATTTTGTCTCACTGCGCTCTCGAGCGCTCTGGCGGCAGAAACCTGAAGTGTGGCTTCAGCCGAACAAAACTTTATGAGTTTTTCTACGTATCTGTAGTGTGTCGTGACCATATGTCAATGAATGGAGCTACAGTGAATTTATGAAATCGCTTCAATCATTTGTAATAGCCCTGTACCTGAAATTTGGCACACCCTTGACACTGTGTATCTCGAGATATAGAATTCTCTAACGGTTTACGAAATGAAATGTCCCATGCGTCTAGCTCCAACTACCATTCCGTGTTCAGCGTCCGTGAATTCCCGTCGTGGGGCCGTAATCACATCGGACATCTTTTCATATGAATCACCTGAGTAATTATGGAATAAGAGTATAATGAGCCTCGACGAAGAAAACAACGAAACTAACACTGTTATTGATTCATCGTTATCCCACTCTGCCTGTTGCGAGAATCAAGTGGTGAGCAAACATTAGGGGATATGTATAGTGTCGCACATAGAGGTTTGCGTCGGCTCGGAGAGCGTACTTGGGTAGCCGAAATGGTCAAAGCGACCGCTCGCGATAAGTGGGAAATCCGGTTGGTTGGTTGGTTGGTTCGTTGATATGGGGGATGGGTTCAAATGGTTCAAATGGCTCTGAGCACTATGGGACTCAACTTCTGAGGTCATCAGTCCCCTAGAACTTAGAACTACTAAAACCTAACTAACCTAAGGACATCACAAACATACATGCCCGAGGCAGGATTAGAACCTGCGACCGTAGCGGTCTCGCGGTTCCAGACTGTAGCGCCTAGAACCGCACGGCCACTCCGGCCGGCTGGGGGATGGGACTAAACAGCGAGGCCATCGATCCCATCGGATGGAGAAGGTAGTCGGCCGTTCCCTTTTAAAGGAAACATCCCAGCATTTGACTGAAGCGATTTAGGGAAATCACGGAAAAACTAAATCCGGATGGCCGGACGCGAGTTTGAACCGTCGTCCTCCCGAATGTGAGTCCAGTGTGCTAACTACTGCGCCATTTCAATCGGTGGGAAATCCTGTTTCGAGCACAGTCCTCCGGTCGGGCAGAAATTTTCATGTGTCCCCGAATAGGTAGCATATTTGTACATAATACAGCTGGTGTCAAAGAATTCGCAGCCGAGGAATTATTTCGCAATACTAGAACACTCTTCGCCAGTCTGGGATCGGCACCAGATAGGACTGACAGAGGAAACAGAGAAGATTCAGAGAATAGCAGCGCGTTTCTTTACAGTTCTATTCAGTATGCCGAAAACACCGTGTAGATACTCAGCCAAAACCAATGGCAAACGCTACAAGAGAGGTGTTCTTCATCACAGTGTGCTTTGAAGTGTTAAAGTTCAGATAGCGTACGTTCTACAAGTGTCAACAGAAATATTGTTTCCTCCCAAGTAAATATCTCCACAAGATCATGACGTAAACTTAGAGAGATACGAGTTCACATGGAGGCTTACCAACAATCGCAACTGGAACAGAAAAAGGAGGAAGTGACAGTGGTACCAAAGGTACCTGCTGCCACACACTAAAAGGTGGCTCACCGGGTATAGATGTAGATACACACTCCTGGAAATGGAAAAAAGAACACATTGACACCGGTGTGTCAGACCCACCATACTTGCTCCGGACACTGCGAGAGGGCTGTACAAGCAATGATCACACGCACGGCACAGCGGACACACCAGGAACCGCGCTGTTGGCCGTCGAATGGCGCTAGCTGCGCAGCATTTGTGCACTGCCGCCGTCAGTGTCAGCCAGTTTGCCGTGGCATACGGAGCTCCATCGCAGTCTTTAACACTGGTAGCATGCCGCGACAGCGTGGACGTGAACCGTATGTGCAGTTGACGGACTTTGAGCGAGGGCGTATAGTGGGCATGCGGGAGGCCGGGTGGACGTACCGCCGAATTGCTCAACACGTGGGGCGTGAGGTCTCCACAGTACATCGATGTTGTCGCCAGTGGTCGGCGGAAGGTGCACGTGCCCGTCGACCTGGGACCGGACCGCAGCGACGCACGGATGCACGCCAAGACCGTAGGATCCTACGCAGTGCCGTAGGGGACCGCACCGCCACTTCCCAGCAAATTAGGGACACTGTTGCTCCTGGGGTATCGGCGAGGACCATTCGCAACCGTCTCCATGAAGCTGGGCTACGGTCCCGCACACCGTTAGGCCGTCTTCTGCTCACGCCCCAACATCGTGCAGCCCGCCTCCAGTGGTGTCGCGACAGGCGTGAATGGAGGGACGAATGGAGACGTGTCGTCTTCAGCGATGAGAGTCGCTTCTGCCTTGGTGCCAATGATGGTCGTATGCGTGTTTGGCGCCGTGCAGGTGAGCGCCACAAACAGGACTGCATACGACCGAGGCACACAGGGCCAACACCCGGCATCATGGTGTGGGGAGCGATCTCCTACACTGGCCGTACACCACTGGTGGTCGTCGAGGGGACACTGAATAGTGCACGGTACATCCAAACCGTCATCGAACCCATCGTTCTACCATTCCTAGACCGGCAAGGGAACTTGCTGTTCCAACAGGACAATGCACGTCCGCATGTATCCCGTGCCACCCAACGTGCTCTAGAAGGTGTAAGTCAACTACCCTGGCCAGCAAGATCTCCGGATCTGTCCCCCATTGAGCATGTTTGGGACTGGATGAAGCGTCGTCTCACGCGGTCTGCACGTCCAGCACGAACGCTGGTCCAACTGAGGCGCCAGGTGGAAATGGCATGACAAGCCGTTCCACAGGACTACATCCAGCATCTCTACGATCGTATCCATGGGAGAGTAGCAGCCTGCATTGCTGCGAAAGGTGGATATACACTGTACTAGCGCCGACATTGTGCATGCTCTGTTGCCTGTGTCTATGTGCCTGTGGTTCTGTCAGTGTGATCATGTGATGTATCTGACCCCAGGAATGTGTCAATAAAGTTTCCCCTTCCTGGGACAATGAATTCACGGTGTTCTTATTTCAATTTCCAGGAGTGTAGATGAAGGGAAACAACATTGGAAAATCCATGCCGAGGAGATGGACAGGTACGGAAATAACGCACCGTCATGTGTCACAGCCGTTAGGTGGCGCAGAAGCTTCCGGTAAGGTCAAACGTGTCTGGAAGACAAAGAACGTGGTGGCGAACAGTCTCTCTGTGAAGAGCCGGATGCTGGAAGACCGGAATAGAACAGTCAAACCGATAGCAGAAAAGCAGGATATCATTCTTGGATCACTTTTCAATAATTTGTAAGATCTTTAGAGTGTGATAAAGTTCACCACGCGTGGATTCCGCGACTTCTGTAGCGGAAAGGTTGCGACCAGTCCAGATTATTGCTTTCGCTTGCTAATTGCAACGCACGAGTGTCCGGTATATAACTATGATCCCTAGGCTAGATGCACAGCAAGCAATGGAAACATGTGGATTCACCATTGCCGAAAATGAGACACCCCACGTAGCGAGCAAGGTGTTCCTGAGTGTTATGTTGGGCCTTTCATGGTGTGGTGCTAGCAGATTATACTCGAAAGTGGCGAAATGTCGCATGAACACACTACCGAAGTTTTTTGATGAGGTTATAGTAGGCTGTAACAACGGAGTTAGGCGGGAAGCTGTAGAATGGAACTTTTTGCCCCGAAAGAACCCGCAGTTCGTTCTGCACACTGCACAGTCACACATGTTGCTTCTTTGCGCTATCAGAAATCTGCTAGGTCTCCCCGTATTCTCTTGATATGGCAGTCAGTAACTGTGCTACGTCTTCACTCGGATGAAGAAATCAATCGGCATTCGGCATACCTGGACCACCAAAGTATCATGTTAGGCAATTTTTCTGGGTCCTGCATTCGTACTCTCGAATGGCTAGAGGTAGTAACACGTAAAGCACGCTGGAATATTGTCGAACATGATCGTTTTTGTGAATCAGGTGTTATGGTTGCAATACCCCGCGGTGTGTAAGAAACAAATGGCTCTGAGCACTATGGGACTTAGCATCTATGGTCATCAGTCCCCTAGAACTTAGAACTACTTAAACCTAACTAACCTAAGGACATCACACACATCCAGGCCCGAGGCAGAATTCGAACCTGCGACCGCGGTTCCGGACTGATACTCCTATATCCGCACGACCACAGCGGCCGGCGATGTGTATGACTGTGAAACTTATCAGAGTAACGGACCTATCCAGACTCCGTCGCACACCCCTTAAGACTCCATCGTAACTGTAAATTACGCAACGAAATCGCTATCTTGAAATTCCCTAAGACAGAATCATAAAGTGAGATACTGCAATAATCCTACTATACAGGGTGGTCCATTGAAAGTGACCAGGCCAAATATCTCACGAAATAAGCATCAAACGAAAAAAATACAAAGGACGAAACTCGTCTAGCTTGAAGGGGGAAACCAGATGGCGCTATGGTTGGCCCGCTAGATGGCGCTGCCGTAGGCCAAACGGATATCAACTGCGTTTTTTAAAAATAGGAACCCCCATTTTTATTACATATTCCTGTAGTACGTAAATAAATATGAATGTTTTAGTTGGACCACTTTTTTCGCTTTGTGATAGATGGCGCTGTAATAGTCACACATATGGCTCACAATTTTACACGAACAGATGGTAACAGGGAGGTTCTTTAAATTAAAATACAGACGTAGGTACGTTTCAACATTTTATTTCGGTTGTTCCAATGTGACACATGCACATTTGTGAACTTATCATTTCTGAGAACGCATGCCGTTTCAGCGTGGTTACCTGTAAATACCACATTAATGCAATAAATGCTCAAAATGATGTCCGTCGACCTCAGTGCGTTTGGCAGTACGTGTAACGACATTCCTCTCAACAGCGAGTAGTTCGACTTCCGTAATGTTCCCACATGCAATGACAATGGGCTCACGCATGTTGTCAGGCGTTGTCGGTGGATCACGATGGCAAATATCCTTCAACTTTCCCCATAGAAAGAAATCCGGGGACGTCAGATCCGGTGAACGTGCGGGTCATGGTATGGTGCTTCGACGACCAATCCACCTGTCGTGAAATATGCTATTCAATACCGCTTCAACAGCACGCGAGCTATTTGCCGGACATCCATCATGTTGGAAGTACACTGCCATTCTGTCATGCAGTGAAACATCTTGTAGTAACATCGGTAGAACATTACATAGGAAATCAGCATACACTGCACCATTTAGATTGCCATCGATAAAATGGCGGCCAATAATCCTTCCTCCCACAATGCCGCACCATGCATTAACCCGCCAAAGTCGCCACTTGTCGCAGCCATCGTGGATTTTTCGTTGCCCAATAGTGCATATTACGCCGGTTCACGTTACCGCTGTTGGTGAATGACGCTTCGTCGCTAAATAGAACGCTTGCAATAAAATCTGTCAGCGTCCCGTAATTTCTCTTGTGCCCAGTGGCAGAACTGTACACGACGTTCAAAGTCATCGCCATGCAAATCCTGGTACATAAAAATATGGTATGGGAGCGTCCTCATGTTTCAAGTTCCGTTGTTCATTTACCTTGATTTTATAATCACTGAAATAAAACCATATGACTTTACAACGCAAGTTTAAATTTCGCTTCTTCCTCTTGCAACAAGTGCTTAGCTTTTTGTTTTTTTTTTTAGTCAGGGAGTGCATTTAAATTACAAACGTTGTTGCAGTAATAGGTTCCGTGCCGTGACTTTAGGAACAATATACAGCAGTGGTCGTCAAACGGTTTTGTTCAAGAGCCCGTAATGACATTGTGGGGCAGCACCTGTGGGCCGCATTTGTACCGATATTATTATCAGTTGGCAACTTACGAAAATAGTCGCTGACAGACCAGATATAGTAAAGACGCAATACGTTGAGCACCAGCCCCTAAGTTCTCATCATTAAAGGTTGACAACATCTGGAACACAATGTGTCGACTGTTTTCCGTTTGATATTGCTGCCGCCATCAGCGACCCAATGTTGTGACGCTGTTGCCTGACGTGTTGTTGTTATCTGTGTGAGTGCATGATTTAGTGATTAATAACAGTTCAAAATGGCTCTAAGCACTATGGGACTTAACATCTGAAGCCATCAGTCCCCTAGACTTAGAGCTACTTAAACCTAACTAACCTAAGGACATCACACACATCCACGCCCGAGGCAAGATTCGAACCTGAGACCGTAGCGGTCACGCGGTTCCAGACTGAAGCGCCTAGAACCGCTCGGCCACAGCTGGCCGTATTAATAACAGTATCTGTACTTATATTTAAATGCATAACAGAATATGAGACACAATCACAAATGTTTGCTAAATGCTTTGAATCTCAGATTTCTTGAGCTGGCCAGTTTCACAGCAGCTGTATATCAATTACAGTAGTTCAAAATAAAAATGCCTTTTGCATGCTGTACATTAAGTTTTTTTGTTTATCTTGTGCGTCGAGACGCTTTTCGGCTTAATTACATGGTATCTTCAGTGGGTCACCTGAAATATCACACTATTTTCTCGTTTGTACATACAAGTTACCGTTTGAGGATATAGATTTAAAACGAGACCAACGACGACTGAAGAGAATTGTTCAATGTGACAGAAGTGCCAACCTTCTGCAAACTGCTGCAGATTTCAGTGCTTGGCCACCAAAAGGTGTCAGCGTTTGAAGCATTCAACGAAACATCATCCATATGGGTTTTCTGAGTTGAAGACCCACTCATGCACCATTGATGATTGCACGTATCGAAGCTTTACGCCTCACCTGCGCCAGTCAACACCGAAACTGGACTGTTGGTGACTGGAAACTCTTGCCTGGTCGGAAGAGTCTCGTTTCAAATTGTACTGAGTGGATGGACGTGTACGGGTATGGAGACAACCGCGTGAATCCACGGAACCTGCATGTCAGCAGGAAACTGTTCAAGCTGGTGAAGGCTCTGTAATGGTGTGGGGCGTATGCAGTTTGAATGACATGGGACCCCTGATACGTCTAGATACGACTCTGACAAGTGTCACGTACGTAAGCATCCTGTTTGATCACCTGCATCCGTTTATGTTCTTTGTCCATTCCGACAGACTTGGGCAATTCCAGCAGGACAATGCGACACTGCTACAGAGTGGCTCCAGGGACTGTTCTGAGTTCAAACACTTCTGCTTGAGCATATTTGGGATGCCTTGCAACGTGCTGTTGAGAAGAGATCTCCATGCCCTCGTACTCTTACGGATTTATGGACAGCCCTGCAGGATTCATGGTGTCAGTTCCCTCCAGCACTACTTCAGACACTAGTCAAGTCCATGCCACGTCGTGTTACGGCACTTCTGCGTGTTCGCGGGGGCACTACACGATTTAGGCAGGTGTACAAGTTTTTTTGGCTCTTCTGTGAAAAAGTCATAAACAATAACACAATCCCTTCGTCACATCCTCAAACAGCGCAGTTGCCGCGCTACATATCGCTCTATCCCTAAGGTAAGCGGCCAGCTTTAATCGGCTCACGGCCGAATACACCAACGTCAATTAATATTAAGAACATCTTAAAAAATGTTCAAATGCGTGTGAAATCCTATGGGACTTAACTGCTAAGGTCATCAGTCCCTAAGCTTACACACTACTTAACCTGAGTTATCCTACGGACAAACACACACACACACATGCCCGAGGGAGGACTCGAACCTCCGCCGGGATAAGCCGCACAGTCCATGACTGCACCGCCTTAGACCGAGCACATCTTAAAATATTACTGCCTCTGTAAGTACTTCTGCTTACCACTGAGCATAAAAACAGCACTCTTAAGAAGCTCGTATCGTTAGTTGATGTTTCTGGATTAGGCTGTTAGTTGCTAGACGCATATTATTTTAAAATACGGCCGAGAACCGCAGTCCGCCAACCTCTGATAAAGAGACTCCGACGTACCAAATGGTTAGACGTTGCCTGGTGAATAGTGGTCTCCACCATCTCCTCCTTCCACTTCACCTCACCTGAAGCAGAAGTGCAAGTTTTTCGTCGCCGTCAGCCGCAGGCTGCGACAGTAAACAGCAAGACGTGTGTCCTAAAGTTATGCCCACCAGCTCGCGCCGCAAGACAGATGACCTGGGCAAACTGTTGGGCGCACCTGCGACGTATGCAGCCCGTCTGACGCCACATCTCTGAAGGTTACTGGAAACTTGCCAAAGCATTTTGCGCAATCATGAACGAACCGCGCTACACAGGTCAGGTACGCCTGCACAGTTCGTTGAATCAATAAGTCGAGCTAAGAGGACGACGTGATGGCTTTCACTCGGTTTGCAGATGTGCTAAAAATAATCAAAATAAAAGAAAAACAAAAATAAAAACGTGATATGTTGTCTAAAAATTGGTCAATAAAGCAAACATCTTCTCTCCCTGACTTACTCAGTGAGTTGAAGATACAATGTGATGCAGGGAAAACGGAAATTTTCAAGCACCTGTGTTGTCAACGCTGTACTGCCAGCAGTTGTTCGGAACCGATGCGTAGCTTTGGTGAATGCGTTGCTATTTAGTAATCTTGCATCGTTGGAGTGGCGCGGAACGGTGTTACGGCTGTGAGAATGTCTTACGAACAGGGTGATAGTGTGACTACTGCGCAAAGCGTATTTTAACTGCCTCAGGATGTGGTTGCGTAATTCTGAGCAAACTGGTTCAGGCTTGAAAATGAAGCCCTCAGGTGGCGTCTGAAGCGTTACGTAACCCAGAGAACATTGCGGCGTTCGAGTTTCCATCAACAGGACCCCTCACGGCTCCGTTCCGCAACATACATCCGTGCTAGAGACTGGACGTACAAAGAAAAATAAAATTTCCCTTACAAGGCACAGGAGAAATCTTATGACTTTCACGAGCGCACATTCATAGCGCCAAAATTACACTTCTAATTTCGCAGCAAAAGAAAATTCAATCATATTTCTATTAGCTATTATTTTACTACAGTTTTTTTTTAGTTATTTAATTTTCTGTATTGCACAGTAATATTTGCTAATATTTATTTTTAGAATCATAATTTTCTAACTACATGATTGCAATGACAATTTTCATTTTACATTTCGAATTTCTGTGCAAACTATTTTGAAACCTCAAACTCAATAATTATGAAGTAGATTGTGTTGTTCCTTACTATCAACAACTGACGAAAATAAAAGAATTTCTGTCTGGTTTCAAAATAAAAACGTCGCGTTGACATGACGTAAGAAATATGCGTTGGTTTTTGTATTCTGAACAAAACAAAATGACAACGAAGTTCTGAAGTTTTGTTTGAACACAGGTAATATGTTTACTTTTCAAGGGTTTCTTACATTTCCTGTCGCCAGCCGTTGTGGCCGAGCGGTTCTAGGCGCTTCAGCCCGCTGCTGCTACGGTCGCAGGTTCGAATCCTGCCTCGGGCATGGATGTGTGTGGTGTCCTTAGGTTAATTAGGTTTAAGTAGTTCTAAGTCCTAAGGGTCTGATGACCTCAGATGTTAAGTCCCATAGTGCTAAGAGCCATTTAAACCATTTGTCAGAAGAGAGGCATTTTCTAGTAACCTACCTGGTCGATTGTATCACCTCACTCTCCACTAACCTACGCAAGTCGCTACAAATCGATGATTCACCGGAGAAGTTACAAGCACCCAATCCTTCATCGACAGGAAAACATGCAGAATCTTTTCTCAAAATCCTTTATTTATACTAAAAATAATTAAACAGTTATCTGTTTGACAAACATAATTTTTCTGATTCCATCGGATATTACCCTTTCCACAAACTGTCACGCCCACAAGAAGTTAGAAGATACGTTATCTTTATTTTATTCCCTTCCTCCATTTTCGCCAAAAGTTCTCCTTCACGTACATAACACGGTATCAGATGTTATAAATTGCGCTGAGACTTTTTTTTATTTTCGCATTCGAATCGCGGACACCAAAAGGGAAGCCTGCTGATTGCCGTGGCACAAAAAGTCTGATTTTAATACGCTGCAACTGGAATACTGGATTACGCTGCATCAGAAATTTATTAAAACTGTAATTGGATTAATTACGCACAGCTTAGTTTTAATCCGCTAGTTGCTTAAAAAAATGAAATTCTAAACTCAGAAATGATGTTTGAATTTAATTAATTAGAATAAGAGCAGAAAGAATTGTCCAGAGATAATAGGAAATATCTGTAACTGCAAAACTCCCCAACGTTATATGCTACAGTACGTAACAACTGTATTCAAGTACTATATGTAAACACAGTTGTAGAATATTTTATTCACTTCAACTCGTACAGTCCTAGCGAAGATCTGAAATTTTCGCTTGCATAAGAGTGTGAGAAAACGACTCCGACCAATTTCGAGGGTTGGTAGAGTATGACGAGATACGCATTTAGTGCAGAAAACATGTCCTGAAACGTCGTCCTCCGACGCTACGCAACGTTGAATTTATAGATGTCAACGCATGCAGCCAGGTCACAGCCCGCCCCCCCCCCCCCCTCCCCCGGCTCAAATCTGTAGTAACAGTAAATACACGAGGAAATGAAATCACAACACCAAAAACTAATTAATGTAGAGTAATCAAATTTCGGGAACACTTTTGTCTAGGTAACATATTTAAGTGATTAACAAAAAAATGTTCATATGTGTGTGAAATCTTATAGGACTTAACTGCTAAGGTCATCAGTCCCTAAGCTTACACACTACTTAAACTAAACTATCCTAAGGACAAACACACACACCCATGCCCGAGGGAGGACTCGAACCTCCGCCGGGACCAGCCGCACAGTCCAGGACTGCAGCGCCTTAGGCCGCTAAGTGATTAATACTGTAAGATCACAGATTAATGTAAACGCGAGATAAGTCAATGTAATTGTGAAATCCTTAAAAATAAAATTCTCGTGTCACAGTGTTAGTTGCCATACTCCTCCGAAACGGCTCGATCGATTCTGATGAAATTTTACATGTATATTCGGTAGGTCTGAGAATCGGTCGTAATCTATTTTTCATACCCTTAAATGATAAGGGTAGTCCACCCCAAAAGTTTTTTCTTATTTTTTGGACAGAACTTTTTATTTTTATTTCTTATGATGTGGCATTAACAAATACACACAATTCTAAATTTTCACCATTCTACCACCATCCCTATGTTAATAGCGATTTTAGTAATTTAATAATTTTCAACCCCGGTCGATAACTAATCAATTATCACTTGATCAGTTATCCCCGCCAGGTGTCTACCGGTGATAGTCTTTCACTATTCGATAGATAGGCAATTGAAGAAAACGTACCAAAAGCAACGAGTCGAATATCCCTCTTTGAATTGACGTAACTAGACGGAGAAGTTTAACTAGGTACCACGCGTAATTCGCCAAACAGACATTTAGGCCTAGCGCACACTCATCGATTTTTATCGTACGGAAATATATCGTACGATCCAGTTCTTTTAGTGGAACAAAGAAGTTCCTATGCTCTCCTTTGTTCCTCTAAAGGCATTTAATCGTACAATATTTTTACGTACGATAAAAATTGATGCGTGTGCGCTTGGCCTTATTCATAATGCTGGCGAACACGTTTTGACACGAAATTGCCGCTATGTTTGTATGCTCATGGAAGAGCCGTGTCTGGGCTGCAGTTGTTAAATCCGCGCGATCTACCGTAGAAACGCTAGAACTAATAGTGGCCAATACTGCCTGACTTCCCTTCCTACACTGTTTTCGGCCATTGTTATTGTTTGTGTCACGAGCTCCCACCAACAGCGGCTGCTGTGTTACACGTATACATCGAAGTTCGCCGGGTATATATTGTGTTACACGTATATATTATTCTTATACACTAGGGATAATTTATATGGCAAAACAACGTTTGCCGGGTCAGCTATACCATATAAATATTTTCAGAGGCGGAACGAAGTTCGCCGGGTATAGCTAGCGCTGGTATATTAATAACCAGTGTAACCGCCAGAACGTTGAATGCAAGCATGCAGATCTGCATGCGTTGTGCTGTACATGTGCTGGATGTCAGTTTGTGGGATGGGTTTCCACGCCTGTTGCACTTGATCGGTCAATGCAGGGGTGGTGTATGCTGTTTGTGGATGACGCTGCACTTTTCGTCCGATGATTTCCCATGTGTGCTCGATTGGAGACAGATCTGATGATTGAGCAGACCAAGGCAACATGTCGACACTCTGCAGAAACTGTTGGGTTAGGTATATAGGAGAGCGTCTCCTTCTGGAAAACACGCCCTGAAATGCTGTTCATGAATGGCAGCTACATCAGGTGGAATCACCAGACTGAAGTGCAAATTTGCAGTCAGGGTGGGTGGGATAATCACGAGAGTGCTCCTGCTATCATACGAAATCGCACTCCAGGCAATATCTCAAGGTGTAGATGCAGTATGTCTAGCAAGCAGAGTGGTCTCCTCTTAACCAAAACAAGGCCATCACTATCTCCGATACAGAACCAGCTTTCATCAGGAAACACAACAGACCTCCGTCCTGCCCTCCAATGAGCTGTCACGTGACACCACTGAAGTCGTAAATGGTGGGGGTTTGGGGTCAGTGGAACGCATACTACAGGCCCTCTGGCTCGGAGCTGTCCTTCAAGTAACCGATTTTGCAACAGTTCGTAGTTTCACTGTAGTGCCAACTGGTGCTCCAATCGCTGCAGCAGCTGCTGCACGGTACGCCAGCACTATTGTCTTCCCTCTCGGCAGTGCCACGAACCTCACTGCAGCCCGGTATTCTTGCGACCCCACTCTCCCGTGACCACCGCTGCCAGTAACAATGTACAGCGTTCTATTTTCCAGCCACGTCTTTCTGCAATATCACCGAAGGAACATCCAGCTTCTCTTAGTATTTTTTCACGATCTCGTTCAAACCCAGTGAGATGTTGGTAATGGAGGTTTTTTTTTTACTAAGATGGTATCTGTTCTTTCGGACATGTCCGAAAGAACAGATACCATCGGTGACCAAGCAGCTCGTTAGAATAAAATTACAATGAAATGAACACCCTTAGCTGCTTACAGGCGTTGACATACGTCAACGGGGACAGATGAAAATGTGTGCCCCGACCGGGACTCGAACTCGGGATCTCCTGGTTACATGGCAGACGCTCTATCCGTCTGAGCAACTGAGGGCACAGAGGACAGCGCGACTGCAGGGATTTATCTCTGGTATGTCTCCCGCGAAACCCACGTTCTCAACGTATTTTCCCGCGGGGCGTTGCCGATTCCCGTAAGAGTTCGGGCACTGTTTGTGCATTGGCACAGGAGAAAATGATGGTCAAGTGGCCGGTGAGCCTTATATGTGTGTGTGCAGCTGCGCAATTGTACGCGAATCGTTTCCCAAACAGATGACACCGAGCGAAAACATTATTCGAAAATTCACTCAACGAACTCGAAATGGATACATGCACTGTCCACCTCGTCATCGTTGGTCGTGCGGTTCAGAGACAAACTGGAATACCGTAATCAATTGTTCTGAAGATTTTGAAGGCACATAAAAATCATACGTATCATGTCAGACTGACACAGGCATTAACGCCGAAAGATACGCAAATAAGCGTGCATTTCTGCCAATGGGCCTTGGAAATGATAAGAGGTGACAATGATTTTTTTAGATACGTTATGTTCACCGATGAAGCCACATTCAAAAACAATGGCGAATTAAATAGTCATTATTGTCATTATTGGTCCCCTGTCAATCCACACTGGCACAGACCCGTTGACAATCAACACAAATGGTCGTTAATGATCTGGTGTGGCATATTTAACGGTTACTTGATAGGACCGTATTTTTTTTGACCGAAATGTTACTGGGGAATCTTATTTACAACTTCTCTGCGATGATTTGTTGGAGCTAATGGAAGATGGTGATTTAGAAATTAGGCAACGGATGTGGTTCCAACAGGACGGAGCAGCTCTCCATTATGCTAAAAATGTGCGGAACGTTTTAAATTTATGGTACCCTGGTCGGAGGACAGGACGCGGCGGACCAATTCAGTGGGCTCCACGTTCACCAGACCTAACATCTCCTGATTTTTTCTCGTGGGGTTATATAAAAAAATATTGTTTATGAAAGACAGCCCACAACCCGAAACGATACGGAGCAACTCATTCGAGGAGTGAGTGCAGCCATATCACGGGATGTGCAGCTCAAAACTGTGGACAACTTTCTCAGACGATTGACTTTATGCATTGAAGCAAATGGGGATGATTTTGAACAATTTCTTCGTGACTAATTTCATTAATTAAGCACCGCAAATTGTGAGAGGCAAGGGGACTCACGCCAATGAAGCACCCCAGCATGTGAGATGCAAGGGGACTCACACTAATGCAGCACGCCATGGGAACATCATTCTACTACGTCCATGTCGTTCTTCATGGGTAACGCTAGAAGTATGATACAGTACATTTTGTACAAAAATAGCTTAATTTGGCGTAACGAAATAATTGGTGCACATTTTTTATCTATTTGATGCATCTTTCTCGGATAATTCTAAATAAATCAGAGTTCATCCCCAGTTTTAGTTTCCCCAGTTTTAGTTTCTTCTCGATTTCAGCGCTATCTGTCACCGGTTTACAAAATTTTTTAAGACAAAACTTGATTCATTTTTTATGGAGATTCCGAATCTGCAATAAAAATGGATGTTTCTATTTAAGATTTAAAAATTGACCCCCCCCCCCCGTCTCACCCAAGCGGGCGGGGCTGAAGGTCACGTGTAGTATCATTTGATGTCCCCCTTTGAGCTTACGAACTTGTCTTATCCACTATTTTTACCCGATGTATAGTTTTCGAGATAATCTCATCCGAAACTTCAGATGGACCACCCTATATATATATATATATATATATATATATATATATATATATATATATATATATACCGGGTTATTACAAATGATTGAAGCGACTTCACAGCTCTACAATAACTTTATTATTTGAGATATTTTCACAATGCTTTGCACACACATACAAAAACTCAAATAGTTTTTTTAGGCATTCACAAATATTCGATATGTGCCCCTTTAGTGATTCGGCAGACATCAAGCCGATAATCAAGTTCCTCCCACACTCGGCGCAGCATGTCCCCATCAATGAGTTCGAAAGCATCGTTGATGCGAGCTCGCAGTTCTGGCACGTTTCTTGGTAGAGGAGGTTTAAACACTGAATCTTTCACATAACCGCAGAAAAAGAAATCGCATGGGGTTAAGTCGGGAGAGCGTGGAGGCCATGACATGAATTGCTGATAATGATCTCCACCACGACCGATCCATCGGTTTTCCAATCTCCTGTTTAAGAAATGCCGAACATCATGATGCAAGTGCGGTGGAGCACCATCCTGTTGAAAGATGAAGTCGGCGCTGTCGGTCTCCAGTTGTGGCATGCGCCAATTTTCCAGCACGTCCAGGTACACGTGTCCTGTAACGTTTTTTTTTTTTTCGCAGAAGTTAAAGGGGCCGTGAACTTTAAACCGTGAGGCATCCAGAAGCTTTAAACTGCGCATACCATCGCCGAATGGAGTTAGCAGTTGGTGGATCTTTGTTGAACTTCGTCCTGAAGCGTCGTTGCACTGTTATGACTGACTGATGTGAGTGCATTTCAAGCACGACATACGCTTTCTCGTCTCCTGTCGCCATTTTGTCTCACTGCGCTCTCGAGCGCTCTGGCGGCAGAAACCTGAAGTGCGGCTTCAGCCGAACAAAACTTCATGAGTTTTTCTACGTATCTGTAGTGTGTCGTGACCATATGTCAATGAATGGAGCTACAGTGAATTTATGAAATCGCTTCAATCATTTGTAATAGCCCTATATATATATATATATATATATATATATATATATATATATATATATGCCTTCTGTCAGAGAGCATATATATATATATATATATATATATATATATATATATATATATTCTGAAATAGACAACATAACGCACAGATTCACGCAAATGAGGCTCACCAACGCTGACATGGATGATAATCAGTACATACTAGAAGAAAATAGAAGCTCTGAAATTTGGTACTACCGAAGGAAGTTGATGACCAGATGCGAAAATTGGGTAACTAATAAACTTGTTCCAAATCGAATCGTGGGCAAAAGAGATTTATGGCATATTTTTTCTAAAAGAAGATATTGTTTGGTGCGACGTAAACCATGACGAGGCAGGCTGTCCAGAATAAATAGATGTAGTCAGGGGAAACTGGCTCTGTGACTGAGATTCGGACTGCGTAAGACACCGAGTGCCAAGACACTCTTGCCGCTGCTTCTCGTTTCGTAAGGCGTATCTCTCTACATATAGTAGTATTGTTGCAGGCTGAATATTCTGCAGAGAATCATACATTACTATTACTTCATATCTAAGTCTACGTGTATTAATTTAATAATGGTTTTGCCTGATTCTCTGATTTTCTACTAAATATTCCCGTTATATAGCTATATTCGCTATTCGATATAGAGCATTACTGAGTTACTTACCGAACTATAGTCTCTGTGTTCTTTGTTAATGTTCTTTATTGTCAAGTGTGACAGTCCCGTAATTATAGTCTAATAATGAGAGACGTACTTGCAGCTAATTTCGATAGTGTTATACTAGTCCACAACTCGACGTGGAGTTAGAGCTTGCAAACGTCTCTTACCTCATTTACTGGCCTCATGTGGAAGTGTAGGTGTCTGCAGTGTTAAGTAATGCATCGAAGTTTTTCTTACAGTCGTGTGCTTACATAAAATTATCGATTTAACAGAATTCCATCGACAGCGAATAAATGCAGACGGACGTGTGTGGCTGCCTCACGATTAGCGCAATATGTGTTACTTGTTGCTAGGTTGTTCTTATGCTGCCGCTGTAGTTTCGTTTCCGCTTACAGACGCCCAGAACGGCATCGATTTGAACCAGTGATGGCCAGGAGCGCCAGTTATATTCTGCGCTACAGAGGAAGCTCAGTTGCAACTGTTACAGGCACTGTTGGGAACTGAAATGTCAACTGTAATCTGATTGTAGCGAGATTAGTAGAAATTAAATTTAAAATATTGTGAATAGTGCGTACGTTTCACATCAACAAATTGCTCAGTTAGTTATTTATGAATTGCTTATCATTTCTATAAAGTTTATTTGGCGTACAAGATTCAACTGTAACTCGGCGTATCGTTGCAGGATACGGTTCCGTCTATTTAAATAAAACACCATATTTTCTAACCCAAACATGTTTCGACTCATTTGCGCTTCCGCGTGTTTCATTTTATTTAACTCTGGAAACGTGAGATGTTTTGTGCTTTGTGATAACATATGGAAATAAAAATTACACCTCAAACATTTTTATCTAAACTTTCTTTTATCCCCAGAGGATTCGGAAAACATTCATTACTGATCGCGCAGCTTTGTCATCTGTGACAACTCGATGTTTTTATGAAGGTATTTGAAGAGCTTTCACCGTAATTTCGTTGCGCGAAAATATTTCGTTAATGCTGTAAGTTTGCTTCGATGTTGTTGTCATCACGCATATGTTTCTCCTATGACGATGGAAGTGCATAAAACACCGTGCACGCTACTTTCAATAACAGCACTCGCAAGCTTTTGCCAAACAGAAACTCCAAACACAGTGTTTGATTTCATACTGTATGCGTGGCTTCAGCTGATGTTCGACTGTTTTCTTACGTCGTCTGACGTTCCATTTGAAATTCTATTGTTTGCTCAAGTGTTCTCTCTCTCTCTCTCTCTCTCTCTCTCTCTCTCTCTCTGTGTGTGTGTGTGTGTGTGTGTGTGTGTGTGTGTGTGTGTGTGTGTGTGTGTGTACTGTTCATGCTTGCCCTTTCTTGTGTGTATTTTTTACGTGTTTTCGTTGTCTTTCTTGTTTAATGCTTTCGGTATACAGAACACTGTGTCCCTTTACATGTGTCTGAAAAGCAGTCATTCCTCGCCATGTGAGGCTGCTATCGCCTGGACGGGTTTATATCGATAGGAGGTCCGTGGTCATAATGTTCCGGCAGATCAGTGTAAGTAAAAAAAACTGGTATCAACACTGACGGTCAATTTCAAGCAGTTGTATGTTACAGGGAACGTGTTTGCTTTGTTACATCAGAACCAGCCAAGATCTTCGTTTGACAAAAACAGCGGAAAATTGAACAGAACCGTATCAGATACTGAATCAGAGTGTTTAAAAATCTGCTTACATCACAAGCTTTGCAGTAAGGTAAAACACAGGAGCAGATGTGCAGCAAGCATATGGTGCAGCGAAATATGCTCCGTATATACACAGAATGGGAGGCTGCAGCCGGCCGCGGACGTGGTAGCCATCCAAACACTCGGATTCTCTTGGGGCAGACAGTAGCCGGTCGCCCACAAAAAACTGGAGCAGGGGGCTCAGCGATTACACCGGAAGGCTGTCCTGGGCCAACTCTGGGGGCGGCGAAATATCCCACCGGCAACCAGAGTCAGAGCGGTAGTCATGTACTACGATAGTACGCGAAACAGTTACACAATGAACTAGGTCGCACTTTATTTTTCCACATCAACTGTAAATTTCACACTAAATGGTAATACACTTAACTTGGTCTCCAAAATATTTTTTTTTATTTCTTATCAAGTGGGGACGCTTTGAGTGAGAACCTCTTCGTCAGATCTGTTGAAAGCACTACGAAGTACCCTGTCGCCTCTTACTCCATTTCGTAACATAATGAAGAGAAGGATGCGACAATTTATTTGTATTCAATTTGTCATTTGATAATGGTGTTCTCATTATATACGTCGTGGCGATAAAAAAAAATTACTTTGGCGAGAAAAAGTATGTTACTATTTAGTGCCGAAGATAGTCACAAATTTCCCGAGAGGATTTTTGTATAAAATATAAATTACGCACTTTCGCATACTGGCGTCATCAAACATAAGAAGAAAGGAACAATCAGTACAGTCAGATTTTGTACGGAATCGTACACGCACAAATGCAAACGATTAATTATTTCTTATTGAAACTGAAGATGACAATCTGCCGAAACGTGAGATTTACACTTCGCAGGAAAAGTTTATCAGGAAATTTCCATCTTTGGTGCTGAATTTTCGTCAATAATAGGGAGAATCCTATCGTCAAATCATTTAAAAATCACCACACATTACCAATCACCATGTCACCTCTTACTCAAAAATGTGTCTGAGCACTATGGAACTTAACATCTGTGGTCATCAGACCCCTAGAACTTAGAACTACTTAAACCTAACTAACCTAAGGACATGACACACATCCATGCCCGAGGCAGGATTCGAACCTGCGACCGCAGCAGTCGCGCGGTTCCGGACTGCGCGCCTAGAACCGCTAGACCATCGCGGCCGGCTCGCCTCTTACTCTAGACCGTACAACGCAAAGGAGTAGGAATCGACAAAGTACTGTGTAATGATTTTAACTTATTTGATAATGTGGTTCTCCTTCAATGCGTCATAATACTGTAAATAAAAAACTATAGTGACGACCAAGACAACCATCTTACCATTTAGTGCATAAATTACAGTTGGAAAGGTAAAGTGCTATACAGACACTTATAAAACAGATAGATAAGTAGCTAAACCGCACAAAATTGGTATCATGAATAGTTCGTGGTCGGAACCGCAACGAAATATGTCCGGAGTGTGAGGGTTCTGCCAGAGTTATGTCCTCATAATAGACAGTTGTGGCTGTGAGAACCATAGTATGCATGATTTAAAATTAAGCTAAGACAAATTAATACAGGACAATGGAAAAGAAAAGCGAGAATGTGCCGTATAACGATAAGTTTGGCTTTAGGGAAGCTAAACCCACCAGAGGCGCAGTTATGACGTTGCGCTTGATAATGGAGGAAAGACTTAAGAAGAAACGTCTAGTCACATTCATAAGACATTTCGACTTAAAAAAAGCGTTCGACAATATGAAATGATGCAAGACAACTAAGATACTTAAAAAATAAGAGTAAGCTATACAGAAGAACGGATGCAATACAGAACATACACTGAAGCGCCGAAGGAATTGGTATAGGCAATAGGCATGCTTATTCAAATACAGACATATGTAAACAGACAGAATACGGCCCTGCGGTCGGCAACGGCTGTATAAGACAACAAGTGTCTGGCGCAGTTGTTAGATAGGTCACCGCTACTGCAACGGCAAGTTACCAAGATTTAAGTGAGTTTGAACGTGGTGTTACAGTCGGCGCACGAGTGATGGGACACAGCATCTCCGAGGTAGCTATGAAGTGGATTTTCCCGTGCGACCATTTCACGAGCGTACTGTGAATATCACGAATCCGGTAAATGGTTCAAATGGCTCTCAGCACTATGCGACTTAACTTCTGAGGTCATCAGTCGCCTAGAACTTAGAACTAATTAAACCTAACTAACCTAAGGACATCACACACATCCATGCCCGAGGCAGGATTCGAACCTGCGACGGTAGTGGTCGCTCGGCTCCAGACTGTAGCGCCCAGAACCGCACGGCCACTCCGGCCGGCACGAATCCGGTAAAACATCAAATCTCCCACAACGCTGCAGCCAGAAAAAGATCCTGCAAGAACGGGACCAACGGCGACTGAAGAGAATCGCTCAGCGTGACAGAAGTAAAACCCTTCCGCAAATTGCTGCAGATTTCAATTCTTGGCCATCAGCAAGTGTCAGCGTGCGAACCATTCAATGATATACCATCGGTACGAATTTTCGGAGCCGAAGGCCCACTCGTGTACCCTTGATGACTGCATGACACAAAGCTTTACGCCTCGCCTGAGCCCGTCAACAGCGACATTGGACTGTTGATGACTGGAAACATGTTGCCTGGTCGGACGAGTCTCGTTTGAAAGTGTATCGAGCAGATGGACGTGTACAGGTATGGAGACAACCTCATGAATCCATGGACCCTGCGTGTCGGCAGGAGACTGTTGAAGCTGGTGTAGGCTCCGTAATGCTGTGGGGAGTGAGCAGTTGGAGTGATATGAGGCCCCTCGTACGTAGAGATACGACTATGACAGGTGACACGTACGTAAGCATCATTTCTGATCATCTGCATTCGTTCACGCCCATTATGCATTCCGACGGACGGAATGAAATTCCAGAAGGACTATGGGATACCCTACACGTCCAGAGTGGCTACAGAGTGGCTCCAGGAAAACTCTTCTCAGTTTAAACATTTTCCCTGGCCACCAAACACCACAGATGCGAACATTATTGAGCATGTCTGGGATGTCTTGCAACGTGCTGTTCAGAAGAGATCTTAACCCCGTCATAATCTTACGGATTTATGGACAGCATTGCGGGATTCATGATATCATTTCCCTACAGTACTACTTCAGGCATTAGTCGTATCCATGCCACGTCGTGTTGCGGCACGTCTGCGTGTACGTGGGGGCTCTACACGGTATTAGGTAGGTGTACCAGTTTCTTTGGCTCTTCAGTCTATAAGTGCCAAGAGAACTACAACAATGGAACACTAGGAAAGAAGCGGTCGGATTAAAAAGGGTGTCAGGCAAGGATGTAGTCGCTCTGCACTGCTACTGAATCTATCCGTCGAGGAAGCAATGATGGAAATAAAACAAAGGTACCGGAGTGGTATTAAATTCAGGGTGATAGGATATCAACGAAAACATTCGCCAAAGGCACTGACGTCCTAAGTGAAAGTGAAGAAGTACAGAGACTGTTAAATGGAATGAAAAATTTACTGAGCACAGATAATGCACGGAGAGTAAACCAATGAAAGAAGAAAGTAATAATGTACTAGAAGTAAACCTGACGACTTCAGAATTGGTGTCCACGTAGTAGATGGGGTGAAGGACTTCTGCCACTTCGGAAGGAAAATAACGCATGACAAGCGAAATTGGAATATTACAAGCAGGCTATAAAAGGCGAACAGAGCATTGCTCGCTAATAAATGTCAATTTGTATCAAAAATACGTCTTAATTTGAGGAAGACATTTCTGAATATGTACGTCTGGAGTATGACATTGTAAGAAAGTGAATGATGGACTGTGAAAAAACCAGAAACTAAGATCATCGAAATGTGCGAGGTGTTGCTTCAGAAGGATGCTGAAAACTAGGAAGTCCTCCAGACGATCGGCGATGTCAATTTGTATCAAAAATACGTCTTAATTTGAGGAAGACATTTCTGAATATGTACGTCTGGAGTATGACATTGTAAGAAAGTGAATGATGGACTGTGAAAAAACCAGAAACTAAGAGCATCGAAATGTGCGAGGTGTTGCTTCAGAAGGATGCTGAAAACTAGGAAGTCCTCCAGACGATCGGCGAGGAATGGGATATGAGCGAAATACTGACGGAAAAGGGGACAGGATGAAGGGAACTAGAGGGAGCTGTAGAAGACAAAAGTTGCAGGGGAAGACAGGGATCGGAATATATCCAACAAATGACTGACGACTGGCGCTAGTGCTGTCTGAGGTGAGGAATTCGATACATGAAACGAAGTCATAGCGCATCACACAAATGACTGTAGAAAAAAAATTGCAATAGTCATAAGCTGTTAAGAATCATTTCATAAGCTAAATACAAAAATAAACCATGTTTTAAAAAGAATATACAGGATTTCCCATCGTCAGTATCTAGGGCTATAACAGTAACGATTATTCGAAGCAAAAAATTATCTAGTAAACCTGATTTCTAAAATGCATAACGGAAGACCTTTGAGCACTGCTCCATCTTCGATTCTATGAAACACATCACTTCTACTGAACAAATGCTCACAGCTCCTCAGGTATGCATTTTAGAGCCCATGTTTAATAGACAATCGTTTCTTGTTTTGGTCCATAAGATGTCATCCCAAAACATAAAAATCGATGTGTCTCACTAGTAGAGATTTGTTTCAGAGTATCTAAGATGAAGAAGTCCTCATAGATCTTCCGGTATGCATGTAGCGCCCATGTTTATTAGACATTTTTGCTTAATGATCGTCCCTGTCATATCCCTGAATACTGACCACTCCTTCTGGGAGGTCCTGTATAGATACCCCGCTTTTATAGACATTTCATTAATGCTTGCTGGGATGCATAGCGCTACAAAATGAAGACGTCGGCAAATTCGTCTTTTGGTTGAAATTTAGAGTATATATATCAATTTCTACGCATTCGCTAGATATTCCACTCATTCGTTGCAAAATTTTCTCATTTATGTTTCTTGGGTGTTGATTAAATATCGTCTTCTTCATTTTCTCGAAAATATAAACAACTGCAAAACAAGATTTCAGTACATCTCCCCCCCCCCCCCCCTCCTCCTTCAAAATTTGAACAACGCATTCGATGAGTAACCTCTTTCAGCACAAAATTAAGCTGCTAAATACTCCAATTATTTTCTATGGCTGTTTCATGGTTTTGGAGCAAGCACGCATCTTAATAATGAGCTAGAACTCTATCTGCCTTGCTTTCTTTTCTTTTTGCATTCTCTCTTCTTTCTCTGTCAATTTTCTCAGCCTGTGCGTTTGAAGTCCCTCACTACACAAGGATGTGGGGCTCACTTCTAGGACTCCCTCAACTTTCTCCCCCACTAGCGTCCTCTGCCGGGCTACGAAGCCTCTCCTCGCTCAGTAAGCTCCGAGCGTGAACTGTTTCGAAAGACGTTAGGGAAAAAAAAATCTCTCATGAATTCGAAGAGTCTTATGTGTGATAGTGCTTTGGAAGGTAATAGTGTGTTCTTTGTTGGAGAATGTGATTTGTTTTAGTCTCCCAGAATCTTTTAGCAATGTAAAGTCAATAAACTACTTAAACAAGAAGTCTTGTTAAGACTTTTAAGTCTTGTTAAGACTTAATTTCTTTTATTTCGTAGCTAACCAAAGATGTGATGAGAATTATAACTTTACTTGTGGTTTCACCAATTACTGTTGTAACAGTAAGGTAATGCTGTGCAATGGAAAATGAAACTCACCAACAACAAAACTACAACGAAATTAATTTCAAACGATCTTTAATGGCACACTTCAAATATTACCACGGTATTCTTATTGGCGCAATCATGTACTGTTCTTCGGTTAAAGGCGGCTGCGAGAAAGGAAACGCTGCGAAGTGACAATGCGGGGTTTCAATTTCTTTCTTGCAATCACAGATGCGATAGAGGGGCATGTCAGCTTCTCAGGTACTGTCAATACAGAAGTACCTATCACATAGTTTCGTCCTGCGGGTATTTCCGGCTGTAAATAGACGTTAAAGATTCGCAATCTGGAAACACTGTAATCACTTGTGTGGTTAGTATCTCTGACAGCATATGCGTGCAGTGCAGCACAATTGGTGGAATGGATAGCGTTTTGGGTCAGACAAGTCAGAAATAGACAGCTGAAACAAATGACCTGTCATAGGACAGAATAACTACAAAACAACACCAATTTCTAGATGCTAAAGATGAGTGTACAATTAAATAACTTAACATCTGTTAGTTATTTATACTACATGCAGTACGCCCGCTCAGATGTAACACGTTAGCAACCAGGTACAATAATAATTTTCATACTAATAACCGCAGGACGTTTACAAAAGAATGCATTGTCCTCAGAGGAAATGCCCAAAGCGGCCTGCCCGCCTGCACATTCAAACACTGTGCGACTCGCTGAATCACTCTGGACTCTTCGTAACACAGCTGCATTCATATATACAAAAACAAGACGAACACGGGCTATCAGGTCCTCCACATATGTCGGCGAAGTAAAATGCACAGGCTGCTTCAAGTGTCCCCACAGGTAGAAATCCTGGGGATTTACGTTAGCTGAACGCGGAGGCCACACAACTGAACCTCCCCGTTCGAGCCATTTCCCTGGAAATGTTCTGCCTAAATACCGTCACACATTAATTCCAAAGTGTGGAGCTGCACCATCCTCTTAGAACGATAACCTGTGCCGAAAGTGAACTGGAATATCGTACAGCACGTCAGGCAAATGGTTTGAGAGGAATGTATGATACCTTCGTGCACTCGACCGGTCAGACAACAAATAGCGGCCCAATCTCCTGCCTCTCAATATTACGGCCCAGATGTCGATGCTAAAGCGAACTCGATGTCGACGGTCGCGGGTGACGTGCGAGTTAATGTCACACCTATGGTGGGCTTTGTTCATACTGAAGACACACTCACGAATGAACGTTGCTTCATTCGACCATATTAGTGTTTATAAAGTCATCTTCGGCTTTCTGTTGTTGTTGGAACGATTCACAGAATTGCATCCGCAGATGTCGGACTGCAGGATACAGATGTTGCGTTAAAGAATAATGACGGGGTGCAGCCCATGCTCGTTTAGCACTTTAACGACCGCGCGTTGCGAGACACGCAGCTGCCTTGCTATGCGACGTGTACTTTGCTGGGGTTCTTGGTGTATAGCCTTCATAATAGCTTCCTCAGTAGCTGGACTACTATGAGTCCGTGGACGACGTCCGTCACTCGGTGGTGGAACGAGAGAACCTGTCTCCCAAAGGCGAAGCTCCAGACGACGAAACATATTTTTATCTGGATGACGTCGACCAGGATATCCAGCAGCTTATTCACGAACGGCAACACCAGCACGGTTATCATACTCATCGTACTGTGTGTGCCATACTGTTTTAAAATAATACAAGAAGAAAATACGATATGTGTACGAATGTATATGGAGTCTGTCAGCGGAGCCTAAATCCACTGGCAACTAGACCCTGTCTGAACAACAGCGGGTACAGTATAAATACGTCATTAGTCGCAGCGGGATGTTCCACCTAACGCACGTCACCTCTGTTACAGCTTTTGTGCTGTACGATTCATGCAGGCAATGCTAATTGTGAAATGTTCGTTTTCGAATTACACTGTTTCCCTAACGTAATGGACGTCATGTTTCCACATTTCCATCGATGGTAATAATAATAATAATAATAATAATAATAATAGCAGTAACGCTTGGAGTTATTAAACAGCATCCTCTTATCAAAATGTTCAAATGTTCCTAAGTGACCAAATTGCTTAGGTCATCGGTTCCTAGACTTACATACTACTTAAAGTAACTTGTACTAAGAACAACGAACACACCCACGCCCGAGGGAGGACTCGAACCTTCGGCGGGAGGGGCCGCGCAGTCCGTGATATGACGCCTGAAACCGTGCGGCCACTCCGCGCGGCTGCACTTTTCAGACTCATTGTTGAAATGCATGATTAGTGGTTCCATGGTGATAATACATATAAATTGTAACTGAGTTTGGAAATTATTTACAAAGCCCCACTGGTGACGTATCACCCTAACAAAATGTAATGGCCCTGAACGTGGCAAGAACAGTAGTTGGTACTAATCGATGGGACCATTGGGTGCAGGGTACACAAACAGCAGGTCTGGAATCTAGTAGGTGAGAAAAAATTCGCGTCCACGACGTGCAAAAGGCTTCTTTAAAAGCTGACCGGTGAAAACGATTGTACTTCCATTGCCGTGTTCGTAGTACATAAGGACATATGTTTTGTAGAAGACCCGTAGTGTTTTCTGTATGACGATTAAGACGCCAGATATCGTACCATGCAGTCTACATTTAGCAAATAAAAACAAATACACCTCGACGCAGAATCGAACCCTCGACCTCCTGCATCCTACCCCAAAACGCTACTCATACGGTGTCTTGTGACTTGGCAAGACAGCCAAACCACTACGAGGTAGCCGAAAGGCACGCGTTTAAGCTCACGCAGGCTGGCGTGAGGTCTGGAACAGTTAAAGGAGTTGAGTCTAGTAAAAAAAGTACGTAGCTTCTGGAGTACTTAACTTTAATCCATAATTGGTGAACATCGGTCTGACGGTACATGCATCACAAGATAAATAGCAATTGATAATGGCGCCTTGCTAGGTCGTAGCATATGACGTAGCTGAAGGCTATGCTAATTATCGTCTCGGCAAATGAGAACGTAATTTGTCAGTGAACCATCGCTAGCAAAGTCGGCTGTACAACCTGGGGCGAGTGCTAGGAAGTCTCTCTAGACCTGCCGTGTGGCGGCGTTCGGTCTGCAATCACTGATAGTGACGACACGCGGGTCCGACGTATACTAACGGACCGCGGCCGATTTAAAGGCTGCTACCTAGCAAGTGTGGTGTCTGGCGGTGACACCACACGGTGCACCAACCGCACAGCAAATGGCTCTGAGCACTATGGGACTTAACATCTGAGGTCATCAGTCCCCTAGAACTTAGAACTACTTAAACCTAACTAACCTAAGGACAGCACACAACACCCAGCCATCACGAGGCAGAGAAAATCCCTGACCCCGCCGGGAATCGAACCCGGGAACCCGGGCATGGGAAGCGAGAACGCCCGCACAGCACCACTACTGTATGCTGACAATGGTAGTTACTGTACATGTGATTACAATGTTGCCAGTCTGATAATCTCTAAGGTCAATTTACTGCGGGAAATATGTGGAATCCGAAATGTTGCGACAGACGTTTTTGTATTGCTAGTATGTGAGGAATCATGCTGAGAATTCAGAGTGCGCGAATTATTCGCCATCCTTCTTTCTCCTTATTTATATTTTCAAACAAAAATTGTATATGCAACGAAGTGTTTTTTTCTTTCTTGTCGTCCGTTTGACAGAAAACAGGAAAATTATATTTACGGCTTATTGGCTTATGATTACAATACTACTTCGGAATATGAATTGATCGAAACTTTCCGATCTTACCCATTCACATATTAATACCATTTGAAATTCTGTCATTGAAGCTACCATATTCACAGATCCAGGAACTAGAGAGATGTTTTTCATATCCCGTATACTAATTTTTGATTTTGTCGTGTGACTAGGGCCACCGTTCGCCGGGTGCAAGTCTTCAGATTTGACGTCACTTCGGCGACTTGCGCGTCGATGGGGATGAAATGATGATGATTAGGACAACACAGCACCCAGTCCCTGAGCGGAGAAAATCTCAGACCCAGCCGGGAATCGAACCTGGGACCTAATGATTGATATTCTGTCGCGCTGATCACTCAGTTACCGGGTGCGGACCGTATACCGATGATCGCTACCGATTTACCCATTCATTTTAAGCGACCTCAATTCCGAACCAAGGTTTCGTTAGCAATAACATAAAGCAAGGTTCAAGGTCATATAGAGAGATAAGAGAACAGGGATTCGGGGGAAAGGGGGGGGGCAGAGTAAGGACATAAAGAGGGAGGAGGAAGAGGGGTGAGGAGGTGATCCACAGGGATTAGGGGGGGGGGGGGGGACAGGAGGAGATACGCAAAGGTAGGATAGAGAGTGGCGGAGACAGAGGGAGAGAAGGAGTTTAAGATGTATGCCCAGTTTACACACATATTTCGCAACCGCGAAACATTGCCGGGTTCAACGTCTCAATATATTATTATGTTACTTGAAAAAGCGTTGTTTCCTGCTTATGAGCAAAAATAAAAGAATCAAGGAAGAAATTTTTGAGAATGTACGTTTGGAGCACAGCATTGTATGGTAGTGAAACATGGACTGTGGGAAAACCGGAACGGAAGAGAATCGAAGTATTTGAGATGTGGTGCTACAGGCGAACATTGAAAATTCGGTGGACTGATAAGGTGAGGAATTAGCAGGTTCTGCGCAAAATTGGACAGGAAAGGAATGTGTGGAAAACACTGACAATGAGAAGGGGCAGGATGACAGCACACCTGTTAAGGCATCAGGGAATAACTTCCATGGTACAAGTGGGAACTGTAGAGGGTAAAAACTGTAGAAGAAGACAGAGATTGGAATACATCCAGCAAATAATTGAGCAGGTAGGTTGCAGGTGCTACTCTGGGATGAAGAGGTTGGCGCAGGATAGGAATTCGTGGGGGGCTGTATCAAATCAGTCAGAGGACTGATGACACAGAAAAGGATTAAAATGTATCCATAATCTTTTAAACTTCTTATATTACAAAGGAAAATCCGAAACGGCATAAGCGAGAATCGTAATCAGCACTCCAAAAAATACAAATGAGCAAAATTTAAGAATCTGTCCAAACCTTCCCAGATATAATGATTTGGGCCGGCCGAAGTGGCCGTGCGGTTAAAGGCGCTGCAGTCCGGAACCGCAAGACCGCTACGGTCGCAGGTTCGAATCCTGCCTCGGGCATGGATGTTTGTGATGTCCTTAGGTTAGTTAGGTTTAACTAGTTCTAAGTTCTAGGGGACTAATGACCTCAGCAGTTGAGTCCCATAGTGCTCAGAGCCATTTGAACCATTTATAATGATTTGCCTGGACTACTATGTAAGAGGTCCATGACTAAGGAATGTATTGCTAGCGCACTCGAGCAGATGTAATTTCGATGGATTGCTCACGCGCTACCTGTGATGTGTAAGCTGTAAGAGATTCTCAGACCAGAGAGCAGTGTTGGCTGCAGTAAGAGCAGTGTCATGAGTAAGTAGTAGCTAGCAGTCGTGTGTATGAAGTTGGCTGGGCCGGTCGTGGGGAGCGATGGCGGAGCCTGAGCGATATAATATTAGGTAAAAGCAGCCTCGCCCTCGCGCATATGTAGTATTGTTATATCAAGTCCCATGTAAATGTTTAAAAATCTCTTAATAATAATCTTTTTTATAAAAATTAACTTTTGACAATCATTCACCTCAATTTAAAGAATTTACTAATTTCTCCAATCCATGATTATCCCGATTATTGTAAAGAAAAATCTGTTGTTTCCTTTTATACATGACAAATCTATCGGCCAGCATTGCACTGAGCTGTGCCAGAAAATTTTATTATAAGAGCAGATATATATGCGTTATCCGGCGACTTCATTGAGGTAAGAATTTTCATTTTTTTATTCAGAATGATCTTCCAGGGCCATGACGCAGCGCTGCTGACGTCCAAAATTTACCAGTTGAAATTCACAGTTCAAATGGTACAAATGGCTCTGAGCACTATGGGACTCAACTGCTGTGGTCATCAGTCCCCTAGAAGTTAGAACTAATTAAACCTAACTAACCTAAGGACACCACACACATCCATGCCCGAGGCAGGATTCGAACCTGCGACCGTAGCAGCAGCGCGGCTCCGGACTGGAGCGCCTAGAACCGCACGACCACCGCGGCCGGCGAAATTCACAGTCAATTATTGAAAGGTTATAAGTGAGTCACATTTTTATTATTCCTAGGTTACGGAATAATAAACTGTTGGAATGTTACGCTGAATGTGAATGAATTATATAATTATATTTTTTACTGTAGGGAGATTTCGGAATTTTTTTGTGGGGAGATTACAACTAAGACTCGTGAAATGCTACTGGTATGACATCGTTTACTTAATGCTCATGGCTAAAACTGCCTTATGATAGAAGGAAGTTCTACAGATTCACACTGGTAGAGTCCCCTAATGACATCGGGGTACGTAGAGCACAGGGGGAAACGTTTCGCGAAAGATCACAACGGGAAAGTACCCCTCTTCAGACAACGTTAGCCCGCCATGATCTCCTGTTTAGGGTTAAGCACAGGACACGCCGACAGCGACGACGAGAACGCGCGCCACGTATGTGCGGATTGCAGTTCTGGTGACGACCTGGTGACCATAACGCTTCTTTGCTGAGCCTGGCGCGGACATTAAACACAGCCGTTCCGGCTTTATCGGAGTCGTCTCCGCGCCGAGAGCGAGCGACCGCTGGCCTCCCCGACACACACATACACACACACACACATTGGGCCGCCGTCATAAACGTGACTCTGTGGACAGGCCGCGGCGGTCACGGGCGGGGTGCGCTCTTTTTGCCGCCGTACGTAGCTAACGGGCTTTTACGATGGCCGCGCATGCGCAGTGTACATAGCTGCCGGACAAACAGGTCGCCGGAGATGGCCCTCGGCGGCATTTTTTACTGTCGGCATAAATCTGGGGCCACGCGGCCACAAGATGTTTCCCGTTGCGACGTCACCCTCGGGACGCCTGCGCCAATGTAGCGGGAATTCCCGCGTCGCCGTCTCGAGACACAAGAAATAGCGGGGGACAAGTTGGATAGAGCTCAGGGACTTCCGTCGCTCCCACAGCTGACGTTTCGTCCGTTCCTGATCTCCATCTCGCGACGACGGTAGGTGTGCTGGCGTCCGTAAAGTGCGGACCCATTTGCGGAGAATACTCGAAGGTGCTGAGGGAGGAAATGAGATGAAATGGTCACATTGGAAAGGCGAGGGGCAGACTTTGGTTCACTGGTGAACTACAGTCGGTCTACAGAGAATGAAATGATTGTATGGCACTGATTGCCGAGAATTCCCACCTGGGGAATTTCGGTCGCCGAATTACAAGTCTTCTCAGTTGACGCCACATTGGGCGACATGGGTGTCAATGATGAAATGATGACAACACAGCACCCAGTCCCCGAGCGTAGAAAATCTTCGATTTCGGGGATCGAAATGGGGCCCGCTGCACGTCAGTCACTCTTTCTGAGCTGTTTCTCCTTTTTTTGGGATGGGATGGCGGGGACTCGTGGGGTAGAATGGGCAGGAGTCGAATCCCGAGGCCTAGTGGGGCATAGGAAAGTGAGACACGGAAATCAACTTATATACAGGGTGAGACAGGAGGAAAGACGGCCGGAGTGGCCGAGCGGTTCTAGGCGCTACAGTCTGGAACAGCGCGACCGCTACGGTCGCAGATCCGAATCCTGCCTCGGGCATGGATGTGTGTGCTGTCCTTAGGTTAGCTAGGTTTAAGTAGTTCTAAGTTCTAGGGGACTGATGACATCTGCAGTTACGTCCCATAGTGCTCAGAACCATTTGACCCATTTTTGAACAGGAGAAAGGTACATGCTTTGAGGGGTGACAGTGATATTGAACAAAAAAAACTTCATAGGTACGTATGCCCTATTCCGAACGGTTTCCGAGATAGAACACATTTAATATCACTTTTGTAAGTTTTTCTTGAATGACTTGAGAACAGCACCCTCCAGCGAAAACATGTCGCAGTACAAAATCAATCTATATTAAATTCCCTTCATTTTTCTCTCTAGAACTAATGGTTTGTGCGAAGAGAGCGCGAGAATGTTGAAAAACTCGCCCGACGCGCATGCGCTGTAGCTTACGTAGTTTTTGTAGACCAATTTGAGGTATTTTTCCGACTTGATAGACCACAAGTGTCCCGTATCAAGCTGCTCGTCTCAACAAAGAAATGCTCTGAAGAATCTCTTAACGGCAAAACTATAAAAAAGTCAGATTTTGAAAGGGAAGCAGCGCCTGGTCACCTGCGCGAATCCGCCCGGCGGACTTGGGTCGAGGTCCGGTGAACCCGCAAGTCTATGAACGGTTTTTAGGCGGTCTTCCATCTGCCTCGGTGAATGCGGTCTGGTTCCCCTTATTCCGCCTCAGCTACACTATGTCGGCGATTGTTGCTCAAGTTCTCCACGTACGCGTACACCACCATTACTCTACCACGCAAACATAGGAGTTACATTCGTCTGGTGTGAGACGTTGTCTGGGAGGGGTCCGACGCGTGCCGAACCGCACAATAACCCTGAAAGAATGGTTCGGTGTGGGACGGCAGAGGGGTGAAGTGGACTGTGGTAGTCGTCGTGGGGTTGTGGACCACTGCGGCTGCGGCTGGGACGAAGCCTCTGCGTCGTTTCTAGGCCCCCGGTTAACGAACAATACAATACAATACAGATTTTGAAAAAGCAAGTGAAACATTTTTTACGTCGTGTGTGCAACAAAGACTGAAGAGGGCTCCGATTTCTGGCCCAACTTTGCAGGAGAAAGTCTTGTTTTTAGAAACTAGCTGCAGGAGGGTGATGATAGTTTTGCCGTTAGTGTGGGCTGGCTCATCAACCGGAAGAAGAGTGCGTCAACTAGATATATGCGGAGAATAACTCTTGGGAAGGAATAAAAGTGCTCCTGGGTACAAAAAAAGCAAGCAAAAAGCGGCTCACAGTTATGACAGCTTGAAATGTAACTTTGTGTTTGGAAGTCTGCTATGCCAAGGTCACTGAAGACTGTAACTGTATAAGCTCTATCAGTTATCTACACGCATCTGAACAATGCCTGAAAAAATCGGGAAATATTAAACAGCTGGCTTTTGAACCGATTTGAGGCCGCCATGGTCTACATGGAACAACTGACTGAGGTGACATTAACCGACACACCCTGCTCTTCAGACGGTGGCATGATGACGCCGCACGGAATGATATACCTTCATCAGACAAAAAGAGGCTGCATCATTGTTTCACGAAATAAACTGTTACGAGACTTCAGTTAAAACCTTCATTTTGCCAATGTAAATGCCTATCTAAACACTTTGTTTAGATAACGTTGATATTTTGACGCCCGTATTTTATTCCTTCTCCCACATAAATTTCGATAGTGTAAGTTTTTATTAGTTCGAAGGAAGTCCCGGTCACGTTCTTCCCGCAATATCGAAACTCTACTGTCGCTAAATCCTGGTGATACCCACGCTTCTTTATTCAAGCAGCTTCACATACAGCCTCGTGAGGCTAACTTCCCAACCTCAAAAAATCTGAAGATATACCTGGGACCTAATCCAAGTTCTTCGCACTGAAGACAGAGACACTAACAATTCCGCTATGAAGACGTCTTTTAGCCAGTAAAAAAACCATAATCCGCATGTAACGTAAGTAGTCATACATGAGAATTTAAAGTTTGCCTAGCTTTGCCTGTTCAGCAAGAAAAATATTTTATCATAACAGATTACATCGACGATGCGTGTTTCTACGGCGCCATGGACTAGCGTGTGGCGAGGCACATCAAACACGAATTGTTCCAGTGGGCAACACTCCAAACGGCGATCTTTCTTAGAGTAAAAGAACTGCAAGAAATCACTCTTCTAAAGAAGACCTTAAAAAGAACACGGCAAACACGACAGAAGTACATAAAATGATGACAGACATCCGAGACTCGGTCATACCCACCAAGAACAGGATCACGACACAGGGGAAACGCCAGTATATCTGGACGTAGTGAAAGAACATAGGCGTAAATTAATTCTTCCCTCACCAGAGGACAGGTTATCGTATAATGAAACAACAACAACTTAAGAAAAATATGAATATGACACATCAGAATGTAAACCATACATGCAAACTGTACGTCTTGCCTACGGTGGCACAAGGCACGAAAAGACAACTCAGGTACAAGAAACAATTACTAATGAGGAACAGACGCAGATCGAAGACTCCAAACAACAAAAAGTGACCATACACCACATGAATGCTAAAAACAACAAGAACATACAAAACGCTCGCATTGAAAAATCACAACAATGTTCAAATGACGAGACACATCACCCAAAAAGAGAAATTACATCAAGAGATAAACACTACGACCCAGTACAACAAACTGAGTTACAAATCCCATGAAGAAGCAAAACAGGCTATATGACATAGAACATGTGCCAAAGGCTTCTAGAAAAGGAAGGAGTTTTTCAAACCGCACTACGACTAGTAACAAGGTTAAATCACCTATTGGCCCACCCTAATGCCACGCCGTGACTAAACAGACAGACAGAATGAGTCTGCGAACCCAAAACGTACCAAAAGATGAACTCGAACTCTGTACTCTTTTACGCAAATCATATGAACGAAGAAATGAAGTCCTTAACCCTGACAAGGTCTGCGAGGACCTGGTAACGGCGCACGGACGCGTCGACATCGATTACACCCAGAGGGGGCCGAAGTTTTCTACATTTTCGTGGTAATAGCCTTTCGGCTACTGTATGGGGTAGCACGACGTTGGACGCAGAGCTTGGCAGGCTGGTGAACGAGGTATGCGAGGACATATTGTGCCCACAAGAACAGTACACACGACGCGGAAGAATTCCAGACCTTCCAAGACAGTACATGCAAATCACAGGCAAAAACAAGGCCAAGGCTGCAATCGTTCTAGTACACACTAACATTATACACTCACGCTCATAAATTAAGGATAATGCTGATACATGGTGAAACAGCGATCTGGGTATTATCATGGGGTGCATTTGACCTGCCGTCGTCCCACGGTGGCGCTGGCAGCAGTCCACATACGCAGAACACGTTGGTGCATGTCAGAGTACGGTGCAGGAAGTAAGTGTGCAGACGTTTTCAGACGTGCTAATGGTGACTGTGTGTTGAAAATGGTTCAAAGAATACATATTGATGACGCTATGAGGAGTAGATTACTAGGGCGACTGGAGACTGGTGAAACACAGCAGGTCGTAGTACGGGCCCTCTGTGTGCCACAAAGTGTGATGTCAAGATTATGGCAACTATACCAGCAGACAGGAAACGTGTCCAGGCGCTACAGTACGGGACGTCCACAGTGTACAACACCACAAGAAGACCGATAACTCACCATCAGTGCCCGCAGACGGTCACGGACTACTGCAGGTAGCCTTGCTCGGGACCTTACCGCAGCCACTGGAGCAGTTGTCTCCAGACACACAATCTGCAGACGACTGAACAGACATTGTTTATTCGCCTGGAGACCTGCAAGGTGCATTCCACTGACCCCTGGTCACTGGAGAGACCGTAAAGCCTGGTTTCAAGAACGCAGTACATGGTCACTGGACAGTGGTCCCAGGTTATGTTCACAGACGAGTCCAAGTATAGTCTGAACAGTAATTTCGCTGGGTTTTCATCTGGCGTGAACCAGGAATCAGATACCAACCCCTTAATGTCCTTGAAAGCGAACTGTATGGAGCTCGTGATTTGATGGTGTGGGGTGGGATTATGATTGGTGCAAGTACACCCCTGCATGTCTTTGACAGAGGAACTTGAACAGGTCATGTGTACCGGGACGTCATTTTGCACCAGTATGTCCGACTTCTCAGGGGTGCAGAGGGTCCCACCTTCCTCCTGGCGGATGATAACGCACAGCCCCACCGAGCTGCCATCGTGGAGAAGTACCTTGAAACAGAAGATATCAGGCGAATGGAGTGACCTGCCTGTTCTCCAGACCTGAAACCCATCGAGCACGTCTGGGATGCTCTCGGTCGACGTTTCGGTGCACATCTTCAAACTCCTACGACATTTCAGGAGCTCCGACAGGCACTGGTGCAAGAATGGGAGGCTATACCCCAGTAGCTGCTCGACCACCTGATTCAGAGTATGCCAACCCGTTGTGCAGCCTGTGTACGTGTGCATGGTTATCACATGCCATACTGATGTCGGGGTACATGCACAGGAAACAGTGGCGTTTTGTAGCGTTTCGGGACGGTTTTCTCAACTTACCACCAATTCCGTGGACTTACTTCTTTTACAGGTTCCACCTAACTCGTCTAGACCGACTAAAACGAAGTTCTTACGTGCCCCAGTGGCAGTAACGTGTCGGGTAGTATGCAGCTTACAATCCCTTCATCTTTCATGTCTTGTGAGGAATTCATTCTGCAAATAGTGTTCGTAACACGAGCAAACATATAAGACCAGCATGCCGAATATTAAATATGCGGAACTGTCATCGACAAATAGCGCTTTTCGGCGATCACCCTCTGCATAGAAATTTCTAGCGTAGTACGTCAGTTATAACGTAGTGGCTTACTGCAGAGAAAGTTAATTTTAAAATTGAGCTTTTGTAAAATGCACCAAAAAATGTTCTAGACGCTGAAACCACTTTGAGATTATCGATCTGACTCCCTCCTCCAAATTTTCAGAAAGTGTGGCTAACAGAGGCATCGTTATAACACCCATGTCGAGTTGTGCTAAATCGTTTTAGACGTCCAACTTAATGTTACTTTATCTAATATAGCAATAATACGGCCCGTTACTGAGACAGTGCCTGAATTCCGAAAAAGAGCATTTTCTGCAACGCCACCCGACGCTAACAGCTGAAAGTAAATTAAATACATGGACTCATGAATTACTTTGCCTCGAAATTTGTACGTGTAGGATGACCGAAATAAAATTGACCAGAAAAAAGTTTTCGGTGGTTCGTGACATGAATCCCAAAAGTCGTCCATCCTCGGTAGCTGAGTGGTCAGCGCGACAGAATGTCAATCCTATGGGCCCGGGTTCGATTCCCGGCTGGGTCGGAGATTTTCTCCGCTCAGGGACTTGGTGAGGTGTTGTTCTAATTATCATCATTTCATCCCCATCGACGCGCGTCACCGAAGTGGCTTCAAATCAAAAGACTTGCACCCAGCGAATGGTCTACCCGACGGGAGGCCCTAGTCACAGAACATTTACATTGACTTTTGTCCTTAGGATATCACCTAAAATGAAGATATTACTCAAGTGAAAAATGGCCTACGGAAAAATCCAACCATGTTGCAAAGCATGAAACAACCTCTGGGACACAATCTGCGTCTGTATGCATACAGATTTTATGCTGTTCAGGGGTTAAAGCTTCAGACAATCCTGTCTGTGTCGTCCTTTTCTAAAGGAAGTAGTATCATGACACGTTGACCGCCAGTGTTTGATTTCTTCAGGTGTGGCCTCGTTCATCCGTCTGGGTGTACAGACTGCGTGCCATTGTGCCTCAGATCAGAAAATCATTACAACTAAGGGGATCAACAGTTGTATAATATCAAAACCGGTGTTTGGTGCAAAATTTCTGGGACATTTATTTTGGCCACCCTGCGTTCGCTTAATGATACGCTCAACCAGTCAGGCCAAATATGAAATATCAGTAGTCTGGTTTGGGAAGCTATTATCAATGCTCTCCCTCTCTCTCTCTCTCTCTCTCTCTCTCTCACACACACACACACACACACACACACACACACACACACACACAGGTAAATTATTACGTCACTATTGTCATTGTTCGCTTACGGATCTGTCGTTTGTCTCTCTATGGCTATGTAACCTCAGTAAGAGACGTAAATAATCAGCACTGACTTAAATCTGTGTATAATACATAAAATCATACAAGCCACTGTTTTACAATTAGACGAAAGGGGACGTTGAAAGAACGACGAAGAATACGTAAGCCAGACATGCTGCTGCTGCTTCCTTTAGTGAATCTCACTTCCACGATCAACTTTTAACACCATCTTCGGAAGTTAACAGCTCTTTATATGCCTTTAAGAGCCAAAGAAACAATAAATTACAAATTAAATGGCTTCTGAAGACATAAAACAGTCGTAATTTGCAGTACTTTCTGTTTTTAGGATATTGCTCGTTGTTGAGTCACCAAGATGTCTTCTTCTATTACTTCCATCAAACTTACATAATGTAACTTACACCCTTATGAAGTCGATAAAAACATGCGCAAACAGAATGATCGTGCCAAGAAACGAGTGTGACACTACAGTGAGATTTTACGTTCAGCATAAAACTTTGTGGCCGGAAGTTCCTGGGCTGTACATTCAGATCTTTCGGGCCATTCCAGTGGTTGGCTACTGGACGACACATCGAAGACGATTGTGGATGCCACTGAGACGGAAATACGATGAGACGGATATTGAGTTTGCTATGACGAGGTACGGAACGAAAATCTTATTCGAGGACAGCGAGATGGAAATAATAAGGACCTATCTATTTCCAGCAACGGAGAAGCAATTCCTTGTCTCCCCGTCGTCCTACGTGGACGCTATCTTCTCAAGAGTAAATTCTTACGATGCTGGTTCCATTTAACTTTCCGGAACTATGTCAGTAGCACTGGAGCTTACGTCTCTCACATCGCTGTCACTGTTTTTTTCTCTCTCACGCTTTTCTAGCTACGTTAGAGCTTTGATACACTTCAGTCGAAACAACCGAAATGGTTTCAAAATTTGAGGCTGATGTAGGAAAACATGGGTATAAATAATATAACGATTACAAATATGAGCAGTTCGGAAATGAAAGTGAAACAGCTAAACACGTTCTAAAACTAGGTAAAATACGTATTGTTGATTGAAGAATTCGTGTGTGTTATTTCTTCCAGTTTTATCTCTCACTGAATTCGAAAGATTAAGATGGCAGTTTTAGCGGCATTTTATTAGTCCTGTCTGGAAACGATGTCCGTCTTATCATATATAGTCGCTCATAACATGATTCTGTGAGGGTCTTTCGACTACCGTGTCATCAGAAAACAACAAAAACAAAAAAGTATTGTTTAGTGTGACCATCACAGTTGGGCCTGCTGCGATCACTAAGAAGATTTTTACCTGATGCGTCATTATACAAAAAGTTGTGTCCTGATTATGGACAGAATAAAAGAGCGGTTTCCTTGTCTCCGTAGCATCAGTAGTTGAAAATAATCAGACCTCCCATTCTAAGCAAGAGTACACACCTGAGTGCTTTTGTGCTGTACCCTTCCAAACACCACAGTTGTGCCACAGAACTAATCGCCCCCGATGTCTTCTTGTACTTATTTTTGACGACTTCCCCTCTTGAAGGGCTAGAGTTTTGACTATACGCATTGGGGCGTCTCGGTGTGCTAAGGGTTCACTGTTGTATTTCGTTTAAGGATGCTGTTTTAATGCAGCAAAACCTGCTGCGACAATTAAGAAATCACTAATGAGAGCTACACTAAGTGACCAAAAGTATCCGGACACCTCCAAAAACATACGTTTTTCATATTAGATGCATTGAGCTGCCACCTACTGCCAGGTACTCCATATCAGCGACCTCAGTAATCATTATATATCGTGAGAGGGCAGAATGGGGCGCTCCGCGGAACACACGGACTTCGAAAGTGGTCACGTGATTTCCACACTCCTAAACATCCCTAGCTCCACTGTTTCCGATGTGATAGTGAAATGGAAACGTGAAGGGACACGTACAGCACAAAATCGTACAGGCCGACCTGGTCTGTTGACTGACAGAGTCCCCCGACAGTTGAAGAGGGTCGTAATGTGTAGTAGGCAGACATCTATACAGACCATAACACAGGAATTCCAAACTGCACGAGGATCCACTGCAAGTACTATGACAGGCAGAAGGTGAGAAAACTTGGATTTCATGCTCGAGCGGGTACTCATCAGCCACACAACAAGCCCGTAAACGCCAAACGGCACCTCGCTTGGTGTAAGGAGCGTAAACATTGGACGATTGAACTGTGGAAAAACGTGGTGTGGAGTGACAAATCACAGTACACAATGTGGCGATCCGATGGCAGGGTGAGGGTATGGCGAATGCCCTGTGAACGTCATCTGCCATCGTGTGTAGTGCCAAAATTCGTAGGCGGTGGTGTTATGGTGTGGTCGTGTTTTTCATGGAGCGGGCTTGCACTCCTTGTTGCTTTGTGTGGCACAATCACAGCATAGGCCTACATTAATGTTTTAAGCACCTTCTTATTTCCCACTGTTGAAGAGAAATTCGGGGATGGCGGCTGCATCTTTCAACACGATCGAGCACCTATGGCGGAGTGGTTACACGACAATAACATCCCTGTAATTCACTGGCCTGCACAGAGTCCTGGCCTGAGTCCTATAGAATACCTTTGGGATGTTTTGGAACGCCGACTTCGTGCCAGGCCTCACCGACCGACACCGATACCTCTGCTCAGTGCAGCGTGAACAATGGGCTGGCAATCCCCAAGCAACCTTCCAGCAACTGATTGAACGTATGTCTGCGAGAGTGGAAGCTGTCATCAAGGTTAAGAGTGGCCCAACACCATATTGAATTCCAGCATTACCTATGGAGAGCGACGCGAACGTATGAGTGATAGTTTAACGGCTTTGGCTGCCCACATTACGATGTTCAGTGTGATTCTAAGCAACGTGTTCATTTTAAAGAAATCATACCGGCGTTTGTTGTATTTGATTTACTTAGGAGGGCGCCACAAATTCCCCTCTGTCCTCCAGAATTAGGCTTCCCCAATTTCTCTAAATAGATTAAGGGGGGCGTCAGTGTAGTTCCTTTGAAAGGAAGCAGTTGTATTATGGTCAGAGTTCACGCTCCACCTAAAGTGATATCTTCGTCGACGATTCTAATCCTCTTCCTACTTCTACTCATGCTGTTTCTAAGGGAGCATCAGAAAAATTTTCGTTACGGGCTAGTCAGCAGTTCGGAAAGCATCATTGGGACCAGTGTATGTGTATTTTACAGTTTGTCTGATAACAGCAGAGACTTCCACTCTGTAACTTGGTTTACTTTCTAATATAGGCTGGCACTCACGTTAAGATTTCTGGCCACTGGAGAAACGTTTCAGTGGATGGCTCAAATGGTTCAAATGGCTCTGAGCACTATGGGACTCAACTGCTGAGGTCATTAGTCCCCTAGAACTTAGAACCAGTTAAACCTAACTAACCTAAGGACATCACAAACATCCATGCCCGAGGCAGGATTCGAACCTGCGACCGTAGTGGTCTTGCGGTTCCAGACTGCAGCGCCTTTAACCGCACGGCCACTTCGGCCGGCCTTCAGTGGATGGTCTTTGAAACAAGAATTGCAGCAGATAAACAATTTATAGTAAATATCATCGAATTTTAAAATAACAATTCTGTTAAATATATTAATAAGAAAGGACGAGAATCATTTAGAAAACAAACCGTGAAAAAAATGTTTTTGGGGAAGAAGTGGACGCGAACCCGCTACCTCAGGCTTCACGGCTCACGCCTCATGACGCTATCAGCTGCACTGCAGTTTCAACAGCGCTGCACAGTCGCTGTGTATGACATACAGTCCCAATGATTCTATCTACACATATAGTTAGTTAACATTTAATATGCAAGTTGTACCAAAAATACGCATTTTTGATAGATCAGAATTGTGCCGCAGCACTGATACGGTATACATTCGTCGCACGTAAGTTATAACACTAAAAGCATTAACTACAGAGTGCCATTACCTAACGATACGTAGTTTCCCTTCATTTTATTACAGCAAAACCTGTCCAAAACGACGCGTTATCGAGACATCCTTAATTTTCCTTAATTTTCTGATGCTTTGAAACAACTTATATTCATACCATGTACTTACGAGAAAGGAAACCCACCCGACACTATGTTTACCACCATACAATATGGCGGCTGCTATGTTCTGCTTGTCACGTAAAAAGATGTCGCGCCCCACTGGGCACGTTCTTCTCCAAACATCTAACATGCCAGATCATTTCTGGAAATTTGTGGGCCGGCCGCTGTCACCGAGCGGTTCTAGGCGCTTCAGTCCGGAACCGCGGTGCAGCTACGATCGCAGGTTCGAATCCTGCCTCGGCCATGGATGTGTGTGATATCCTTAGGTTAGTTAGTTCTAAGTTCTAGGGGGCTGATGACCTCAGATGTTAAGTCCCATAGTGCTCAGAGCCATTTGAACCATTTTGAAATTTGTGGTGAGGTCTTATGGGACCAATCTGCTGAGGTCCCACTACTTAATCTAACTTACTTACGCTAAGGACAACACACACACCCATGCCCGAGGGAGGACTCGAACATCCGACGGGGGGAGCCGCGCGGACCGTGACAAGGTGCCTTAGACCGCGAGCCCCAGATCCTTTGTTCTGCGCTCTTCGGTGTAGTGGAACGCGTAAATTTCACAATGTGACATCTCCAACTCCTTGCCCACGTGCGTTTTCACATCCAGTGAGTGTAAGGCCTTAAAAAGTTTCCAAAAAGTTTCAATGTCCTAAGTTGGTTGGTTGGTTGATTTCGGGGATGGGACCAAATAGAGAGGTCATCGGTCCCATCGGGTTAGGGAAGGATGGTAAAGCAAGTCGGCCGTGCCCTTTCAAACGAACCATCCCAGCTTTTCCCTGAGTCGATTTAGAACGCACGTTTGAACCATCGTCCTCCCGAACGCGAGTCCAGTGTGCTAAGCACTGCACCTCCTCGCTAGTTGGCCTAACATGATTTTATTTTCGTGGGAGTCCTATCAATTAGCGAAAGTTTAATTATAACCACCCTGTATTCCAAACGCCAGCCCAACCGAGACAGCAGCGGAAATGTTGCTACTGTCTCATGTCAGTTCTGATGAATTCTTTAGCCACCTAATCAACGTGGACGAGTGACGAGTGTGTCAAATGGCTCTGAGCACTTTCGGACTTAATATCTGAGATCATCAGTCCCCTCGAACTTAGAACTACTTAATCCTATCTAACCTAAGGACATCACACACATCCATGTCCGAGGCAGGATTCGAACCTGTGACCTTAGCGGTCACACGGTTCCAGACTGAAGCGCCTAGAACCACTCGGCCACACCGGTCGGCGACGTGTGTGTCACTATGACTCTGAGGAACAAGGCAAACAGTGGGAACATGAAGTTTCACCATGGCCGATGGCCAAGGCTCCACCATCATCGGGCATTGATGATGATGAGCTTTTTTTTAGAGTGCCATGGAGCGATGCTAACAGATTATGCTCATAAGAGTCAGACGGTGACATAGCGTACTACCAAAATTTTCTGACGAGTTTGACAGATAATTAAGATGAAGTGTCGTGGGAAGCCGTCCAAGAAGATGTCTCGTGAGATGGGACCCAGTGATTTCTTCTTTCTTTCGATGAAGAAACCATTGCATGCAAAGCATTTACAGAAGAACTTAGACGTGATTTCTGAGGTGAAATATTTCTTACATACACCAAAAAATTTTGACTCTTGTAACCAATGTCCCCGCCAACTCATCTACTGTAAAGGAAAATTTCCCGTTTTTTCTTTTTTGAGGTGTTACCTTTGTGACTGCCTCTTGTTATTTAGGTGTGGACTATAATGCACAGTCAGACAATCAAGAACTGAACGCCAACACGTTTTCCTCCCTGGCAGGAATATCTCTTTTACCAACAGTACTATCATCGATTACACCGGCTCTACAGTAAACCGGCATGAGTAAGTTTTGTCGAGCTCGGCGACTTACTACTGAGTGTGAGTTATGTCGTCTTAAACAGAGAATTCTCGTTGTGCAGTTGCTCGGTGAAGCGGAGAACAAAACTGCTATTAAGGGGAGTTAATAGTATTTAAATTAATTCAATTCAACTAGTAGCACTAAAAAGAGATAAGATGGTGCTCAGCGGTGAAGATGGACGAGCTTCTAATCCGCGAAGATGCGGCGCCTGGTGGCTTCGTTAATGCGAGCTCGCAGCAGCTGTTGCTAATGAGGAACGAATAGTCGGCACACCGAAACTGTTCCCTGTATTCAGGATAGGGACTGTCTCAGCAGCTGTGTGCTGCAGATGCGTTGTAACTGAGAAGTGAATCCACCATCCTCGAAAGCGGATGCGACCAGCTGCTCTAGCTTTTGTAACGCAACAAATCAATTTACAGCTAAAAACCACTTTCGAAGCAAAAATCAGATATGGCAGTCGATACTTGGAGCAGGGATAAATAGGTAGGGTATGTTCCCCCATAACACCGAAGTGTAATACTTTTATTCAACGTAGCCCTGTAGCCCCGTACTGGGCCAAGTTAGCGCAGATTAGAAGTGCACTTATTCGATTACTTTTCGGGCGCCCTACTCGGACCTTATCACTTTCTCTGCCGCTATTTCGGCTAAAAGCATTCCAGTTCTTGTCAAGTAAGGTTGTTGTCCGACATCTGAGTGTTTTTCTTTTATTTAACTTTGTTGTTCATTTATTTCCACCCCCACACCCCTCACCCATACATCGGGAGAATTTACAAAACGATAAGCTGTGGTACCCTGTGACGACAATAACAATCAGGAACAACTGTAATCAGTCAACTCAACAATTACGTGGGCGTAAAAATTTATGAGTTTTTGGCAGTTAATCACGGCTTAGCCCCAGTCGCAGGTAAAGTAGGAAGTAGACTTGGATTCATTCAAAAATGGCTCTAAGCACTACGTGACTTAACATCTGAGGTCATCAGTCCCATAAACTTAGAACTACTTAAACTTAACTGACCTAAGGACATCACACACATCCATGCCCGAGGCAGGATTCGAATCTGCGACCATAGCAGCAGCCCGGTTCCGGACTGAAGCGCCTAGAACCGCTCGACCACAGCGGCCGGCTTGGATTCATTGATAGGATATCCACAAAACGCAGTCATATTACAGAGGAGACGGTTTTTAAAAAATCCCTCGTTAGCTGTCCTAGAATGTTTCTGAAGTTCCTGGGACTCATACCTAATAGGACTAACAGGAGATACTGAGCGTGTACAAAGAACACCATGACCTATCACAGATTTAGCTGATTATGTTACAGCCCTTATACGTATCACTCGCCTAGGGACAAAGGAGGCAATATGAGGCTAATTACAGCACGCACAAAAGTATTAAGGCATTCATTCTTCCTGCTCTCCGTAGCTGCTGTTGTAATCTTGCGGCTGAAGACTGGATTGATGCAGTACGCACGGTACATATTATTTTTGCAAAAGTACTCCACCTTACCCCACGCTACCTCACTCGGTCAACGAAGTATTGGCTCAAATGGCTCTGAGCACTATGGGACTTAACATCTGAGGTCATCAGTCGCCTAGAACTTAGAACTACTTAAACCTAACTAACCTAAGGACATCACACACATCCATGCCCGAGGCAGGATTCGAACCTGCGAGCGCAGCTGTAGCGCAGTTCCAGACTGAAGCGCCTAGAACCGCTCGGCCACAACGCGCGGCCAACGAAGTATTAATGCGATGTTTGGTATATAGGATGTTCTGAAATTCCCGCTACAAACTTCTAGGGCTTGTAGAGGGGAGACGTAGATAATATTTTGAATTGGAACCCATGTTCGGAAACGTACCGTTTCCATGCTACAGCTACTTGAAAACATGTCGGTAACATAATCAATCTTACAACTAACTGATTAGGCACCAGCCAGTACATCACTTGTTATAGATTCACTCATTAATAGCCAAAGAAACTGCTCATGTACTCGTTGACGGGTTCCCTTGGTTGTGAAGCAATACGGCCTCTTGCAACTTGGGTGTGCGGCGTCTCCCTGCAGACCATAGTCACACTTGCCCGAGGTCATCGCGTAATTGTGGCGAAAAGGGTATGGTATGGAGTCGGACGTTGCGGATAACGATCTTGATAAAGGTGACGAGTGCATATTCCATTACTGCGAGTTTCTACATTCAGAAGGCGTGTTCTCAATCTTACTGCTCTAACACTCACAGACGCGCGAATGAAGCTCGCGCCAGGTGAGAGAAGTGCGACAGACGTCTAATGACATCAGCCAGTCAGACGTAACCACTCCCCACCATGACTAACCTGTATCATACCTATCTATCAAACATGTTTTCAAACGGCTGTAGCACGGAAACGGTGCGTTTCCGGACATCTACATCTACATTCCTCCCCCCCCCCCCCCCCCCCCCCCCTCTGTTCCATTCGCGAATCGCACGTGGAACAAACGATTGTCTGAACGCCTCAGTACGAGCTCTAATTTCCCTTATTTTTGAATGGTGATTATTGCGCGAATTGAAAGTGTGTGTTAGTAATATGTGCCCTACATCCTCGCCGAAGACCGTATTTCGGAATTTAGTGAGCAGTCCCTTTCCTTTAGCGCGTCGTCTATCTGCAAGTGTGTCCCACTTCAAACTTTCGATGAGATTTGTAACGCTGTTGCGATGGCTAAATGTCCAATCACGAATCTTGCCGCTCTTCTTTGGACCTTCTCAATCTCTTGAATCAAGCCCAAATGGTAAGGGTCCCATATAGACGAACAGTACTTTAATACTGGACGAACTAACGTATTGTAAGCAATTTTCTTTGTTGAAGGACTGCATCGCTTCAGGATTCTACCAATAAATTGCAGTGTAGATTTCGCCTTGCATGTTAACTTGTGTAATCCGATCACTCCATTTGAGATCATTTCGAATAGTCACACCCAGATACTTGACGGATGTCACCGCTTCCAAAGACTGGGCATTTATTTTGTACTCGTACATTAATGGGGATTTTCGCCTTGTTATACGCAGTAGGTTAGACTTACTAATATTGAGAGATAACTGCCAGTCATTACACCACGCATTTATTTTCTGTAAATCTTCATTGATTCGTTCACAACTTCTGTGTGAAACTACTTTCCTGTAAATTACAGCATCATCGGCAAACAGTCTAATGGCGCTGTCAGTACCATTGGTGCCTATTCAAAATATTATGAACACACTCCCTTCCACAAGGCTTAGAAGTTTATAATGGGAAGTTTCGAAAACACTCTATTTTTGCTTTGCTTCTTTTTTAAAAATTTCCCTCCTTTGAGGAAATTGCGTTTTTTGGTGGTGTATGATAAATCTTAATGTTTTTTTTAATACGACATCACTCTGATTCACGGAAAAATCAACAGCGTATTCGAATAAAACCTGAATTAAACACTGACATTTTGAATTTTGCTTTACATACTCGTGGCGACGGCCTTGCCGCAGTGGATACACCGGTTCCCGTGAGATCACCGAAGTTAAGCATTGTCTGGAGTGGCGGGCACTTGGATGGGTAACCATCCAGGCCGCCATGCACTGTTGCCATTTTTCGGAGTGCACTCAGCCTCGTGATGCCAAGTGAGGAGCTATTCGACCGAATAGTAACGGCTCCGGTTACAGAAAACCATCATAACAGCTGGGAGGGCGGTTTGCAGACAACACGCCTCTCCTATCCACATCCCCAACTGAGGATGACACGGCCGTCGGATGGTCCCGATGGGCCACTTGTGGCCTGAAGACTGAGAGATTTTTTACATACTCGTTATTTTTAAGTAACAAACAGAAGGATAACTGTGCATAACAACTATGTCCCGTAGGTTTCACAGCCGTTTTTATACCTCACTCCGTTTCTAAATGGTTCACTGCTTCTAGTTTCTTCGGGAATCTAGTCAGACCCTGATTGCATGCATAAACAGTGCGATCGATATAAGGTAACACCCGATGGGTATGCAACACGCCTAACGTACAGCTAACGCGGGTATGATCTCAACTGACCAAGTCTACAGGGGAAACTACCGCAGTCCACGCTTACCTAGCCTACGGTAGTTTACTCCCCTAGTGTAAATCCTTTCTGGACAGGTCAACAAATGGTTCAAATGGCTCTCAGCACTATGGGACATAACATCTGAGGTCATCAGGCCCCTAGACTTAGAACTACTTAAACCTAACTAACCTAAGGACAACTCATACATCCATGCCCGAGGCAGGATTCGAACCTGCGACCGTAGCAGCAGCGCGGTTCCAGATTGAAGCGCCTATATCGGGCTCGGCCACAGCGGACGGCGACAGATCATCAGCAATTACTTAAGCCTGCACACACAGTACAGAGCAGTAGATAGGAGGAGTGTGCAGACAACCTGTGTGAGTCGGAGAGCATGGTCAGGCGGGCCGCGTCCTGCCACGTCCGTCTCTGCAGACTCCAGTGCCAGCGCCGCGGCTGCCGGGTCGGCGCTCAGCGGCCAGGCGCATGCATAATTCAGCGCGCGGAAATCAAAGTTGGCGAATGGAAATAACTTGCGATGGAATCGCGTACAAGTTCCCGTGATTTGCGCCGCCACCTCATGCATGTATGTAAATAAAGCGGCCGCCCCGCCGCCATTGTGGCCGGCGGGAGCGCTCATTACCCGGCACCCGATTGCGCCGCTCTTAAGCGGTTCGGAAACCAGTCGGTCTTGAAGCATTACGGTATTACTGGTGTCTACCCTGCCGTTAAGCCGACATCCATCCCCGTGGCGGTTAAAACACGGAACTGAATTGCAAAAATGAAAATTTGAAACAGAATACACGGAAATGAGGTGTTATTCGTTCACTATCTTAAGACGCATTCATAAACTTTCATATAGTTACGCGTCAGCCCCCGGTAGCTGAGTGATTGCCGGCACGGTAGCTCAGTGTGTTCTGGTTGGCCTCTATAATAAAGAAACTTAGTCGAAGGATCAAGAAACGAACTTCAACGGATGTCATGTGACGTCCGCAACGACCAAACACAACGAAAAAAAAAAAAACGAAAAAAAAGAAAGAAAGAAAGAAAAGGGTCAGCGCGACAGAATGTCAGTCCTAAGGGCCCGGGTTCGATTCCCGGCTGGGTCCGAGATTTTCTCCGCTCAGGGACAGGGTGTTGTGTTGTCCTAATCATCATCATTTCATCCCCATTGTCGAATCGAATGACTTCCACCCGGCGGTCTACCAGACGGGAGGCCCTAGTTACACGACATTCATATAGTTACGTCTTTTCTTTTATTATTACAGTTTATTAGTATTACAGTTATATGTCTGAAAGAACTAACATCAACGATCGACTTATGCAGCCTTACATTCATAACTAAAGGGAAATTTGTACGATGTTGTGCACCACTTACTATACACAACGGTAAGGAGAGGTTGGCTACATACTGTGGCAACCTGCGTCGAAGGAAACCTGGACAGGAGCCGAAATGATCAGAAAACATGTCAACGCAGTAAACGGAAGATTTACTTAACTATTATCTCTCCATGTGTATGAATACTCATTAAAAACAATGCAGCAAGAAATAGATTACAGCTAATATAATAGCAAAAAGGATGAGGCTCTCTGAACTAAGCATGAACGATGGTGTTGGAGCCGCGACTAGGCTGCGTCAGCATATCGTCACACAGTGAAGTGGCTCTGAACGCAAGTGGCTGTGCGGCTGCCGCCGGCCCTCCTAAATCATGGCGGCAGAGGCCGTTTGTGGTACAGAGCCGCTGCAGGCGTGGCTCAGCCGACTCGCACCATTGGATCCACCAGATCCTGTAAGATCGCTACTGGTGTCTGAATCTGCAATTCCGTTGCTAACTTTGAGACGCCAGTACAGTGGTATAAATATGTGATACTACATATCTCGTAGCTGCTTCAGCGCTGCAGTAGTCCAGCAACTGCACTTGAAAATTTGTGACCAGACCAGGACTCGAACCCGGATTCTGCGCTTCTTGCCTTGACTGCCTCGGCCATCCAGACACACTTTCAGTCTGACTCAAATTTTGAAGCGCTGCTTACCACTGATGTTGTGACACCATTCATTTTCCCCTTTACTCACAGCCTCACTGTATTCCTGCAATGAGATGAGTGATGGTATGCATCTACTTTGAGAAAGTCATATGCCTATCAAGGCATATCTGTACAGTTATGTATGCATGGTATTTGCTTTTCAGACTATTTCGATGCAGATGCATGCCGTTCTTCATCCCCTTGCAGGAATTCATTGAGGCTGTGAGGAACAGGAAACATGAGTTGGGTCACAACATGAAAGAGGAGCAGCAGTTGGGAATATGAGTAGTATGGGAAGCATGTTCAGATGGCCGAGGTGGTCAAAGTGACTGTTCGCGAAAAGTGGAGAATCCAGGTTCGAGTCCTGGGCTGGTCACAAATTTTCAAGTGCAACTGTTCAATTGTTTCATCGCCCAAAGTATTTACGTCACACAAATTTCCCTTCCGTCATCTGTATTTTAGCAGTAAGCTGCTCCATTTAGCTTCTCTAGTGACATGCTATGTTACACGCCGACGTCCATAACACTCCTTACTGTGGTTCTTATAGGGACGTAGTAGTCGATATGAGTCCTCTTTGGAAATTTTTCTCTGCCAGTATCCCTCACTAATGAGAATGAAACGTGTTGGCGTACGCTCCTAGATCATTATCGGAGTCTGCACTCAAGTCCAAGGTTAAATTACGAGTACTAGTCACGAAGCTACAATAACAATCTCGAAAAAGTTAAGCTGGGACCACGAGATTTCGTGATTGTATTGATCATTCTTATCTGCTGTTGGCTGTGAATTTACTGAAGATAATTTTATACTTCGAAATTTATTATAAAGGCGGTCAATTATTTGTGGTTCAGTTCATAATTATTACCTACTGTTTTGATACTACTGATTTCCTTCGCCTTGATATATGTAAACTGCAATACTGAATGTAAAGCGCATGTCTGAGGATGAAACAAAAGTTAAGAATATTATGAACTATTTGTGTGCTGCAGTGATTTATTAAGTATATTTGTGTTGTTCGCACTGCAGTAGTTTCTATGATGTCATCAAACAGGACCAAAGAAAGACAAAGCGCCATCCACTGAAACATATCTAAGTGTATATCTACTATTTCACCGTATGTTTAAGCAAATGAAGGCACATTACCGTGCAAAGTGGTACTAAATATTCAAACATTTTTGTGCAGCGTAGAAGCGGACGACATGCTTCCCGCTAAAACTTCAATGTAATCAGAAACATTAGACAAAACAGGTTATGGCATTGAAATGAAGCTTTTTTAAGGTAGTTGCGGCTGCATGCGTTATTCACCGATTATCCTTAACGAACGTGGAGTTCATTTCAAACACCTTGGATAAAATATTGAAACCAGGGAACAAATTTCGTCTTACTGGAGGGAGCTGTACAAATTATTCGGAAAGACAAAGATTAGAGTATATAGAACAAATAACTGAGGAGGCTTCGTGTGAATGCTACTCTGAGAACAGGAGGATGACAGATGTGAAGAAATCAAGGCAGGCAGCACCAGACCAGTCCAAAGACAAAAATTATCCTTCCCGCTCGCCCCTCTCCCTTCCCAAAAAACTGACAGTGTATCTATAATTTATGAATAAAAGATAATCAACTGCATGTATTTAGTTTTTCAGGTTTTTATTTCAAATATGTGTCTGAGAGCGGGAATTCCATAACTAATTTTTGTTCAAAAAATTCATCTGTATTTGTAGCGAATTTCACACCACAGTTTCATCTGAGTCCTCAGGAAACTTACGAATCTGCCTGGTTAAGAAGTGCCTAAAAAGTCGCGGCAATGGTTCAGTGTATCAGGCGTAAAACTCAAACCAATATTTTTTACATTAATAACAGAGTAAGTATTTCCTTTGATTTCTTTGTAGTCACTCACATTACTTCGCTTCTTAAATTTTTGTTTATCTCACCACTTTTCATCATCAATCTCACCTATAGGGCTGACGGTGTGTCTTAATGTCCTGGTGTGGGCCAAGTACGGTAGAAACTGCTTCAACAGTTGCAAAGATATCCTACTAATATGTCACAGTCTTGGCCCCCACGCCCAATCGTTAAGGGTGTAACGTCATCAAGACTGACACCAATGGGCCTAGCTATCCCGGAAACTATGGACTTGATACCAATACTGCTAGTTATCGAATATTTTTACATGTGACAGTTTCTTATTTCCAACGCCAATCCTGAGACTTGTATGGGAATATTGTCCCTACACTATTTTTATAGAAATAATTAGAGATAGAAATAATGAGTCACGGATATAAAAATTTGCTAGAAATTGCTCCAGACGTTTCCGAGTTATGCTTCTGTGTCGCTCCCTCTTCACCCCCACCCCGGTAAGAGGTTGGTCATTCCTACCCCCACAGTGATAGTATGTGAAATGTCGTCAATTTTGGTTAAAATCCATAGAATGGTTTAAGAGGAGATGTTGGAGCGTACATACATGAGGTTTGGACAAAAAATTTCAAAGACCGTAAGAAATACATGTTTGTACGTAAATGCAGATGTTAGCCAAAGCTGCAGGTTTCGCTACTGTATTTCGCCACGAACGACACCTGTGCAATGCCCTCAATACGGAGCACAATTTGCAGAGATAATCGGCTTTGGAGTTCTCTGAGTGACTGTGCTAGTTACAGATGAGACAGAAACACACACTGTATGTAAAGCGATATTGGTAGCGCAGTAGGCTGATTATTCACGGCAGTTCACGGTTCACTGGTTCAAGTCTCGCCTGTGTTATTTTGTGTTCTAGTTCAATGTGAAATACCCACATCTCGCAATTGTAAAAGTCATCATCATTTTTTTTATGAATAATGCATGTCTTCTTGTTTCTAGTTAGACACTGCACGCGAAATTCCTGTTTTCATTTCAAATGTAAGTTCTTAAATATCGATATTTTATAAAAGGCTGTTAATAAAGGTTGCTTAAATGTGATTTGAGACTTTCTCGGCGTATTCCATTCGTGAAATCTTCTCGGGTGATCAGCCGAGTAAAGGCGTCGTCTTCTCGCAACGTTTCGAAGGGTTTCGTACCCATCATCTTCAAGCGAAGATGATGGGTACGAAACCCTTCGAAACGTTGCGAGAAGACGACGCCTTTACTCGGCTGATCACCCGAGAAGATTTCACGAAAGGTTGCTTAAATTACGAAAAAATGACAATTCAATTGTTAAGGCAAAAACGAAAAACAAAATGCTCTTTACTTGGACTATGTCCATTGTTTTATACCACAGATGTAGATAAGTATCATAGAAATAAGGAAAACATTCATTTTGACAGCATCAGCACACCATACAAATGCTGCATTTTTAGATTTGCCACTGCACCATTACAATACGATCCTAACAGGACTGATCTGGAGATATATAAGACTGTTAAGGTGCCAGATGTACTGGAACTAGTGCACGCAGCTTTTTCACATGTCAGTGCCGAACGCTGGTGGGATACAGAATGGCATGTCCTAGAAGAATAGGAGAAAGAGTGGCGCCTGGTTTGTTTCGTATATTCTGTTGTTGATCGACTCGTTATCAACACAGCAGATGACAGTTCCAGAAGTGATGTATTTCTCGGGTTCGCATAAGGAAGGAGCTAAGAGGTTACCTGACTGCTGACTGTAATTTATACCGTCATTGACTTCAGTATTCAGCAGTACGGTGAAATCCTTTGCATCACAGTTAGCTCGCTCAAAAAAAATTGCCGTGTGTTTAAGTTAGGAATTTTCATTAGTCTTGTTTGTAATTAGAATACTATGTAACGTGAGAACGAGACCATTTTATGCTTTCTGTCCGGTCAGTTAAGAAGCGCGCAGTAGTGCTGGAGTTTTGCCGAATATTACTTTATTCTTTCCAAAAATTAAATGACATTCGAAGCTATAGTAGTTCTTTGCTCGTCTCTTTTTACGTCTGAACTGCAACTGCTCACACGATTGCAGGTTTGTTGGATCGCTCGCTACCCACTGCTGTCAAAGTTTAATGCGCTGGTCCCACGTTACTGCTCAGTCTATGTGGGTGTAACACAGCATAAAACGCATTCTTATAATCGTACTTGACTGTAGTGGTCACGTCTTGGCTTCCGCTCCACATTAAACGAAATCCAATGAGATTCAAAATGGTTCAAAATGGCTCTGAGCACTATGCGACTTAACATCTGAGGTCATCAGTACCCTAGAACTTAGAACTACTTAAACCTAACTAACCTAAGGACATCACACACATCCAAGCCCGAGACAGGATTCGAACCTGCGACCGTAGCGGTCGCGCGGTTCCAGACTGAAGCGCCTACAACTGCTCGGCCACCCCGGCCGGCTTATTAATAACCATTTGTAACGATATATCGTTTTCAACAGTATTCACCACCGGAGGCGCTGCAACTGTCTTTGCGCCAGGGGGTAGCAGGAATGATTGAGCGCGTGCGCACTCTATCTAGCGCATGCGCTGTTGTACTTCCGATGCATATAAAGGTGCAGTCATTTGCGAATGGAATCAGTTATGGGCGAGAGCACCGTAGGTTTTCTCACCTGATGATGGCGGCCAGGTGGATCGCTGAAATATTGTGCTCAGATGACAGTTTGATCCGGCTGGAAACCCGACAAAAATTTGATATACTAATACGCCGGGAAAGTCTACATAGTCACTATGAGAGTTTAGTGTTTATAGCAGGACTTGTACTTCATCTGCAGTGAGACTAATGTAGACTATTACGGAAGAGCTTGTACCGCAACAACTTGCTTAAAGATAAGCAGCTTCTTTTTGTTGTGAAGTAAGAACCCCCCTAATACATGTGTGCAATTGTATTGTAGAAAGGGGATACTAGCCACCAAACAAATCCTCTCATTTGCTTCCCCTGACATAAGACTCTACGATGGCAACGACGAAACCAACATCTTCATCGGGTGCTGCCTCAGAGAGTTTCAGGTAGCACCTGATGAAGATTACGAGTCATGTTCGAGTATAATGACTTTTCTGGAGACTAGAAATCTACTCTGTAAGAATCAGCATGGGTTTCGAAAAAGACGGTCGTGTGAAACCCAGCTCGCGCTATTCGTCCACGAGACTCAGAGGGCCATAGACACGGGTTCCCAGGTAGATGCCGTGTTTCTTGACTTCCGCAAGGCGTTCGATACAGTTCCCCACAGTCGTTATAGAACAAAGGAAGAGCATATGGACTATCAGACCAATTGTGTGATTGGATTGAAGAGTTCCTAGATAACAGAACGCAGCATGTCATTCTCAATGGAGAGAAGTCCTCTGAAGTAAGAGTGATTTCAGGTGTGCCGCAGGGGAGTGTCATAGGACCGTTGCTATTCACAATATACATAAATGACCTTGTGGATGACATCGGAAGTTCACTGAGGCTTTTTGCAGATGATGCTGTGGTGTATCGAGAGGTTGTAACAATGGAAAATTGTACTGAAATGCAGGAGGATCTGCAGCGAATTGACGCATGGTGCAGGGAATGGCAATTGAATCTCAATGTGGACAAGTGTAATGTGCTACGAATACATAGAAAGATAGATCCCTTACCATTTAGCTACAAAACAGCAGGTCAGCAACTGGAAGCAGTTAATTCCATAAATTATCTGGGAGTACGCATTAGGAGTGATTTAAAATGGAATGATCATATAAAGTTGATCGTTGGTAAAGCAGATGCCAGACTGAGATTCATTGGAAGAATCCTAAGGAAATGCAATCCGAAAACAAAGGAAGTAGGTTACAGTACGCTTGTTCGCCCACTGTTTGAATACTGCTCAGCAGTGTGGGATCCGTACCAGATAGGGTTGATAGAAGAGATAGAGAAGATCGAACGGAGAGCAGTGCGCTTCCTTACAGGATCATTTAGTAATCGCAAAAGCGTTACGGACATGATAGATAAACTCCAGTGGAAGACTCTGCAGGAGAGACGCTCAGTAGCTCGGTACGGGCTTTTGTTGAAGTTTCGAGAACATACCTTCACCGAAGAGTCAAGCAGTATATTCCTCCCTCCTACGTATATCTCGCGAAGAGACCATGAGGATAAAATCAGAGAGATTAGAGCCCACACAGAAGCATACCGACAATCCTTCTTTCCACGAACAATACGAGACTGGAATAGAAGGGAGAACCGATAGAGGTACTCAAGGTACCCTCCGCTACACACCGTCAGGTGGCTTGCGGGGTATGGATGTAGATGTAGATGTAGATAGAACATCGTACAAGGACGACGATGGTATCTAGCAGAATACCCCACACCTCCCGATGTCTACAGTTTGCCGGGAAAGTCTGAAGAATTACATCTGTTGCGGTAGTTACGTGGAGTTCAAGAGGCTTGATCCGCATAGACGACATACGTACGATTTAGTTTTGAAACAAAACTTGGCAGCATGCTGTTGTTAAACCAATAATTTACAGGAGAAAGCACCAGGGAAGAAATTGCTAAGAACTGTAAATTAGGAACGCAGCGATGATAAATGGAAGTTAAGGATGACGTATCAAGAACTCCCAGAATTGACTCCGCGGGACGAACGTGCAAGAACGCGGCCACCGCGGAGTCACGGCGGGAAAAGTTAAACGCAAGACGGATGGAGTCCGGGAGACGCTTTGTCGCTGGCGGAAGAATCGCGGTTCGCTGCCGAGGGGCCGGCCTCGGAAAAAGAGAGTGGCATAATCCAGTTTTGCAGCGGCCCGCGCCCTGAGGAAGACAAATCCCTGTCCCCCCTGGAGCGAGCGACCGCCCTCGACGATCAATCACGGCTGCACAAACAGGGCGACGCGGTCCGGAGCGTGTCCGAGTGGACGCGCGACAGCCGGCAGCCGCCACCCGGCGGCCAGCCCCTGATAACCGCGCGCTCCTCATGATGGCACTCGCTGCAGAAACGACGCCAAGTGCTCCTACCGCAGAGCAAAGTCAGGTGTAGTCATGGTGTCGCACTTATCTTGAAATTACCACGATGGAGAACCTTCTTCACACTACGCCAGTATTTTCGCCTAGCAGCGAGTTATACACGATGTAATTTTCTATTTAGTATTTACGAATTCATAAATGTTTCAAGTGGCACACTGGGACAGTGAAAGATAGGTATTTTACGAATCAAATTCCGTCACATTCTGTCTTTCGGTTTCATGGTTTTTGTTCATGAATAGAATTTCAAAGCGAAAGGCAGGGAGAGAGAGAGAGAGAGAGAGAGAGAGAGAGAGAGAGAGAGAGCGAACGCGCGTTTGTCCAGGGGGTGCGGGGTGCACACAAATATTGAAAAAATACGACACATTATCATGCCTATACCCTGTTCATCATAAGAATAAACCTGATGTAAACATAACGCCATGTATTCTTCCGCCTTTGCTAAAGTCCCATACTGCTCACAGCCATTAGAACCATTAGATTATTCAGCTGGCCGCGGTGGTCTAGCGGTTCTAGGCGCTGAGTCCGGAACCGCGCGACTGCTACGGTCGCAGGTTCGAATCCTGCCTCGGGCATGGATGTGTGTGATGTCCTTAGGTTAGTTAGGTTTAAGTAGTTCTAAGTTCTAGGGGACTGATGACCACAGATGTTAAGTCCCATAGTTCTCAGAGCCATTAGATTATTCATAGACGGCCGATTCAGATGCCGTTGTTTCTTCATGTCTGATAAAACAGGATTCCACGTTCTGCTTAGCGGGTATCCATTATCACGATTAACGATATTATCCGCTAGTCTGATTTCAACAGATTCTTTTAAAACACAATCGCAGTACCGAGAAGCATTTGCAACTACTTGCGTCTCATTGTATAACATCCTGTGTCCCTCTGTAAGACAATGCTCAGCCTCCACAGATTTATCTGGTTGTAATAATCGCGTATGGCGATGATGTTCATTACACCTGTCGTTGACGGTGCTAATAGTTTGGCCAATGTAAATTTTCCCGCAGTCACACGGTATTTTGTAAACGCCAGGCTTCCTAAAACCTAAATCATCTTTGACAGAGCCAAGAAGTGCTCGAATCCTAGCTGGCGGACGAAAAACACATCTGATCCCATATTTCTTCAAAAGTCTACCTATCTTGGCGGACACATTCGCAGCATACGGAAAAAAAGCAGCAGACCTACAGGTGTCTTCAGAAGGTTCATGTAGAGGTCCAAACTCAAAAGCACGTCGAATTTGTCGGTCCGAATAGCCATTATTATTGGACACGTCCTTAATATGATGCAGCTCCTGTAGTAAACGATAGATCGTTTTCAACAGTATTCACCACCGGAGGCGCTGCAACTCTGTTTGCGCCGGGGGGCAGCAGGAATGATTGTGCGCTTGAGCACTGTATCTATCGCATGCGCTGTTGTACGTACGATGCATATAAAAGTGCAGTCATTTGCGAATGGAATCAGTTATGGGCGAGAGCAGCGTAGCTTTTCTCACCTGATAATGGCGGCCAGCTGGAGCGCTGAAATACTGTGCTCAGATGACAGTTTGATCCAGCTGGAAACCCGACAAGATTTTGATATACTACACTCTCGTAGCTGGTGACGTAAACTGATAGATGCCAGCTAGAATAGTGACTGAGCTAGTAATGAGCTGACTCGCGACTGAGATGAATGCGACTGACCTTGTCTGCGACTGGGTTGACTGTCGGTGACTGATTGGGAACTACGGTCCCCAGCGGCGGTCTAAATACCGGCTGTCGAGAGGGCGTTGTCGGCGCGTTGCTTGCGAGTCTCTCTTTGGTCTTTCTCCTGATAGGCGTGCTTGATCCAGTGCCTGTTATCTATCTTCTTCCAACCTCTTTGGTGGCGGCTTACGCAAGCACAAAGATAACGAGCTATCTTGTTGAAATATCGTGCAAGGACGACGCTGATATGTAGGAGAATACCTCACACCTCAAGATGTCTACTGTCACCTACATCCATTTGATCCAGATTACTATTTTCAAGCCTGCCTCTCTCTCTCTCTCTCTCTCTCTCTCTCTCTCTCTCTCTCTCTGTATCTATCTATCTATTTATCTATCTATCTCTCTAAAAATGTTTCCCCACTCTTCCCTCCAAACTGATGATTCCTTGGGGTCTCACGATGTGTCCTATAAACCAAACGTCTCTTTCAGCCAACTTGTTCCATATATTTATTTTTTCCAAATTCTATTCAGTACTTCCCCATTAGATATTCGCTCTACACATCTAAATCTACTGCATTCCGTTGCAGCACCACATTTCTGTAGCTTCAATCCTCTTCTTGTCCCGACAGTTTACCGTCCACATGGCAGACAAATACTTTCGAGAAAGACTTCTTAAACTTAAATTTACAAGGGAAAGTCGCTGTCGATGAACTGGCTCCATCGATGAGCCAGCTCGATGTCTCAGATGGTATTCACAAAAGTCGCATTCCAGCGGCCGTTTAGAGGACCCCGAGTTGCCAAAGATTTGCCACTTACGAGATCAATTGTTCCATGAAAACACAAAAAGACAGCGAAGAAAAGTAAGGTTTGCTCTGTGGGCATGTAACTGACTAGTTTTAATTATTGCAGCGTCATGGTGATATGGTATTTTTGACTAAATTTCTGCATTCATCATTGGAAAGTACGAGCAATTCACACCATTTTGTCACATTCACAATACGAAGTTACGTGATGTGGAAGTAGACTAAGAGTCGTTAAGTGATGCATTGCGAGATGTCTCCAATGAGCCACCTTGAATTTTGTTTACGCTTTGGCCTCAAGAAGCCATTGTGGACAAAGTTTAAATAAGCCTAACGCTTTTCCTTTTTCACTGAGGTGTCAAAAGTCATGAGATGGCGATATGAAAATTTATAGATTGCGGTAATATCGCATACATAAGATACAAAAGGGCAGAGCATTGGCAGGACCGTCAGCTGTACTTAGGTGAATCATGTGAAAGGATTTCCGGCGTCACTGGGGCCCCACGACGGGAATTAAGAGACTTTGGGTAGTTGGAGCTAGACGCATGGGACATTCCATGTCGGTAATCGTTAGCGAATTCAATATTTCAAGATCCACAGTGGCAAGAATATTCCGAGAATAGCAAATTTCAGGCATTACCTCTCAACACGGACAACGTCTGACAGACAAGCAACGCTGCGTGAAATAACCTCAGAAATGAATGTGGGGGGTACGATAAACGAACCCTTTAGGACAGGGCGGCGAAATTTGGCGTTAATTGGCTATGGCAGCAGACGACCGACGCGACTGCCTTTGCTAACAGCACGACATCGCCTGCAGCGCCTCTCCTGAGTTATTTCCCATATCGGTTGGACCCCAGACTACTGGAAAACCGTGGTCTGGTCATGTGAGTTTTGATTTTAGTTGGTAAGAGCCTATGGTAGGGTCCGAGTGTGGCGCCAACCGCACGAAGCCATGGTCCCAAGTTGCCAACAAGACACTCTGCAAGCTGGTGATGGCTTCTAATGGTGCGGATTCTGTTAATATGGAATGTACTGGGTGCTCTGGTCCAACCAAACCAATCATTGACGGGAAATTGCCAATGGTTCAAAAATGGTTCAAATGGCTCTGAGCACTATGCGACTTAACTTCTGAGGTCATCAGTCGCCTAGAACTTAGCACTACTTAAACCTAAGGACATCACACACATCCATGCCCGAGGCAGGATTCGAACCTGCGACCGTAGCGGTCGCCCGTCTCCAGACTGTAGCGCCTAGAACCGCACGGCCACTCCGGCCGGCAATAGCTATGTTCGGCTACGTGGATAGCATCTGCAGCCATTCATGGACTGCATGTTCCCAAACAGCACTGCAATTTTTACGGATGACAATGAGCCATATGACTGGGCCACAACTGTTTGCGATTGGTTTGAAGATCATTGAAGATAATTCGAACAAATGATTTGGCCGTCCATATCGCCCGACATGAGTCCCGCTGAAAGTTTATGGGACATAATCGAAGGATCGGTTGGTGCACAGAATCCAGCACCCGCTACACTTACGCAGTTACGGACGACCATAGAGGCAGCAAGGGTCAATTTTTCGACAAGAGACTTCCAACGATTGTTGTGTTAATGCCACGTCGGGCTGCTGCTCTACGACTGGCAAAAGGAGGTCTGGCACGATATTAGAAGGAGTCTCATGACTTTTGTCGTCTCTGCGTGAGCTTTCAAATAGTTTTATAGTGTTCTGATAATCAATCAGAATTTCTTTTTGTTTTTGTTTTTTTTTTTTATTCGAAGGCGACATTTCTACTTTTAGTCTCCTTTGTTTCGAATACATGTTATTTGGTTTCAGATACCAGGACGAAACTCCTAAGAATATAAAATGAGAAATTTATTGACACTTGTTTAGATGTATGTAGTATTTAATGGCTGTTGCATTGTGTTCCATTTACGGAAAGTGTCTGTCCCAAGGAAGGTAATCAGTCCCCTTGAATGGGCCCATACACATGACTTTATTTCAGACAGTTCATTAACGGTTAATATTTACACCCCTGTGTTTACAATAGTGAAATGCAAAAGATAATGTTCGAGCTACACTGAAAATAAAATATTTATTACAGACTCCCATACGGTGAAAATTGCGTGAGTGGTTGCCAAGAGTTCAAAAATGGTTCAAATGGCTCTGAGCACTATGGGACTTAACGTCTGAGGTCATCAGTCCCCTAGAACTTAGAACTACTTAAACCTAACTAACCTAAGGACATCACACACACCCATGCCCGAGGCAGGATTCGAACCTGCGACCGTAGCAGTCCCGCGGTTCCGGACTGCAGCGCCAGAACCGCACGGCCACCGCGGCCGGCCGGTTGCCAAGAGTGACACGGAAGTTAAATAAATTACTTACTTCCTCATTTGAGTAACCCAGGGCAAGTATCAAAGGCCATAATACATGTCAACTTGCCGTTATTACTCTTGCACAGTCATAGGCAGTCCTCCGGGGTTAAGACTCACTGGTAAAAAGAGGGCAGATTTTAACAAAAGAGTAGCAGCTTTGAAGACGCCTACTCCTGTCAAAGACAAGTAGTAATCTCGCAACAGGCGGGACTTAGAAATTTCAAACTCGCCATAATGTCAAGCGCTTAAACGTATCCATGAGAACAATGAGTGGTAACGTTCAGTTGGCTTCTGGTGTATTCAGAAATTTACGCACCGTAACTCCTCAGGTTAGCTCTGCTTCTGAATGAGTAGGAGTAAAACTTTCGAGGACGAAGACAGTCCGATTCGTGCCAACCTGCAGGCTCCTTTAATCTCTTGTGCACAAATACTTCAACAATTAATGGCAGGACTTAAAGAATCAATTATAGTACGACTACGGGAATATACACGGTGAGGATAATTTCTTTCCATGATCACAAAAATTTATTTCGAAGGAACTATACCAGGTACAGCTACGTGGTCTGTCATAAATGGATGCCTAATGAAAGTTTTTTATGTATAGCTTCCACATGTGGTCCGTTTGTTGTTCGTAGAACGTCTAGGTGATACTCCGTTTCTCATCGTGTCTTTGGCAACATCCCTTCCGTCACCGTCTGTCCAGCATCTTGTATTCGAGCCGTAAGGGGTATCAAATCAGGAATTGGTGAAGTGGGAACTTTATCGTTGGTGAAACCATACAAAAATGTCAAAAGGGGTTATTTCTTGTGAACGTGGTGACCACGTGGTTGGGCCGTCTCCACCGATCCACCAATCCGAGAAGGTTTCATCCAAGAACTGGCGAACAGATAAACTCCAGTGTGAAAGTGTACCAACTAGTTAAAAGACTACCCACCTAACCGCGATAGGAAAAAGACATCAGATGCTGTCATAGACAGGTAGAAATGTATCCGTAAAAACTTCCTAAGTTAAGTTAATGTTTGGAGGAAAAAACTACATACCTGTGGAAATGTACTCATAACTAACTTTATTAAATAACATAATGAGTTGAGACATCGTTTGCAACAAACTGTATTGCTGTATCTAGCACAGTACCTCAGAAATAAATTTTTGTAGCCAGGGAAATGCCTTTTGCTCACCCTGTATAACTGGCATACCGAAAAGAAAATAGTACCAATTAATAACAAGTTCACAGAACCTATGGATGACTTTTGTCCGGGATCCGGCAGTGAGGTGTTACGTGTTAAGAGTCCGTCATAACTTAACTGATGTGGAAGCAGCGCATGCGCAATGGTCGATATGCATTTGTTATTAGTTGCCACTTATGTAGCCATGAAGCCTTAGTCAGCTAAACAACGCGTCTTCGTTTACGACATCTTTGTTGCAAGCGGTCATTCCTCAGTGTAGACGCAGCGAAGATTTCGCAATTAGTTCAATGTTGGTCGAGACACTTCTGTTCCACCTTGCCCAGCAATAATGACATAGTTCAACAACTTCAGAACGAGAGAACAATGAGACCTCGAACAGGTTAGGTACGTGATCGGAGAGTTACAATAGCAGAAAACATCGACAAAGTTCCACAATCTGTGAAAGCCAGACCTTGTCGTCCAACGGGGCGACATGCTCGCGCTTTGCGCATTTCAGATAGGTCTGTTCGCCGCGTTTTGCACTTTGACCTCCACATTCGTCATTTTAAAAGCGTGCTTACGAAACATCGTCTCAGTTATGTGACTGGATTTGCGACTTCCTGTCAGAGAGGTCACAGTTCGTAGTAACTGACGGAAAGTCATCGAGTAAAACAAAAGTGATTTCAGGCGTTCCCCAAGGTAGTGTTATAGGTCCATTGCTGTTCCTTATCTATATAAACGATTTGCGAGACAATCTGAGCAGCCGTCTTCGGTTGTTTGCACATGACGCTGTCGTTTATCGACTAATAAAGTCATGAAAAGAGCAAATCAAACTGCAAAACGATTTACAAAAAATATGTGAATGGTGCGAAAAGTGGCAGTTGACCCTAAATAACGAAAAGTGTGAGGTCATCCACATGAGTGCTGAAAGGAACTCGTTAAACTTCCGTTACACGATATCTCAGCTTAATCTAAAAGCCGCAAGTTCAACTAAATACCTAGGTATTACAATTACGAACAACTTAAATTGGAAAGAACACACAGAAAATGTTGTGGGGAAGACTAACCAAAGGCTGCGTTTTATTGGCAGGACATTTAGAAAATGTAACATACCTACTAAGGAGACTGCCTACACTACTCTTGTCCGTCCTCTTTCAGAATACTGCTGCGCGGTGTGGGATCCTTACCAAATAGGACTGACGGAGTACATCGAAAAAGTTCAAAGAAAGGCAGCATGTTTTGTATTATCGCGAAATATGGGAGAGAGTGTCACAGAAATGGCACAGGATTTGGGCTGGAAATCATTAAAAGAAAGGCATTTTTCGTCGCGACGGAATCTTCTCACAAAGTTCTAACTTTCTCCTCCGAATGCGAAAATATTTTGTTGACACCGACCTACATAGGGCGGAACGATCACCACTATAAAATAAGGCAAATCATAGCTCATACGGTAAAATATATAAGTGTACATTCTTTCCACGCGCTATACGAGATTGGAATAATAGAGAATAGTGAAGGTTGTTCGATGAACCCTCTGCCAGGCACTTAAATGTGATTTACAGAGTTTCCATGTAGATATAGATGTAGATGTAGTTCAACAACTGAAGAAAAATTGCTATGTACGGTGGCATATGTTTGCAGAAAGGATGCTGGAAAACTTGGAAAAAGACAGTATTCTGATCATGGCCGGTCGAAGTGGCCGAGCGGTTCTAGGCGCTACAGTCTGGAAGCGCGCGACGGTTACGGTCGAAAGTTCGAATCCTGCCTTGGGCATGGATGTGTGTGACGTCCTTAGGTTAGTTAGTTCTAGGGGACTGATGACCACAGCAGTTAAGTTCCATAGTGCTCAGAGCCATTTGAACCATTCTGATAATGAGTGATGACGCTCATTTTCACTTATCGGGTGCTGTGAACAAACAAAATTGTCTGTACTGGTATGAAAATAATCTACGGGAAATCCACAAGAGACCCCTACAAAGTGAGAAAGTAATTGTGTTGTGCGGCTTAGAACGATCTGACAGCATTATACCCATTTTTTCGACAAAATGTGCGCACTATGACTGCCAACTCACAGCGTTACTTCACAATGTTGCGAGAAAAAAAAAAAATGGCTCTGAGCACTATGGGACTGAACATCTATGGTCATCAGTCCCACAGAACTTAGAACTACTTAAACCTAACTAACCTAAGGACATCACACAACACCCAGTCATCGCGAGGCAGAGAAAATCCCTGACCCCGCCGGGAATCGAACCTGGGAACCCGGGCGCGGGAAGCGAGAACGCTACCGCACGACCACGAGCTGCGGACTGTTGCGAGAAATTTTTATGCCAGAACAGAGAAGATATCAGTTTGACCTCTATAATGTTTTGTTTCAACAGGTTGAGGGGTACTTCCCATACCTCAACACCACCCACGGCTTTTCTACAGGAACAATTTCCAGGTCTTGGCGTGGGGATTTAGAGTGGCTTCCTCGAGCTCCAAACCTTCCTCCGTGCCATATTTGTCACGGAGCTACCTGAAATGTCGGGTTTACATCGCAAAATCACGTACTTTTGAAGCTCTTTAAGAAGTTATTACTCCAAAAATTCGTCTTGCTATGCTCGAATTGTTTACGGGATATTTTTCCTCTCCCTGGAATAATGCCTGGACAAGAGACCGCCACTTGGATGATGCCATTTTTCGCACCTGGACTGCGATGTACTTTTTCTTCTTTGTGCTTTACCTTTATTAAATGGCATCGTATTTGTAATCTTTGAGAAATATAAAAACTGAAAGTTACTAAAAATTAAATGTGTTAGAATGGTCGTAAAATATAAAACCTTGCTGCTGGACACTGTATTTTGCTGTCGAAGGGAGCTACTGGATAGACAGGAAAAGAAACAAATGTAGTATCTCCAATTAACAAACTAGATATTTGAAAACGAAGTCTCTTGTGTACTTGGAACGAAAATTTATAGTATGTATCGGTAGTTTTGACTTACCGGAGGTAAGACACGGACTTTTTATATAAGAACGTTCGAAAAGGTTAGTATTTCTTTGGCGAGCTATGGAGAATCATATGATAAGTATTACTAGAAGACACAAAAAAGAGAACTACATCAGGAAACACACTGAACCTGGGGACAGTTATCACTGTTGTGAACATAAAGATGGGCAGGGAATGGAACCAGACGAGAACGTGGGAGGTGGACCGAGTAAGATCTTTGCTGCATTGTGGATGACGAAATTTGTAAACATGCAGGAGCAACATGGTATTAAATAACTGCAGACAAAAGTGTATCAAGTTGTAAGCTGTGGAAGGGACGGCGGGGTGAGGTGGGAGGGGGGGGGGGGGCGAACTCATGTTCATTTCACGGCGAATATTTCTCGACAAAATGTTGTTTGACCGCTTGCTATGGTCAGTATCCATTACATGTTCTGGTTTTGTTCAAACGGATACTGAATTTATACGTCTGTTTGAGGGCGGGGCAGGATTCTAGTACTGCCGGCAAAGATTCTTTTAGAAAGGGAGGAGCAGCTGCCCTTCCACACCTCTAGCTTGGTACGCCAGTGGCATTGTCAGCTGTGGACTGTAACTGATATTCGCTCCTCCCTATATATACAGGCAACACACAGGAATGAAACTCGCTTCTCTGCCTGTATTTCTCACCTGAGATGATGTCGAAACTCTGAATTGCACTTACTTTCCAGTGTCTGGCGACCGTCTCAGCACTCACCTGTAACAAAATAAACAACTGATGTAGCAAATGTAGAGGAAGATTCAGAAATATGAGAACTTCTAATTTTACTTCATATTACTAACGTAAGAAGAACAAAAATAACGCAAAAAATTGTGTCCTGGCAGGGAAACAGGTTCCTACAAAGATCTTTTCTTCTTTCACATTCAGCATGAGTTGTGATATACTGCATAATACATAAGTATTTCTCGAATATCAAAATAATTTGTTTATTCACTGGGGCATAGTTTCAAGAACCGTCGTCTGTGGTGGACGTAAATGAGTATTTAGTGCAGTTAATATTTCCTTTGTGTATTTATCGCTATTGATTCCTCATTAGACCCAAACGCAGTACAATGTCATTTTATTCAAACACAGTTGACCATTGTCTCTTCACATAGATAATATTTCATTATTTAATCAAATGGTACTGTTAATAACAATACACTGGTAGAAATGGTAGCTCATTACACAGTCACATTCCGTCTAATTCACATCGTGTCCTCACAAAATAGAAGAGAATAAATGCATTGTTCTATTTATCGATGCATAGTCCGTAATTTTTTGTGACAATATAGCATTCACTATTACCGATACTCTTCACAATTCAGTCCTGTGTTTCCCTTTACAAGCCAGGCTGCATCCAACGTCAGAAACAAACAAATAATGCACTTCCATTGTTATTTCAACAGTTCTAAAAATTATGACATATCAGATGGAGACGCAATGCAAAATCTGTTATCTTTAACTTTGTGTTTTCATTTGATTTAATATGTTCTGCTGTTTTCACGGTACCCTTAACTTCATCACGGCTCTTTATTGGTATTAGCTCACAGAATGTGACACTTCCTTTGAGTCTTTTATGAAATGGTTGTAACTCACATTTTAATATTGTGAACGTGAGTTTAGTTGTTTGTTGAACAAACGTGTCACTATTGCTCATTGATAGTAACAGCATTAATAAATTTAGTGCTGAGCTCAAATAGTATTTTCAAAACAGGCAAAAAACAGTTCCAAAGTAATCAATAGCGAATAGTTCAGAAATTTTATGTTGTATAACAAATTCTTAAAATTGTTTACATAACAAATAATAGCTGGTATTTGAAACCTATACCAATAAAGGGCCTAACAAAACCAACTAAGCGATCTTTCAGATACACGTAATGTGACGAAGCTAATTCGGGCTCCTCTTTAGGCTTCTGTAGCTGGCACACTTCTGGCAAGAAATTTTGGCTTACACTCGTTTAGAAGAACATCAGACACGCTCAGCAATAATCTCACCTTTCAATTGAGTGCGCGTCGCATGCAATTCGCAGCAGCCATCACAGTATTCGATGCACTCAACGAAAACCTTACGTTTTTGCAATACGGGGCGCCGCTATCCCGATAAAATGCGAAACATACAAAGAAGGAAAGAAATCACAACACCAAGAAGGAGTTGTGCGACATAAATGAAAGTTGGTAGGCGTGTTTCTACATCTGACACGTGATGTCTATTCAAATTTGGCAACAGTCACGTAAGATTGGTACTAGTAGGAGCACTAAGAGGATGCAAATCAGGTTTGCTTTAAATACATGCTGTAACGGTCGTGGGTGTTAGTTATCTTTCAGGTTGGATGTGGTGAGTTGAAGTTAAGCAAGACTGCCTTTAAGGTGACAAAGATGTCATTATCAACACGTCACTTAGTTTGAGCGAGGTCGTGTAATAGGTCTCCATAAGCTGTACGTTCCTTCGCGGAACTACAGAGAGACTTCGTAGATATTTAGCCACTGTACATGACTGCTGGCAGTAGTGGTCATGGGGATGTCGCAAGAAGACTGGCCTCCGAATGGCCATGTGCACTACCAGGAGGGAAAACCATCGTGATCGGCATGCGGCTCTGGTGCATCGTGCCACATGTGCAGCATCAATTTGTGCAGCAGGTGGCACCACAGTGGCACAACGAACTGTAATAAATCGGTTGCTCCGAGCTAGACCTCCCAGTGATGGGCATTCCACTGACCCCAAATCACCACAACCACCACCATTTGCGACTTCTGTGGTGTTATGTGAGAGCTCATTGCGGGCAGGGTGGAGGTCTGATTTGTTTTCTGATGAAAGATGGTACTCCATCGGTGCCGCTGATGGCCGTGTGTTGGTTAGAAGGAGGCCTGGGGAGGACCTACAACCAACCTATCCGTATCCTAGACGTACACCTTCAGTTGTGGACTGCGGTGGAATTTTGTATGACCGCACGAGCACTCTCATGGTTATTCAACGCATTCTTAATGCTAATTTGTACGTAATTCTGTTGATTCGACCTGTTGTGTTGCCATTCGTAAACAGCATTTCAGGAAGTGTTTTCCAACAGGATAACATTTGCCCATGTACCGCTTTGTAAGGGGACATACATTGCAGCGTATCAACCTGTCACCTTGGACCGCTCGATTACCAGATCTCCACAACCAACATTAATCATCCTGTACTGACCGACCAAATAGAACTCCACCCCACAAACAGACATACAACACACTGCATTCACGCTTGCGTGCTTGTGTTCAATATTCTGGCGGTTCAGCAGGTTATTAATGTACCAGCATTTCAAATTTGCAATGGCTTACCTAGTGGTTACATTAACCTGCGATCTTGCAATGTTAATCACTAGCCGGCCGCTGTGGCCGAGTGGTTCTAGGCGCTTCAGTCTGGAACCGGGCTGCTGCTATGGTCGCAGGTTCGAATCCTGCCTCGGGTATGAACGTGTGTGTTGTTCTTAGGTTAGTTAGGTTTAAGTAGGTCTAAGTCTAGGGGACTGGTGACCTCAGATGTTAAGTCCCATAGTCCATAGAGCCATTTGAACCATTTTTTGTTAATCACTTAAATATGTTATCAGTTGTTGTTGTTGTGGTCTTCAGTCCTGAGACTGGTTTGATGCAGCTCTCCATGCTACCCTATCCTGTGCAAGCTTCTTCATCTCCCAGTACTTACTGCAATCTACATCCTTCTAAATCTGCTTAGTGTATTCATCTCTTGGTCCCCCTCTACTATTTTTACCCTCCACGCTGCCCTCCAATGCGAAATTTGTGATCCCTTGATGCCTCAGAACATGTCCTACCAACCGGTCCCATCTTCTTGTCAAGTTGTGCCACAAACTCCTTTTTTCCGCAATTCTATTCAGTACCTGTACATTAGTTATGTGATCCACCCATCTAAACTTCAGCATTCTTCTGTAGCACCACATTTCAAAAGCTTCTATTCTCATCTTGACTAAGCTATTTATCGTCCACGTTTCACTTCTATACATGGCTACACTCCATACAAACACTTTCAGAAACGACTTCCTGACACTTAAATCTATACTCAATGTTAACAAATTTCTCTTCTTCAGAAACGCTTTCCTTGCCATTGCCAGTCTGCATTTTATATCCTCTCTACTTCGACCATCATCAGTTATTTTGCTCCCCAAATAGCAAAACTTCTTTACTACTTTGTGTCTCATTCCCTAATCTAATTCCCTCAGCATCACCTGATTTAATTCGACTACATTCCATTATCTTCGTTTTGCTTTTGTTGATGATCATCTTATATCCTCCTTTCAAGACACTGTCCATTCCGTTCAACTGCTCTTCCAAGACCTTTGCTGTCTCTGACAGAATTTACAATGTCATCGGCGGACCTCAAAGTTTTTATTTCTTCTCCATACATTTTAATACCTACTCCGAATTTTTCTTTTGTTTCCTTTACTGCATGCACAATATACAGATTGAATAACATCGGAGAGAGGCTACAACCCTGTCTCACTCCCTTCCCAACCACTGCTTCCCTTTCATGTCCCTCGACTCTTATAACTGCCATCTGGATTCTGTACATATTGTAAATAGCCTTTCGCTCCCTGTATTTTACCCCTGCCACCTTTAGAATTTGAAAGAGAGTATTCCAGTCAACATTGTCAAAAGCTTTCTCTAAGTCTACAAGTGCTAGAAACGTAGGTTTGCCTTTCCTTAATCTTTCTTCTAAGATAAGTCGTAGGGTCAGTATTGCCTCACGTATTGCAATATTTTTACGGAATCCAAATTGATCTTCCCCCAGGTCGGCTTCTACCAGTTTTTCCATTCGTCTGTAAAGAATTCGTGTTAGTATTTTGCAGCCGTGACTTATTAAACTGATAGTTCGGTAAGGTTCACATCTGTCAACACCTGCTTTCTTTGGGATTGGAATTATTATATTCTTCTTGAAGTCTGAGGGTATTTCGCCTGTCTCATACATCTTGCTCACCAGATGGTAGAGTTTTGTCAGGACTGGCTCTCCCAAGGCCATCAGTAGTTCTAATGGAATGTTGTCTACTCCCGGGTCCTTGTTTCGACTCAGGTCATTCAGTGCTCTGTCAAACTCTTCACGCAGTATCATATCTCCCATTTCATCTTCATCTACATCCTCTTCCGTTTCCATAATATTGTCCTCAAGAACAACGCCCCAGTATAGACCCTCTATATACTTCTTCCACCCCTCTGCTTTCCCTTCTTTGCTTAGAACTGGGTTTCCATCTAAGCTCTTGATATTCATACAAGTGGTTCTCTTTTCTCGAAAGGTCTCTTTAATTTTTCTGTAGGCAGTATCTATCTTACCACTATTGAGATAAGCCTCTACATCCTTACATTTATCCTCTAGCCATCCCTGCTTAGTCATTTTGCATTTCCTGTCGATCTCATTTTTGAGACGTTTGTATTCCTTTTTGTCTGTTTCATTTACTGCATTTTTATATTTTCTCCTTTCATCAATTAAAAAGGAATATTTCTGCTGTTACCCAAGGATGTTAGCTAGACAAATAAATTCCAGATAGTTCTCCACTCTATAGTAATTATTTTTTGGTGCCGCGATTTTTTCTTTCTGTCAGTGTGTTTAATCGCGATTACTGCCTGTATCGGACTATGCGGATGCAGCGTGCAGTAAGCGAACACACTCGGAAGTTAGTGTAAACTGAGAAGTACAATCATGTATACATACGATCCGTAATATTGTCAACAATGTCACGCGGCAGGGACACTTGTATATATTGTGTCGTCTCTTTCTCCAGAGAGGAAGCGACGACCGCTACGGCAAAAGTTGGGCGCGCGCAGAAATTGAACTCCAGATACGGGGAACAACGGCGCCGTTGCAACAATAACAACAATAAACGGCCTGCCACGAAATTCCGCGCCGCCACCGCGCTCCGAATTCAATTAGGCGGGAATTATCTTGCACCGCGCCACAAAGGGCAGGTTGGGGCGCGCATGCGCGCTGCGGCCTGGCTGCCAAGTTTTACCGCCCGGGCGGTGGCTCGTGGGAGCGGGGCTGCATTGCGCACCTTGTTAGTCTGGCTTTGTTCAATTATCTCTGGAGCTTCCATGCAGAGAGATACTGAGCACGCGACACTCGCTTTGTGCAGGTACACCCCGCTGTCCTAAATAATTCCGCCACAGCAGCAATGTATCAACAAGACTGCTGTTCGAAACCTGTAAAAGCGGCGCTGTTTAATTTGGGTTAAGGAAAGAGATCACTCCTTGCGTCAGATACGAGAGAGGACTGGATGCCAGTCTCATCACCATTTTCATCTGTCGGTTCAGTTTCCTGGAACAACTTGGAGGATGGTCCTTCTCATCAAACGTTTACTTTCCTCACATTCGTTTGCAATTTTTGCTGGTATTACACTTCATCCTCTAGCTACAAGATAACATGAAATGTGACAGTGACCATTTTCGATCCAGCGGATATACGAGGGTTGCCCAGAAGTAAAACACCGCATTTCTTTTTTCTCAGCGAAAACAATGTTACGAATGCGAAACGTTAAGTATATACACTACTGGCCATTAAAATTGCTACACCATGAAGATATCGTGCTGCAGACACGAAATTTAACCGACAAGAAGAAGTTTCCAACTGATTTCTCATACACAAACAGCAGTTGACTGGCGTTGCCTGGTGCAACGTTGTTGTGATGCCTCGTGTAAGAAATGCGTACCATCATGTTTCCGACTTTGATAAAGGTCGGATTGCAGCCTATCGCGATTGCGGTTTATCGTATTGCGACATTGCTGCTCGCGTTGGTCGAGATCCAATTACTGTTAGCAGAATATGGAATCGGTGGGTTCAGGAGGGTAACACAAAACGCCGTGCTGGATCCCAACGGCCTCGTATCACTAGCAGTCGAGATGACAGGCATCTTACCCGCATGGGTGTAACGGATCGTGCAGCCACATCTCGATCCCTGAGTCAACAGATGGGGACGTTTGCAAAAAAAAATGGTTCAAATGGCTCTGAGCACTATGGCACTTAACATCTGAGGTCATCAGTCCCCCAGAACTTAGAATTACTTAAACCTAACTAACCTAAGGACATCACACACATCCATGCCCGAAGCAGGATTCGAACTTGCGTCCGTAGTGGTAGCGCGGTTCCAGACTGAAGTGCCTAGAACCACTCGGCCACACCGGCCGGATGACGTTTGCAAGACAACAACCATCTGCACGATCAGTTCGACGACGTTTGCAGCAGCATGGACTATCAGCTCGGAGACCATGGCTGCGGTTACCGTTGACGCTGCATCACAGACGGGAGCGCCTGCGATGGTGTACTCAATGACGAACCTGGATGCACGAATGGCAAAACGTCATTTTTTCGGATGAATCCAGGTTCTGTTTACAGCACATACTGGCGTATCACCCGTATCTAGCAGAATTGAAAACAGAGAGAAGCTTAAAATCGGAATTTGGGATCACGAAGTAGACGAAGCTATGGAATTCTGCCACCTGGGCAGTCAAATACCCAAGATGAATGGAGCAAGCAGGACATAAAAAGCAGATTAGCAATGGAAAAATGGGCTACCCTGATTAAGAGTAGTCTACTAGTGTCAAACATAGGCCTTAATTTGAGGAATAAATTTCTGACAATCTACTTTTGGAGCACAACATTGTGTAGCAGTGAGACGTGGACTATGGGAAAACCGTAAATGAAAAGAATCGAAGCATCTGAGATGTGGTGTCACAGAAGAAATTTGAAAATTAGGTTGACTGATAAAGCGAGGAAAGAGGAGTTTCTCCGCAGAATAGGCAAGGAGAGGAATATATGGAAAACACTGACAAGAAGTAGAGACACGATAATAGGGAAACTGTTTAAGACATCAGGGAATGACTTCCATGGTACTAGAGAGAGCTGTAGAGGTCAAAAACTGTAGAGGACGACAGAGAATTGAATACATCTAGCAAATAACTGAGAACATGCGTTGCAAGTCCTACTCTGAGATCAAGAGGTTGATACAGGAGAGGAATTCGTATCGGGCCGCATCAAACCAGTCAGAAGACTGAAGACTGCTGATATGCAACGCAAGATGCAGAACAAAGCCCACGACTATTTCTTACTGCATTTCAGTCATGTCTAAATAAAACTAGAAGTGATTGTGAAGTGCCTGAATGCATTAATTTTTCTTTTATTTGGTGTGCCTGGTGTAAGGGATTTTTTTTTATTTCATCCAATACACATTTCGCATTATTATGAAGAATACAGGGAATAAACTACTAACTGTTAGTAAAATACATATTATTGAAAAATTATCAGATCTGTGCTACAGGAATTGTTATAAATTATGTAATGCTAACAAATTAAGGTCCTATTTAATGGAAGTCCTCTGTACTGTAACATCACAAAATGCCTTGATTTTCTTTCCTTTGGTAGTCACTTACGTAATAGATACATCTGGAAACATCTGCAACAGTTTAGCCGACGATATTAACTGCAAGTTGTTCATAAAATTAATGATGTGAGACATTTACGGTAGGGTTTTGGTTTTGGTGTGGTTTGAAATTCACGTGTGTGGGCATTGGACTTCGCGCTACGGGGCGCTACATTCTCTCTTGCCACGGCTGAATCTGTTTATTCGCCGACTTGAGCAGTGGGCAGAAAGGGCTGTACATACTGTCGATATAAACTGTTCTTCGTGCTGCAACACTGAGTAAATTCAACATTTTTTTAAGTAGTTGCTGTGTGCCTTAGCAGCTACAATTTTGAGAGTGAATTTCTTTCTACGTATTGTTGTGTCAAAAGCTTCAGGATAGATATCGACATGTCGGACCGGACTATTACCTTGTCAGTTTCGAGATGTGTTAATATACACTGAAGCGCCAAAGTAACTGGTATAGGCATGCGTATTCAAATACAGAGACGCGTAAACAGGCAGAATACGGCGCTGCGGTCGGCAACGTCTAAATAAGACAACAAGTGTCTGGCGCAGTTGTTAGATCGGTTACTGATGCTATAATGGCGTGTTATCGAGAGTTAAGTGAGACTGAAGGTGGTGTTATAGTCACTGCACGAGCGATAGGACAAGGCATATACGAGGTAGCGATGAAGTGTGGATTTTTCCGTACGACCATTTCACGAGTGTCCCTTGAATATCAGGGTAAAACATAAAATCTCCGACATCGGTGCGGTCGGAAAAAGATCTTACAAGGACGGAACCAACGACAACTGAGGAGAATCGTTCAACGTGAGATAAGTTCAACCCTTCCGCAAATTGTTGCAGATTTCAATGTCGCGCCATCAAAAAGTGTCAGCGTTTGACGCATTCAACGAAACATCATCGATACGGGCTTTCGGAGCAGAAGGCCCATTCGTGTGTCCTTGACGACTGCACGACGTCAAGCTTTACGCCTGGCCTGGGCGCGTCAACACCGACATTGGACTGTTGATGACCGGAAACACGTTGCCTGGTTGGACGAGTCTCGTTTCAAATTGTATCCAGCGGATGGACGTGTACAGGTATGGAGACAACCTCATGAATCCAATAATTCTGCATGTCAGCAGGGGACTGTTCAAGCTGGTGGATGCTCTGTAATGGTGTGGGGCGAGTGCAGTTGGAGTGATATGGGATCTTTGATACGTCTAGGTACGACTCTGACAGGTGACACGTACGTAAGCATCCTGTCTGATCACGTGAAGCCATTCATGTCCACTGTGCATTCCGACGGACTTGGGCAATTCCAACAGGACAATGTGACATCCTAGACGCCCAGAATTCCTACAGAGTCGCTCCAGGAACACTCTTCTGAGTTTACAAACTTCAGCTGGCCACCAAACCCCTCAGACACGAACATTATTGAGCATATCTGGGATGCCTTGCAACGTGCTGTTCAGAAGAGATTTCCACCGCCGGCCCGCCGGCCGGAGTGGCCTAGCGGTTCTAGGCGCTTCAGTCTGGAACCGCGCGACCGCTACGATCGCAGGTTCGAATCATGCCTCGGGCATGGATGTGCGTGATTAGTTAGGCTTAAGTAGTTCTAAGTTTCTAGGGGACTGATGACCTCAGATGTTAAGTCCCATAGTGCTCAGAGCCATTTGAACCAGATCTCCACCCCGTTGGAGTGATATGGGATCCTTGATACGTCTAGGTACGACTCTGACAGGTGACACGTACGTAAGCATCCTGTCTGATCACGTGAAGCCATTCATGTCCACTGTGCATTCCGACGGACTTGGGCAATTCCAACAGGACAATGTGACATCCTAGACGCCCAGAATTCCTACAGAGTCGCTCCAGGAACACTCTTCTGAGTTTACAAACTTCAGCTGGCCACCAAACCCCTCAGACACGAACATTATTGAGCATATCTGGGATGCCTTGCAACGTGCTGTTCAGAAGAGATTTCCACCGCCGGCCCGCGGTTCTAAGTAGTTCTAAGTTTCTAGGGGACTGATGACCTCAGATGTTAAGTCCCATAGTGCTCAGAGCCATTTGAACCAGATCTCCACCCCGTTCCGTGCTCTTACGGATTTGTGGACAGCCCTGAAGGACTCATGGTGTCAATGCCCTGCAGCACTACTTCAGACATTAGTCCAATCCATACTACGTCGTGTTGCGGCACTTCTGCGTGTTCGCGAGAGCCCTACACGATATTTGGCGGGTGTATCAGTTTCTTTGGCTCTTCGGTGTATTGTTCCGAAACCTTCACGAAATACCCTTTTTGCTCTGAGGCTGGTGTCTTAATAAGTTTAAGATTTCCGGATCACCTGCTCCGGGTGTTCTGGTGCGTGATGCGCAGCGCGGACGAACGGTGTGGGCGGTCAGCGGCCGCCCCGTGTGCGCAGAGACGCCACCTGGTGGCCCCTGCAGTCGGCAGCCTTATTGGCACTGTTGCTCTTAAAACCCGTTATTAGCAATAAACGCGGGGCAGCGGCGGCCCTAAAAGCCGGCGGACGCGCCGTTAATCGCCTGCCGTAGACGCAAATAATTCACGACGCCCTCGAAGCGGCGCGCTCCCAGCCTTGTTAGCGCCCCTCAACTGACGGCTCGGTACGGGCACTACGCGCTCCTCGTCGTACTGAACTCGAGTAGGAAGTTCCTGTTACTGTTCGTAGTGACTGGGATACGACTGCACGCTAGGGCCGTCGTCTGAAGTGCCGCTCCGCATTTTATGACGGTGTGAAGTAGTATCCGATAGCACTTTTGAGCAACTAAGTACCCCTGGGCAAACGGCACGGCGTTCACCTTGAGATTGGGTTCTTACATTGCAACTTTCAAAATTTTATTTATCTCTTTAACAAAAAAAAAAGTCTCCGTCTTCAGGCCGCGAGTGGCCTACCGGGACCATCCGACCTCCGTGTCATCCTCAAATGAGGATGCGGATAGGAGGGGTCAGCACACCGCACTCGCGGTCGTAAGATGGTATTCTTGACCGGAGCCGCTACTATTCGGTCGAGTAACTCCTCAATTGGCATCACAAGGCTGAGTGCACCCCGAGAAATGGCAACAGCGCATTGCAGCCTGGATGGTCACCCATCCAAGTGCCGACCACGCCCGACAGCGCTTAACTTCGGTGATCTCGCGGGAACCGGTGTATCCACTGCGGCAAGGCCGTTGCCATTTTTCTCTTTTACACTTCAATCATTTTCGCGAGGAACTCTCCGCAATGCAGTTAAAAGGTCGCTTTTTTCGAAATCTCGTAATTGTCTGTGGCACATAGTTACAAATTTGGCCCGAAGGTGCTTAAGCAAAACCGTGGCGTCCTGCGACCTCACCCTGGGCTAGGCGAAGCTTCAGACAGCAAAGTGTTGACACACGCGTAAAAAGGCCCAAGGTCATGTGAGGTGGAAGGCGGGTTAGTGATGCAACATTAGCACAATTCTTCCCAACACCACCGTGGATGTGTCACACCCTCTATTACCCACATTCCACCCCACACCAGCCCCAATACCGACGCGAAAATGCCTCGTCGCATGAAGATCGCCAATGGAACCATGACTTCCCTTGGGCCGTTGATTCTCACAAATTTTACTATCGAAAACAAAAGTTGGCATTGCGATGTCCAACGAGACGACAATCTTGACATTCGTTGACGCTACTCTCTCTAGCCCCCTCCACCCCCCCCCCCCCCCCCCCGCCCCTTCCCCACTCTCCCCAACAATTCAGCTCTTTCCTAAGGACTCTGTCCGTCTGCAATTCCATAGGACATGATAACAACCCTTTAGAGCATAGCGCGATTGCATTTTTTGCGTGTACTCTAATGCTCATAAATTAAGGATAACTGCGGGATGTGGTGCCACACAACGTGGCACTACACAAAACTGGCGCTAATAGAATAGGCACATAGGGAACACACACGACACAGATATTTAAGTAAACGGTATTGGTGATAAGCTGAGAAAACCGTCCCGAAACACACGTGCTAAAAAACGCCACTATTTCCTGCGCGTGTACCCCGACATCAAATGGCTGATTCAAATGTCTCTGAGCACTATGGAACTTAACTTCTGAGGTCATCAGTCCCCCAGTACTTAGAACTACTTAAACCTAACTAACCTAAGGACATCACACACATCCATGCCCGAGGCAGGATTCGAACCTGCGACGAGTTACAGTCGCGCGGTTCCAGACTGTAGCCCCGACATCAACATGGGATATGGTCACCATGCACACGTACACAGGCTGCACAACGGGTTGACATACTCTGAATCATATGGTCGAGCAGCTGCTGGGGTAAAGCCTCCCATTCTTGCACCAGTATCTGTCTGAGCTCCTGAAGTGTCGTAGGGGTTTGAAGACGTACAAAGATACGTCGACCGAGTGCATCCCAGATGTGCTCGATGGGGTTTAGGTGTGGAGAACAGGCAGGCCACTCCATTCGCCTGATATCTTCTGTCTCAAGGTACCCCTCCACGATGTCAGCTCGTTGGGGCCGTGCGTTATCATCCATCAGGAGGAAGGTGGGACCCACTGCACCCATGAAAACATCGGACATACTGGTGCAAAACGATGTCCCGATAGACCTGACCTGTTACAGTTCCTCTGTCAAAGACATGCAGGGGTGTACGTGCACCAATCATAATCCCACCCCACACCATCAAACCACCATCTCCATACAGGTCACTTTCAAGGGCATTAAGATGTTGATATTTGGTTCCTGGTTCACACCAGTTAAAAAGGCGGTGAGAATCACTGTTCAGACTATACCTGGACTCGTCCGTGAACATAATCTGGGACCACTGTTCCAATGACCATGTACTGTGTTCTTGAAATCAGGCTTTTACGGGCTATTCTGTGACCAGGGGTCGGTGGAATGCACCTTGCAGGTCTCCGGGCGAATAGACCATGCCTGTTCAGCCGTCTGTAGACTGTGTGTCTGGAGACAACTGTTCCAGTGGCTGCGGTAAGGTCCCGATCAAGGCTACCTGCAGTATTCCGTGGCCGTCTACGGGCACTGATAGTGAGATATCGGTCTTCTTGTGGTATTGTACACTGTGGACGTCCGATACTGTAGCGCCTGGTCACGTTTCCTGTCTGCTGGAATCATTACCATAATCTTGAGATCACACTTTGTGGCACACGGAGGGTCCGTGCTACAACCCGCTGTGTTTGACCAGCCTCCAGTCGCCCTAGTATTCTACCACTCATAACGTCATCAATATGTGTTCTTTGAGCCATTTTCAACACAGTCACCATTAGCGCGTCTGAAAACGCCTGCAAACTTACCCGCTGCACCGTACTCTGACATGCACCAACACACCTATGCGTATGTGGACTGCTGCCAGGGCCACCGTGCAACTACCGCAGGTCAAATGCACCGCATGATCATACCCCGAGGTGATTTAAACTTGCAAACCGCCCATCAGGGCGCTGTTTCACCATGTATCAGAACTGTCCTTAATTTATGAGCATGAGTGTGGATACCTCTGAGCCGAGTGGCACAATGTCGCTGAACTAGCATCAAGTGACCGCATTCGAAATCTAAGTGGTGTCGAAAGGACTGCCTGTCACGCCAGCCCCTGATAATCAGTTTTTGGCGGTCTCTGCGCAGGTACGTTTTTCAAGTGCTCAACAAAGATGTGAGGTTAGCACGAAGCGTGTTGCCGAACTGTCGTGTCTAAGATGGACCCTTTACCGTTATATTCATATATGTGTCCCCCCACAGGCCAACCGAAATAGCATAAACACCTTTGCTGCTTCGGTCCAGGTTTTGAACATTCCCTAGTGCTTCCACCCTTCATACCAAAGCAAACAATTGCGGTCCCGCTACACTCCAAAGGAGTGCGATCACGTTAAACAGAGTTGCAGTGCACAGTGCCCATAGAGATGAGTTGAAATGTCCCTTGGGTGTCAGTAGTGCCAAAGATTCTCAAGAACGTCCTTCTGTGGCTCGTCGCACTGCGAACTGTCAAATGGTTCAAATGGCTCTGAGCCATATGCGACTTAATTTCTGAGGTCATCAGTTGCCTAGAACTTAGAACTAATTAAACCTAACTAACCTAAGGACATCACACACATCCATGCCCGAGGCATGATTCGAACCTGTAACGGCCTCTCCGCTCCAGACTATAGCGCCTACAACCGCACGGCCACTCCGGCCGGCTGCGTACTGTCGTTTAGACTACAAAACGTATGGGCCCAAAACGCCAAGGGAAGAGGTGGCTCAATTGACGCTCTTTATTTCACCTCTTGAGGCCGATTCGTGTCAGTACTGAGCGGCGGTGTGTCTGAAATGTTTTCCTCGGCCACGCATAACAAAAAGTGCATGATTCCAATGCTGGGTTGGTTGGTTTGTTTGGGGAAGACCAGACAGCGTGGTCATCGGTCTCATCGGATTAGGGAAGGATGGGGAAGGAAGTCGGCCGTGCCCTTGAACCATCCCGGCATCTGCCTGGAGTGATTTAGGGAAATCACTCCAATGCTGGGCATTGCGGTTGTGTCCTCCTTTTTTCGTCTGGCCACATGGGCGTGATGCTCTCTACAGATTTTTCGACCACTTCAACTGTCTTCACCCTAGCATTAAATCTACCACGGAGGCCGACGAAAGTGAGGGGAAGCTTCCATTCCTGGACGTTACGCTTTGCAAAAAATCAGTTGGTACCTTGGGACATAGTGTTCACCGATAGCCGACGCACACTGATCGGTACCTGCATGGTAAGAGTTGTCACCCACCATACCAACGCAGTGACGTCCTTAGGACACTGGTACGCAGAGTATATGCCATTTCCGACGCGGACAGTTTAACCAAAGAACATGCACACTTGAAGGCTGTTTTTAAGGAGAAGCAGATTCGTCGGGCTATGGAGTTTGGGCCATCACCGGTGGTGCATGAAGATAAGCATAGTTCGGTGGCCTTTGTTCCTTATGCTGGGGGCATATCGTTTAAGACGGAGAATTTTAAGGAGTTTTAACATTAAAAGTGTATTCCGTCCACCTTCCAAGAATAGGGCACTACTCGGCTCTGCGAAAGATGATTTGGAGCTGTGCACCCCATTAAAAAAATGGACAAATCATACCATGTTTACGTAATCCCAACAACATATTACCTTTTAGTGTGTCCCTCTCGTACTCTGTTACTTCTCCTGGAGTCTCACTTCCCTACATTCGAGTTATGTCGGGTAACTTTGCCACACAAGGTAGATTCATTGAGGCAGTCGCTGTTTTCGTCCGTACGATCCAACTTTTTAACAGCATAATCACATCGTCTGCGGTTATCCTTGTGCTGCATGTGATGGAAAACTGGAGTTTGTAAGCACGCAAAGGAGACGCTTGTGTACAATATCGTCCACTATAAAATGGCGATGGCTAGTTTCGTACTAGCCTAACTAATGGATTTACGGGGACTTCTAGCGAATGCTGCCGCGCACACGTTCCACAGGCTCTTCATTCATATGCGTTTCAGGATGTCTTCCAGCATTTTATATCAAACTTCTAGTTGCTCGAAGAGTTCTGTCCAATTGATACGTGTGGGAGTATTCAAGCACCATTCTCAACTTGCACGCTGCTTAACACGTGTTACATATTTAAGTGCACCTTTCGTTGTGGCGTCCACGTTCTGAACTTCAGGTGTACGTCCGCCTGCCGCACAGTAAATATTTGTGCGCATGCGCCATACGATTCAGCGCTGTTCATGAAATGTTGACGATCACATCTTGGACAGTATCGGCTGCGTATTTACCCAACAACATAAAATGTCAACTGAAATGATAATTACATCAAGACCCTACCTAAGCTGCCGACAGGCAGTCAATGTGGACAGTTGAAAATGTGTGCCCCGACCGGGACTCGAACCCGGGATCTCCTGCTTACATTGCAGACGCTCTACCCATCCTTTGTTTTTGCATTTTGTTCGTTGTTGATCGTTGTGTTCGGTCGTTGCGGATGTCACATGACATCCGTTCAAGTTCGTTGTTGATCCTTTCAGTCAGTTTTTTATTACAGAGACCAACCAGCTCTCTGACCGAACACGCTGAGCTACCGTGCCGGCAGATTAAAAAGTGGTGACCATCTGAGCCACCGACATCTCACAGGATAGTGCGACTGCAGGGATTTATCCCTTGCACGCTCCCCGTGAGACCCACATTCCCAACATAATGTCCACACACTACATTCGTAGTGCCCCTGCCCATTACACTCATTACTCGCGACAGACAATCTTACCGAGTCCCATAAGAGTTCGGGCAATGCGTGTGAATCCAGCAGAGAAGGAGGAGGTCAATGGCCGGTTAGCCTTAACTATATGAAGGTGGTATCTGTTCTTTCGGATATGCCCTCTAGTATTATGGGTAACTCTAAAATATTTCTGTTTGCTGATGACACTAGCTTGGTAGTAAAAGATGTTGTGTGCAACACTGACTCGGTTTCAACTAGTGCAGTACATGACTTCAATTCGTGGCTTGTAGAAAATAAACTAACGTTAAATTACAGTAAGACTCAGTTTTTACAGTTTCTAACACACAATTCAACAAAACCTGACGTTTTAATCTCACAGAACGGGCATATGATTTGTGAAACTGAACAGTTCAAATTTCTAGGTGTTCAGATAGATAGTAAGCTGTCGTGGAAAGCCCACGTTCAGGATCTTGTTCAAAGACTTAATACTGCCATTTTCACTATTCGAACGGTATCAAAAGTGAGTGATACTTCGACACGCAAATTAGTCTGCTTTGCTTATTTTCTTTAACTTATGTCGTATGGTATTATGTAACTCTCCCCATTCTAGAAGGATATTTTTGGCTCAGAAACGGGCGGTTCGGGCAATAAGTGATGTGAGTTTCTCGAACCTCTTGTCGACCTCTGTTCACGAGTCTGGGTATTTTGACATTGGTCTCTCAATATGTATATTCCTTGTTATCGTTTCTTGTTACCAATATTAGTTTATTTAAACAATAAGCAGCTTTCACTCGGTTAATACTCGGCAGAAATCAAACCTCCATTTGGATCGGACTTACTTAACTCTTGTGCAAAAAGGTGTGCAGTATACTGCTGCATCCATTTTCAATAAGCTGCCATTCGAACTAAAAAATCTTAGCAGTAATCCACGCGCTTTCTAATCAAAACTGAAGAGTTTCCTCACGGGTCACTCCTTCTATTCTGTCGAGGAGTTCCTTGAAAAATTAAGCTGATTCTTATTTATTGCAGATAGCGTTTACTTAAACTTATGGACTGACTTCTTTTCAGGTTCATGAACATTTATTTTCATCTGTTATTACTTTTATGTTGTAACTTCATGTACTGACACGTTCCATGACCTAGGAGATTTGCTCCTCAATTTGGTCCTACTGAACTTGACGTGTAAATAAATAAAATAAATAAAACAGATACCATCCTCGTACAAAATATCGAGTTCTTTCGTTATAAGCATTTGTTTGTGTACACCTATAGCCCAGACACCCTGTATTTTAATACGTTGTGACATCGTTTATTATTATGCTACACGACATACTGCACGACATCGTATCACACGACATACATCCGACACGGCGGCTCGGCCGCCTACGCAGCCACTGGTCTGATTCACGCCTGCCTACATCACGGCAGTGCGGCCCAATTTGTCGTCGTTCCGGTGTCATACGTATCGATGGCAATCGACGGACGGCGGCGCGCTGTAAAACACAGTCGTTACAAGGATAAATGCTCCATGTCGCAGATTCATCTCCGTTATTGTATAGCCGCGGCCGTTAGCGTGCGCCCAGCCCGTTACGGCACAAGCTAAAAGCCCTCACCGGCCGTCCGCTGCAGATGTTCCTTTTGTGAGTATGAATATTTATGGTCACGAGTGTCCATTACGGCCATCTCAGCTCCTGGCGGAGCACGCGATTAGCTCGCAGCGCTTTCTTTGGCAGCTCTGGGCCGTAATCCCCGCCCGCGGTCCCTGCCAACGACTGACGCACGGTACAGTTCCCACACAGGCCGAGAGACCAAGAGTGCAGCACTTACCACACAAGCACCCTTTGCCAAAACATACGCACAGTCCAGGGCGAGTGAAGAAATGATCTGACTATTTAGGCTGGACAGCACTACCACTTCTAAAAACATGTTATTTATATGTCTACAAATCTAAGATAGAGCACTTCACAAAACACATAAGCGTAGTATCTTATAAACCACAAAGTCCTTCGAGACGCGTTTCCTGTATTAAATGCTCTTCCTGCCTCAACCGTGCGTCGCCCTTGATGGCGACCAATACACCGATGCACGGAGAACATTAATTATAGCATCCTATGGCTACCAGGTGAGCAAGATGTATGAGACAGGCGAAATACCCTCAGACTTCAAGAAGAATATAATAATTCCAATCCCAAAGAAAGCAGGTGTTGGCAGATGTGAAAATTACCGAACTATCAGTTTAACAATCCACGGCTGCAAAATGCTAACACGAATTCTTTACAGAAGAATGGAAAAACTGGTAGAAACTGACCTCGGGGAAGATCAGTTTGGATGCCGTAGAAATGTTGGAACACGTGAGGCAATACACGCCCTACGACTTATCTTAGAAAATAGATTAAGGAAAGGCAAACCTACATTTCTAGCATTTGTAGACTTAGAGAAAGCTTTTGACAATGTTGAATGGAATACTCTCTTTCAAATTCTGAAGGTGGCAGGGGTAAAATACAGGGAGCGAAAGGCTATTTACAATTTGTACAGAAACCAGATGGCAGTTATAAGAGTCGAGGGGCATGAAAGGGAAGCAGTGGTTGGGAAGGGAGTGAGACAGGGTTGTAACCTCCCCCGGTGTTATTCAATCTGTGCATTGAGCAAGCAGTAAAGGAAGCAAAAGAAAAATTCGGTGTAGGAATTAAAATCCATAGAGAAGAAATAAAAAATTTGAGGTTCGCCGATGACATTGTATTTCTGTCAGAGACACCAAGGGACTTGGAAGAGCAGTTGAATGGAATGGACACCATCTTGAAAGGAACATATAAGATGAACATCAACTAAAGCAAAACGAAGATAATGGACTGTAGTCTAATGAAGTTGGGTGATGCTGAGGGAATTAGATTAGGAAATGAGACACTTAAAGTAGTAAAGTTTAGATTAGGAAATAAGACACTTAAAGTAGTAAAGTAGTTTTGCTATTTGGGGAGCAAAATAACTGATGACGGTCGATGTTGAGAGGATATAAAATGTAGACTGGCAATGGCAAGGAAAGCGTTTCTGAAGAAGAGAAATTTGTTAACATCGAGTATAGATTTAAGTGTCAGGAAGTCGTTTCTGAAAGTATTTGTGTGGAGTGTAGCCATGTATGGAAGTGAAACATGGACAATAAATAGTTTGGACAAGAAGAGAATAGAAGCTTTAGAAATGTGGTGCTACAGAAGAATGCTGAAGAATAGATGGGTAGATCACATAACTAATCAGGAAGTATTGAATAGGATTGGTGAGAAGAAGAATTTGTGGCACAACTTAACTGCCGGCCACTGTGGCCGAGCGGTTCTAGGCGCTTCAGTCTAGAACCGCGCGACCGCTACGGTTGCAGCTTCGAATCCTGCCTCGGGCATGGTGTGTGATGGTCTTAGGTTAGTTAGGTTTAAGTAGTTCTAAGTTCTATGGGGCTGATGACATCAGATGTTAAGTCCCATAGTGCTCAGAGCAATTTGAACCACAACTTGACTAGAAGAAGGGATCAGTTGGTAGGACATATTCTGAAACATCAAGGGATCACCAATTTAGTATTGGAGGACAGCGTGGAGGGTAAAAATCGTAGTGGGAGACCAAGAGATGAATGCACTAAGCAGATTCACAAGCATGTAGGTTGCAGTAGGTACTGGGAGATGAAGAAGCTTGCACAGGATAGAGTAGCATGGAGAGCTGCATCAAACCAGTCTCAGGACTGAAGACCACAAAACAACAGCAACAACAATGGTTACTAGTGAGCAAAATTAGATTTAATCAACTGGATATACCACTTTTTTTTAAGAGAGATGGAACGATGTCGTTTTGGTTGTAGGTAAAGCAGATAGCAAACTCCGTTCATTCGTAGCGTACTTGGAAAATGCAAGGAGATTGCTTAAGGCGGGACGTATCAGAAAACGTACACATAAGCTAACGTAATTTCTACTGTAGGAGAGATAATTGAACCAAATTTTGAACATGTTGTCATTATGTTATTGGCTATAATCTGGAGTTTTCTTTCAATTCCTTGTCAAATAATGCGATCAGGATGTTGCCGGATACTTTCAGGAGGGGGAGGAGATTAGTGTTTAATGTCCCGTCGACAACGAGGCCATTACAGACGGAGCACAAGCTTGTATTAGGAAAGGACATGGAAGGAAATTGGCCGTGCAGTTTCAAAGGAACCTTCCCGACATTTGCCAGTGGGATTTAGGGAAATAACGGAAAACCTAAACCAGGATGACCGGACGTGAGTTTGAAACGTCGTTCTCCGAAGGCCAGTCCAGTGCCCTAACCACTGGGCCATCTTGCTCCGTGGATACTTTCAGAACACGTACTATCACATGAGCAACATTTTCTCAAATGTTCCTGACTTCTCACTTTCAAAATTTGATAAGTTATTCATAGTAATTAGATACACAAATCCGTGTTGGTTCAAATGGTTCAAATGGCTCTGAGCACTATGGGACTTAACATCTATGGTCATCAGTCCCCTAGAACTTAGAACTACTTAAACCTAACTAACCTAAGGACAGCACACAACACCCAGTCATCTCGCGGCAGAGAAAATCCCTGACCCCGCCGGGAATTGAACCCGGGAACCCGGGCGCGGGATGCGAGAACGCTACCGCACGACCACGAGCTGCGGACAAATCCGTGTTCAGAATTTTAACAGCACTCTTAAAAAACTTCCAACAATTTTTTTAATTTACGTGTATGGTACATAACAATTTTTTAACAGCCAAAATTTAAATAAATTCGCGCGATAATGCACTTTGAAAGATTTTGTGCCACAGGATGTTATGTTACAGTATTTATAGTCTGTATGAAATTTCACCTTTTTTCCTTCATGGTTCAACAGAAAATGTTCCTTATACGCTGAAAAATGACAGTTCCAAAAAAATGCGAGAAAAACATTTTATTAGCATTTATGCCAGAAACAGGTACCTTAATGCTCGCCATAACCATACATTTGGTATTTTCGGTCTTCATGTAGCTCTTTCCTTCTAGACTGATCCTTCTGGCGTGCCCTATTGGCAACATCCTTTGACATCTCAGAACTAGGAATATGCACATCATCAGTCCTCTTCAGTAGGTTTTCAGTGAAGCAACTAGCATCAAATCCTAGTGTTATAAGAGTCCTGATCCTTCCAGTGGTACCACCACTGAACACGAGTCAGGCATCATGTGAAGATATGTTAACAACAATACATGAGCAAAGTATTGTCTTCGGACGTCTCTTCTAAATGACTATATTAAAGCTTTCGTTCGGGTTTCGCGTTCCACCACTGGGCATTTCTTCAATAAATCGTAATTAATCGCATCGTAAATGGGCTCTCAGAGTTGTATAGTCAACATGTGTCTTCTGTGATGGTAGGAAATAATAAAATAACGCAAACAATAGCAGACACGTGAAGAAAAGCAGCGTAACACTGCTCACTGGCTTTTACATCATTCGTTGCACGAATTCAACTCTGGAAACTAAAGACAAAATGTTTGACATGCTACACTACTATCTACTATTTGGGCGCAAAAGATTTAAACATTTTTGACCAATTTTACTAATTATGGTATTTACATCGAACTCATGTCTCTTTTGCTTGACGAGGACGCCGAACGAAAATTTGAACCTTTAACTTGCTGCCACCAGGGCAATGAATACTTAAAGATGTTTTCATTGATGTCCGATACTGGTAGTAAAGAAATATAATACGTGACCGGTGGCAGTTTATCTGTGCATTAATTCTTAACGGCGACTGTATCCCCTGCAACCGACGCCCGGGAGTGCTAAGAGATAGGAGTTTTGCGAAAACTATCAAATAAACACCAATACAATGGAGTCTCTTGTTTACAAGTAATTGTGCTCCGACATCGGTCATAGTCAAACACAGCGAATTAACTAGGCGTAATAATTTGAGTGTCACGCCAATTTTTGCTGAGTATGCACTGAAAAACAGACGCAGCCGTCTGATTAAGGGCCGAATACGCTTTTGCTGTAAAATAAACGTTTTTAAATAAATTAGTCAACGTCATTTCATTTTGGTACGAAGGGATTTGAAAAAGTAAGTTATACATGTCGCCCCCCACGCTAAGACCGTTGTGTAAAAGGACTGCGTATTGTAAGAAACGAGAAAAACGTTCAAAGTTTCCCGCAGACGCAATTCTGCTGCGACACGGATAACTGGTGCGTCGCAGTGGGCCAATGTGCGTGTGATATTGCGTGTGATAACTACCCGTCAGAACTATACTTGTGAATATATTACCCAACCTGCTCACAGATTCAAATGGTTCAAATGGCTCTGAGCACTATGGGACTCAACATCTTAGGTCATAAGTCCCCTAGAACTTAGAACTACTTAAACCTAACTAACTTAAGGACATAACTCACACCCATGCCCGAGGCAGGATTCGAACCTGCGACCGTAGCAGCCCCGCGGTTCCGGACTGCAACGCCAGAACCGCACGGCCACCGCGGCCGGCCTGCTCACAGAATCATCCTTGAATTCCTGTCGGTATATGGACTACACGATCTGTCACATACAGCCTTAGTGAATTGGTGCCGACAATCTCACTAATGTCGCACAGACGTGGGTGTTAATCGGGAAGGAAGGCCATCTATATCGGCTAGATATGACGATCTCCAGATAGTAGAGGAAATGATTCACAGTAATCGCTGATTTTCTGATGATGACGCAGTGGATGCAGCGGTTCTCGTTGGTTCCGTGAGCAAGGAGCGGATTTCCATTATCTAGGAACTGAACGACTGGTAGAAATTTTGTGACTGTTGTTGTCAGAGATGGATGGCTATATTGAAAAACAGTGTTATCCATCTGAGTCATTTTGGAGTGTAGTGTAGCATTCAAAAAACGTTACTTGTCCGGCCATAATAATGTGTAACTTACTTCTTGAAGTGCCCTCGTGCATATTCCGTTTACCTATAAGAAGTGTGATCCTAATGAAGCATTTGCAATTATATTTTCACTACTTCACCGAAAGAAAAACTGTTCATAGGGCTACATAGTTCCAGTTTTGATGTACATAGAAAATCCAAATAAAACATCTTTAAAAGGGAAATTAGTGATTTATTCTTTGGAGGAAATAATCTTTTACTTTGTGAAGTTAAGACGTTCGTTATCATCGGTTAGGAAAAAGCTCAAAAACGGATTTTTGTAGAACTGGAAAGAATATGATGGATTATGTTAACAGTTCTGAGGCAGCCGTATTCAATTTATCTCGTACGGCAGTACAATTTAATACAGCGATGTAGCCAGTTTTATAACTACATACAAAATTTTCAATTCAGAAGAATCTCAGAAAGTGTACCAAATATTTTGGAAAACTGAGGTTCACGAAAATTTCTTCCAATTCTGTCAAATTAATAAAATATTCTAAATAACCTGAGGGAGCAGTAATGACTTTTAGTTGAGTCAAATGGGAGCCAAGTCCATAAAAAATGTTCAAATGTGTGTGAAATCTAATGGGACTTAACTGCTGAGGTCATCAGTCCCTAAGCTTACACAATACTTAACCTAAATTATCCTAAGGACAAACACACACGCACACCCATGTCCGAGGGAGGACTCGAACCTCCGCCGGGACCAGCCGCACAGTCCATGACTGCAACGCCTTATCTTACGTTATCATTTGAAAGATGCACACCATATTGACTTTAGTATCAACCAGAAAGAGTTAAAATTCGATGTTTACGTTCCCATGAAAAGTCAATGTTGAAGGTATTGTTCGAGCTTCCTCAAAGAATATTTGGGCTTAAATGCGAATTATAAAGATTTTCCACATGTTGTCCATTATCAATTACGTGACTACATTCATTCCCAAAGTTAAATCGCTGACTAAAACGAGGAGATATTAAGGTGTATTGTGTATTAAACCGGGGACCTAGAAACGACGGAGAGGCTTCGTCTCGCCGTGGCCCTCAGTGGTTCACGACCCCATGACAGGCCACAGCAGTCCACCCACCCCACCGCCACCCCACACCGCACTAGCACTCCGTCTTCAGGCCACAGGTGACCCATCGGGACCATCCGACCGCCGTGTCATCCTCAGATGAGGATGCGGATAGGAGGGGCGTGTGGTCAGCACACCGCATTCCCGGTCGTTACGATGATTTTCTTTGACCGGAGCCGCTACTATTCGGTCGAGTAGCTCCTCAGTTGGCATCACGAGGCTGAGTGCACCCCGAAAAATGGCAACAGCGCATGGCGGCCCGGACGGTCACCCATCCAAGTGCCGGCCACGCCCGACAGCGCTTAACTTCGGTGATCTGACGGGAACCGGTGTATCCACTGCGGCAAGGCCGTTGCCCCCACCCCACACCGAACCCATAGTTATTGCGCGGTTCGGCCCCCCAGTGCCCCCCCCCCCCCCACCTCCAGGGAACGTCTCATGCCATACGAGCGTAACCCCAAATGTTTGCATGGTAGACTAATTATGGTGTACGCGTACGTGGAGACAGTGGTTGCGCAGCAATCGCCGACATAGTGTAACTGAGGCGGAATAAGGGGAACCAGCCTGCATTCGCCGAGGTAGATGGAAAACCGCCTTAAAAACCATCCACAAGCTGGCCAGCACACCGGACCTCGATACTAATCCGGCACGCCTTCCCGCTAGGGAATCAGCGCGTTAGACCGCTCGGCTAGCCGGGCAGGAGTAGATATTATGGTAAAAGCTAATAATCTTCACTTGCACTCATTTTCGATGTTTCTCATTCTACACATTTTCTCCTTGTTTTAGTTTCTCCGTTCTTCCTAGCTACGTACTTAAATGTATCCAGTGAGATTTTAAGGTCTCATCACACATTTCCCAGGATGGTTCAAATGGCTCTGAGCACTATGCGACTTAACTTCTGAGGTCATCAGTCGCCTAGAACTTAGAACTAATTAAACCTAACTAACCTAAGGACATCACACACATCCATGCCCGAGGCAGGATTCGAACCTGCGACCGTAGCGGTCACGCGGTTCCAGACTGAAGCGCCTTTAACCGCACGGCCACACCGGCCGGCTCCCAGGATGGCAATCATCTTTTCTTTTCATCTTTGTTACACTTTGTTAACTTTTTGAATAATTTATTTTTATTTTTTGTATTACAAGGAGATGCCGCCGAAAACTTCGTTCCTGCTCCCTCCAACGGCCTGTAAAATATCAGGCAGAAAAGAGGTAGTGCAAAAGCAGAGCTGCGGCATCTTCCTCATATAAGCAGTAGCGACAGGTGGTTGCAGAAAGAGGGAAAAATTCTTTGAAGTAACCACAAGCTGGACACAGTAGCACTGCAGCCATCGCGTTTTCGATTATCCGGGGACAGTGTTTGCCGGGGTGCGGCTCTGCCAAAGGCCCGGACGTCGCGGAGGCGACGGCGGCGGCGGCAGCGGAGGCCCACTCAGCGGTTGCCATGGCGATGAATGAGCCATTGTCGTGCCGGCCGGCTGGCTCGATCTAATTACTTACCGGCGCGTGTAGGTCTCCGAATTACAGCCAGGCGATCCACTGCGCTCTCCTGCGATTTCCGACCGGCTCAGGCTTTGTGTCGGCCAGATTCGTCCCGCCCTCGTACACACACACACACACACACACACACACACACACACGCACACACACACTCACTCACTCACTTTCAACGGGTGCTCTCAGGGTGACGTTGAGCAAAGGTCAAGCCGAAATCCCTTTAGTGTTCCCGCCGCCCTGTTAGAGGAAACCTCCCGAAGGCAGCGTCGGAATTTCGGTATAGAAGTGTCACATATTTCCGCAGGAGGTAGTATTGGCCAAATCTAGAAGAAAAGTTCCTATAGCGATCTGTCCGGAAACCAATACCTGATGAGATATTGGAACACACCGTCCTCTCATCTGTTTGTTACACAAAAGTAGGTACTACAGGCAGCGCTGCATGTTGCTAACAGGCCTCCTTACGCACTCTTCAGCCCTTCTTCGCAGTGGACCACGCAGTCTTTCAATAGACTTGGCTTCAATCGGATTGCGTCTCATGCATTGAGCACGAAGTCTCACAAGAACGCCTGCACTTTGTCGAGGGGCCGGCCGGGGTGGCCGAGCGGTTCTAGGCGTTACAGTCTGGAACCGCGCGACCGCGTCCTTGGGTTAGTTTAAGTAGTTCTAAGTTCTTGGGGACTGATGACCTTAGAAGTTAAGTCCCATAGTGCTCAGAGCCATATGAACCATTTGTCGAGGGGCGGGGGCTATACACAAATGCCTTTAAATGTCTTCAGAGTGCCTTTAAATGTCTTCAGAGCCAGAAATTCCAACGGATACAGGTTCGGTGAACGGGGAGTCCACGCTACTGGACTTCCTCCACCACTCCGTTCAATGACAGCGAGCGAGGTGGCGCAGTGGTTAGCACACTGGACTCGCATTCGGGAGGACGACGGCTCAAACCGGCGTCCAGCCATCCTGATTTAGGTTTCCCGTGATTTCCCTAAATCGCTTCAGGCCTATGTGCAGGTGATTCCTTTGAAAGGCCACAGTCGACTTCCTTCCCAATCCTTCCCTAATCCTCTGGGACCGATGACCTCGATGTTTGGTCCCCTCCCCCAAATCAACCAAGCATTCATTGCCCACGAAACATCGTGGAATTGGGGTGCAGACACGTGACGCGTAGAAAATGGTATGGTGCCCTCCCGTGTATAAGTCACAGTCGTTGTCTATCTGACAGGGTACCGTTCTCCAATAGCGCTGGGAATTCATGGCGCTGATATTGGTAGTTCATAGCACCTGTTAATCTGTTAGGCAAATTCTATGGACCTATGAATCTGCCATCGACGATTACTACATATACAGTGATAATAAAATCGATCGTGATGCCTCACCATCATTACTCCTCGAGCACTTCATTCTGCCCACACGTGCATGTTGTGGCAGTTTACAATGCGATCTCTTGCGAACCCTACCTCATCTGTAAATAAAATGCAGGCTGTGAACTGCGCGTCTTCAAAGGCAAATACCTCAACAGATACTTGTTTCTGAACATATCAGCCACCTGTAATATGTGGCACTTCAGCAACGCTCTGTGTTTCATTGACAGACCTGAAGAGTTCTTCGGGTGAGAGCTTTATACGATTATGATTTGTGAGACTGCACCAAAAATACACTATGATTTGTGAAAATTGATGCACGACTGTATACGCCTGTGACCAAATTAAATAAATACGATCAAGTGGACGTAGACTGTAGCACATATGCAGCCATCAATTTTGGCGCACCCTTCTTCTACAGCTATTATAACTACATCTACACTCCTCAAGCGACCTTATGGTGTGTGGAGGAGGGCACCTGGTGTACCACTATCACTTCCCTCCTTTCCTGTTCCAGTTCGCGAATGGTTCGCGAGAAGAACGGCTGCCGATAACCCCTCATGTGGGCTCGAATATCCCGAATTTTGTCCGGTCTTTATGCGAGATATACGTAGGAGGAAGCATAATATTTGCTGACTCGTCAGGAAACGTACTTTCTCGGAAATTTAATAATAAACTGAGGTAACAAAGGTCATGGGATACGTCCTAACACGGTGTCGGAGCGCCTTTTGTCCGGCGCAGTGCAACACCCTGACGTTGCAAGGGCTCCTCAAAATGGCGTTGAGCACTATGGGACTTACCTTTTAGGTCATCAGTCCCCTAGAACTTAGAACTACTTAAACCTAACTAACCTAAGGACATCACACACATCCATGCCCGAGGCAGGATTTGCAAGGGCTCTACAAGTCGTTAAGTCCCCTGCAGAAATATTCAGCCACGCTGCCTCTGTAGCCCTCCATAACTGCGAAAGTATTGTCGGTGCAGGATTTAATGCATGAACTGACCCCTCGTTTACGTCCCATAAATGCTGGACTGGATTCATGTTGGGCGATCTGGGCGGCCAAACCATTTGCTCGAATTGTTCAGAATGTTCTTCAAAAGAATCACGAACATTTGTGGCTCGGTGATATGGCACATTGTTATCCATAAAAATTCCAGCGTTGTTTGGGAACATGAAGCCTATGAATGGCTGCAAATGGTCTCCAAGTAGCCGAAAATAATCGTCTCCAGTCAATGATCGGTTCAGTTGGGCCACATGACCCGGTCCATTCCATGTAAACACAGCCCACACCTTTACGGAGCCATCACCGGCTTGCAAACAGTGCTTTGTTGAAAACTTGGTTTCATGGCTTAGTGGGGTCTACACCACTCTCGAACCCTACCATCGGCTCTTACCAACTGAAATGGGGACTCATCTGACTAGAGGTTTCCCAGTAGTCTCCGGTCCAGCCGATATGGTCAGGAGCCCAGGAGAGGCGCTGCAGGCGATGTCGTGCTGCCAGCAAAGGCATTCGCCTCGCCCGTATGCTGCCATAGCCCAATAACGCCAAATTTCGCCGCTCTGTCCTAACGCATACGTTCGTCGTACGTCCACTATTGACTTCAGCGGTAATTTGACTTAGTGTTGCTTGTCTGTTGGCACTGACAACTCTACGCAAACGCCGCTGGTCTCGGTCGTTAAGTGAAGACTGCATGCCACTTAGTTGTCCGTGGTGAGAGATAATGCCTGAAATTTATTTTTCTCGGCACATTCTTGATACTTTGGATCTCGCAATACTGAATTACTTAAGGATTTCCGAAGTAGAATGTCCCATGCGTTCAAAGTTTGATAATTCCCGTCGTGCGGCAATAATAACATCGGAAACCCTTTCACATGAATCACCGCAGTACAAGCGACAGCTTCGCCAATGCACTGACCTGTTATAGCTTTAAGCGACACTGCTGCATATCGCTATCCCATAACTTTTGTCACCTTAGTGTTAACCAAAGCGTGAGGTAGGGCGCCAGCAAGGGTAACACGGGTATTCCTCTGACTATGCAGTCCTTTCGTAAATGCCACCTTAACGGGACAATACAGACAAAAATATAATACAAGAATTTGAAAAGTGGTCCTACCGTCGACAGCTGAAGATAGAGGAGTAGATCGGATAACCGGTGACAGCAAGAATGAAGGTTAGGGATTAACGTCAAGTCGAAACTGAGAAGGAGATCAATCGTGCCCTTTGTAAAGCTACCATCCTGACATTTGCCTAGAAAGATTTAGGGAACCCACGGAAACAATCTCAGTGTCCGGCCTCTCCCGGAAGGGTAACCAGTGAGGAGGTGTTCAATTAAATCGGGGAGAAATTAAATTTGCGACGCAACTTGTCTTAAAGAAGGGATCGATTAATAAGGCAGATTCTAAGGCGTCAAATAATAGTTATCTGGGAATGGACGAATGTGTGAGGGATAAAAATTTTATCGGGAGGGCAAGGTGTGAGTTGTCTAGACAGGCGCTTGTGGATGTAGGCTGCAGTAGTTGTGCAAAGATGAACAGCCTTGCATAGGATAGACTTGTGCGGGGACTTGCATCACGCCAGGCCTTGGACCGAAGACCACAACAACAACAGCAGCAGAGCCACAGTAGTCGTATCTGAGGACCTGGGCGACTGAGCTTACGGTTCACCATCACCAGTCTACTTTCTCCACGATGTTGCAGAGGCTGTGAATTACAATATAATGCTGGTATGTCATTGTGTTGGAGCCACATATGTTCACCAATGTTGGGTGCTTCATCTTCAGGCGCATTAAACAGGAAAAATACATAATAAAAGTCAATATTAGCATGAACTGAACACAAGTCAGCCAATTTTTTTTGTCTTGTAATTTGTAAATGATCTTTTTTCCGAGATATGTAGCCTGTAAAGAATTTCTTCCCAGCAGCAGTTTGTACGTCAAAGAAACCAATATTCTCCAAAGCTTAGACTTAAAAAATCTATTCCTGTGTTGTCTGATATGAGTAGACGCCACTGTGTAATCCCTAGAATCACTTTCCCGGTCTGCCTCTTGGTGTATGATATCATCTACTGCATGATCATTGCCATCCTGAAGAGAGTACAGTTTAATTGCACCTCGGAGAGAAAAATCGTGGCTGCTACTGCCTGACCGTCTAAGGAACACTTACGTCAATTAGTTGCCAAGACGGCTCTACTACAGATTGCTATGATGTCACAGGGAACATTATGCCCCACTGCCATAAATTAAAACTGGCAGTTCACAGTGACTGTTATTTTTCCTTTTAGGAGATACCACTTTTGGAAACTACTTAATTTTATTCTACGCTCTCCACGCTATTCTTACTCTTCTGATTACTTTTTTTTTTTTACAGTCCATCCAGTAGTTGCCTTAAGCTGCTGTTAATACAAAAGCTATTCAATAATTAACTTTATTGTTAATTTGTGCTATTTTCTTTTCTAGCAGTTGATTATACATTGTTTTAGTCTTGTTATTAACGACGACTTTTATGAATACACCAGTGACAGAATGAAAGTTCACCTATTGACTGTACTGAGACAACCCAAGTCAGCAGGGAACTTAACAATAAAATGTCTGCCATGTACCTGACACTATTTTCCTCTATGGTTTAATGCTGGCCGGTCGCTGTGGCCGAGCGGTTTCAGGCGCTTCAGTCTGGAACCGCGCGATCGCTACGGTCGCAGGTTCGACTCCTGCCTCGGGCATGCATGTGTGTGATGTCCTTAGGTTACTTATGTTTAGGTAGTTCTAAGTTCTAGGGGACTGATGGCCTCAGATGTTAAGTCCCATAGTTCTCAGAGCCATTTGAACCATTTGTTTCACGCTGAGTAGTGCTGCCTCTTCCTCATTTCTTATCAGGTTTAGTTCGCGCTTCCTACGGATTTACCATTGTTTGTAGAATGAAGGATTTCACGACCGGGTGACGTGGCTGTTGATATACTTTCCGGGATGTGAGGTCGTGATCCAAGAACTTTTCTGCTCCTTACGTTTCGTCCAGAATATATAAGTCGCTCTCAGACACCCGACCAGTCAGTCGGTAAGACTCAGCGGAGCAGCGCCTCTGAGGAAGTCTAGCGCAGTTCTGGACGAAACGTAAGGAGCAGAAAAGTTCTAGGACCACGACCTCACATCCCGGAAAGTATATCAACAGCCTTACCATTTTTTATTTTTAACACGTTTGGCACTTAACGTAATTCTGGAAAATAGTTATTGTCGTGATAAAAAAGAGGAAAAGAAGCTAATGAGAAAACCAATAACACGAAACGACATCATGTAGCATCTAGCATTAAAGCCAATAACAGATACGAGTTAAGTATTCTTATCCATAACAGTGGAGAATTCGGTGAGCATCAGCTGCTGTAGTCAAACTCAGCAATATGAATACCGAAAAAAATCAGACACTAATATTCCCTTCTAGTTTCGTATCCCTGTGCCCCGCGTACCACACATCCTATCACGCGACTGTATCACACTCGCTCACCCACTACTGCGGCTTCCAATGCCACCCTTCAGACCCTCTCGTTACTCCTACCACCCTACATTCCCCAACCAACAGAAAAAAATTGCCCAGAGGCTGTAACTTTCTTTTTTCGCGCGGGTTTCGCAGTAACACCGTGCCAAGCTGATAAACGTCCGCACATATTTCACGCAAAATATGTTCACGTGTCACCTCCGAGCGAAAAACCCTATAACAAATGTAGTTAAATCTTCGGTGTCAAGTGAAACAGCCGTCATTAATACTGCGTATCCTTCTTCTCTCGCAGATATAGTCTGGAAAAATAGAATAAAGTACAGGCGGAACTGTGTGCTCGCTACGACTGAAAAGCGTCGGTTACGTTAATTAACTACCGCACGGTTATCTACCTTTACATGTTTTCATGTGTGTCAGAATGCATGCGTTATATTTTTGATTACTTATCTTGTGAAAACTATTACGTTAACTATATGAAATATGAAGCACATACCAAGCAGATTTTCTTGGCTTAGATTAATATTACTTTATCGAACACCCGTCAGAGCCCACAAACAAAATATGTATCAAATTTTTGCGATGTAACAGACGTTGTTAGCACGTGTCTCACACGACATAGTAAATAAAATACGACAAACAGGTCAAAGATGGCTTCCAGTTGGGGCTCGCACATGAATCGTTACTATCTACGCACGATGTCTTATCAACATTATTTTTGATGTAACTCTTCAGGCTCTCCCGGCGAGATCTTGACATGTGGAACAATCGGGTCTACTGCCGGATGTTTGGGTCGCTCTGGCACAATATTTCGGCCACGTAACTCGTTGCCTTCTTCAGGTGCTACCTGAGACTGGTAGCTACCTTCTCAGAGCGACACAAACATCCGGCAGTAGACCCGATTGTTCCACATTATTTTTGATGTTGATTTCAAACTGTCGAATATCACAGATACAATAATAAAAACAACACATATAATATTTATCAAGATGTAGATTATGTAGCATACTTATGATAGATTTATGGCACGTAGTTCGTATCGAAACCAAGTATTATCGCTCGTATTACAGAACAAAGTTTCGAAAAAATGGGCAAATATAATGAGTATTCCACTCTGTAGCGAAGTGTGTGATGTTTTGAAACTTCCTAGCTGACTAAAACTGTTTGACGGGCCGGGATTCTAGCCCACAGCTTGTCTTTCGGTGCAACACTCTTACCGATTCAGCTAGCCAGGCACAAACCATGACTCGCCCTCACAGGTTTATTTCGGCATTAGCTCTACCTTGCCTTTCAAAGTTCACAGAAGTTCTCCTGTGTACTACCCTGGACTCGCAGTTCTGGAAGAAAGGAGTGCTACTCCCACAGGACATGCAGGAGAACGTCAGAGAAGTTTGGAAAATGGGCGAGGTATACTGGAGAAATGAACGTGTAAGGTGTTATGGATTCCACAAATACCTTATAAAACTTACCTCGCTTTTTCTGACACAGAGGTCGACAGATAAGTGCCCGGTTTGTTGCCGTGGCGCTTCAGTTTTTGGAGCTACTCCACACAGATCCACTACGTCGCATTGCGAAAAACGAGCTCATGGGATATCGGACAAGTTTTGAGATTTTTTAGGACTTCAAAGCGCACAGAATTCAACACGTTGTTCTTAACTGGGAGACGTCATTATTTTCGATATACAGGGTGATCAGAAACAGCAAATCAGGCCGTCGCGCGCACGAATTCGAGTGGATCCCATATGCAATTAGTGTCAGTCGTTCTCATAGCCTAGATGACAGCGCACGAGGCTGCTCGGACTTTGGCTTCTGTTCAGTCCTCACTAGCGTCCCCTATCCAGTTTTTGTATCCGCGCAGGATTAGCCGAGCGGTCTAAGGCACTGCAGTCATGGACTGTGCGGGCGGTCCCGGCGGAGGTTCGGGCATGGATGTGTGTGTTTGTCCTTAGGATAATTTAGGGTAAGTAGTGTGTAAGTTTAGGGACTGATGACCTTAGCAGTTATGTTCCATAAAAAAAAGAGTTTTTGTATTGTTCTTAGTTCGGTTTAAGGAAACTAAACGAAGATCACATTTGGCGACATCTTCTCTGGTGGGCGTCTTGAATTCGTGGGTGCAGTGGTCTGACTGGCTAACGTCAGTACCTCAACGTATAGAATTTTTTCCTTACCGCTTATTTCCCAGCACAACCTGCCCTCCAACACCCTTACAAGCTTTCCGGCCTGCTCCTGACCACGACGCTTATAGTTTAGGAAAAATAAACCGCGCCGGAAAATACACTTTCTTTCTTCTTTCTATCGCTTACGCCATAGTCCCGCACCGATCGCAGGCTCGGCGCGGTTACAACGGATTTGGCAGTGTTAGTGTAAGGGATGGCCAGATGCCCTTCCTGCCACCACCCCGTACCCCCCAGGACGGAATCAGTGTTCCCCAACTTGCTGCGTCGAGTGTAAATCGTGAAATAGTGCGAACGTGTTTCAAATGTCTGCTACGCGTGTAACGGAGGCGGAAAGTGGAGACCAGCCCGGTATTCACTTAGCGGGATGTGGAAAACCGCCTAAAAACCACATCCAGGCTGGCTGGCACACCAGCCCTCGTCGTTAATCCGCCGGGCGGATTCGATCCGGGGCCGGCGCGCCTACCTGAGTCCAGGAAGCAGCGAATTAGAGCGCTCGGCTACCCTGGCGGGTCTGCTCCGGGAAATACACTCTAAGGGAAAAAAAAAAAAAAAAAAAAAAAAAAAAAAAAAAAAAAAAAAAAAAAAAACAATACGCACCACGACAGAATTATCCGAGTGGGACGAAAACGGTTGATATAATGTATGTGTACATCATTTACAATTTCAGAGAAACTGGACTATTTGTACAAGGAAAAGAGCTTCAGAACTGAGCAAGTCAATAACGCGTTGGTCCACCTCTTGCCCTTATGCAAGCAGTTACTCGGCTTGACATCGATTGTTAGTTGTCACGTGTCATCCTGACGGATATCTTGCCAAATTCTGTACAACTGGTGCGCTAGATCATCAAAATCCGAGCTGCCCATAATGCTCCAAACTTCCCAGTTGGGGAGAGATCCGGCGATCTTGCTGGCCAAGGTAGGGTTTGGCAAGCGCGAAGACAAGCACTAGAAACTCTCGCCATGTGCAGACGGGAATTATCTTGTTGAAATGTAAGCACTGGAAGCTTGCCATGAAGCGTAACAAAACGGGACGTTCTGTAAGGGTGCCTGCCGGGGTGGCCGAGCGGTTCTAGGCGCTACAGTCTGGAACCGCGCGACCGCTACGGTCGCAGGTTCGAATCCTGCGTCGGGCATGGATGTGTGTGATGTCCTTAGGTTAGTTAGGTTTAAGTAGTTCTGTTCTAGGGGACTGATGACCTTACATGTTAAGTCCCATAGTGCTCAGAGCCATTTGAACCATTTTTTTGCTGTAAGGGTGCCGCAGATAAAAAGCAAAGGGGTGCTGCAACCAAAAGTAATGGCACCCTACAGCATCAGACCTGGTTGTCGGTATACGGCTGGCGACAATCAGGTTATTATCTCACCGCTGTCCGACGCTTCTTCAGACTCGTCTTCGCTGGTTATCGGAACCAAATTGCAAGCGGGACTCATTGCTGGAGACAATTCTATTACAGTCAGTCAGATTCCAGGCCGAAGATGTGTCTGAAGTCGCCCCGTGTCTATCTCCTGTGTAGAATCACTACATATTCCCAGTAGCCGGCCGAAGTGGCCGTGCGGTTAAAGGCGCTACAGTCTGGAACCGCAAGACCGCTACGGTCGCAGGTTCGAATCCTGCCTCGGGCATGGATGTTTGTGATGTCCTTAGGTTAGTTAGGTTTAACTAGTTCTAAGTTCTAGGGGACTAATGACCTCAGCAGTTGAGTCCCATAGTGCTCAGAGCCATATTCCCAGTAAACTACTACGAACCGATGTCTACCAACTATTTAATCTGCGACTGAAATTATGTGATCGTAGCGTTTCATGTACCATGAATATTGTTCAGGTATTTTCAAGTGCTGATTGATTCCAACTATGACCTAATGTAATCACAGGATACACATAATATGTGGTGCACACTCATGATCATCTTGTAGGCGTCTGTTTAAGGAATTATGCACCTTGATTATCGCTTCACAGTACATTTATTCCCTCATGAAACTTCTGTAAATACTTGACTGCAGTTGAATAGGAACATTGATGTACTACTCAACCGCGACATTCATGCTGTTGGGTGTTATAGGAAACACGTGGCTGTTGCTGTAAACAAGTATAGTGGCATCAGACTGCCGATGCCTTAAGGTCAGTTGCGCATATGGTATCAAATGGTTCAAATGGCTCTGAGTACTATGGGACCTAACATCTGAGGTCATCAGTCCCCTAGAAAAAATGTTCAAATGTGTGTGAAATCTTACGGGACTTAACTGCTAAGGTCATCAGTCCCTAAGCTTACACATTACTTAACCTAAATCATCCTAAGGACAAACACACACACACACACACACACACACACACACACACACACACACACCCATGCCCGAGGGAGGACTCGAACCTCCGCCGGGACCAGCCGCACAGTCCATGACTGCAGCGCCTAAGACCGCTAGGCTAATCCCGCGCGGCTCCCCTAGAACTTAGAACTACTTGAAGCTAACTAACCTAAGGACTTCACACACATCCATGCTCGAGGCAGGATTCAACCTGCGACCGTAGCGGTCGCGCTGTTACAGACTGAAGCGCCTAGAACCGCTTGGCCACACCGGCCGGTGCATATAGTATCAATCACGATTACGCACTGACTCATGATAAACAGAACCAACCGTCCTGACTTCCGGGTGCAATAATATTGTGGTCGACTAATACACTATTACAATATCAGACGAAAAAATGACATCCATTACTTCGTTTTAGGATTGTCTTTGGCCCAAAAACGGGATCGTAAAGCTGTAGCCAAAATATTTGATCACTTACCCAGTGATATAAAATGTCTCACTGACAGCATAGAAAATACGAAAACAAACCGAAAAAGTTCTCCCTTGGCACCTCCTTCTATTACGTAGAAGAATTTCTCTTAGTCCAACGCGTAAAAGGTGGTGGGTATGAATTACTGGTTCACCTTTGTAAATTAAAGAAAAAGAAAGTAAACTTGTAAACTGTCAGCATGTAGTAACATTTATAAATTAATTTGTGATGTGAATTATCGTGCAAATGATGCATGGACCAAGATACTAAATAACTAATTCCTTTTTTGTGTCTTTTTCTGAACAAGTTGCCAGTCTTTAGGCCACATTGAATACTGTACCTGATTACAGATAATGAAGTTCATTTCGTCTATTATTCGCGAATGTAACAGACAAAGGGTGAACTGATAGTCGTATGGGAATTAGATTCCTACACAACTCTATGGTAAGTGCCACAGCTTCGATTTAGATGCATGAGCAACATAGACGTTACCATCTTTTTTTTTTTTTTGTTCCAGTCTATACCAGTTTGCGCATAGGCAAATCCAACACTTCGTTTCTCCCTTAAGAAAATATAAACATTCATTAGGGACTAGTTTTCCTCATATTACTTCCTGCAAACTGTGATAAACTGCTTTCAGGCGGTCCTTCGTAGCAACCACTACCGTTGCTATCCCCCGGAGTCGTGACAGCACAACACGTACACGACGAAACATCGGCTGCGTAACGCTCGGGGACAACATTTGAACAGCGCAAAGTGCGCCATTATTGCATTCCGCATCCCTAATACAATAAAGAAACTAATAATCGTTTCAGCAGACCATCGGAATTCATGAAGGAGGAGGGAGTGGCCGGGTGTGGGGAAATTGAAGGCAGTGGAAGGGAGGGGAATACACAGCAGTGTTTGCCCCCGATTTAATTAAACTGTTTGGATGACAAAATTATACACAGCGCCAGAATAGAGGGCCCTGGGGCGTTCGATTTCGCAGAAATGGGCGCAGTTTCATTACTGTTAGCAGTACCAAGTGAAACCGACCACACTCTTGGCAGTTTTTCTCTCACAGCGACTGCAACTGTAACACAGCCAATCGCGCTTACACGGTACAGCTCTCTGTCTAACTGAGAGTTTTTTGTGCTGAATTATAATTAGTTAACTAAATACGCTCGCAAGTATGATAGTGACAGAAGCTTTTTACAGTCATTGCAGAACGTTGTTCAGTGGAAGTGTCTGTTAAATATATCTAGCAACATGTTTGCAGTGATACCAGTGGGCTTCAGTCACCAAGTTACAAATGGTTCAAATGGCTCTGAGCACTATGGGACTTAACTACTGAGGTCATCAGTCCCCTAGAACTTAGAACCACCTAAACCTAACTAACCTAAGGACATCACACACATCCATGCCCGAGGCAGGATTCAAACCTGCGACCGTAGCGGTCGCGCGGTTCCAGACTGTAGCGTCTAGAACCGTTAGGCCACCCCGGCCGGCATCAAGTTACAGTCCGCCCCCGGTAGCTGAGTGGTACTAAAAAAAACTGAGTTAATCGATCATAAACGAACTTAAACGGATGTCTTCCGACGTCCGCCCCAAGCAGATGCAACGAACAAAAGCGAACAAAATGAGATTAAAGAAATGTGATCAGAGCAACAGACTGTCAATACTAGGGGCCGGGGTTCGATTCCCGGCTGGGTCGGAGATTTTCTCCGCTCAGGGACTGGGTGTTGTGTTGTCCTAATCACCATCATTTCATCCCTATCGACGCGCGAGTCGCCGAAGTGGCGTCAAATCGAAAGACTTGCACCAGGCGAACGGTCTACCCGACGGGAGGACGGGAGGCCCTCGTCACACGACATTAAAAAAAAAAAAAAACAAGTTACACACTATTTCAGCAGGCCAAATAATTTTTATTAAATACTGGATTACACTTTAATGCGATACAGACACATGAGACTGTTTGTCAACATAGTCACAAAATCTCTTTAAACAACGACTAGAACATTCTAGCAGTCATTCGGTTTCTCGACAATAAACTCCTAGGTCATGGGGCGATTCGAGAACCGCAGTCTGAAAGTCCTCACTATTGGAAAATATCTTTCCCCCTATTGGTCTTTCAACTTGCCTATTGCCTGGACAATGTCGCCTGTGGTCTATGTCGATGGCCTTCCTTCCCTGTCAGCATAACCCACGTCTGCGCAGCACTGGTCAAATTGTCGGCATTACAGTACTACGGTGGACGCCACATTCAATTTGGTCCACATGCCGGCAGAATTCCAAGGCGCATCTGTATGCAATTTTGACGTCTTCCCCGCAAAATTTGTACTGTCCCACGTACTACAACTCTGGAGTACACTTCCAGTTGCCGTGCTATTTCAGTCGTACACTGTCAGCCATGTGTTTATCTGTACCGCTGCGTTACTTCGCCTGCAGCACACCTGGAGTGTGCATTCTCTTCTGACAATGGGGAACTCTTGTTGTGCCATGGTCCTAGCGTGGGACGACGTGTACATCTTCTTTACTGAAGTCACTACATACTTCACGAAAGAAAGCTAGGAGAGTGTTTTCACAAGTGTTCTCAATATCAATATTGACGAAATAGAGATGCGGTTTCCAACCTTTCTTAAACCTTTGCCGCTGAGTGCAAGCAGACATTAAATACTACCCCCGCCTCTCCCCCCTCTTCATCTGTTACCCCCATCCCCCACCCCTTCCACACATCATCGCCAACTTTAGCACATAATTAAAACATAGAATGAAAGACTTTTCTTGGAACTCTTATTTTTAAAATGCTACATACAGCTCCTTCTCAGAAAATAAAGCTAACTATCCATAGTGAGGGTAAACATTTGTTACAAACATGTTTCCCATACATTATTCGTTCTGAGCACCATGGGACTTAACTTCTGAGGTCATCAGTCTCCTAGAACTTAGAACTACTTAAACCTAACTAACCTAAGGACATAACACACATCCATGCCCGAGGCAGGATTCGAACCTGCGACCGTAGCGGTCACGCGGTTCCAGACTGTAGCGCCTAGAACCGCTAGGCACCCCGGCTGGCGCCCCTACATTATTCTTCAGCATTGCGGTACTTGCTTGACCTGTACATTGCAACCCTATTTTCACCTATTCACACGGGCTGTTCGGAAATTAAGGTCCGAAAACCACGGTGAAAATCAAAAACTTTTTATTCGCAAAAGTTGGCCACATCTTCCAGCTATCTCTCTAAAAATAGTTGCCGCTCCGACTTAGTCATTTCTCGTGGCGTTGTACAAACTTTCCAGTACCCTCGTCACAGAAAGCTTTCTGCCAGTTCTTTGCGTTGGTCTGTCTTTCGTTGTTTGTGCCAAAATGTTGTCTGCGAAGCCAATGGTTCATGTGAGCACAGATGAACAACGGAGGGAGCCAATTAAGGGCCGTATTGTGGATGATCAAACACTTCCCACTGAAAACGCTGCAAGAGTGTCTTCATTGCCCCTGCAGAATGAGGCTGAAAATTGTCTTGAAGAAAGAAACGCATTACATTTATGCTATGTGGGCTGCATAGCTTCAGGAGAAGTCTCTCACCGGATCCACACACTTGGCGAGAGACACTGTTGTTTTAGGCATTTATACGTGATCAGTGTGCGCTCTGAACTGAAAAGAGCGACTTGAAGCGATAGACTGGTACACTGCTGGCCGAAGTGGCCGCGCAGTTCTGGCGCTGCAGTCTGGAACCGCGAGAACGCTATGGTCGCAGGTTCGAATCCTGCCTCGGGCATGGATGTGTGTGATGTCCTTAGGTTAGTTAGGTTTAACTAGTTCTAAGTTCTAGGGGACTAATGCCCACAGCAGTTGAGTCCCATAGTGCTCAGAACCATTTTTTGACTGGTACACTAAAGACACTGCACAAACAAAGTTCTATCGGATTTTCACAGTGGTTACCATTTCGCGCCTAATCGGACGTACCTTTACGAATACTCCTCATACAAACATAGAAGTTCAGATATGTGACCTATGCCTACTGCTCGTGTATCACTTCATAAGTGCGCTCCTTAATTCTGAACTGCCAGATATTGGACGAATTCAGGCCATTAATGCTTTATGTCTAACCACGCTAATATTAATAATAATAACAATAAAACAGAGTACAGCACTATAGCAGCCCTTGTATAGTTACTGCTGTGTTGTGCTGTCAAATAATTCATTTGTCTGATTCGATGCGACTAATGAAGCAATTTCTGGACTACTGCAGGTATTATCTACAACATGGAGGAGACATTTTCTTGATATATGTAGCATTTGTTACGTTTATATGTCATTTTTATCATCAGGGTGTACGGGACAAAGCACAACATACGTGTGTAGTGGGTAGACTATGTGAGGAACTTGTAACCTAGATCGTATTAAAGCTACTAATTGAGAAAAAGTTATTACTGACAACTTATATAATCAGTATAAGAGTCTTACAAAATTGTGATGTTAGTAACGATCTTTAGAAAACAATTTAGTTTCGTGACTGAATCAGAATCGAACAGTTTAGATTTCACCCCTCACAAAATTTTATTTTGCCGCTCAGGGGGGTAATCATCCCCACGTTGAGCACCACTGAAATAGAGGGAAATATTGTTAACTGCCTCGGCGCCAACCCATAGGTTCTACGAACCAGCGTTTTTTGTTGATTAAAAAGCGCCGCGCGTGCTTTTCGCACCTCTCACTATCGATATACGATATTTATGCTGTTATTTATTAGTTGCACTGATAATTGACGTGAATGTGCGTCTTGTTTTCGCAATATTTCGTTCGTTATACGTCACAATTTTCGCCTGTGGATAGAGAACATTATTGGTATTCTGTGTCAGAGAAATGGTGCGCCGTGGTTTATCTGATGAAGAAATTGTCGATTTTCTGTATTTTGTGGACATTGTCGATGCTCTAGATAGTGAAGACGATTTGGACTACACATCTGCCTTTGAAGGCACATGTGCGTCACAAAGTGTTCAGGCAGTTTCAACTATATAAGAGCTGTGGGCACCACCGCCTGAAAAACTGTCCTGTAGTGACTTATATCATTGTTCGTTAACTTCACACTGCCTTGTCTACCATTTTATCCCCACGTAGTTCACACATTAAGTTTTTCACTCACTTTTATAGTTACTTCCGTGCGGTCTCACTGTCAATTTACTCTCGCGTACCAATGATCTATTACTTGTGTATGTGTGTGATATTAAATTACTACCAAAACGAAAAAGAAAGATTGTGAAAATTGTGAAGTACTGTGTTGTAGAGTTATAATCTCACGTGCAAGTATGAAAGCGTTTCCTATATGTATACGAATTGTGCAACTGAGGCGGGACGCTGTTACCAGGCTGGTACTCACGCTGTCGAATGTTGGAAACCGCCTATAAATGCGTCCGGTCTGGATTTGATGCGTGGTCGGGACGCCTCTCCTTGGTCCGGAAGCGGGAGATTTAATGCGCTCAACTATCCGGTAGTATCAATGTGTTATCAACATATTTAATAGAAAATTGCACCAAATAGCGCTGAAGTCGTCGAACAGGTAATGAGCTTCTGTATTTAGGGCAGCTGAAAACAAGAACAGACGATCTAAAATATCCTGCAGTTCGTTTCTTCAACAAAATAGAGTTTGCAAATCGGAGCACCAAAAACTTCTCAGAGGGAATGATTCAATTTAGTGTGTTCAGCTCGTTTTTACTGATGGCAGTGAAACACAGAATTTGAATTTGATAACTGTCCAAACACTGATAGGTGTTCTGCGAGCAGTGAAGGGACGCCTTTTATGATTTACTACGTGAGAGGGGGAGACAGATATGGGAAACCAATGGATCTGGCAACAGACTGGAGTGGAAGCCTTTTAAGGGGAGCCGGAGGTGGTCAAAACCAAACAATTGCGATTTTTTTTTTGCTACTGAAAATTAATTGGAACATTCCGCTTCAATGTAAACTTCGAATTATTGTTCTACTCGCTCTAGAAGTGGAATTATTACCATTTTCCCCCACGCCTACAGAGGAAATGGGCGGCCGCTGAATGCATCTAACACCCTCTCGTGACTTCCTGGCGATCTGCTTGGGATTTTCTCGGCCTGTTACGCATACAGCGCCTTATGTTACGCATACAGCGAGTGTGCAAGGGTTGGATACATTGTTTTCTGTGGCAAATATTACCTGTATTTCCTTACAGATTACTCCTATTTTCCTCAGAATTTCTAACATCTTGCTCCATTTAATATTGTCGTACACTTTTGTGGACATTGTCGATGCTCTAGATAGTGAAGACGATTTGGACTACACATCTGCCTTTGAAGGCAGATGTGCGTCACAAAGTGTTCAGGCACAGACCTGTATAATGGTGGTGGAATCTGTATTTTCTTTTGCTCATAATAGGAGTAACGAATGCATTTTGGTTACACAGTCAGAACAAGGAAATGACAATAACTAATTTCATTAGACGTCTTGCCAACAGCTCCAAATAACCAAAACGGACCTGTAGGCTGACTGACCCAGAGACATTTCCTGCAACATTTATCACCCACAAGCAAAAAATATTCCTCCCGTTTACGCTACGTTTGTTCTTCAAAATAAAAGAAAGAAAGAAAGTGGGAAAGAATCTCGCAACGAGACACGTTGTCAGTGCGAAGAGTGTGTTTAGCGTTGTGTATGGAACCCTGTTTTAAATTGTTTCATACGAAAATGCAGTATAAATCCACGCAGGAAGACTATTGTATTTAAATATGATATTCAGCTCTGACCATTATGTATTTATGATCTCATTTACTATACAAATGCATGACTTCCTAATTTTACGAAGACAATGTTATGTACAACAATATAATTCGTCCATGTTATATTAGACACGATTTTGTTCATAGTTGCATATTAAAGAAGACAAAATGGGCTTAAAGTAATGTTATTTTGTATTTATATATTAGATGTTTTGCAACATATAAATTTTTGAACACAGCTAATATTTCCTGGATTCTAAGGACATGGGCAAGTATTGGGCCGGTACTGAGAGTGTTAAATGATTACACTGGTTGTAAGTTTATATCTTATACCGGCCTTCATGAATCTTCTAAACCAGAAAATAAGCCTGATTTATCAGTAACAATTTTGAAAAATTGGTTTAACCAGCTTCATAGAGACCTCCTCTCTTGCGCTATGTAATACAACAAAACTGGTGTAGTGTAAACTCTAGACGGTTAGATCTAACTAGAATATTCCAGTGCTTTACGTTTGCAACATTCTAGCTAACGCTTTCTACTTGTTATGTATCTGCCCTGATGACCTAGCTAGACCTCTCTACTTTTCTGCTTACACTATAGCTATTTGCAAAACTGCAGCACCAGACCACATCTACGGTCTGCTCTTATAAAAAACTAATATTCGCTCCCTGCAGTCAAGCATAACAAGTTAAGAGACAGGACAAAGATATGCGAATGGCTCAGGCAGCCAATTACCAATAATGTAAGGTGCGATCAAAAAGTTCCCGTTTACATACCTTGCTGCAGCGTTTATGCACCCCAGCACGACTCCGATGAGGAAATATGACAACCGACATGCAGACAAGGGATTAGTTTGGCCTTCGAACAGAAACGTTTTGATCGGACTTTTTATAACGAAGAATAGAAGCGGGCACATCCTTTCGAGAGGCTAGTGGCACAGAAACACGCCAGAAACAAGAAAATTAGCAGAAACCATACGAGGTGTGTGAGAAAATTAAGGAGACTGATTTTTATCTACAAAAGTTTTTATTTTTGTCAAGCAACAATATTGTCCCATTCAAAGTAGTTCCCTTCGGTAGTTGTACAATGTCGGAGTCTTTGTTTCCAGTATTGCTAGCAACGCTGCAAGACTTCAGCTGGTAGGGAGGGCCTTTCACATGCAGGTTACATTCTTTTGAATGTCCTCCAAAGTTCGTAAATTCAGACGACATTGTCTATGGAGTGCAGTGACCTCGTGCAATATTTAGGTTACAATCAGCAGTTGGTATCACAATAATATTTGTTTATTTACTGGTTTCGGCTTAAGTTAAAGCCATCTCCAGAACTTTTGGCCCCCTATGGCTGGTGCTGGAGGCTCGTCGGTTTTCTCGTGATACCAGAACTTTTGGCTCCCTCTGGTCCGTGCTGGCGGCTCGCTGGTTTTCTCTTGATACCAGTGTACGATCCTGGTGTCACGAGATAACCGACGAGCGGCCAGCACCAGCCAAGGGAGCTAAAAGTTCTGAAGACGGGCTTAGCATAAGCCGAAACCGGCAAATAAACAAATATTATTGCGATCTCGACTGTTGATTGTAAGCTAAGTTCTCTGAAGTCTCAAAATGTCATCCTTTTAAGACTTTTTCATTTTCGGGGAAAATGGCTCTGAGCACTATGGGACTTAACATCCGAGGTCATCAGTCCCCTAGAACTTAGAGCTACTTTAACCTCACTAACCTAAGGACGTCACACACATCCACGCCCGAGGCAGGATTCGAACCTGCGACCGTAGCGATCGCGCGGTTCCAGACTGAAGCGCTTAGAACTGCTCGGCCACAACGGCCGGCTTATTTTGAGGAAAGAAAAAAGTCACAAAGACTCACATCAGGTGAACAGGGGGGCTGTGGAGCAGCAGGAATGCATTTTGAGGTCAAAAATTCTATGATGGAACTGGCTGTGCGACATAGGGCGTTGTCATGGTGCAGCTTCCACTTGTCTGCGATGTGCAATCTGACTCTATTCACACTTTTTCTGAGCGTTTCAAGGAAATCTTTGTAGCACTCTTAGTTGACAAATGATTAACTTCTTATTTTACTGCCAAGAAAAGATTATGGACTATAGCGAAGGAAGAAAAGCATACTCCAATATATTTTATTTTTGTATATTTTGTAAATGAAATGTAGCCTTGACATTTCATTGTATCCGAAGAATGTGATATATAGTATCAATCTACTTCAACAGTGATTCATAGAACTGTACAGTTATTTTAGACACTTATGGAAAACATTTTAAGGAATTTCGGTAGAATGGTATATATATTTACTTAGTCGTGTTTGCTATAATAGAATCTGGTTGAAGGATGCATCCTGTTTTTGTTCGGAGGCATTGTGATGTTTTGTCCCAATCTGTGGTGCTGCACAGAGAATTGGATTCCTGGTTAACGTTTTACGCCATTCATATTCGTAAAATGTATACGCATACAAAGTATTGTATATCAGAGCTCTGCCTTCATGTCATTTACGAGCACTTAAGTCAATGTGAGAACATATTAACAGATAAGACATGTATTATCCTCTATTATATTTTAAATAAATATTCCCATCCTATCCTACTACCCCTTACAATAATAGCACTATTTATAAAGCAGTATGATGTCGACAGATGAAAAGACTTTACGATATAAAGCTTATAAGTTGTATCCTTGGTGTGCACTATCTTTGCTACATGCACAGTCAGTATCTTTAGTAAATTTATTTTCACGCCAACGGACTTAGCTCCACGTGTTGTCAGTGCACCAGAGCTTGTATGTGTGATAGATTATTAGAACGATGGTAACATTGACAGTTCAGTACATATTTAACAACATATTACGATGTAATACATGTCGTACTCATCGGATCTTGTGGGACTCACAGTCAAAAGGCTGCATTTTGACGACGACATGCATTCATGTCAGATAGTCTAATATTCTGACTGAATGTAAGCAATGTACATTTCTCACCAATTTTTATAAGTGCGCTAATATCTTAACGAAATGTTTGCTTAATTGTGTATATACACCCTGTGCTTCACTTCTGTATTTTTGTGTTAAGGTAAATTTTGCAGTGTTACTTGAAAATGGCCATAAGACTGAAATTGCAATCGTAATAATAAATATTTTATACAGACAACGGTGACTATGATGTCTTTTAAGAAATCTTAATTGACAGTTTATCCTAGAGGAACAAATTCTTTATGCACTATACGCCTACTATCGAAAAAGCAAGTCAGAATTATTTGGATCTATGATTTGCTCATTCGAGCTTATTTCGGTCGAGGAGATGTCTCAGTGTGCCACTCCTCACTTTGACGCTTTGTCTCAGGATCGTATTCAAAAATCCTGGATTTATCACTTGTGATCACACGACTGAACCATTCGTGACCACTGGCAATCCTCTCAAGAAGATCAATGCACACGTTTCCTCGCCTGTCCTTCTGTTCAATTGTGCACCATTTTGGCACAAACCTTTCGTATGTGCAAATCTTTGCTCAAAATTTGTTGGATGGTGAAAGTATTTGACAGGTGATCCACCACCCTTATTGGTAAAAGAGGGTCTGATCACACAAGAGCACGCACACGTTGAACGTTGTCGTCGGTTTTAAAGTAGAAGGTCTTCCTGAGCGAGGTTCATATTCAACGTGCTGTAGATCTTCCAAAAATGATTTCTGCCAGCGAAAAAATTTTTCTCTTGATAACGAATGTTCCCCAATCGCCTGTTTTAACTTTTCAAGCGTTACACTCGTGGATTCAACAAGTTTTACACAAAACGTGATTGCACAACGTCGCTCTAAATTCCGCTGTTCCATTTTCGTAACACACAACTTCAATGATGGCGCTCTCAAAAATCACGTGGAGGCTGTTCGAAGCTAAAACTCGGCCTGAGCATCTAGAAGGGATGAACACAGCGGTCTACACAAGTAGAACAACACAGATTCGCCAGATCTCTCGCAGAGCTGCAATTCTCATTACTTTACTATCAAACCTCGTACATGAGATGGGTCTGATGGATCCCCCCTTAACGTCGAGGCTGCTCAATGTCCACTTCCTTCGTATATCCGAAACAGGATCTGGCGTCCATGGATGCCAAAGGGCAAGCCAACAGGCGCAGCCAGGAGTGATATATTACAAGCTAACGATCGCTAAAATGTTGTGTGTAGTTGGGCTTACTGTCATCTTATTTACTGATATTTTAGTCGCAATCAACACTGTGTCGTCTGCTACCTAAAAACGATTGTTGTTGTTATAGCCATCAGTACAGAGACTGGTTTGATGCAGCTTACCATGCTGCTCTATTCTTTGCAAGCTTCATCATCTCCCAGTACCTACTGCAACCTACATCCTTTTGAATCTCTTTAGTGCATTCATCTCTTGGTCTCCCTCTACGATTTTTATCCTCCACGCTGCCCTCCAATACTAAAATGATGATCCTTTGATGTCTCCGAATATGTCCTACCAACCGATCCCTTCTTATAGCCAAGTTGTGCCACAAATTTCTCTTCCCCCCAATTCTATTCAATATATCCTCATTAGTTATGTGAGCTACCCATCTGAACACTATGGGACTTAACTTCTGAGGTCTTCAGTCCCCTAGAACTTAGAACAACTTAAACCTAACTAACCTAAGGACATCACACACATCCATGCCAGGGGCAGGATTCGAACTTGCGACCGTTGCTGTCACGCGGTTCCAGACTGTAGCGCCTAGAACCGCTCGGCCATCTAGGCCGGCACCCATCTAATCTTCAGCATTCATCTGTAGCACCACATTTCGAAAGCTTCTATTCTCTTCTTGTCTAAACTATTTATCGTCCATGTTTCACTTCCATACATGGCTACACTCCATACAAATACTTTCAGAAACGACTTCCTGACATTTAAATCTATGCTCGATGTTAACAAATATCTCTTCTTCAGAAACGCTTTCCTTGCCATTGTCAGTCTACATTTGATATCATCTCTACTTCGACCATCATCAATCATTTTGCTCCTCAAGTAGCAAATCTCATTTACTACTTTCAGCGTCTCGTTTCCTAATTTAATTCCCTCATCATCACACGATTTAATTCGGCTACATTCCATTATCCTCGTTTAGCTTTTCTTGATGTTCATCCTATATCCTCCTTTCAAGACACTGTCCATTCCGTTCAACTGCTCTTCCAAGTCCTTTGCTGTCTCTGACAGAATTACAATGTCATCGGCGACCCTCAACGTTTTTATTTCTTCTCCATGGACTTTAATACCTACTTCGAATTTTTCTTTTGTTTCCTTTACTGCTTGCTCAATATACAGACTGAATAACATCGGGGATAGGCTACAACCCTGTGTCACTCCCTTCCCAACCACTGCTTGCCTTTCATGCCCCTCGACTCTTATAACTGCCATCTGGTTTCTGTACAATTTGTAAATAGCCTTTCGCTCCCCCTGTTTTACCCCTGCCGCATTCAGAATTTGAAAGAGAGTATTCGAGTCAACATTGTCAAATCTTTTTCTGAAGCTACAAATGCTAGAAACGTAGGTTTGCCTCTCTTTAATCTATTTTCTAAGATAAGTCGTAGGGTCAGTATTGCCTCACATGTTCCAATATTTCTACGGAATCCAAACTGATGTTCCCCGAGGTCTGCTTCAACCTGTTTTTCCATTCGTCTGTAAAGAATTCGTGTTAGTATTTTGCAGCCGTGGCTTATTAAACTGATAGTTCGGTAATATTCACATCTGTCGACACCTGCTTTCTTTGGAATTGGAATTATTATATTCTTCTTGAAGTCTGAGGGTATTTCGCCTGTCTCATACATCTTGCTCACCAGATGGTAGAGTTTTGTCAGGGCTGGCTCTCCCAAGGCTATCAATAGTTCTAATGGAATGTTGTCGACTCCCGGAGCCTTGTTTCGACTCAGGTCTTTCAGTGCTCTGTCAAACTCTTCACGCAGTATCATATCTCCCATTTCATCTTCATCTACATCCTCTTCCATTTCCATACTATTGTCCTCATGAACATCTCCCTTGTATAGACCCTCTATATACTCCTTCCACCTTTTTGCTTTCCCTTCTTTGCTTAGAACTGGGTTCCCATCTGAGCTATAGACATTCATGCAAGTGGTTCTCTTTTCTAAAGACGATAGTGAACAGTAAGGATTGGTATCCCGATATATGTCGATTGAGCTACTGCCCTAATCCTCCTCCATTACCGTGTGTAATACGTCTCTAGGCAGGACTATTTAACTTTTCCTCTTAAGAGACAGGTCCGACGCCAGTGAAAACAACACAAAAATTTTTCGGTCATGTAACATCGAAATAGCCTCTGAAGCGACAGAGAAACCGTAAGGCAACGTTCGAAATGAGAGGGATGAGAGAATTATAGTTAGTCAGATGCTGAGAAGAACTGAGTGCGTGCCACGTGTGTGTGGGGTCTTTAAATACTTTCAGAGCTGAGATTGCAGCGAGAGAGTTTGTACGGAGTGTTTAATGCAGTAGCCTGCTCGCCCTGGTCGATACCTTATTCATAAGTTCGCCAGCAGCCGCCGCTACATACGCTTTAATATTTGAAACACGGCACGTTCCGACCGCCACTAGCTGACGTGCGCACAACCAAAATATGACGGCGTCAGCTTCAGAGCCACGCTGTCTGACACAACTCACGTCTGGCAGACTAGTGATGCCTCTCAGCGTGAACATTTCCCCTGTAATTACGTTGTTATAATTGAATGAAACTAGAACGAAATCTATTAAAAAACTAAAAACCCGCCTCGATTGCGAAAAAAGCACCTAGTGTTATGTGTTAACCCAGGTTTCGGCGTAGATAACTACACCTTCTTCAGAACAACAATAAAACTCACGAGTGCCTCCGAAGACCTTTGTCAATGATCAAAAGAACACCATAGCTATACATCTATAAACGAAAAAGAAAAGGAAAACAAACAGCAGATATGTACAAAGTATAGCTATGGAGTTCTTTTAATCATTGACAAAGGTCTTCTTAGGCACTTGCGGGTTTTATTGTTGTTCTGAAGAAGGTGTAGTTATCTACGCCGAAACCTGGGTTAACACTTAACACTAGGTGCTTTTTTCGCAACCGAGTTTTTTAATATATCTACGCCGAAACCTGGGTTAACACTTAACACTAGGTGCTTTTTTCGCAACCGAGTTTTTTAATATATTAACCAACGATTGCTCACGCGCTGCGATGTTGAAGGATCTTAGAACGAAATCATTGCACGTCGAATCAAATTCTCACGCATGTGACACCATAGGCTTAGCTGCATAATAAAGGGCAGTTATAATTAAACTTTCGCTCCTTGAGAGCCCCCTTTCCCTCCCCCAAAAAAGGAATGATCATAGAACAATGAAACTTTGGGGAAATATCTGTAGGTCACGCGGAGGGAAAATAACGAATAAACCGGTGAACGAAACAAAACTATACGTAATTGTCTTACAGGGATAGCCGCCGTCGTTCTTTGAATAAAAATATGACATTTGAGTCTTTGATCGCTATTTTTTTTGAGTAACCGGTTTCAGGATAGCTGCCCATTTTCAGATCTGTTAGATAAAGTTAAAAATATAATTAACAAGAGAGATTAATGTAGTTACTGATAGAACTATCTTAATTTACAATAAATTTTTAGAATTAACTGAAATGCAAACATACCATATATTGCAGTTACAGAGTAGCTTGTCAGTACAGAACTATTGGTTCGCTGTCATAACTAAAGTAATTTTTAATTTGTTGAAACCTTATACCACAGTTTGGAGAAACGTGATTGATAAAAGTAAAAAGTGAACTCTATCTGTGAGAATTGTGCATATGAACTAAGAGGTTGTTTTATCACCATACATATATACTTTTTAATAATAAGACAATTTTTAAAGAAATAAAATCTACATAATCTTTTTTGAGTGGACCATGAACTGAAATAGTTTACAATAATTAAAAAAACTTAAAGAAACCTTAAAAATATAATTAAAACATTTGTATAATCTTTCGAAAACGTCAGTTTCCTCTTCTTTGTATTAAGTGGTGGTGAAGAGGATTTCTCTACGTCAGAACGTACACAGCGCCACCCCATGTCCTCTTCCGCCGCGCCCAATTCACCTCGCCGCCAGTACGGTAGGGCCGTTCCGCTGCAGCTGGTTTATGTAACAGATCTGAAGATGGGCAGCTAGCCTGAAACCGGTTATTGAAAATCAAAAAATAGCGATCAAAGACTGAAATGCCGTATTTTAATTGAAACAAGTTTTATTTTCCACGTGAGAGGGTAACATTTGTTACCTGAGTACCTCATTTACGTTCCATGCTGCGAATGTTGCTCATTGTGACGACCACCTGCATCCACGACAGCCTGGATACGCACGAGAGATTGCTCTATTACTGTTAGAAACAACGGTGGACCATCCAATGTTCAGCTGCTGGCGCACATATGAATAAGGTATCGACTGCGGCGAGAAGGCTACTGCATTAAACACTCCGTACAAACTCGTGCACCGCTTAGAGATCGCCGAATGCGTGCAGAATTCTCAGCCATGGCAACAGTAAATTCTTCAACAATTTGTGGCGCAATTGGCAGTCGGCCTCTCCCAGGGGCAATGCCCAAATCGCCAGTTAGTTCCAACTTGCGAATCGTGTTCTTCAAACCCGATGCAGAAAAGAGGACCTGCCCGTATACGTTTACCGTACCGATACTCGCAAAGAGCGGTAGCACTGTTGCTGTTGTTTTAACAAAACAGGTTTTAGATAAAACCCTGCTCACCTTGCTCAGAGGCCGGCCGCTGTGGCCGTGCGGTTCTGGCGCTGCAGTCCGGAACCGCGGGACTGCTACGGTCGCAGGTTCGAATCCTGCCTCGGGCATGGGTGTGTGTGATGTCCTTAGGTTAGTTAGGTTTAAGTAGTTCTAAGTTCTAGGGGACTTATGACCTAAGATGTTGAGTCCCATAGTGCTCAGAGCCATTTGAACCATTTGAACCACCTTGCTCAGACCCATGTTGACTGACTTCACGCTGATGCTTGCGTTTCACCCTTACGTTGCCGTATGAGTTCCGGCGCCGGAAGGCAACTCACGAAAGTAACACTAATAACAGCGCTCGTGCTGAAAATCATTCCTATAAATGTCGGTACCCATGCGGTAAATACATTCATGCCCAAAAATTAAGGATAATGCTGAGACATGGCGAAACAACACTCTGGTGAGCAGTTTGTGGGTTTAAATCACCTCGGGGTATCACCATACAGTGCATTTGACCTGTGGTCGTTGCACGGTGGTGCTGGCAGCAGTCCACTTACGCAGAGGTGTGTTCGTGCATGTCAGAGTACAGTGCTGCGAGTAAGTGTGCAGACGTTGTCGGACGTGTTAATGGTGACCGTGTGTTGAAAATGTCTCAAAGGACATATATTGATGATGTTATGAGGGGTAGAATATTAGAGCGACTGGAGGCTGGTCAAACACAGCAGGTCGTAGTCGTAGCACAGGCCCTCCGTGTCCAACGATTCCAGCAGACAGGAGCTACAGTGCGGGACGTCCACAGTGTACAACACCACAAGAAGACCGATATCTCACCTTCAGTGCCCGCAGACGGCCACGGAGTACTGCAGGTAGCCTTGCTCGGGACCTCACCGCAACCACTGGAACAGTTGTCTTCAGACACACAGTCTACAGACGACTAAACAGACATGGTTTATTTGCCCGGAGACCTGCAAGGTGCATTCCACTGACCCCTGGTCACAGGAGAGCCCGTAAAGTCTGGTGTCAAGAACATAGTACATGGTCATTGGAACGGTGGTTCCATATTATGTTCACGGACGGGTCCAGGTATAGTCTGAACAGTGATTCTCGCCGGGTTTTCATCTGGCGTAAGCTCTATAGCACTATTTTTATAGAGTGAGGACGATTTTTTTATAGTACGCTATGAAAACAGTTCATGGTTTTATCATTTGACGAAAAAGATTTTATATTTCTGCTGACATTACGCTGTGAAGACTTCTATGAGCCTCGTGAAGGTCAGACGGCTGAAAGTAATTGGATAAATAGTTTTACCAACAGCTCAAGGTTTTTCAAATATATAAGAGCTGTGGGCACCACCGCCTGAAAAACTGTTCTGTAGTGACTTATATCATCGTTCGTTAACTTCACACTGCCTTGTCTACCACCGAGCGAGGTGGCGCAGTGGTTAGCACACTGGACTCGCATTCGGGAGGACGACGGTTCAATCCCGTCTCCAGCCATCCTGATTTAGGTTTTCCGTGATTTCCCTAAATCGTTTCAGGCAAATGCCGGGATGGTTCCTTTGAAAGGGCACGGCCGATTTCCTTCCCAATTCTTCCCTAACCCGAGCTTGCGCTCCGTCTCTAATGACCTCGTTGTCGACGGGACGTTAAACACTAACCACCACCACCTTGTCTACCATTTTATCCCCACGTAGTTCACACATTAAGTTTTTCACTCACTTTTATAGTTACTTCCGTGCGGTATCACTGTCAATTTACTCTCGCGTACCAATGATCTATTAGTTGTGTATGTGTGTGATATTAAATTACTACCAAAAAGAAAAAGAAAGATTGTGAAAATTGTGAAGTACTGTGTTGTAGAGTTATAATCCCACGTGCAAGTATGAAAGCGTTTTCTATATGTATACGAATTGTGCAACTGAGGCGGGACGCTGTTACCAGGCTGGTACTCACGCTGTCGAATGTTGGAAACCGCCTATAAATGCGTCCGGTCTGGATTTGATGCGTGGTCGGGACGCCTCTCCTTGGTCCGGAAGCGGGAGATTTAATGCGCTCAACTATCCGGTAGCATCAATGTGTTATCAACATATTTAACAGAAAATTGCACCAAATAGCACTGAAGTCGTCGAACAGGTAATGAGCTTCTGTATTTAGGGCAGCTGAAAACAAGAACAGACGATCTAAAATATCCTACAGTTCGTTTCTTCAACAAAATAGAGTTTGCAAATCGGAGCACCAAAAACGTCTTAAAGGGATTGATTCAATTTAGTGCGTTGAGCTCGTTTTTACTGATGGCAGTGAAACACAGAATTCGAATTTGATAACTGACCAAACACTGATAGGTGTTCTGCGAGCAGTGAAGGGACGCCTTTTATGATTTACTACGTGAGAGGGGTAGACAGATATGGGAAACCAATGGATCTGGCAACAGACTGGAGTGGAAGCCTTTTAAGGGGAGCCGGAGGTGGTCAAATCCAAACAATTGCGATTTTTTTTTTTTTTTTTTTTTTTTTTTTTTTTTTTTTTTTTTTCCTACCGAAAATTAATTGGAACATTCCTCTTCAATGTAAACTTCGAATTATTGTTCTACCCGCTCTAGAAGTGGAATTGTTACCATTTTCCCCCACGCCTGCAGAGGAAATGGGCGGCCGCTGAATGCATCTAACACCCTCTCGTGACTTCCTGGCGAACTGCTTGGGATTTTCTCGGCCTGTTACGCATACAGCGCCTTATGTTACGCATACAGCGAGTGTGCAAGGGTTGGATACATTGTTTTCTGTTACAAATATTACTTGCATTTCCTTACAATTACTCCTATTTTCCTCAGAATTTCGAACATCTTGCTCCATTTAATATTGTCGTACACTTTTGTTCTGGTTACGATGCCACGTTTTAGTAACCATGTATATAAGAAGACGAAGAACGTAGGTAAAAGAAAATTAACACTAATACCAAGCTGCGATACTACAATGAATAAGAGCGCGGAACATCGTCTCTTTGCTGGTTACCGTTTCGAATTAGTTCAGTGTTGCGCCTGTTGTTGGTAGTATTATACTTCTTGTGTAAAGCGGGTAATATGCAGTATGTACAAGAATCAGGAGGGAACAATAAAACCAATTTTTCATGACTTAGCACAGCCAGAATCGTTACACAAATGTCTACACGGAAAGACGCAGAATCCTAATGAGAGCGTAAACAAACTGATTTGGAAACTGATTCCTAAAAGGGTATTTGTAAGCATAAAACACTGCACTTTGGCATTTATGATGCAATAGCAACCTACAACCAAGGGAACAGTGTGAAGTGTGAAGTTCTGAAGGCATTAGGATTTACAGCTGGGGTGAACACTGTACGAGCACTAAGAAATATTGACAGAGAAAGGATAAGAGGCGCAGAAAGAAGAGAAAGGCATATGAAGTATGATGGAACAACAGGCCAGAAAAGAAGACAGAAGAGGAAGCTTTTGGAGGATGAAGAAGAATACCCTGATAATCCATCCTATATTGCAGGAATGTATTGAGAAACTTTGATAGCCATTTCCCGTAAATTAGAATTTTTCGAATATAAGGAACATTTTCTCTAAATCCACTCAAGCTAGAGAGATGAAATTTTTATACAGCACTCCTAGTGGTCAAACGTACATTGTAACACAGCCATTTGGCAATATGTTGAGTAGTTTCATTTAAGGTTAATTATAAAGCAGTTATTTGTAAAAAAATTTTGGTCATTAATAAAAAAAATAATTGGAAGGAAACTAGAAAAGATACTCCAAAATTCCTCTGTCATAACTGCAATGCTAAACAACTCTATATGTAAAAAAAACTCAAATTTTTCTATTTGGTAGTTTATTCATAAATGTTCCTCAAACTTAGAGATTTTAACATGGGCAGCATAGGCACCTCCGGCTCCCCTTAAGTTCCGCCTTTTGTGAAAATGAAATTAGTGGGAGGGACGCGTAGCAGGCGAATGAGTGCTAGACGGAGAAATTTGTTTCTGTCCTCCTCACACTGTCTTCACTACAATCACCGTGTCACAAATGGCCACGATTTTAATAACAATGTTGACAATAAAATAAGTTACATAAAAAATTTAATAATCGCAATAGCATTATTATTTGAAGATGTACTACAATGAGTAGCCGAGGAAAGAAGTTTAATGAGACTAACAAGAAGAAGGTAGAGGTTAGTGATACATCTCCTGTGCAATCCAAGAATGTTAGAGCTTCGGGCTGGAAGAAGCAGTAGAGAAGAAAAATAGTAGGAGCAGACAAAAACCAAGGTAAGCAGTGTAGAGATCAAAAATGAATACAATTTTTTTAAAACTGGAGGCAGGGATCAGACTAGTCGGAATGCTGAGGACCTAAGAAAAGGCTTACTGCACTGTATTGTTCGATATCTATTTTCGTGTACATCTCTGGAATAATCAACGTGATTGTTCTCGAGATTCATATATTACTTACCTTACTGTAAATGTAAAATAAGTTAGCTATTATCAAACTTTTCATCGTAAAGGTATTAATTGTTTGAGCACATTGTCAGGAAAGCTCTTTTACAGCTACGGCCATTAAGGATTCTTTCACTTCTTTGGTCTTTCACAGATAAGGCTTATCGACTTGTTCTGACATCATCTTCAAACTGGACGTCCTTTGTGCATCTTCTCTTTGGGTTTGTACCGTAAGTCCATTTTCGGAATTCTTGTTTGTTATAGTTTTGTTTAACTACTTCTGTTTTCTCATTTACTGCAAAAACATCATTTCTTCTCTAATGACCGAGCGAGGTGGCGCAGTGGTTAGCACACTGGACTTGCATTCGGGAGGACGACGGTTCAATCCCGTCTCCGGCCATCCTGATTTAGGTTTTCCGTGATTTCCCTAAATCGTTTCAGGCAAATGCCGGGATGGTTCCTTTGAAAGGGCACGGCCGATTTCCTTCCCAATCCTTCCCTAACCCGAGCTTGCACTCCGTCTCTAATGACCTCGTTGTCGAAGGGACGTTAAACACTAACCACCACCACCACTCTTCTCTAATGTGTTCAAAACGACTCCTGCGCTACTTGTTGCAACATTTGACTGCTCGCAAACATTTAATTTCAGCTGCCTCAACATGGATAGAATCTTTCACGTCGGAACCGGTGTTTCACTGCCGTGCTATAGAACTGTTGAAGCCATCTACTTAGAGATTGTCATCTTTTTATCTCTTCGTCTATGTTTTAATTTTCTACTTATTATGCCACATCTGTATTAATGAAACGCTAACCCGGATCCCGGAACTTGGTACCAGGTGCAGCATATCGTTAATAAAAATTCGCCGGCCGGTGTGGCAGAGCGGTTCTAGGCGCTACAGTATGGAACCGCGCGACCGCTACGGTCGCAGGTTCAGGTTCGAATCCTGCCTCGGGCATGGATTTGTGATGTCCTTAGGTTAGTTAGGTTTAAGTAGTTCTAAGTTGTAGGGGACTGATGACCAACGAAGTCCCATAGTGCTCAGAGCCATTTGAACCATGTGAGCCAATTTTCAAACTCTACGAAACCCACGTAGGTTGAAAAATCCACTGCAGCAGAGCACAATCTTCAGTCAGGAAATCATGAAGTGAAGATTTTCAAAACCAAAATTTTATCTACTATGACAAACTATTATCACGGCTATATAAAGAAACCATAAATGTATGTAAACATAGTGATAATTTTAACAGAAAAGAAGAAGCCATTAAACTCCGTGACATATGGACAGTAGTTCTGAGGAATCGATAGATAAGTTGTTATCCTCGGCAGGCGACAATAGATAGTCAAGTTTTATCTCTGACAAAGATTGGCTCTGCCGATCAGGTGTAAACTTGACCACGCCCATTTTACGCAGCATTTATGTAGCTCACCGACGTCCGATTCATGACTTGGGAGGACTCAGCGTCGCCGGGAGGACCTCCGAAGATATCCAGTGTAGCTCTGGACGAAATGTCAGGAATCGACAGGTTTCTTCGACTACAGCCATACAACCCGGAACACTCGTCAGCAACTATGACATCCGGTCGTGAAGGCCTTCATTGTATGGTAGGTTGATAAATTAAATTACCTTCGTTTCCGCATTATTTGTCGCACAGTCAATATGCTATCGCTACATGATCTTCATTCTCGAAAACAAGTGAGAGAACACAGAATGAGAAGTATCGAACCGACCGAGGCAGCCCCTGACAATGGGATATGTTCATAGAGCACAAAAGTACCAGATTATTAATTTGTGGACGACAGAGTTGAGTCACGTGCGGCGAGTTCCGATTTTTTGCCAATTTCCTTTGGGTGCGCTGTGAAACCTCATTTTACGACGGGCCCTGTAAAAGCGGATTGTCGGCCGGTCGGGCAGGCGGCTGGAGAACCGCCCCCCTACCACCCTCACCTCGTTCCCGGCTGACCGAGCGGGGAAATTAATATCTGGCACGGGGCAGCAGGGGTGGGGGCGGGCGCGCGCGCACAGTTGGCATTAGCGGGATTGCCAATTTGTGTTGCAAGGTTGGCGGCTCTGCACGGCCGTCTCATTAATCTCCGGAGCAGCGACAGGCGTCAGTCTCGGCTCCACGGCCCCTCTACCTGTTACTGGACGGCGGCAGGTAGCCCGCCGCACCACGATCAAACGTCTACTCTGCCGCCGGGCTTCGCTTCGTCTCCACTTATTTCGGTACGTCCGACTGGTTTCGTTGGTAGTTGACGGTTGCAGAGACAACATCGCTTTTACGGTATTGTACGGAAGCCATTTCATAGTGTTGGCCACTGACGGGGTCGAGTATACCATTGGATTTCATCCCCTCAGTGCCAGTTAAGGAGTGAAGATGGTGTATTGAGTCACAGCAACTGGTTGGAACATAATAAAATATCATCAAAAGCACTACGTTCGCAGGTTCGAATCCTGCCTCGGGCATGGGTGTGTGTGATGTCCTTAGGTTAGTTAGGTTTAAGTAGTTCTAAGTTCTAGGGGACTGATGACCTCAGAAGTTAAGTCCCATAGTGCTCAGAGCCATTTGAACCATTTTTATCATCAAAACAATAGCTGCAGGTGCTACATTTTATCACGTAAGTGAACGATGGAAGTCCCGTAGATCATCAGTCACAAGGACGGACATTTAAAAACTTGGTTTCGTAAAGGCGATCTGGTGTAAGTTCCACACATCTCGGATCAACGAATAAAATCTGAAGTCCAACTCCCGAACTGGAAAGTGAGTTCGTGCAGAAAGACTGGAACAAGTGTTCACCGTTTCCAGTGCATTTGCAAACACCGAGTGAGGCGGCACAGTGGTTGTCACTCTAGACTGTAACTCGGGAGGACGACGATTCAAACCGGCGTCCGGCCATTCTGATTTGTATTTTCCGTGATTTCCCTAAATCGCTCCAGGCGAATGCCAAGATGGTTCCTTTGAAAGGGCACGGCCGATTTCCTTCCCCATCCTTGACACAATCCGAGCTTGTGCTCCGTCTCCAATGACTTCGATGTCGAAGGGACGCTAAACTCCATCTTCCTTCCTTCCATTTGCGAACACGTAATCCTTGGCCATGCAGACTCCGGTCACGGCATGGTACACTACCTAACGAGACGTGCTAGTTCACCCGTACAGGTTCAACAGAAACCACAACGACATCTCTCAGTGCGATCATACGAAAACACCTGACCACATTATCATTAAATGCGACGCCTATAGTGGAATTACGAAAGCTGCAGACACCAGCTACTACACGAACTTTTAAAAAATTGCGAGTGGTGTTCAATGACGGACTATGTACGTAGACAGTTACAAAATATCGCCGTAGAAACATGAATGCAAATAACGAAGTTGTAGCGAGTGCATCTAGTGTTGTGAAACAAGAAACATTTGAGTGCAAGTGTTGCGTCACAGAATGTGAGTGTGAAGCGAAGATCGCAGCGCCACACGAGGCAGAACCCATAGTTCCACATCAGTCCCACGTCTGCGCGACATCCAGATCCATCTTGGCGGTGGTGACGAGAAGGTGCGCGTTGGGAGGAGGCGTATGAGGTCTAATAGAAAGTGTTGCAAACAGTCACGATTTCCAGGGACTGTTTTATAACTAAGTATTATTCACACTAACTTTTTCTCTCTGCCCTTAGCCCTCTTATACAGAACCAAGTGTCAAATGTCTGCTAAAATTATATACTGTCTGTCTAGCATTCATTCTTCTTTATGAACTTTCATATACTCTACTCCTAATCATTATCTATGTAGATATTCTCTCAACTAATATTGTTACTGGTCCATATATTTTTCTCTGCTTAACTATTACTACTACTACTGCTACTACTATTAATATTATCACTCTCTTTCTTAACATTCAAATTGAGCAACTATGGACTACTGGTTAACAATCAATATCATTTTCCACTTTTAGTTCTTGCCCTTCTGCCAACTTTTAAGTTCTGCCAGTATCTCTTGAGTCTACAACTCAGTGCCCTCTGCCAGTTTTCAGACAAAGGCACCCTCCGTCTTTTGAGTTCTTCTCACTGATTAAAGCCCTGTTAGTTTTTCAGCATTTGTTGAAACTGAGTCCTGTCTATGACTTTGGGCTACTGATACCTTTATCACATTCTTGGGACCGTCCAAATCTTTTTGCTCTTGGCCTTACGAACTTCCACCTTTTCTTTGTTAAACGATCATCGACCAAAATGAAGATGTGCCCAAAGAACAAAAACTGTTTTCTTTTTAATCTATGATGCTACTGGTTCAATCTTTCCGTACAGTTCCTTATTTGATCTCAAACATATGTGCCCATTAATCCACTTCTCGTTTAAAAGCACCCTTAGTATCTTGCGTTCTCTTATGACCAATGTATCAATTAGTCCCCTTCTGTTCATAGTCAGAGTATCCAAAGCATATAATCCTTCCTGTTCGATAAGCGTACCGTAGTGTCTTAACTAGGCTCCAATGCTCAGAGACTTCTTACTAAAGAAGTTATTACTATTATTAATATGCTGAGGCACGACATTGTAATCAATCGCAACATCCAAAACCTTCAAAAAATGCTAAAAACACTGTCTGTTATGTAAATAGAGAGACTGGGTCTCAACGAAGCAATAAATAAATAAAGGTATCTTCCACAGTACTAGTACCATTAGTGCACAGATCCAATTGTGTAAGCATTTTCAAATGATGGTATAGTATAACCCACAAGTGCGCATACTTGACTAACCCTGTAACACAGTGATCCTAAAACTGTGGCCCGAACCAAGTGTTCGAATTCTCCACGGTTCTCAGCCGTATTCCAGTAACATGTATCTAGCAACTAACAGCCGAATCCAAAAACGTTGACTAACGTTAACACCGTATTAAGAGCGTAATTTTCCTGCTCCGTAAGAAAAATAACTACTTAAAGAGACAGTTTTAAACATGGCTGTTTCTCAGCAACCGTATACAATTTTCAAACATGGGAATTACACAGTCAAATACAGCCAATCGGTTGCAAATAACTGTTTGGTACAGTGACCTAGATTTCGACACCTACGAAAGGCCTCATCAGAATGAAATTTTGAGAAAGCGTACAGTTACATCGCGAGAAACAATGGCCAGAATTTAGAGCAGGTGTGCTTTATCTTGAGCATAGCTGAACAAAATTCTGACCTTTGTTTCCTCAAGACCTTTGGTTTCTCAAGATTAAATTCTGATGAAGACACCTTTAGTAGGTGTCGAAATCTAGGTCACTGTACCAAACAGTTGTTTGCAACCGGTTGGTTGTATAATTCCTATGTTTGACAAAAAAAAAATTACTCACAGAGACAGTAATATTTCGAGATGTGCTTCATTTACTGTGGCTTTAGTGGATTTGACCGTGAGTTCAGTAAAGTTAGACGCTTATCTCAGGGCCAGAGAGAGTTGTAGTATAGCCACTGCTGCGTTAGAGGATGTGAAAGCGGTATTGTTTTATGTATTGTTTGTCTTCCACTCCTGATAACTCATCATCATGCACGACTCTTACAAATCGACTGCTGTGTTATAAATTTTGTAGAGATGTTCATCTTCAAATGAAGTACTTATTTGTAGCAGTAACATTAAATTAATGAAGGCTGTTGCAGTACATCGCAGTGAGTAGAAAAAAACGTATATCATTTATCTAATTTTTGTGATGATGTCTGGTATTCAATTGCACATTTTAATATAATCAGAAAAATTATTATTAATCAAAGTCAATCGCACACCTAGTAAAACCACAAACACCGTACATCGCAAACTACGGTGTTACAAATGTTACATCGCGTAGGTTGGCGGCATTCTGAAACAGACCACAGTCAAATGGCTCTGAGCACTATGGGACTTAACATCTGTGGTCACCAGTCCCCTAGAACTTAGAACTACTTAAACTTAACTAACCTAAGGACAGCACACAACACCCAGCCATCACGAGGCAGAGAAAATCCCTGACCCCCCAGGAATCGAACCCGGGAACCCGGGCGTGGGAAGCGAGAGCGCTACCGCACGACCACGAGATGCGGGCGACCACAGTCAACACGACGTATTCCGAATGGTGCCGACTTTTAACGATCGTTACTTACGGGCTGGCGACCGACTTTACGCGCCTTACTACAGCAAGTCTATAGGGGGTTCATAACACACTAATTCATACAGGTTACTAATTAATAAGGTCGGTAAACAGGCGGAATACCCTCAGACTTCAAGAAGAATGTAATAATTACAATTCCAAAGAAAGCAGATGCTGACAGGTATGAATATTACCGAACTATCAGTTTCATAAGTCATTGTTGCAAACCACTAAAACGAATTCTTTACAGAAGAGTGGAAAAACTGGTTGCAGGGGACCTCGGGAAGATCAGTTTAGATTTCGGAGAAATGTAGGAACACGCGAGTCAATACTGACGCTGACTGGAAGACAATGTTGACTGGATAAATCTCTTTGAAATTATGAAGGCATCAGGTGTAAAATACAGAGAGAAATGAAACAACTTGTATAGAAGCCAGACTGGAGTTATAAGAGTCAAGGTGCTTGAAAGGGAAGCAGTGGCTGAGAAGGGAGTGAGACATGGTTTTAGCATATGCCTGATATCATTCAATGTGTACATTGAGCAAGCAGTGATATAAGTCAATGAAAAAATGGGAAAGGGGATTAAAAGTTCAGGCAGATGACACAAAACTTCGAGATCTGCTGAGAACATTCTGTCAGAAGCTGCAAGGGCGAAGAGTAGTTGAAAAAATGGGTATTGTTTTGGAAAAAGGTTATAAGATTTTGTATAGTGGTGTTAATAATGCAAAAGATTATGCGGGTAGGTCGAGTAAATAATGAGGAGATACTGATTAGTATTGGGTAGACAAGAAATTTGTGGCACCACTTGACTAAAAGAAGGGATTGGTTGGTACCACACATTCTGATACATGAAGAAATCACCAATTTAGTACTGGAGTGAGGCGGGTGGGGGCGGGGGGCTAAAAACCATAATACAGGAATGAATACAGTAACAATAATCAGAAGGATGTAGGTTGCAGGAGTTATTCAGAGATGAAGAGACTTGCGCAGGATAGAGTAGCATGGAGATTTGCATCAAACCAGTCTTCGGACTGAAGACCACAACAACAGCAACAACAACATATGCAACCCGAGGTGCCGCCCCAGAGTATTAGAACTGACTCTTGAGTAAAAATGTTTGGCGGCCACTACTGTAACTTGAACCATTGGTGGCCGCATCGGTGGACAGTTTCTTTGACTATAGTGACTGCCAGAGGAAGTGATCTGTCGGTATTCCCATAATCCTACATAGGTTCCTGTCAGGGCAACCTAGCAAGGCTTTAGGGCCAGTGCATTCTCCATGACGGCGGGCGTCTTCCGTCACATGTTAGAAATAAACTTTGGAAAAGTCTGGTCAGGACGCCACATCTATCAGAGGAACGCTATTAACGGGAGCAGCAAATGACTAATGAAAACACCTGCATTCTGCGCCTTATTCTGAGTGCCCCAAAGGTCTGCACGCAAAAGGAATTTTCGTAGAGCTCGTGAAATCGAGAACTCGGCTGGCAGTCCTAGATGTTGCAGGATGCAAGTTGTGGGCACTGTAGGGCAGAGGTACTATTTTAAGAGTGCCGAGTTTTGCAAAGTCGGGGTTTAATGATCCTCAGCGATCGATAAAGTTGTTCAGGCAGTACGGAAGGCGACTCTGAAAGAGTTCGCAAGAGCGTTCGCGTGCGAAGGTGTTGGAATTCTGCTTATTCACCCGGGTTTTCTCGCCGAGTGTTGGCGGCGCACGCTAGGAAGGGGCCTCTCGACAGTGCGTGGAGTCATTAGCTACCTGGAGGTACTGTCTATTAAAACGACGGACTTACTTGAAGCCCGTAATTACCACGGAAACTTTATGTATGGTGTTTTCCTGTGACTTCCTCCTATTGCCCGAACTGTTGCTATATTTTTGTTTCTGGAGGGATTACTGGCGGAAGTTGCTTATGAGCCAGCTGGAGGCGATGTGTGAACTGTTACTGATGTACATTCTCCAGGCCGGTGGTCGAATCTTCCAATTAATCTGAAATTAGTCGCATTGCTAGAGGAAATTTCTTAAAAGGCAACATCGCCTTATATTTTAATGTGAAAAAGCTCATTTGTAAGATATCAAGCCTAGTAATCGATTCCGCGCGAAAATTTGGGCCGTAATTCTGATAGTTATGATATTCAGAAAGTACAGCTTTTAATCTTTCACGCGCACTGGTTGTCTGTCAGTTGCCCCGCCCTGCTGTGGAAATGAGCTAATGGCATCGTCAGCCGGGTGGCCCCATCCGGGGAATTTGGCCGCCAAATGCAGGTTTTATTTCAGAAGATGCCACATGGGCGACTTGCGCGTCGCTGATGAGGAGGAAATGATGATGAGGACAAGACAACACCAGTTCCCGAAAGGAGAAATTTCTCAACCCGGTCGGGAATCGAATCCGGGCCCGATTGCATGGGAGGTGCGCACGTTACCACCCAGCTACGCAGGCGGACTGCCCTACTGTGACCGCCAAATACAAGAACGGGAAGCACTGTACAGCGGAGTGACAATTACCGTCTTGCTACCCGCGGCGTGTTGAAGGCAAGGGTAGAGGAGAATGGAGGTGGACACCTGTGCCCAAAACGTTTTGAAGTCTTGGCCAACAACAAATGTAAGCAAAAAATTGCAAGCAATTTTGATTTTACTGTTAACCTGCTGCTCATATATGTTAATATTATTGTACCAATATTCTCGTACTGATGTCCGCCTCCTTAGCTGAGAGTTCAGCACGGCGCAGCAGACCTGGGTTCGATTCTCCGCCCGGGTTGGAGATTTTCTCCGCTAGAGGACTGGGGTTTGTGTTTTTCTCATCATCATTTCGTCTGCATCGACCCTCAACTCGCCCAATATGGCGTCAACTGAGAGAGACTTGTAACTCAGCGGCCAAACTTCCCCGGGTGGGCACTCCCGGCCATTAATGTTGTAAGATCATTTCAGTTCATTTCACTTCTAGTACCGATATTGTGCAGCTATGTATATGCTTCAGAATCAAAATTAAAAAGCCTAAGTAACCTAAGAATTATTATGGAATGAAGTTAATGATTTCCGATTTACAGTTTAATCATATCTATCACTCTGAAGACCAGTGAATCTCTGGCAAAATTTACTTCTCCTCAACAGTGCCAGGTTTGAAAACCACAGAAAATAACGTACAACAGTAATGAACCGCAACATAAAAATGTCAAAGCAAGCAGATTTATGTCACCGGCTGCAGGTCCGAAACCGCGCACTTTAACACAATGAACAAAATATGTTATCAGTGTCAAAACAGTATTACACAAACCTCTCATTTACTCCACTACACAGTACTTCGCGCTCAGACGTTAGCCGGCTGCAGTACGGTGGAACGAGTGACAAACAAACGGTGCGTGCAAATGTTGAAAAGCTGCACTTTCGGAAGGTCATAACTGCGTACTATCAGAATTAAGGCCCAAATGTTAGCGGGGAGTCGATATCTCGGGCTGATATCTTGCAAGTGCGTTTTTCTTTTTTTTTCCTTTAAAATATGTGGCTAAGTTTGTGATATTTCCCTGTTAATGGGACTGATGACCTCAGTAGTTAAGTCCCATAGTGCTCAGAACCATTTGAACCCTGTTAGTGACATACGAGTAGCGAGAGTATCTCGCTTGCAAGTGAGGCTGACGCACTTATTTAGTCTGATTCAATAGCATAGCAGTGAAGACGATTAATTCGAGACCGGCAACATACACTACTAGCCATTAAAGTTGCTGCACCACGAAGAAGGCGTGCTACAGACGCGAAATTTAACCGACAGGAGGAAGATGCTGTGATATGCAAATGATTAGCTTTTCAGAGCATTCACACAAGGTTGGCGCAGGTGGCGACACCTGCAACGTGCTGACATGAGGAAAGTTTCCAACGATTTCTCATACACAAACAGCAGTTGACCGGCGTTGCCTGGTGAAACGTTGTTGTGATGCCTCGTGTAAGGAGGAGAAACGCGTAGAATCACGTTTCTGACTTTGATAAAGGTCGGATTATAGCCTATCGCGATTGGGGTTTATCGTATCGCGAAATTGCTGCTCGCGTCGGTCGAGATCCAATGACTGTTAGCAGATATGTAATCGTTGGGTTCAGGAGGGTAATATGGAACGCTGTGCTGGATCCCAACGGCCTCGTATCACTAGCAGTCGAGACGACAGGCATGTTATCCGCATGGCTGTAACGGATCGTGCAGCCACGTCTCGATCCCTGAGTCAACAGATGGGGACGTTTGCATGACAACAACCATCTGCACGAATAGTTCGACGACGTTTGCAGCGGCATGGACTATCAGCTCGGAGACCATGGCAGCGGTTACCGTTGACGCTGCATCACAGACAGGAGCGCCTGCGAGGTGTACTTAACGACAAACCTGGGTGCACGAGTGGGAAAACGTCATTTTTTCGGACGTATCCAGGTTCTGTTTACACCATCATGACGATCGTATCCGTGTTTGGTGACATCGCAGCGAACGCACATTGGAAGCGTGTATTCATCATCGCCATACTGGCGCATCCCCGGGCGTGATGGTATGGGGTGCCGTTGGTTACACGTCTCGGTCACCTCGTGTTGGCATTGACGGCACTTTGCACAATGGACGTTACATTTCAGATGTGTTACGACCCGTGGCTGTACCCTTCATTCGATGCCTGCGAAACCCTACATTTCAGTAGGATAATGCACGACCGCGTGTTGCAGGTCCTGTACGGGCCTTTCTTGATACAGAAAATGTTCGCGTGCTGCCCTGACCAGCACATTCTCCAGATCTCTTACCAATTCAAACGTCTGGTCAATGGTGGCCGAGCAACTGGCTCGTCACAATACGCCAGTCAGTATTGTTGATGACCTGTGGTATCGTGTTGAAGCTGCATGTCCAGCTGTACCTGTACACGCCATCGAAGCTCTGTTTGACTCGATGCCCAGGCGTATCAAGGCCGTTATTACGGCCAGAGGTGGTTGTTGTGGGTACTGATTTCTCAGGATCTATGCACCCAAATTGCGTGAAAATGTAATCACGTGTCAGTTCTAGTATAATATATTTGTCCAATGAATACCCGTTTATCATCTGCATTTCTTCTTGGTGTAGCACTTTTAATAGCTAGTAGTGTACATTTACCCGCGTCCGTGGCCGAGGTTGCTACTGCACGCGTGTGTGGTGGAGCGTGACTCGGAAGCAATCCGGTCCCAATGCTGCCGGTGGAAAGTTTTCGCTGCTCCTATTACATCGACTAGGGGAGCAGACATACGAAAATGCCGTGCCTGTGTTATTCCGAATTACGATGCAAAGTTCCTTGGGGCATGAATGCATGTCCGAAGGAACAGGCACTGCTGCACTACATCCCTTATGAAATAAATGAAATGTATTCCCAGTTGCGAAATCGAACTACCATCGGCTGTATAATGGATTGACGACAGTGAAAATGTGTGCCGCACTAGGACTCGAATCCGGATTTCTCGCTTATCGCGAGCGGTCGCCTTACGATTTGGCTATCCAAGCACGACTCACGACCAGACGCAAATTTCCATATGTCGTCAACTGTGTGTCTTCAACTTGTACTCGTACGTCCATCATGTATATTCCTGTGCACGGGACACATGTTACTTGATAGTCGCTCGCCTGGTGTCGGCGGATAAATACGATATTGCGGTGCCTGTGTTAATGCAATATAATACAGGGTGATTCAAAAAGAATACCACAACTTTAAAAATGTGTATTTAATGAAAGAAACATAATATAACCTTCTGTTACACATCATTACAAAGAGTATTTAAAAAGGTTTTTTTTTTTTCACTCAAAAACAAGTTCAGAGATGTTCAATATGGCCCCCTCCAGACACACGAGCAATATCAACCCGATACTCCAACTCGTTCCACACTCTCTGTAGCATATCAGGCGTAACAGATTGGATAGCTGCTGTTATTTCTCGTTTCAAATCATCAATGGTGGCTGGGAGAGGTGGCCGAAACACCATATCCTTAACATACCCCCATAAGAAAAAATCGCAGGGGGTAAGATCAGGGCTTCCTGGAGGCCAGTTATGAAGTGCTCTGTCACGGGCTGCCTGGCGGCCGATCCATCGCCCCGGGTAGTTGACGTTCAGGTAGTTACGGACAGATAAGTGCCAATGTGGTGGCGCTCCATCCTGCTGAAATATGAATTGTTGTGCTTCTTGTTCGAGCTGAGGGAACAGCCAATTCTCTAACATCTCCAGATACTGTAGTCCAGTTACAGTAGCACCTTCGAAGAAAAAGGGACCAAAAACTTTATTGGCTGAAATGGCACAGAAAACGTTCACCTTAGGCGAGTCACGTTCATACTGAGTTGTTTCCCGCGGATTCTCAGTGCCCCATATACAGACATTGTGACGGTTGACTTTCCCGTTAGTGTGGAAAGTTGCTTCATCACTAAACACAATCTTTGAAACGAAGGATTCATCTGTTTCCATTTGAGCAAGGATAAAATCACAGAAATCGATTCTTTTAATCTTATCAGCTGCAGACAGTGCTTGAACCAATTTCAGACGATAAGGTTTCATAACTAACCTTTTTCGTAGGACTCTCCATACAGTTGATTGTGGAATTTGCAGCTCTCTGCTAGCTCTGCGAGTCGATTTTCCTGGGCTGCGAACAAATGCTTGCTGGATGCGTGCTACATTTTCATCACTCGTTCTCGGCCGTCCAGAACTTTTCTCTTTGCACAAACACCCATTCTCTTTAAACTGTTTATACCAACGTTTAATACACCACCTATCAGGAGGTTTAACACCATACTTCATTCGAAATGCACGCTGAACAACTGTCGTCGATTCACTTCTGCCGTACGCAATAACACAAAAAGCTTTCTGTTGAGCGGTCGCCATCTTAGCATCAACTGACGCTGACGCCTAGTCAACAGCGCCTCAAGCGAACAAATGTACAACCAAATGAAACTTTATAGCTCCCTTAATTCGCCGACAGATAGTGCTTAGCTCTGCCTTTTGTCGTTGCAGAGTTTTAAATTCCTAAAGTTGTGGTATTCTTTTTGAATCACCCTGTATATGCATGCATATCCGAAGAAACATTGCATAGTGAGGGCGTATGACTCTGTTAAAGCTGATCCATCCGTCGAATGGAAACTTTCAGCTCTGTGTCCACCTTGGTGCTGTTAGAGAGGAACAGACTGTTCGCTAGCACCGGGTTTCACACTCTCCCTTCCCTTCATCCATAACTTCACAACCCAGCACTACGCTGTACACACACTTGTCACCGTCATTTACGCGACACGGGTACAACATGACACTTCACAACGAATCGGAGGAACGCAACGGCAAACCACCTCCCCTAGGACCTTGCCAAGAAGGGCGATGCAAGATTCGCACGTTTGCTCCCCTGCGCTCGTTCCCTCAGTACGGGACTACTACAACTCTTGAAAAAACGTTTCCGACTAGACCTGCGGAATTTGTCTTCCGCGCCGCAAATCGTTAAAACTGCAGGAGCTGGAAAAAGCACGACGGCACTATATCTACGAGAAGGAGACAGGCGGAAAACCTCAACCGAGATATTCCGACCTAAGGGAATGATTCAACCTGAGTACGTCATGAGAATGTGGGTCTGGAGCATATTATTCTATAGAAGAGAAGAATGGAGCTAAACCTACAATACTACTCTGTAATTCCCATTTAAGTGCCTAGCAGAGGGTTCATCGAACCACCTTTAAGCTGTTTCTCTACCGTTCTAATCTCTATGAGTGCGCGAGTAAAACTAACACTTAAATGTTTGCATGCAAACTCTTATTTCTCTTATTTTATTACAGTGATCATATGTTTATGTGAAGGAGGACGTCAACAAAATATTTTCGCATTCGGAAGAGAAAGTCATAGGCTGAAGTTTCCTGAAGAGATCTCGCTGCAACGAAAATCGCCTTCGTCTTGATGGTCACCTCAACACCGCAACTATCGTATCATATTCGTGACAAATTCTCCCCTGTATCGCGGTAATACGAAACGAGATGCCCTCTTTGAAATTTTTCGATGTCCATGTCAGTCTTATATGGTAAGAATTCCATACCGCACAGAAATCAGAAGAGGACCGGACAAGCGTAGTGTATGAACTCTCTTCAGTACATTTATTGCTTCTTCTATTTGTTCTCACAATAAAACGCTGTCTTTTGTAAACTTTTCCATGGAATTTTCTAGGTGATTAATCCAGTTCAAATTTTTCGTCATTGTAATCCATTTACATTTGTGTGATTTATCGTGTAACCGAAATTTAATGAATAACTTTTACTACTCATGTCGATGGTCTTACACTTTTCATTGTTAGAGTCAATTGCGAATACAGATATCTTATCTAAATCATTTGGCAATTGATTTTTACCTTCTTATGGCTTTGCTAGGTTGTAAATGACAGCATCAACTCCAAGAAATCTACGAGGACTGCTCATATTGTCCCCTAAACCTTCTATATGGATTAGGAACAGCAGAGCGCCTATAACACTTCCTTGGGGATCGCCAGATATTACTTGTTTTACTCGATGACTTTTTGACAGTTTCCACGAACTGTGAGGACGACGACGACGACGACAGAATCGCAGGACACTGGGGAATAAATTCAGTGCTATTCAGTGCTATAGAAGGTAAAGCTTATGGTGGAAGGCGGGGGGGAATACATGTTGTAAGTAGGCTGTTTAGCTTTTTATATTTGGTAATGCCACGTAGCGCTCTGTATGAAAATCACTGACTGTGCTGTGTGCAGCCTGTAGCTGGTTTGCGTTGTTGGAATATTTGCTATTGTAGTGTTGGGCAGTTGGATGTGAACAGCGCGTAGCGTTGCGCAGTTGGAGGTGAGCCGCCAGCAGTGGTGGATGTGGGAAGAGAGATGGCAGAATTTTGAGAGCGGACGATCTGGACGTGTGTCCGCCAGAAAAACGAAATTTATAAGGCTGGATGTCATGAACTGCTATATACATTATGACTTTTGAACACTATTAAGGTAAATACGTTGTTTGTTCTCTATCAAAATCTTTCATTTGCTAACTATGCCTATCAGTAGTTAGTGCCTTCAGTAGTTAGACCCTTTTATTTAGCTGGCAGTATTGGCGCTCGTTGCATTGCAGTAGTTCGAGTAACGAAGATTTTTGTGAGGAAAGTAATTCATGAAAGGTATAGGTTATTGTTAGTCAGGGCCATTCTTTTGTAGGGATTATTGAAAGTCAGACTGCGTTGCGCTAAAAATATTGTGTGTCAGTTTAGTGATGATCAGAATAAGTAAAGAGAGAAATGTCTGAGTTTATTCAGTTTCGCTCAGCTGTTTGAAAATCAAACAACGTAAGAGGTTTACCAGCACAGTAATTGATAAATTTTTCTAAGGGGTAGTTTCAATGTAACAAATAATTAGATATGTGCAAGTGTTACTCTGGGATGATGAAGTTAGCCCTGGAGAGGGTGGCGTTGCAGTCCGCATAAAGACAGTGAGAAGACTGACGCTCTCTGTGGTGTGCGTACTGTAAGACCTTCAGTACACACACCATCAGATTATTTGACTTGGCGCTCTAACGAAGTAGGCGAGTGTCGGCAATATGTCTCGTGGTCTTATCGTGGCGTGCTTATCTTCTGCCGTTAGGTCAGACGATAGAAATTCCACTTGCACGCTTAGAGTAGCAGATCGACGGTGACCAACTTTAAACAGAACTTGATTAATTTTCACACACATTTATTAAAATAGTAACAAGCATAACCTTACGTAACTTGAGTCTGGATGCTATTTACAATTGACAATCTGAAGTTCCTTTGGTCTTGGTACGTTAATCTTATTCTCACATATCTCTGATACTTGACAAAGTGTCTATTCATTTATCTTCATGGCTATGTGCAGGAATATGATACTCTTATTAGACGCAGACTGAAACTTGACTATAGACTGGTACAGACTAATGCAGACTGGCACATATGGGTGAAGACAAATGCAGACTGACTAAATGGTTCAAATGGCTCTGAGCACTATGGGACTTAACATGTCATCAGTCCCCTAGAACTTAGAACTACTTAAACCTAACTAACCTAAGGACATCACACACATCCATGCCCGAGGCAGGATTCGAACCTGCGACCGTAGCAGTTGCGCGGTTCCGGACTGAGCGCCTAGAACCGCTAGACCACCGCGGCCGGCGCAGACTGACTAATCGGAGGTCTGTACACTCGTTATAATACTTCGCGCGTTCATGTATCGCTGCGCGAGTGTGATCCGCGAGGAGAAAAGGTTCTGCGTTACATATTAATACGTGAATCGGTGGAAGCCGAATTTGGTCCGTCTCTAAGGCAGCGCCATCTCGTAGTGCGGAGACGGACGAGCGCTGCGCCTGCGCTGTTGTGCTTAGCGGGGCGCTCTCTAGTGGGAAAGTTGTGTACGCGCTGACTACGCGGAACTATGTACACAACACTCTCCCTCCTCAACATAAAGAGACAATAAAATAATCCGGAAATAACTACACAGCTGAAGCTGCGGAGTAATCAATGAAAAATAAAAGGATATTTTCAAGCCACCAATTACAGCCACTGCAGAAGGTTTCTATCGACAGTATATAGTGGTTTTGCATCCTGCTGCAACTACAATATGGGACGTAGCGGTACTCGTAACATGACAATTTCAAAGAAAAGATGCGATTTTTGGTGGTAAAGGAGAAAGGAGCAAAGTTAGGTGGCTGTCGTCCAGGGTCGCTGAGCCGGCGGCTGGTTAAGGCTTCAAGCACACGCACGTTCACACGCACACGCACACGAACGAGATACCGCCCTGCCGCACAGGACACGCGGGGTGGGTCAGAGTACCCGCTCGCGAGATAGGCGCCGCACGTGACGATTGTTCTGCGCAGGCGCAGAGCGGCGCGCTGTGGCAACGTCACCGGAAATTGAATCGCGATTACTCTGGGCTGGCAGGGAGCTGACGCAGCCGAGCCCGTCACCGCCACAGACGTCCTGTCCTCGCTTTTTGTCACTCGCCCGCGCACGGCTGTCAGGGGGAGCGAACTCCGCGCTGAAGTAGCAGCCCGACCTAACGTGGTTGAAGGGAAGAGGCACACAGGGGGACTGGGTTCAACTCGTCAGGCGCCTAAAGAAAACACGGTTGAGCTTCCCGGGAGGGGCAAAATTAATGGAAATAAAAATGTGTATAGGTAACTAGCTACAGCTGTGAGATATTTATAGAAAAGCATTTTTATTTGCTATCAGTTGTATATGTTAGCCTGTATTTATTCTTGACCGGTTTCAGTTGATTCGGCCGTCATTAACAGGAAGAAAAAATTATAACATTTGTTGCTATACATTTTTAAACCAACAATTGCTACACTTCTTCTTCCAGTTAATGATGGTTGAAACAACCGAAACCGGTCAAGAATAAATGTAATGCATACATGAAAAATTTCATATTACCGTATTGAACTGCTGCCAAAATACTTCGGTTATGTAAGTAGTTTCAGACGTCTGACCATCATCAGGTTCGTAATACTCACAGAATCATATTAGGCGAAGTACAACATCGTTGCCACCAGTTGATAAAACCATGAATAATGCACTGTTATCATACCGTAATATAAATTACGTAGTTAGTCTATAAAAACTGTGTTAGTGGGTTTTTCGTGTTCATTTTAACAGTGTAATCGGCGTTAACACACTCGCTAGCACACTTTTTATATACTGACGACGTTATTTATATTACTGGGACGGATAACCTCAGTAGTTTGGTCCCTTAGCAATTCACACACATATTACAATACGATAACAGTGTATTATTCATGGTTTTGTCACTTGACGATAACGATTTTGTGTGTCATCTAACATGATGCTGTGAATATTTTTCTGAACATGATTATGGTCAGACGACTGAAATCGTCTGTATAAATAAAGTATATTACCAGCTGCTCAAGGTGGTAATGTGACATTTTTGAAATGTATAACCGCTTCTATATAGCTAATGGCAAATAAAAATGCTTTTCTATCAATGTAAATAGACTCTTGCCACCCAGTATCATTTATTTTTACGAATCAGTTGTTACCGGTATACCTGTATTAAGCTTACTGGAGTTAAAGAGTATTTTTCACCGAATGCGTTTCACTTCATTTATAAAGCATCTTCCGTGGCCATTTTGGAAATATGGGTACAAAATATGTGACTAAATTTTGGAATTTATTGATTAAAAGTTCGCAGCTCGTGGTCGTGCGGTAGCGTTCTCGCTTCCCGCGCCCGAGTTCCCGCGTTCGATTCCCGGCGGGGTCAGGGATTTTCTGTGCCTCGTGATGACTGGGTGTTGTGTGCTATCCTTAGGTTAGTTAGGTTTAAGTAGTTCTAAGTTCTAGGGGACTGATGACCATAGATGTTAAGTCCCATAGTGCTCAGAGCCAGTTGAACCATTATTGATTAAAACAGGATTTCCTTATAAATTTGGTGTACCATTAATTTAAGTCGTTTCTCCCTCTTGTTTACACACTCTGCGGACCATTGCCTTTTCCTTCGCTGTTTGCGGGGGTTGAGGTTTGCAAGGCACCAGGTTGGACAATCCCTCTTCCAAAATTCTTGCCTTTTTGTAATGCACGTTTTCTTAGGCTGCACTGGTGTTATTACCACTTCACCTCACTTTTATAAGGCGTCACAAGACAAACAGTACTGTAGTGTCACATGTTCTGCAATGAGCAAAATGTTTAAGAAAAAAATGCTTGAGAATGTATTTACAGCATGACAACACTCACAATTACACAGAAAAAATTTATAAATATAAATGTCTCAGACAGTTCCCTTATTTATATTTTTCGATCGGTCGCGAAATGGAAACCACAGCGAAAATCATTTTTTTTTTTTAAATTAGCAACATTTAATAACACCTACCAGCGCATTTCCGACTTAGACATCTGACGCAGCGTGGTATAAACTTTCCAATATAGTCATCACAAAAGGCAGTCGCCTGTGATTTCCGCCAATTCTCTGCACAGCTCTGCAGCTCGTTGTCTATGCCAAAATGCTGTCCTCAAATCCAGCGTTTCATGTGAGCAAAGAGATTAATATAAGAGGAAACCAAGTCTGGACTCTATGGTGGGTGATCAAACTATTTTCATCGTTAACACCGCAGGAGCGTCTGCGTTGCAGCTGCAGTGTGCGGCGTAGCATTGTCATGAAGAGGGACGACGCCTGATAACATTAATCTTCACTTGCTCGGAATTTTCCTTCGTAGACGATTTTCTCGAATCGTCGATCCGTTCGTTGAATAAGATCCTGCACCAAGAACGCATCGCATCATTCCTGCATCTCGGAAGTCTGTACATCCTACTCTAAAATTCCTGCAACGTTGCCGCTCTTTCCTGTCACTCACGCTGGTTACCGTTACGTCCGCTGCATGCAAATCCGGCGGAACCTCTCAGAATCAAGAAATCGAATGACAGAATGCACTTAACATTATTGCTCTAGGCAACTTTAAATACTCACTTTGAGTTCATAAGTGAAAAGTGCGACGGGACGATATAGGTGGGCGTTCTAGCTACGCCGCGTAACACATCTACACAAACTTTCATTACAGTCTGAATCTGGTTTTAATTTCGCGGCCGATGAGACCTTCAAAAATAAATAGTCCCCGTATGTAAATGTGTTCCTCTAATTTATAAGTTGGATAGGGTGCACTTACTCGATCTTTTCTCAAGTACGAAGTTCTTATACTTCCGTTTTGAGAGGGATGCGTAACACTTTTTTGGAAAACACGTCTCCATCACACTCAACTCCCTAACACGCTTTGTCGTCCTAATTTCTATCAGTGGGGACGGTAGACGACTGAGCGAGATACTGTCAGAGGGCCTTATATACCGAGGCGACAGAAGTTACAGGACAGCGATATGCATATACAGAGACGGCAGTAGTATTGCGTACACAAAATATAAAACTGCAGTGCATTGGTGGAGTCGTCATTTGTACTCAGGTAATTCATATGAAAAGGTTTAGGACGTGATCATGGCTGCGCGACGGGAATTAACAGACTTTGAACGTGGAATAGAAGTTGGAGCCACATGTACGCCATTTAGGAAATCCTTACGGAATTCAATATTCAGAGATTCACCATCTCAAGAGTGTGGCGAGAATACCACATTTCAGGGATAACCTCTCACCAAGGATAATGAAGAAGCCGGCGGCGTTCATTTAACAACCGAGAGCAGCAGTGTTTGCGTAGAGCAGTCACTGCTAACAGACAAGCAACACTTCTTGAAATAACCGTAGAGATCATTGTAGGACACACGAAGGACGTATTCAGTAGTACAGTGCGATGAAATCTGGCGCTAAAGGGCTATGGCAGCCGATGCCAGTGCCCTTGCTGACAGTGCGACATCGCCTCTCCTGCACTCGTGACCACATAGATTCGACCCTAGACGACTGCAAAAGTGTAGCCTGGACAGTTGGGTGCCGATTTCAGTTGTTAAGAGTTGATGGTAGGGTCTGAGTGAGGCGCAGACCCCACGAAGTCACGGACCCAAATTGTCAACAAGGCACTGTCCAAGCTGGTAGTGGTTCCTTAGTGATGTGGGCTGTGTTTACATGGAATGGACTGGGCCCTCGGGTCCAAATGAACCGATCATTGACTGGAGTTGGTTATGTTCGGCTACTTGGAGACCCTTTGCATCCATCCATAGACTTCATGTTCCCGAATAACGATGGAATTTATATGGGTGGCAATGCACTACTTCACCGGCCACAAATGTTGGCAATTGGTTTGGAGAGCATTCAAGAACATTCGAGCGAATGGTTTCACCACCCAGATCGCCCAACATGAAGGCTATCGAATATCTATAGAACGTAATCGTGCACAAAATCCTGTAACGCCAACACTTCCGCAATTACATCTACGTGATTACTCTGCTATTCACAATAAAGTGCCTGGCAGAGGGTTCAAAGAACCACCTTCAAGCTGTCTCTCTACCGTTCCACTTTCGAAGGGCACACGGGAAAAACGAACACTTAAATTTTTCTGTGCGAGCCCTGATTTCTCTTATTTTATCGTGATGACCATTTCTCCCTATGTAAGTGGGTGCCAACAGAATGCTTTCGCAATCCGAGGAGAAAACTGGTGATTGAAATTTCATGACAAGATCCCGTCGCAACGAAAAACACCTTTGTTTTAATGATTGCCACTCCATTTCACGTTATCATTCTGTGACACTATATCCCATATTTCGCGATAATACAAACGAGCTGCCCTTCTTCGTACATTTTCGATGTCATCCGTCACTCCCACCTGATGCGGATCCCACACCGCACGGCAATACTACAGAGTATGGCGGACAAGCGTGGTGTAAGCAGTCTCTTTAGTAGACGTGTTGCATCTTCTAAGTGTTCTGCCAACGAATCACAGTCTTTGGCTTGCTCTGCCCACAATAATATCTATGTGATCGTTTCGATTTAGGTTATTTGTAATCTCTAAGTATTTAGTTGAATTTACAGCCCTCAGATTTGTGTGACTTATCGCGTAATCGAAATTTAACTGATTTCTTTAATACTCATGTCAATAACTTCACACTTTTAGTTATTCAGGGTCAATTGCCACTTCTCGCACCAAACGGATATCTTATCTAAATCATTTTGCAAGTCGTTTTGATCATCTGATGACTTTACAAGACGGTAAATGACAGCATCATCTGCAAACACTTTAAGACGGCTACTCATATTGTCTCCTATGTCGTTAATAGAGATCAGGAGCAATAGAGGGCCTATAACACTTCCTTGGGGAACGCCGGATATTACTTCTGTTTTACTCGACGACTTTCCGTCTATTACTACGAACTGTGACCTTCCTGACAGGAAATCACGAATCCAGTCGCACAACTGAGGCGATACTCCGTGGGCACGCAGTTTGGTTAGGAGACGCTTGTGAGGAACGGTGCCGAAAGCCATCTGGAAATCTAAAAATATGAAATCAATTTGACATCCCCTGTCGATAGCGCTGATTACTTCGTGAGTATAAAGAGCTAGTTGTGTTTCACAAGAACGATATTTTCTGTAACCATGCTGACTATGTGTCAATAAATAGTTTTCTTCGAGGTACTTCATAATGTTCGAATACAGTATATGTTCCGAACCCTACTTAAAATCGACGTTAGTGATATGGGCCTGTAATTAAGTGGATTACTCCTACTTCCCTTTTTGGGTACTGGTGTGATTTGAGCAATTTTCCAGTCTTTAGGTACGGATCTTTCTGTGAGCGAGTGGTTGTATATAATTGCTAAATATGGAGCTATTTTATGAGCATACCTGATTGGTATACAATCTGGACCGGAAATCTTGCCTTTATTAAATGTTTTAAGCTGCTTCGTTGCTCCGAGGATATTGTTTCTCATCTTGGCAGTTGTTCTTGTTTGGAATTCAGGAATATTTACTTCGTCTTCTCTGGTGAAGGAGTTTCGGAAAACCGTGTTTAATAACTCTGCTTTAGAGGCACTGTGATCAGTGACTTCACCGTTTACGGACGGCTATAGAGGCAGGTAGGGTCTGTATATCTGCAGGGGACTTACAACGAGTGTTTGGTATATGCTACGTCGAGGTGCTGTATTAAGCCGTGCAAAAGGAGGTCTTATACGATATTAGGAGGCACCCCATGATTTTTGTCACCACAGTGGATTTTTTATAGTAATAAAAGAAAGAAAAACTGTCGTTAAAAGACTTGCCGCCCCCTTCAGTCGCTTCTTCTGGCGTTTCTAGAAGCTCGCAGTGTTCAGCATGATGTTATATTCTTCCATATCCTAACCATTCCAAATAGTATTTGGAAAGGAAGGAGGTGGCCCATTGAGGGTTCATCCCGGCGTTGTGAGGCGCGAGATGGCGGCCATAAATATTTGAGCCCCGCCAGTCGGAGCGGGCGGCCATTCCTCAGCGCTGGCCAGCGTTTACCCCAGTGCCGCCCTGGCCTTTTATTTGCCTACCACTCCCAACGCCCAGCGCCTTCGGTAAATAAGGACCGTCGAGGTAAATCCTGGGCGGCCATTTGGCCCGTCCGGGAAGGAAGTGCAAGGTGGGCGTGTGTGGGCCGTCCCGCTAGAGTGGAGAGGGGTGGGTGGTGGGGGGAAAGGTCCAGCGTGGGGTGGGTGGAGGGGAGAGGCACTTCTGCTGAGCCCGGAGCAACTGCCGGGGCAGCTTCCAGGGGGCACCCCAGTCAGGCCACGAGGAAGTGTGGCTGACCTCACACCGACACCTCACGTTACCTCTACAGAGCAGCCATCAACACCTGTCTGCAAGGTTGGGGGGTACTTACCTCTTCCTGGAATCCGGGTTAGAGGCTGTTTATTCATTACAGACTTCTCACTAACTTCTAGATTTCTACTGGCACTAGGCGCCGAGAGTTAAATGTTATCTGTGGTGAGGTGTTCAAATAATCTTTGTCACTCTGTAAATACTGTTTTTCATATCAATATCGATATGCATAACAGACACAGAGCAAAACTATGTAGATGAGTAATCTTTAACTTTTGCTACAATATCTTTGCGTTGCTACACCGCCTCTGCCTGAGAGCGCTAGAAGAAAAAAAAAATAATAAAATGAAAATAAAATAAAAATTGTTCAAATGGCTCTGAGCACCATGGGACTTCACTTCTGAGGTCATCAGTTCCCTAGAACTTAGAACTACTTAAACCTAACTAACTTAAGGACATCACACACATCCATGCCCGAGGTACGATTCGAACCTGCGACCATAGCGGTCGCGCGGTTCCATACTGTACCGCCTAGAACCGCTCGGCCACTCCGGCCGGCGTGCTAGAAAAAGTTACACGTATTCTAAGTTGACCAGTTTTGAGTAGCATGCGTATTTTGAAGAATGTCCAAGAAATTTTCTTTGTAAGTGTGACATGAGACTGGTGGAATTGGAGTACGAATATTTTTGATGCATTTATCGGGAGAAAAGCTAAAGAGATTATTTGTGAGTTTTTATGGAATATTGAGAGGTTTGAAGTAAGCACACAAGCACGCAGCATTGTTTCGTGTTATTGAGACTGTACTAACGAAGTTCAGATAGTAGGACTGTTATATGGATTGCCTTGATATGAAGATTAGAGTCTCCTTGCTTGAAATAATTTCTTAATGTTACGTTATGTAAACACTATTATGAAAATTTAGTTGATTTCTCAAGAATTACTTTTTAATGCAGAGTTTCATTAAAATTTTGTCAGAAATCAATACGTACCAGATAAAATTCCCACCCTACATTCAGTTTATTACATGCATATGCACATTGCAGACATGTGGCACGAGATATTCAGTAGTAATCTTTGATGCTGCTTTGGTTGTCTATGCTGTGTGCCGCTTTCAAGAAATCTGCAAAAATCATAGTCGAGACGCTAGGTAAGTGAAAATATAACTTAGAGCAAGAAATTTCTTTTTAAGCTTAGTTGCACATTTATTTCAGTTGTAAGGTTACATTCAGGGTAACATTGCATTCTTATGGAAACAGTCAGCTTCAATTTGTAGCCAGTGTTGAGGAAATCATACTGAGTTTTTGTACACTCATCAAATAAAGTTTTGCATCACCCCGCTTCCCAGAACTCGTGAAGGATGACTTTTACTGTGAATATTGTATGACAGACACATTTCCTTTGACTGTTCACAGATGTCACTAAACGCGCCGAAGGATGTAAACAACCAAGCATTGAGCAGCACCTGTTAGACGGAGGGGGTCCGACAGCCGATCAGTTCCAGTCATTCCACCAGGAAGGAGGTACACAGCTCGTGTTGTCTGTAGTTCAACCATGCCTAGACTGTCAATATCGCGGTTCGATAGCGTCCGCATTGTTACTTTGTGCCAGGAAGGATTCTCAACAAGGGAAGTGTCCAGGCGTCTCGAAGTGAACCAAAGCGATGTTGTTCGGACATGCAGGAGATACAGGGAGACGGGAACTCTCGATGACTTGCCTCACTCAGGCCGCCCACTGGCTACTACTGCAGTGGATGACCGCTATCTACGTATTATGGCTCGGAGGAACCCTAAACTCAACGCCACCATGTTGAATAATTCTTTTTGTGCTGCCACAGGAAGTCGTGTTACGACTCAAACTGTGCGCAACAGGCTGCATGACGCTCAACTTCACTCCCGACGTCCATGGCGAGGTCCACTTTTGCAACCATGACAGCATGAAGCGTGGTACAGATGGGCCCAACAATATCCCGAATGGACCATCTACCTACATTTACATTTATACTCCGCAAGCCACCCAACGGTGTGTGGCGGAGGGCACTTTACGTGCCACTGTCATTACCTCCCTTTCCTGTTCCAGTCGCGTATGGTTCGCGGGAAGAACGACTGTCTGAAAGCCTCCGTGCGCGCTCTAATCTCTCTAATTTTACATTCGTGATCTCCTCGGGAGGTATAAGTAGGGGGAAGCATTATATTCGATACCTCATCCAGAAACGCACCCTCTCGAAACCTGGCGAGCAAGCTACCCCGCGATGCAGAGCGCCTCTGTTGCAGAGTCTGCCACTTGAGTTTATTAAACATCTCCGTAACGCTATCACGGTTACTAAATAACCCTGTGACGAAACGCGCCGCTCTTCTTTGGATCTTCTCTATCTCCTCCGTCAAACCGATCTGGTACGGATCCCACACTGATGAGCAATACTCAAGTATAGGTCGAACGAGTGTTTTGTAAGCCACCTCCTTTGTTGATGGACTACATTTTCTAAGGACTCTCCCAATGAATCTCAACCTGGTACCCGCCTTACCAACAATTAATTTTATACGATCATTCCACTTCAAATCGTTCCGCACGCATACTCCCAGATATTTTACAGAAGTAACTGCTACCAGTGTTTGTTCCGCTATCATATAATCATACAATAAAGGATCCTTCTTTCTATGTATTCGCAATACATTACATTTGTCTATGTTAAGGGCCAGTTGCCACTCCCTGCACCAAGTGCCTATCCGCTGCAGATCTTCCTGCATTTCGCTGCAATTTCTAATGCTGCAACCTCTCTGTATACTACAGCATCATCCGCGAAAAGCCGCATAGAACTTCCGACACTATCTACTAGGTCATTTATATATATTGTGAGAAGCAATGGTCCCATAACACTCCCCTGTGGCACGCCAGAGTTTACTTTAACGTCTGTAGACGTCTCTCCATTGAGAACAGCATGCTGTGTTCTGTTTGCTAAAAACTCTTCAATCCAGCCACACAGCTGGTCTGATATTCCGTAGGCTCTTACTTTGTTTATCAGGCGACAGTGCGGAACTGTATCGAACGCCTTCCGGAAGTCAAGAAAAATAGCATCTACCTGGGAGCCTGTATCTAATATTTTCTGGGTCTCATGAACAGGATTGGCGTCACGTTCTCTTCACCGACGAGTTTTGCATATGCTTTCAACCAGACAATCGTCGGAGACGTGTTTGGAGGCAACCCTGTCAGGTTGAACGCCTTAGACAGACCCCAGCGAGTGCAGCAAGGTGAAGGTTCCCTGCTGTTTTGGGGTGGCATTATGGTTCAAATGGCTCGGAGCACTATGAGGCTTAACATCTGAGGTCATCAGTCCCCTAGAACTCAGAACTACTTAAACCTAACTAACCTAAGGGCTTCACACACATTCATGCCCGAGGCACGATTCGAACCTGCGACCGTAGCAGCAGCGCGGTTCCGGACTGAAGCGCGTAGAACCGCTCGGTCACAGCGGCCGGCTACCTGTCACAGATGCTATCGTTGATCTCTCAGCGATACGCATGTTTTAGTGCATTTTAGTATACCATTATTATGAAACAATTATAATGGTCGTTAGAAGCACCGAAGGCACTGGCGTTCCATGAAACACGGAATGTAATTACACATTGTTTAAATGCAGAGTTGAGTCATTCTTTTTCACAGTAGATAAAAATGCAATTAAGTGTTAAGTCACAGTTATATGCCGGTAGCTCCTTAACAGAGCAATACTGTTAAATATACGTATTTGCTTTCTTTCACCTCTTTGCGAGTATATCTTCCCAAAGATATCTATGGTTAAGATTAACTGAGAAACAATTGAACGAAACTCTGTTACAGGAAGAATATGCTAGTGAATGTAGTCTGTTTCCATACCGGAATCGCTTAGTATTATTGTATCCGATTATGAGAGCGTTGTTTTCCTTGTGATATCTTGACAGGCGCAAACATCTACCAGTTACCTTACAAACAGGAAAATGTGCAGTATTTCGGATGCGACACGCAACGAGTGGTATTTAAAGCAGATTCATCTCTGTCCATAAAAGTATTATGCTAATATTGTGTTTTAAGCGCAGGAGGAAATACCTGAAAAAGAAAACTCATTTTCTTCTTGAATTACTGCGGCAGCGATAGCCACAAGAGAGTTATTTACTTCAAAAAATGGAGTATAAACATAATTTGTTGCGTGAAATGAGAGTAAACAGTAATTACATAACAAACAGAAATCCCCTCCTGTTGGAAGGCTCTGCGAGGAATTATTAAAGAGTGTGTGACGTAGCGGCATAGCGGAAAGGACAACAGCTTACACGTGTGGCGTTCGGCAAGCTTTCTAGTTTCCATCGATCCTCCTACCATTGTCTTAGAGAGCATTCTGCGCACCACGGACTGAAGAACGTCTAGAGTCTATAGAGCTGTGATGGAAGTGTTTAAAAAAATAACTAACCAAACCCAGACTCACAGTGTGAGTGATGGTGCTATAGGAATTATGTGACTTCAGTGTTTTGTAGCTAAAGCTATTTGTCGATTGTACTCTTCTAGTGCTACAGTGAATGACTGCAATGGAGATTACAAGCTGGAGACATTTGTGCAACTAGGTGCGATGGCATTCTGTTTGTAGACTGAAAACATGCCAGAAACAGGTGGTAATCGCGACGTGGTTAAGGACTGGTGATCAGTGAAGTGCAAAGAAACCCAGGTGTCCATGTAGAGGATTGTATGCAAGGAACAAAGATTTTTCACTGCTTAATCCGCATAAGAAAAGGAAAATTATGGAACGGTATATGATTTCTGAGTACAGAAGTTCCTATAACCTTTTGGAAAAAATTCCGTTTTATCGCACTCAGGGTGTAATTAATAACTTGAAGCATCTTTGTAATTAACTGAATTTTGTCGAAGCTGAAAGCACCTTCGTGGTTGTGTGTGGGCTGCCCTGTTACAGTATTCAACAGTGTACAGTATTGGGGAGACCAGGTTAGTTGTTACACGGAGAAACTTCTAACACGGAAATTTTTAATAAATCGCTGGTAACAACACACTTCCCTTCCAGTAAACGGTAGCACCTGGTAGTACAGCTCTCCTGCTAATCGCTGGAAGGTAGGCTGTCAGCTTTAGAGAGACTGTGAGACGAAAAATTTGTTTCTTTGTCGGTTTTCAATTTTCTCTTCTCTGAGTATTTTTTTAATAGTGACATAGGCTTTCTGCACATCTGTGTATGGGCTGTATCATGTGAAAGTCTTAACTTCAGGTGAGTGATAAAATGTTTAAAATTTATCTGCACTTGGAACTCGTTGCTTATCTACAATCAAATATGAATGGCTATGTACGAGGCAGTTTGTTACAATTTCGTTGGGGCTAGTTGTTACAATGTAATAACTTGCCCTGTGGCGTGTGTAGTTTCTTATTATGTACTTCTCTGGAAGAGGGCAACATAAGAAATTACCAAAAGAAGATATACAGAGGCACAAAACCAGAAGAAACTTATAGCAAAATGAGGGAAAAAAAGATAATGAGTAGTTCTTCATTAAGGAAGGCTGTCTGTATATATGGAATAAATTTCGTGACGGGTACAGTGAAAAGATGGTTATCTCTCAGTGCAAGTGAGATGACGTACACGAAGACCTAGAAGCATAAGAAAAATGTGGGAAGAGAGATGTCATGTGACGAAGAAGATGGTAGGTTCTGTATTTAGTGTGCTGAACCTCATTCATTATCAGTGCAACCAACAAAATGGCTCCAGTGAACTTTTTTGGAGCACAGATTCATGATTCGTGTATAAGTTTTGATAAATATTACCCTCGGCGATTTGTGTCTCAACGATGATGAAATGATGATGAGTACAAACCGACACCAAGTCCCTGACTGCCATGAAGGGGGACAGGGATCGATTCCCGGCAGGACTGAAAATTATAATCCACTCGGGAACTGGGATGTTGTGTTGTTCTCATCTTCATTTCATCATCATCGACATGCAATTTGCCGAAGTAGCGTCAAATAGAAAGTCTTGAACTTGGAGCCTGAAAAACCCCAAATGGGTTTCCTGGCCAATAATGCCATATCGTTGTTTCATTTTTTGTGGCTGGAATGCTGAGTTCTTGGTAGAGAGGACGCAGCACGTTATCTCGAAAGAACAGTCGTTGACAGATGTAGAAATAACTTCCCCATGGAAGTATGTTGGGACCATTGCTATTCATGTTGTACTGTATATTAATAACCTTGCAGGAAATACTTTAATCACGTAACGCCTGAAAAAACCTGCACAAATAGTAAGTCTGATCTTAACAGGCTTTCGAAGTAGTGCAAAGGTAAGCAACTTGTTTAAATTTTCAGAAATGTAATGTGCATTTCACAACATTTCGCTTCATACTCCACTCGATCGTATTTTAGAAACAGGTGCCACCAAGTCACATATGGCATCTACTGTCTTGATCTACGGGTTTCAAGGACGTCATATGAGAAAACTGCGAGATGAGTATTAGGCAGTCGATGGTTTTGGAATCCATGCTACTTGTCACGGAGGAGGTCATTCTATTCGAGTTTCTTCATTACGTTTGAGCTTATAATCTGTTCTAAGATTCTACAACAAATAAATGTCTCGAATGTTGGACGATATTTTTTTGTGGATAACTTCGGCTATCTTTTTTGTAGACAGGTGTGATCTGTGCTTTCGTCCAATTACTGTGTACAAATTAAGGATGGCTGTTATCACTGAAACAACTATTTTTCCGTTATGTCGGTTTTCTTCCACGCCAGTTTAACCTGAATGTTAAAACCACTCAAAATAACCGGTTTCAGAAAAAACAGATTTTCAATTTTGTATTTCTATTATTTCCTGTAATAAACGTGGAAATCGAGCAAATACTGAAAAATTTTGACTCTCTCCGTTTGAAGTTACACTGAATTAAAGTATTAAATTAAGTAAGCAAATAAAAGAAAACTTAGTCCGTCCAACGCTCGCCGCTTTCCTCGAAAAGTCGTAAGGTGGCTTGAAAACTATAAAAAATCACCAGTATTCTCCTACTGATTCTAATTTTTCGAAATTCTGCTCTAAAATCATGTTGTCATTGGTCGATCGTAGCACTATTTGGGCTTTACAGATAAGCAGTGCGAACAGGTGAAAAATGAGGTTGAAAGACTATTTTTCTTGTTAATTTATCTGTTTACAAGGGCTACATGCAGATAAAGCCATATTATGTAGACACAAGGCAACAGCTACTTCTATTTTATTGTGTAGCATAAATGGCTTTTATTTATTATTGTTTCCATTATTTCCTTCCTCTTTTTCTATTTCATAGAAATGGCAGACATAACCTTAATTTTTTTAAGGCAAATGAAGCATTGTACTTCGTTCCTACGTCACTTCGCAAAAATATTTCCAGAGCAGGGTTGGTGCCATTCTGCAATACATCGGATGTCCTGCGACAACAGCGAGAAACTGGCGTATAGAGGAGGTGGGGTCAAGGTTTACACACTGGACGTACACGTATACTTCAACCATGACACTTGGCAGCAGGGACGTAACTGTCTCAGCAGTGCTGTACCAATTCTTATTCTCACATGTTTGTTGCTCGTTTCTGTCGGCATTGCTATTAAAATAGCGGATCGATTTTCCAATTTTCTATAATAACGCAGTATTCCAAATATTACGAATAAAGGTCTATTTGAAAACGAAAACTTTTTAGCACAGCTGCTACGGCTAATTGCTATTTCGATATGTTTACTCGGTTATCAGTAGAAAATAAAAAAAAATACCTGCTACAGCAGAGACCAAATAAATACCGAAAAATACCGCTTATTCGGAACTGAAATTCCGGTATCGGTTTTTCCCTCTCTAATACTAATCCTACTGTAGGGTTTTGAGGTTAGTTCCTTAACCGCAGTTCGATACTCGGCAACCATCTCTAAGTCATATGGCCGTTATCTCCTCCAGGGGCAATTCTAGAAGTCGGAGGGTAAAAACGTGTCTACAGAATGTGTGCGCCCGGGGAAATAATACGATTTGACCCAGATGTCTGGCGATTTCGAAGTTTTCATCTGGGGTGAGCAATTTCAGTGTTGGTAGGCATACTCGGCATATTTAGCTTTCTTGATTCTTGTAAGTGGAAATCGTACATTAATATACATCCAATGTATATTAATAAATAATAAGACGCCAATTTTAAGTTAAATGATATTTATTGGTTTAGATAGTAAGCTATTTGGCGCTCTTATTGTCTTGTTAAAATGTGTCTGAAATATATTGCAACCTATATTGCTACATAATTATTAAAAAAAATGATTGAATCTGTTGAAGTAATATATTCGCTGACTTCTGAAGTCATTTTATCCTCTGTAATATGATACTCCATGGGGGTGGGGGGGGGGGGCTATAGCCCCCATAGCCTCCACCTTGCCACCTCCGCTGATCTCCTCCATACCAGAACTAGAGCCATACGTGTAATATTCTGGCCTTAACGAACATCTGTCGATGACCTGCAGACCCCAACGCTAGAACGCGTCTAAGATGTGAGTGAGCAAGAAGCGGGCGTGGTCCTCTACGGCGCCGGGCTGGAAGACGGCCGGCTGTTCCGGCGACAAAGCGGTTAAAATTCTGCGGCTGCGGGGACCGCAACCAGCATTGTTCGGTCCGCGGCAATAATTCACGCGCAGCAGCGGCCGGCGCCGCCATATTTCGCGCGCTAGTCGCCGAAAGTGCGGGGGCGTGTATAATTCAGTGCGCCACTCGTCTTGCCGGAATACATTACGAGCAACCGCGGTCACAGCTGCATTAACGTCTTATCCCTCCCCCCCCCCCTCCGACCGGCGGACCCGCCCCTCCCCTCCCCTCCTGGTTTTTCGTCGCAGCAGATGACCTCGCCATCTTAATATTTCACACCCCGGAAAGGACAAGCGGGTATGAATATAGGGGAGGACCGGTTTCTGAGAAATTGCTCCTAGTATAATTCTTAGTACAACTGAGTAAGGGCTCTGTCCATAAGACGTAAAAGTCAACATATGTCAGCCAACATACTGACGATTCATCGTCTCATCTTTCCTCGTACTTAACCTTCACGCGCTCGCGCGGGCAGTGAAGTGACCGCCTTTTTGCAACTTCGCGCCATACTTACTCCACAAAGGTATCGAGGGACACGTATTCTCTAGTTGCACCTTTTTCCGACAGATTCTGCTCAAGGTTCGTCCAAGTCGCACCTCTCTGCCTCTCAGGACAAGTTCAAATAGGTCCGAACACGTTCGGCGGTCAGTTTACCGCCTTGCGAGCGCTTACGGCACTTACAAACACGGTTAGGTTACCGCCTTACGAGACTTTGTTCTACTCGTCTACTTCGGAATGTAAGTATTTCCTTTTGTAATTACCCTATAATTCCTCAATTTTATAGACTCTTCCAATTCTCTAGTGAACGTGCATGTGCTCCAGAATTTCGACATCAAGAAGAACACAAAGGTGGCCTGCATATATATTTTTCCGCTCACTTGACTTGGCAGGAATAAATTCGTTACGCATTTTTCAATTCAACGCAGGTAATATGAAAGAAAAAACGAGAAGACAATTTTAACATGCGTTATCTTTGGAACTGATGAGCGAAAACCTGAAAGAAAGAGCTAAATTGAAGCATTTACCAAAAGATTTGTTAGTATTTTTGAAAAATTACAGAGAGAGTGACGTAGTTTATCCAGCTGTATCAACCCCTACAAGGAGAGGAATATGTTATTTGTGTGGCTGAAAAAAGAATATAAAAACAAAGCGAGAATGCGGAGAATGTGGAAGAAACGTCTGTCTACGACATTCAGCCACATTCAACCACGACAGTTACATGCAATAATTGTTGCCAGCCTCAAAACGAAACTGAAATGGATATAGACTGATCAGCATTTTTCATCTGAAAAAATGTTTGTGACGTTTTCAATCAAAAATTCTTTTTTCAAAGCAAAATTAGCTCTTCTTGTGACGAGTTAAGACACTGAATAATTGTAGTCTTCAGTATTACGTTATATAGTCCCAAACCATTACAATTAAAAAAATGTTCTTATATTTCATTATATTTCATTTGGGTATTTGGCTTCCTTTTTGTATTCCATTGTATATTTTATTCTTAAATAAATAATTATGATTACAAATGTGTTTGCAATATTGTGTGAGATATCCTATGTCGATATTTTATGGAAATATGATCTTTAAAAACGGAAAACGTCAAGAGATTTAAGCAACGTGCAGTCACTGAATTCTTGACAGGACAAAGTATCACTCCAAAGGAGATTCATGAGAGACTGAAAGCAGTTTATGGTGGTTGTGTTGATGTGAGTACTGTGCGTCGCTGGGCGAGACCATCTGACATGCGTGACAGACAAAGAGTTGGACGTCCTGTGACAGCAGCCACCGAGTTTCACGAGCAAAACGTTGACAGACTGATTCAGGACGATAGTCGTATAACTCGGAGAGAAACTGCAAGCACAATCAGCATTTCACAAGAACGTGTGGGTCACATTATCACTTTGCTTGGCTATCGGAAGATCTGTGCACGATGAGTAATCCGCATGCTGACTCCTGAAATGAAAACGCGCAGACTTGAAATTTGCCAGGAACTCCTCTCGAGTTACGAGAGTGAAGGTGATGCCTTTCTCCATTCAGTTGTGACAGGAGACGAAACGTGGGTACACCATTATGACGGAACTGTGAGGCTGTGGTTGCGGAAACAAAGTGTCGAATTCTTCCGTGGCGGCTTCAGAAAAATAGTTCATAGTTTCCAGAAATGTATCCAACTGGCTGGTGATTATGCGGAAAAGTGAATATTAGTAATTAAAGATCTCATTAGAAGGATCATTTCTGCGTTTGATTCATTACAATATTCCCATCCAAACCCAATTAACGAAGATGGAGGCATTACTTTTCATTCAACCCTCGTAAATGTTAACATCACTGACGGTTTAGCCTTAGTCCTTTTCCGATTGGCCAACTGCAGTCTACAAGGCAGTACGAGGAGCGATCGGTGATTGTGGGACATATGATTAGCATGTCTCCAGTTCTTCCGGCCGGTATTACCAGTAGATGGGCCCCGGTGATGCCGTTGCTTCTTTATTCAGGAAAATTCTCATGTGGCCTCATGAGGCTGACTGGATCCAGTTTCACACCTCCATACCTCAGAAAGGACACTGAGGAGGTACCTGGGTCCGTCCGCATTGAAGGCAGTGACTCTAACCATTCGGCTACGGAGACGGCAATGAAAATGCAGGGTGTCCAGGCTAGAGGTATACACGAACAAATCCCTGTAACGAAAGAACTCGACATTTTACTTTGTTATGTGGCAATACTGACCTTACGACTTATCTTAGAAGAAAGATTAAGGAAAGGCAAACCTACGTTTCTAGCATTTGTAGACTTAGAGAAAGCTTTTGACAATGTTGACTGGAATACTCTCTTTCAAATTCTAAAGGTGGCAGGGGTAAAATACAGGGAGCGAAAGGCTATTTACAATTTGTACAGAAACCAGATGGCAGTTATAAGAGTCGAGGGACATGAAAGGGAAGCAGTGGTTGGGAAAGAGTAAGACAGGGTTGTAGCCTCTCCCCGATGTTGTTCAATCTGTATATTGAGCAAGCAGTAAAGGAAACAAAAGAAAAATTAGGAGTAGGTATTAAAATTCATGGAGAAGAAATAAAAACTTTGAGGTTCGCCGATGACATTGTAATTCTGTCAGAAACAGCAAAGGACTTGGAAGAGCAGTTGAATGGAATCGACAGTGTCTTGAAAGGAGGATATAAGATGAACATCAACAAAAGCAAAACGAGGATAATGGAATGTAGTCTAATTAAGTCGGGTGATGCTGAGGGAATTAGATTAGGAAATGAGGCACTTAAAGTAGTAAAAGAGTTTTGCTATTTGGGGAGCAAAATAACTGATGATGGTCGAAGTAGAGAGGATATAAAATGTAGGCTGGCAATGGCAAGGAAAGCGTTTCTGAAGAAGAGAAATTTGTTAACATCCAGTATTGATTTAAGTGTCAGGAAGTCATTTCTGAAAGTATTCGTATGGAGTGTAGCCATGTATGGAAGTGAAACATGGACGATAAATAGTTTGGAAAAGAAGAGAATAGAAGCTTTCGAAATGTGGTGCTACAGAAATGCTGAAGATTAGATGGGTAGATCACATAACTAATGAGGAAGTATTGAATAGGATTGGGGAGAAGAGAAGTTTGTGGCACAACTTGACCAGAAGAAGGGATCGGTTGGTAGCACATGTTCTGAGACATCAAGGGATCACCAATTTAGTATTGGAGGGCAGCGTGGAGGGTAAAAATCGTAGAGGGAGACCAAGAGATGAATACACTAAGCAGATTCAGAAGGATGTAGGTTGCAGTAGGTACTGGGAGATGAAAAAGCTTGCACAGGATAGAGTGGCATGGAGAGCTGCATCAAACCAGTCTCAGGACTGAAGACCACAACAACAACAACATGTAAAAACGCAACCGACAGACACATTCTCCAAGATGTGATACTCAGCGTTTCGTGGACAGCACTGAGTCGCAGGGTGCATGAACGCCAGTGACAGGGCTCACCTATCTCGACATATTGGCGAACTATTCAGCTCCTCAGAAATATGCCGACGTCATTAGCAGAACATCCCGATGCCGCAACAATCCTGCCCACTAGGTTCTCCAGCAATGTAACACGTGCTTCACGCAGAAGGCTCTGCAAATAATCCTCATAGGAAAAAATCAGTTGGGGACAGATCTGGTGATGGTTGCGGCTCTGCTACTGGCCCACCGCGACCAATCCAGAGGCCGGAAATTTTGCCTGCAGATGTGCCCTCGCTTGCCTCACTTGTCTGCTGTAATGCGCGTGGGCTTCGTCATGCTGAAATCTAACGCAGCGACGAACAGGCATGCGAACATCATTCAGAATGTCCGGCAGAACATTTCGCAGGAATATGAGATACGTACGACTATGAAGTCGGTCTGCGAGAATGCACGGCCCAATTAAACCGTCTCCGACGATGCCAGCCCATGCGTTAAGGATAAATTAGCGTTGTGAGGCATGCATACGTGTAGCATGTTGCTTCACATCCGACCACGTGTGCAGATTGTGAACGACCATCACACCCGCGAGTGAGAACACAGCCTCGTGGGAGAAGAGGACACGCGCTGTGAAGCTTCGGTCTCATTGCCATAGTGGCCAGTCGTGGCTTTTGCCACTCCAATTCCTATATGATTACAGATCCTTGTTGGATTCGGATGTCTCATGTCAACTTGTAACCTTATATATAAAAAAAAAAAAAAAAAAACATAACATATCACCCTGCATAACGTACAATACAGCGTGAGTCACTAACTGTTGCCACCTAGAATAATTCCGAAAGTATGCCAGTAGCTCAAAAGTTTGTGGGACAAATGTTGCATGGGACAACGAGGACCATAATATGACGTTGAATTTATTGTTGCTAGGTGGGGTGTGGGGTCGCTTCAGAGATATGAAGGTCAATTTTGCTCTTTTAAATGGGATGCTGTAGTTTGGTACTTCTTTTCTGATAGTGGCTATCGAGATGAATCCAATGATATGTAGCAGTAAGGTCTTTGAAGGTCAGCGAAGGTCACAAAGGTGGCATGAACGTCCACTTGCGGAACGTGTTCGAAGTGATGACCACTGGTATCAATGCAGTGATGCAATCTTCTTATCAAGGATTGAGTGGTATTCCTTCCCACTTTGGCACTTATCGGAGCACATGCTCTGACAATTCTCTCTCACATATCTTCAGGTGTAGTTACAACGTCTTTACAAACAAGAAAAAATCCAGAGGCGTCAAGTCTGGCGAACGAGCTGGCCACGACACATCTTCTCCACCTCCAATCCAACGATTTGGGAACTGTCTCTGCAACTCATTTCTAGCCATCAGCGAAAAATGTGCCGAACTCCCATCGTGTTGATACCACATTCTCTTCCTTCTTCCTAAGGGTATTTCTTCCAATAACAGACCCAATGCTTCTTGCAGGAATGTGGTGTACTTCCTACCATTAAGATTCCTTCGATGAAATAGGGGCCCATAATTCTGTCCTCCAGAATCCAAAACCATACATTCACCGACCGGGGTATTTGGTGTGCAAATTGCCACAGCCAACATGCATTTCCAGTTGCCCAATAACGCCTGTTATACAAATTAACACTTCCACGGTTCGTGAATGAGGCCTCGTTAATAAATAAAAAAGTTAATAAATGTGTCATCCCTCTGAATCTGACGTTGAGCTCATCGGCGGAAACCAGTGCGACGCATACAATCCGCACCATTTAATTATTGGTGGAGACTGATATGGTAAGGATGATATTTATGGCGATGCAGAACACGAACAACACTACTCTGGCTCATGCCAGATTCCTTTGCGATTTGACGCGAACTGACACAATGACCTCGAACCACAGTGGCAAGAATACCAATTTCCGTTTCCTCGTTAGTAACTTTCCTTTGCCGGATATGTTTCCGATGCGTTGAAGATCCAGTTGTTCTCATTTTATGATACACTTATTTAAATGTACGACGTGTACGGTGACTACGTTGAGGATATCTTTCAGCGTATAAGTCTCTAGCTCTCACTTAATTTCGTTGGCATTCTCCGTAAATGAGAAGCATATCGACTTATTCTTCGAAGGAATACATCATTCACATTCGCTTTAATCGACGATACTAGTCTTACCGTTCCTACTAGTGTTGTATTGCGAAACTGTCTAATGGTGTTTACACGTCAAGGGCACGTTAGATGGATACGCCGTATTCGGCGAATATTTACTATTTGCACGTTATACGAGAGAGAATTGTCACAGCATGTGCTTCGATAGGTGGTAAAGTGATAAGGAATACCACTCAATCCATAACAAGAAGATTGCAGCACTGCATTGATACCAATGGTCATCACTTCGAACACCTTCTGTAAATGGACGTTCATGCCACCTTTGGCTGATCCCCAACAAAATATAAAAATCATTCTTTTTTAACGTTGGAAAACTAACATACTGCGTTTTTATTCTGCCGTGTGTAGCAAACCAAACGTTCGAAATAATGATATCATAAATACAGACAGAAGCTTTGTATATGATATGAGGTGAGAAATGTCAGCTCGAGAGCCCATCGCTTCTGTTATGCACCAAATATGTTAAATTACAGTGTTGAAGATGGACAATATCAGATACAGCACATAATGAAAACACGAAATATTAAATTGCACACTTTGTATGAATGTACTACTAAATGTTGCAAGGATAACCACAGTAGTGTGCATTCACAAGTGTGTTACAAGATTGTGGATTGAATATGATCATCCCGACTGAGGTCAGAAAGTGTGTGGGTGGTTGATCGGCTCTTGTGGAGCTTAGGCTCCGAGGACCAAGTCTTAAGCTTCACATGATGCAGACAGCCACACACAGCCTTTAGAGCTACATTCTCTGTATGTAATACCAACTGGACTTAGGACAGCATGACAATGAGAGGTGCTTGTTGCAAATTACGAGGAGACACAGAATAACAAAGACATGGGACACGGAAGATACTGCAGTGTTAAAGAAGTGAGTATGATTACAAAGAAAATGAAATGGGGGTTGGCGAGACTTGTATTCAGATGGACGGACGGTAAATGGACAAAAGTTCTTTGCTGGTCACACAAAAGAAAAATTCGGAATGACGACCCAGTGGAAGGTGGGTGGATGAGATTACAATAAAACGTAGAACAATATGGTTTCATATGGCTGAAACCGATAGTGTGTGGTGAAGTATAGAGGTGATCTTTAGCCATATGTGCACGTCAGGTTGCAGATGATGCTAATGACGGTGTTGATGATGATGAAGAAGAAGAAGAAGAAGAAGAAAGAAAGAAAAAGATGACGACGACGATGTAGACTATGTTTGTAGGCTCTCGCAGTGGGAGAGAGTTTCCGAAATTTCTCCTGGAGTCTGTAATTCATCTTGCTCTACACTGATGAACCCGCGCTCCGCCACTATTGACATCTGTGGTCGATGACGGTGGCCTTTGGTCCCAAGCAGCACCTCTCACTTAAGTGCGGCCTTGGTCAAATTGTTGGCACCATTTCACTACGACTGGACACGACACTGAATTTAGTCCATCTTATACTGTCAGAATATCACTGTTAATCAGTCTGCAATTTACACATTACGTACACAAGAACCTTACGGTATCGTGCATTTCGTTCGCAGTAGTTCACCCCAATACTGTGATGCTGGCTGGCTCTGAGCACTATGGGACTTAACATCTATGGTCATCAGTCCCCTAGAACTTAGAACTACTTAAACCTAACTAACCTAAGGACATCACACAACACCCAGCCATCACGAGGCAGAGAAAATCCCTGACCCCGCCGGGAATCGAACCCGGGAACCCGGGCGTGGGAAGCGAGAACGCAACCGCACGACCACGAGATGCGGGCTACTGTGATGCACCTTCATCCGTGCCGCAGAAGAAATGTGTCTGCAAGCTTTTCACAATATACACTCCTGGAAATGGAAAAAAGAACACATCGACACCGGTGTGTCAGACCCACCATACTTGCTCCGGACACTGCGAGAGGGCTGTACAAGCAATGATCACACGCACGGCACAGCGGACACACCAGGAACCGCGGTGTTGGCCGTCGAATGGCGCTAGCTGCGCAGCATTTGTGCACCGCCGCCGTCAGTGTCAGCCAGTTTGCCGTGGCATACGGAGCTCCATCGCAGTCTTTAACACTGGTAGCATGCCGCGACAGCGTGGACGTGAACCGTATGTGCAGTTGACGGACTTTGAGCGAGGGCGTATAGTGGGCATGCGGGAGGCCGGGTGGACGTACCGCCGAATTGCTCAACACGTGGGGCGTCAGGTCTCCACAGTACATCGATGTTGTCGCCAGTGGTCGGCGGAAGGTGCACGTGCCCGTCGACCTGGGACCGGACCGCAGCGACGCACGGATGCACGCCAAGACCGTAGGATCCTACGCAGTGCCGTAGGGGACCGCACCGCCACTTCCCAGCAAATTAGGGACACTGTTGCTCCTGGGGTATCGGCGAGGACCATTCGCAACCGTCTCCATGAAGCTGGGCTACGGTCCCGCACACCGTTAGGCCGTCTTCCGCTCACGCCCCAACATCGTGCAGCCCGCCTCCAGTGGTGTCGCGACAGGCGTGAATGGAGGGACGAATGGAGACGTGTCGTCTTCAGCGATGAGAGTCGCTTCTGCCTTGGTGCCAATGATGGTCGTATGCGTGTTTGGCGCCGTGCAGGTGAGCGCCACAATCAGGACTGCATACGACCGAGGCTCACAGGGCCAACACCCGGCATCATGGTGTGGGGAGCGATCTCCTACCCTGGCCGTACACCACTGGTGATCGTCGAGGGGACACTGAATAGTGCACGGTACATCCAAACCGTCATCGAACCCATCGTTCTACCATTCCTAGACCGGCAAGGGAACTTGCTGTTCCAACAGGACAATGCACGTCCGCATGTATCCCGTGCCACCCAACGTGCTCTAGAAGGTGTAAGTCAACTGCCCTGGCCAGCAAGATCTCCGGATCTGTCCCCCATTGAGCATGTTTGGGACTGGATGAAGCGTCGTCTCACGCGGTCTGCACGTCCAGCACGAACGCTGGTCCAACTGAGGCGCCAGGTGGAAATGGCATGGCAAGCCGTTCCACAGGACTACATCCAGCATCTCTACGATCGTCTCCATGGGAGAATAGCAGCCTGCATTGCTGCGAAAGGTGGATATACACTGTACTAGTGCCGACATTGTGCATGCTCTGTTGCCTCTGACTATGTGCCTGTGGTTCTGTCAGTGTGATCATGTGATGTATCTGACCCCAGGAATGTGTCAATAAAGTTTCCCCTTCCTGGGACAATGAATTCACGGTGTTCTTATTTCAATTTCCAGGAGTGTATATAAATGACCTAGTAGATAGTGTCGGAAGTTCCATGCGGCGTTTCGCGGATGATGCTGTAGTATACGGAGAAGTTGCAGCATTAGAAAATTGCAGCGAAATGCAGGAAGATCTGCAGCGGATAGGCACTTGGTGCAGGGAGTGGCAACTGACCCTTAACATAGACAAATGTAATGTATTGCGAATACATAGAAAGAAGGATCCTTTGTTGTACGATTATATGATAGCGGAACAAACATTGGTAGCAGTTACTTCTGTAAAATACCTGGGAGTATGCGTACGGAACGCGGAACGATTTGAAGTGGAATGATCATATAAAATTAATTGTTGGTAAGGCGGGTGCCAGGTTAAGATTCATTGGAAGAGTCCTTAGAAAATGTAGTCCATCAACAAAGGAGGTGGCTTAGAAAACACTCGTTCGACCTATACTTGAGTATTGCTCATCAGTGTGGGATCCATACCAGGTCGGGTTGACAGAGGAGATAGAGAAGATCCAAAGAAGAGCGGCGCGTTTCGTCACAGGGTTATTTGGTAAGCGTGATAGCGTTAAGGAGATGTTTAGCAAACACAAGTGGCAGACTCTGCAAGAGAGGCGCTCTGCATCGCGGTGTAGCTTGCTGTCCAGGTTTCGAGAGGGTGCGTTTCTGGATGAGGTATCGAATATATTACTTCCCCCTACTTATACCTCCCGAGGAGATGACAAATGTAAAATTAGAGAGATTCGAGCGCACACGAAGGCTTTCCGGCAGTCGTTCTTCCCGCGAACCATACGCGACTGGAACGGGAAAGGGAGGTGATGACAGTGGCACGTAAAGTACCCTCCGCCACCCACCGCTGGGTGGCTTGTGGAGTATAAATGTAGACGTGGCTGTAGATGAACTTACACTCTTGTTCCAAAATGGTCCTAACGTGTAACAATATGCCTATTTACTCTCGGAAGCACCTACATATCAAAAAGAAGACCAGTTTACATATCATCGTGAGGGCAGTAGTGGCCAGATCACTAGTTCATCAATATAGACTACGACATGTTCTAGCTGGGTAGATCGTGTAACCAGTGAGAAGGAGCTGTTCGGGTGTGCAGACATGTACCTGCGAACTACAATTAATTAATTACGTGTATTTGCTTCTAGATGTGACAGTAAAAAGTTCGTGATTACCACTCGTGGTTGGCGAGAAGATGCAGTCTGCTGCTCACTCCAGCAGGAAAGGATAAGGTCAACTCCAAAATAAAATGACGCGTATTCCCGTTCCGCCACTGGTAAGCCCGTAATTTCATCAGAACGTGACGCGCCTCCATTAAAATGTCCAGAGGGAGTGGCATCTCCAGCCACTGAATCAGCACGTCCAGCGACCTTGGGACGGAAGCCGTGTTCCTCTGGACAGCTCATATTCGTGCCCGGTAACAGCCTTCCGGTGTCCGCCGTCCACACTTAATTAGCTGTCGCGCCGAGTTTTTCCCCCTTAACAGCCGGCGCGTAGCGCTGGCCCACATCTCAGGTTCTCCATCCCCCCTGAACAGAATTTTGCCCAGCAGGGAGGGGTCGGTCCCCGGGTGTGCTGGCTGGCTGGGGCGGCGCTGATAAAACACAAGTTGTTCTCCGCAAGGCGGGAGTTTCTTCATCAGTGTTTTGCCAGCCGCCGCGATCGAAGAAGCTCCGGGGAGCGGTGTTAAGTCACGCGCAAACCTTCCGTGTACCTGCAGAGGGCTGTTGCTCTTGGCTATGGAGGGGAGCTGCAGTTACCAGCCGTGGAGAATTTCTGCTCTTACCTGCCAGTGCTGCATCTTCATAGACATCTCCTTTTTTTTCCAACCCGAAAAGACGTGCGGCCTATTCGAGTTCTGGGCCATTCTTAGAGAGTCAGGTTCTTATTGAAACCCTGCAACTCAAGTTCCGACGCAGACATCGATACTGACACAGCTCAATCGATCTCAACACGTCAGGTGGTGCCCGCAACTACTACGCACGGCCAACACAAGATGTTTCAGAGGCTTTGCACCAAACGTCTGGGGTTGATAGACTACGCCATGGGAAACAACTTCTCTTAGGAACAAAATGTTCGCTGACTCTTCGTGGCAACGTTAGACGTCTTTTTGTACTGATTATGCCCCTGAGAGGTGGTATGGTATAGGCACTCTGGACTGTGTGTTGACTAGAATCCATCCGTCTGCTCTCCGTGAAAGGAGGTAGGCCGAGCTAATGAATGATCCTGATTCGCTTCTGATGTATCTTTCTCGCTTACAGACACTCATTTTAACACTTATGGTGCTTAACTCGTAGGTACCTCCCATTATCTGTGGATTGGCTAAAATATCTGGTTTTTTGAAGCTGTAATACCTTTGTACAAATACTTATTTGGAATTTCAAAAGATTTTTAGGTTTATATACACAGTCGTTGGTATGCACTCCGTCTTCACGCTACAAGTGGCCCGTCGGACCATCTGACCGCCGTGTCATCCTCAGATGAGGATGCGGATAGGAGGGGCGCGTGGTCAGCACACCGCTCTCCCGGACGTTATGATGGTTTTCGTTGACCGGAGCCGCTACTATTCGGTCGAGTAGCTCCTCAATTGGCATCACGAGGCTGAGTGCACGCCGAAAAATGGCAACAGCACATGGCGGCCCGTATGGTCACCCATCTAAGTTCCGACTACGCTCGACACCGCTTAACTTCGGTGATCTGACGGGAACCGGTGTATCCTCTGCGGCAAGGCCGTTGCCCAGATTTTGATATACCTACAGTTAAATCTTAAACCCACAGATGAAATTTCAAGTTAACAGCAATCATCACACAAAACTGAAAAGGAATTCTAGCAGTCAACGTGTAAGCAAACGCGTCATCTTTCTTTTAATATAGCTTTGACAGTCAACTTACATCTAAAGAAACACACAAGATCTAAGCAAACTTTAGTATTCATAATGGAGTAAAGTGTGATGGAAATGGAAACGTGGAAAGTTCAACATTCCTTTCACTACACTTTTACGTTCACATTCGTTTCCTGAAGCACCAGAAAGAGAATCATTAACAACAACACAATCTGTGACACACGTATGCAGCAACACATCTTCAAGTATGGAAGTACTACAATTTGCAGATAATTTGTTATTTGAACTGTCATCAAATACTTCGTTTTCATCATTTATCGAGTCATTAATGGCTTTGTAGATAATTTTCTCCATACGTTTCTGCTCATCACAGCACATTTTGAACACAAAATCAACGTAAAAGCACACAAAACCCACGAAGCAGGGAGAACGCAAACGTTACCCGATGCCTACGAAGTAAGAGACAATAACAATGGGTTCAAAAATGAAGAATTGTTCACGTAATACTGCAAATGCCATCTACGAAGCCTTCAGACCACACAGACGATTCAGGGAGCCATAAAAATACGTTCGAAACCGCGGAAGATTATCGTAACTGGCGTGAAATAACATTACGTCCACCACACATTCTTATATCCCATAATGTTGGTAATATACATCAGCAGCACACTAAGTATTAAGAATGCGTGTTTTTTTTTTTTTTTTTTTGTTGAAAATCAGTCTATTAATTTCTTGAGTAGGTAGCAGGCATTACACTTGGTTAGCAAATACTGTTACATCGAGAAATCTCGTCGTCCAAGGACAAGTGAACACTAAAAGACGCCTACGGTATCGATCACCGCCAGAAGTTTGATACGTTGGATGCAAAGACTTTGAAACATTATGTATAACGACTTGTACAGGTCGTGCAAGAGCAGGTAGGATCTTCGAGCAGCTTGTGACAACACCTCAACTGATGGAGGGAACGTGCCGTTGGCTATGGGTTCAGATACGTACTGCATTACCGTATTGGAGGACCCTGCTAGTACGTGCTTCGACTTTGCTTTGGATCTCTGGAAATTCTGGTGTAACTATCCCTTTCTGTTTTGCGCTCTAGTAGACACAGACTCAACATGGACAGCTTACGAACCAGTTCACTTCTTGTACTGTGACTATTATTTCATTGTGTTGAATAAATAAGAGTATTCGTCAAGCTCAGTCTCGAAAATGTCAGTCATTTTCAGTCAGAAGTAAGTGGCAGAAGTAAACCTCACGAAAACCCAATTGCGAACATTTGCGAGGGGTTTCCAATACCGGCATTTACCTTGGGTGACCACACTAGTAACTGCAAGCTTGAGAGTCATGGATGTACAACCGACACTAGATCCCGCGACCACCGCATTTCTGCCCTGACGCCGCAGATTAACAAACACTTACCTCTTTTTTTCCCACATGTAGTTGCTTCTGTAACAAATCACACTGTTAATAATGCAAACATTTGTCTATGACGGGGTCAATAGTTTCGTATTTTGTTGAAACTATAGCATATTCTGTCGGCCTCTTTGGCTTAGCATGACGGACCATTTAATGTTGCTGAACCAAGGCAAGCTTTCCAGTACTTCAATAAACTTTTCTAGCTATTAGTGATTGATTTACGTATATGTTGTTAGATATATAGCCTCTATGAAGATTGTGTCATAAATTACGTTTGATTAACACGGTCCAGTCACACTAATGTGACCACTACCTCTGTTCGACGTCAACAAGCAATAACCGCTCACAGACGGCAAGTAGCAGAAGTAGCAGTGGAGGACATGTAAAGCTTGTTGGGGGAGCCCAGAAAAAAGCGCGTTCGTTGTCGTAATGAGGAACTGAACGATTTACCTGACGTCCCAAAAGGCATCACCATTGGCTTTCGGAACAAGAGTGGAAGCATTTCCGAAATTATTAAGTTCGTAAACTGTTCGCGTGCCACCGTGGTTAAGGTACAGGGTGTTTCAAAAAGTTTCAACGTATTTCGAATGCATATATTTATTAAACTTTGCCCGCATCTCGTGGTCGTGCGGTAGCGTTCTCGCTTCCCACGCCCGGGTTCCCGGGTTCGATTCCCGGCGGGGTCAGGGATTTTCTCTGCCTCGTGATGGCTGGGTGTTGTGTGCTGTCCTTAGGTTAGTTAGGTTTAAGTAGTTCTAAGTTCTAGGGGACTGATGACCACAGATGTTAAGTCCCATAGTGCCTAGAGCCATTTGAACCGTTTTTTATTAAACTTTAAGACATACGAATATGAAACTTTACACACATATTTACAAACCGCTCAAGTTCAGATTACAGATGTTCAATACGTCCTCCATCAGCCACACGAACAATATCACATTGATACTAAAATTCCTCCCATATTCGGGCAAGCATATCCTGCGTCACCGATGTTATGACAGTACGGATCCAGTTCTTCAATTCTTCCAGGTTCTGTGGGGGTGGTGGTACATAAACGTCGTCTTTAACGAAACACCACAGGAAGATGTCAGAGGGTGTCAAATACGATGATCGTGGAGCCCAACTGAGACACGTTAAGTCGCCAGCTCCCTGACGGCCAATCCATCGGTTCGGCAGAGTTTCGCCAGCTCCTTGACGGCCAATCCAACGGTTCGGTAGAGTTTCATTTAGATATCCACGCACTTGGCAACTCCAGTGAGGGGGTGCCCCGTCTTGTTGAAAAATGAAGTTATCTTCGTGCAGCCTCGGAGACAGTTTTGTAACATAGCGACATACTACTGACCGTTAACCGTGTTTCCATCAAAGAAAAATGGGCTGTAAACAGATGATCGGGATATCGCACAAAACACACTGACTGGGTGAATCTCGTACATGTTCAATGGTTGTATCTAGGTCCTGTAGGCCCCAAATTCGAACACTGTCTTTGTTTACCTGGCCGCTAACATGGGAAGTCGCTTCATCACTGAACACGATGCGTTGTGCGAAAGTGTTATCATTGTCAATAGCATCAAGAATCTCGTTACAAGATGCCACACGTTTGCGTTTGTCACCAGAACGCAGAGCTTGTAACAGCTGTAACGTGTACGGCTTCATAACCAACCGACGTCTCAAAACAAGCCAAATTGTTGTTCCAGGCAGTTGTAACTCCCAACTGAAACGACGAGTTGATTTTGAAGGATTAAGTTGGAAAGTAGTTCGAATTCGTGCAACACTTTCTTAGGGAGCACGATGGCGGCCAGGACTCTTTCCTTTACATACACATCCTGTGTCTAGAAACTGTTGATACCATCTGCGGATGTTCACCCATTTGGAGGATCAGTTTGGTACCTCACTTGAAACGTCTTTGCACTGTAATCAAGGACAACTGACATCTAGCGGCTATTAATATAAACTAGACTACGTATTCGTTTCTCCAATAGCCGAGCCGAGGTGAGGCGCAGCGATCGTTAATTTGGACAAAATACTACTTTGGAGTATGTATATTCTTCTTGAAACATCCTGCATCCCGCGCATAGGAAAATGGTGCTATCCAAAACTGGCGCCGAGGGAGCTGTGGTGCACCACGGCCGTAGATGACAGGGGTGATCGACAGCTTCATATATGTGTACTGGCGAATAGACTTGGAACTATGCAGCAACTGGCCGCCCACATGAACCAAGAGGTTACCAAGAGTGTCTCCTCAACGACTATTCAACGAACGTAGCTGCGTATGGGCCTCTGCAGCAGGCGCCTTGGTCATACACCCATGCTGACTGCTGTTCATCGGCGAAGAAGGCTAGAATTGGCACGAATGTATGAATATGTTCCTCTCGTTTTCCGCTTTCTGCTTTGTATCACGTATCTATGACAGTAAAATCTAGACATACATACTGTGTACCACACATGCTTAAATACACTACTGGCCATTAAAATTGCTACATCACGAAGATAACGTGCTACAGACGCGAAATTTAACCGGCAGGAAGAAGATGCTGTAATATGCAAATGATTAGCTTTTCAGCTCGGAGACCATGGCTGCGGTTACCCTTGACGCTACATCACAGACAGGAGCGCCTGTGATGGTGTACTCGACGATGAAACTGGGTGCACGAATGGCAAAACGACATTGTTTCGAATGAATCCAGGTTCTGTTTACCGCATCATGATGGTCGCATTCGTGTTTGGCAACATCGCGGTGAACGCACATTGGAAGAGTGTATCCGTCATTGCCATACTGGCGTATCACCCGGCGTGATAGTATGGGGTGCCATTGGTTACACGTCTCGGTCACCTTTTGTTCGCATTGATGGCACTTTGAACAGTGGACGTTACAATTCACATGTGTTACGACCCGTGGCCCTACCCTTCATTCGATCCCTGCGAAACCCTACATTTCTGCAAGATAATGCACGACCGCATGTTGCAGGTCCTGTACGGGCCTTTCTGGATACAGAAAATATTCGACTGCTGCCCTGGCCAGCAGATTCTCCAGATCTCTCACCAGTTGAAAACGTCTGGTCAATGGTGGCCGAGCAACTGGCTCGTCACAATACGCCAATCACTACTGTTGATGAATTGTGGTATCGTATTGAAGCCACATTGGCAGCTGTACCTGCACACGTCATCCAAGCTCTGTTTGACTCAATGCCCAGGCGTATCAAGGCGGTTATTACGGCCAGAGGTGGTTGTTCTGGGTACTGATTTCTCAGGATCTATGCACCCAAATTGCGTGAAAATGTTATCACATGACAGTTCTAGTATAATATATTTGTCCAAAGAATACCCGTTTATCATCTGCAATTCTTCTTGGTGTAGCAATTTTAATGGCCCGTAGTATATCTTACGAAAATGCCGTCACAGAGTTGTCAGTAATTCCCACAGTAGACGAGAAACTACTTCATTATTGATTTCGCAACAGCAAACAAGATAAATGAAACCACAACATTAATTTTGCAATGGCTACTACAATACTGCAGGTCTTACACAGTTTTATTATTATTATTATTATTATTATTTAGTGGTTGTGTTCAGACACAAAGCGCTGGCAGTCTAAAGTATTTCCAGCATTTAAGAAGAAAAGATTCCAGTAATCAAGGGATAACAAACAGGAAGTACAGTGCACACATTTTAACTTGGATGATTTTAAATGGTGGTGGGGGGTGTGGGTGAAATAAGTCTCGCTAGGGAGAGGAGTGGTGCACAGAAAGCACGTTTTGTAACAACTGTCTACTCCCCATGTGCATAGTCAGCTTTCTTCTCCGAGGAGGGGTTGTATGTACTACTAACGGTGCACTAACTATTGATTCATTAATCTATAAAAAATAAGGTTGCTAGAAATAAGCAGTACTAACAGTGTCATTGGCTCATTAGTTCGTGGTTTAATGAAATACTTAGAAAACTAAATATCATTTATCTCACATCATTTAAAAGTCGTAAGTGTTAAAAGAAAATTGTATTTCATTCTAAAGTTCACTTCGGCGCTAGTGATTACGAAAGTGGGGAGGGTGAGGAAGGGGTGACGGAGGTGCTAGCGACAGAGGGTGATTCCTATGAACGTTTAAAAACCTCCGAAGCGAATTAGACAACACTGAGACAAGCAATTTAATATGTGACACAAGGGGTCGCAAATATCTGGGAATACCCAAAAAATGGATGATACACTACTAGGCATTAAAATTGCTACACCACGAAGATTACGTGCTACAGACGCGAAATGTAACCGACAGGGAGAAGATGCTGTGATAGGCACCGAGCGAGGTGGCGCAGTGGTTAGACACTGGACTCGCATTCGGGAGGACGACGGTTCAATCCCGCGTCCGGCCATCCTGATTTAGGTTTTCGTGATTTCCCTAAATCACTCCAGGTAAATGCCGGGATGGTTCCTCTGAAAGGGGACGGCCGACTTCCTTCCCCATCCTTCCCTAATCCGATGAGACCGATGACCTCGCTGTCTGGTCTGCTTCCCCAAAACAACCAACCAACCAACCTGTGATAGGCAAATGATTAGCTTTTCAGAGCATTCACACAAGGTTGGCGCCGGTGGAGACACCTACAACGTGCTGACATGAGGTAAGTTTCCAACCGATTTCTCATACACAAACAGTAGTTGATCGGCGCTGCCTGGTGAAACGTTGTTGTGATGCGTCGTGTAAGGAGTAGAAATACCTACCATCACGTTTCCGTCTTTGTTAAAGGTCGGATTGTAGCCTATCGCGATTTGCGGTTTATCGCATCGCGACATTGCTGCTCGCATTGATCGAGATCCAATTACTTTTAGCAGAAAAAGGAATCGATGGGTTCAGGAAAGTGGTACGGAACGCCGTGCTGGATCCCAACGGCCTCGTATCACTAGCAGTCGAGATGAGAGACATCTTATCCGCGTGGCTGTAACGGATCGTGCAGCCACGTCTCGATCCCTGAGTCAACAGATGGGGACGTTTCCAAGACAACAACCATCAGCACGAACAGTTCGACGACGTTTGCAGCAGCAGGGACTATCAACTCGGAGACCATGGCTGCGGTTACCCTTGACGCTGCATCACAGACAGGAGCGCCAGCGACGAACCTGGGTGCAAGAATGGCAAAACGTCATTTTTTCGGATCAATCCAGGTTCTGTTCACAGCATCATGATAGTCGCATCCGTGTTTGACGACATCGCGGTAAACGCACATTGGAAGCGTGTATTCGTCATCGCCATACTGGCGTATCACCCGGCGTGATGCTATGGGGTGCCATTGATTACACTTCTCGGTCACCTCTTGTTCGCATTGACGGCACTTTGAACAGTGGACGTTACATTTGAGATGTGTTACGGCCCGTGGCTGCACGCTTCATTCGATTCCTGCGAAACCTTACATTTCAGCAGGATAATGTACGACAGCATATAGCAGGTTCTGTACGAGCCTCTCTGGATACAGAAAATGTTCGACTGCTGCCCTGGCCAGCACATTCTCCAGATTTCTCACCAATTGAAAACGTCTGGTGAATGGTGGCCGATCAACTGGCTCGTCACAATATGCCAGTCACTACTCTTGTTGAACTGTGGTATCGTGTTGTAGCTGCATGGGCAGCTGTACCTGTACACGCCATCCAAGCTCTGTTTGACTCAATGCCCAGGCGTATCAAGGCCGTTATTACGGCCAGAGGTAGTTGTTCTGGGTACTGATTTCTCAGGATAAAGCACCCAAATTGCGTGAAAATGTAATCACATGTCAGTTTTAATATAATATATGTGTCCAATGAATACCCGTTTATCATCTGCATTTCTTCTTGGGGTAGCAATTTTAATGTCCAGTAGAGTAGATGCTCAATATGCGACGTTACCAGACAACATACCTCGCCGCACGTGGAGCGGTTGAGCATGTCTGTCTCACCTGATCATCCCAACCCAAGTCAAATATTCCCGTCGGCGTGGCTCTTAGGCAGGAGCTCAGGTTTCGAGTCTTGCGTCTGGAAGGCCGTATTTTTTTCATTGCGTCGGACAGCTATGTGTTTACACTGAGTAAGATGTATTATTTTATTTACCAGTTTCCCGATCTCTGCTGGTGTACTGCGAAGTACAGTACAATCCTACCGAGTTGCGTCAGAAGTTAATGAGTATAAGTTTCTGAATTGTGTCGTTCCCAGTAAATCATCTACGTTTTCTTGACTAAATTATGTCCGTAAACAAGAAATGACGAGAAAATAAAGGAAAGAAACACTAATTAAGTACAGCTTGCACTTGGTAAAGCGAGCACAACAGCTTTGTTAACTTCTACATTTACAACAAATCACATGCACAAAAGGTGCTCGAAATATGCATCGTTTGTTCGAATGGAAGTGTAGCATCGCTGAATCGTTCCTTCAGGCCCAAGCCCAACCGCTGCGCGTGCGGCGACGTACGTCATCTGGTGACATGACGTGTTCAACATTTCGTACCCTTTTTTAGAGTATTTCTCGACGTTTGCGACGCCAGGTGCGTCATATCAAATTACTTGTCTTAGCGTCATCTACCTCGCTTCGGTTCTTTTTAAATGTTAATAAGAATCATCCTGTATACCTGATTTCACTCAGGGACAACTATCTCTGGAAGGTTGGGAACCAGTCTCCTTGACGGACGCGCCTAGTGTAAGCGTCTGGCGGCTGCGCACGCACACTGGTGGCTACTGGCACGGCTATACAGCTTAGGAGGAGAGGATTCGATTGTGGCGCCGCCGGCGCTCCGCGGCCACACTGGAATTAAAGAAGTTGGGGAAATTGCGTTTTAAAGTTTGGCGCGCGCGGTGACTGTGCCGGAATTACATCGCGCCGGCGGCAGTGGCGCGGCGTCGTTGTCTTCGTCGTCGTCGCAGCCGCACGCTGTTTTTAGATTGCACGGTTTCCGGGCCTGTCCCCAGTAGCGCCCGGGGCGGCGTTTCTTGAGGCCGCTCCCCTCTAATCGGGTGGCGACGCCTCGGCGCTGGGCTCAACGGGATTGCAGCTGTGCGTGCGGCGTTACGCATCATAAACATCTGCTTCAGCACTACCACCTCTTCGCAAATTTCTTTACGCTCTTCTGTAGGCGAGAATGCTTTACATTCAAAACAAAAAGAAAACATTCGCATAACGACGATCTGCATACTTACTTCGAGAGATAACGGCGGCTCCATTGTTTTCGATCGAAGAATTTCCACAGAGTCATCGCTTCAATAAACATTAAATAAGCCGACGACGCACAGCGGGTCAAGTTGCTTTCAGGACCGGGACGCAATAGAAAAATGGATTTAAAATACTACAAAACTGTGTTCTCTTTAGATTGTTCCCATTGCTGATTAGGAATCCGGTGTCGGAGTAACAAAATTAAAAATGGCGGATCAGTCTAGCGGAGCAAAAATCATAAACTGAGCGAATTCAGGTAAAACTTCGGGTATAAAGTATTGTGAGGCCGCTGATAACTAATCAGAAGTCGAAATCGCCGGACTGAAATGTTTTATTCGATATTTTACATCTTTTTCAGACGACATCATAGTCACATTCATCGCTTGCCTCATTATTGCTTTCAGAAGGATCGCTGTCCGGTTGCCCATTGGGAGATGGTTCGAAAAGCAGATCTTTTATCACAGGTGGCACTTGTTTATCTTCTTCAGTCGTCATTTTCTGGACTCTCGAGCTGAATGGATCCGAAGATACCCGAAGGCGATGGAATACCACATGCATCCTCACGGGAATACTTGCGTGTAAAATCTGCTCTGTTAAGCTGGTATCCTTACTCCGAGCTTCCTGCTTGTCTTCAGATAGCCGACGAAACGCTAGCGGAGCAGCTTCGGGTATGTCACATCCGTGCATCAGAACTATATGGACTGTTGTCAGCATCGGGCATAACTGCAGGATATCCGGTGAAGTTGGCACCTTACTTTCGAGTAATATGTATTTTTTCAGACTTATTGATAGATAGGTCTTAGTTCTAGAGCTGTGTGTACAAAATTTGAATTGTTCTGCAGAATTTCGCCAAAAATCAATACTACTCGGGAAAAATTTACTGTTGTCAATAACTGCGCAAAAAATATGATCACAATTCCGAATAGCTCCGCAAGAATTCTGCAGCAAACACTAATGACTTTTTTTACAGGTAACATTATATGAAATAATTGCTATAATGAGGGACCAATTTTTACCGCGTGGCACTATCACACAGCAGGAAAATGACTGTCCACTAAAATGAGCACGCATATGCATCTCAACTCATTAACTACACTATCAGGATAACAGGAGAGCTATTTACAAAAGTGGAGCCATACAGAGGAAATTTTGCAGCCAATGATTTCGGATAAAATCGGCAGTAGTTCAGTTTTGATCGATATACATCGTTACACCAGCTAAAACCATCATAAACATACCTTACTGAGTGCTACCCATCTTATCTTATCCTGAAAACTGGGCACTGTCATGAACTGAAGAGAGCACACAAACAATATCTGAAAAATTTGTCGTTACCATCAACTATCACTGCACGAATCATATCGTCTTGACACTGGAATAACACCGCAACACTGGGCAAGTATGCACCACTGCAACCTACAGAATATTTTGCTGCACTAAAGTCGGGACGCGCACCTTTCTTTTCCTATTCTCTCCACGTTTTGAAGCGAGCTAGCCCACAGTATGACGTAATGAATGTGGTAGCGATTACATCGATTAGTCAACACCAACGAATTTAGAACACTGCACAGAGCTCTGAAGCCACGTTAAATACCGCGATATAAAATCTGCTGTTTTCTCATAACCAAAGGGTCGAGTATGTTTGATGTAAGAGATTTCGTCATCAAAGGATCCGTTGAGATCAGAACATCTTATAAAAACTTTAACTGGAACACGCTTAGTGCCCGCATCTCGTGGTCGTGCGGTAGCGTTCTCGCTTCCCACGCCCGGGTTCCCGGGTTCGATTCCCGGCGGGGTCAGGGATTTTCTCTGCCTCGTGATGGCTGGGTGTTGTGTGCTGTCCTTAGATTAGTTAGGTTTAAGTAGTTCTAAGTTCTAGGGGACTGATGACCATAGATGTTAAGTCCCATAGTGCTCAGAGCCATTTGCACCATTTTGCACCACGCTTAGTGGTGCATGGAAACAGGCGCTTGATGCTGAAAGTCAAGGGAGTAACCAGTCAAGTCATCCACCATTTAACGAAATCAGTATCCCTAACAACGTTCTGCAGTCACAGACACAGACATAATCTCTGGTAGTACGCATAAGAAAGTTCCGTGACTTCGTAACGTCCACATGTCATAACTCAGCAAACAAGGACGTGCTGAAAAGTAATGCCTCCGAAGTTTTTACGTGAAAGCTATTAAAGCTAGGAAGTATAGCCTGCAACATGCGTAATGCATATATATCGGTGCGTAAAAAACAACATGCTGTAATCGAGTTTCGACTTCGAAGAGTTCGTTCACACATGTAACATCCTCTCTTTCAGCATGACATTGCCAAACGACACACGGGCGCCGCGAAAATTTCGTCACCTCGAGTTCACTGTCATCGATCATCCTCCATACAGTGCCGACTTGGCCCCGTCCGTTTTCCGTCTGTTTCCGGAACTCAAGGAACAGCTTCGAGGACTTCACTTTAATAGTGATAAAGTGGTGCAAGCACAGGTGGGGATGTGGCTCTGTCAACAAATTCAACGAAGATCTTAGAAACAGGTAAGCTGGTTGGTTGTCCGCGTGCTACATTCGTGAGTATCTATGGAAAGTGATTGGAGGATGGTCAAACCACGAGTAGACGACAATGTTGCGGACGTCCACGCCTCATGACAGAACATGAAAGTCGGAAGCTCTGTAAAGCAATATAGGCTGCGATTTGCGTGCAACGCTGGTTCAGCCACAAGTGTTTCAGAGCACACTATTCACCTTACGGTGTTGAAGAAGGGGTTCCACATCAGACAATGCCTACGTATTCCTTTATAGATCCAACGACATCGTCAATTATAAATGCAGCGAGCACAGTGTCATCGAGATTGGACCATTTATTCAAATGGCGCTAAGCACTATGGGACTTAACATCTGAGGTCATCAGTCCCCTAAACTACTTAAACCTAACTGACCTAAGGACATCACACACATCCATTCCCGAGGCAGGATCGAACGTGCGACCGTGGTAGCAGCCCGGTTCCGGACTGAAGCGCCTAGAACCGGCTAACGCGGCCGGTGGACCATTTATCAATGGAAACGTGTCAACTGGTCGGGTGGATCATTTGTCTTGTTACACCAGGTCTATGGTCTTTCCCAGTTACGTCGTTATCGAGGTGAACGGCTGCTTGAAACATGCTCTCCGCAGTGGCTGGAAGCTGTTGGGAGCAGTATTATGCTATGGAGAACATTCACCTCGCCTTCCATGGGCCATGACGGCTGTCGACCACGTGAATATTATTGCGGACCACCTGGGTCCCTTCATGCATAATGGTTTACCCTACGGCGATGGCGTCTTCGAACAGGATAAATGTCCACGTTACAAGATCGCAGTCGTGTTACAGTAGTCTGGGAAGCGCGACAGTGAATCCACTTTCATGCCATGGCCACCAAATTCGCTTGATCCGCAACCTATGTTGCTGTATTGTAGGATGACATCCTCGTGACCACTTATCAGCTGCTCGTAATTTAAGGGTTTCGCGTGACCTGGGCGTAACTGTCTGGTGCCACATATCCACATATTTCGGAAAACCTACCAAGACTTGTCGAATCCATGTCAGGCAGAATCGCAGTTGCACTGCGTTCCAAATTTTGGCCATTACGCTATAAAGCACGTGATCACACATTTTGGGCTCATCAGTGAACGTTTATAGTAGACTTTTGTCTATTTTTGACCCGTATGACGCTCAAAAAGAAAACGGGATGCTCTTTTGTACACTCTGTAAAATGACTGAAAAGAGTCAATCAATCCAGCAATCCAGTCTCAATAAACAGGGAAGTACCACATACGAATCATCTGAACGGGAAAAGTTGTGATGTAGCTGTGCAAGCAAACAAATGATTACAAGTTTAGAAAAATTGGAGGATCAGTTTGAGAGTCAGAGCTTCACAAACTGAGCCAGTCAGTAAAGCGTTCATCCACTTCTGGGCTTTATGAAAGCACTTATTCGGATTGGCACTGATTGATAGAGTTGTCAGATATCGCCCTGATGGATATCATGCCAAATTCAGTCGAACTGGCTCGTTAGATCGTCAAAATCCCAAGATGGTTGGAGGGCGTTGCCCGTAATACTCCAAATGTTCTCTATAAGGGGGAGATCTGACGACACAGCTGGCCAACCACGACGACAAGCATTAGCAACTCTCCCTGTGTGCAGGCGGGCTTATCTTGATGAAATGTAAGACTATGCTGCAAGGGTGCCGTGGATGTCAACCGAATGGGTCCTGCTTTAAAAAGAAGTGGCACCCCAGACCATCCCTCGAGCTTGTCGGGCTGTATGGCGGGAGACAGGCAGGGTGATATCTCACCGCTGCCTGGGACATCTCCACATGTGTCTTCGCTGGTCAGCATGGCTCAGTTCGAATCAGGACCCTTCACTGAAGACAATTCTACTCCAGTCAACGACACTCGTGTCTGGAGACGTCCTGGATAGCAAAAGGATACCAACCTGACCGTCGCCTGCCATACAGTCTGTCAGCCAGGAGTAATGGTGTGAACTGCCGCGTCTTTTCATAGCAGGACAGCTTTGGTTGTCATCTGCGGCACTCCTGCCACACGGTGTTACGTCTATGGTACTCTACACCCTGTTTTGTCGCCCTTCATGGCAAACCATCCAGCGCTGACATTTCAGGAAGATAATGCCCGCTCTCACTCAACGAGAGTATCTACTGCTACCTACCTTGGCCAGCTAGGTCGCCGGATCTCTCCCCAATTAAGATTGTTTGGAGCATTATGGGCAGGACCCTCCAACAGTCTCGGGATTTTACCGATATAAGGTCCCAATAGGAAAGATTTTGGCACGATATGCCTCACGAGGATACCCAACAACTCTATCAACCAATGTGAAAGTCAACATTGCTCTAAGCACTATGGGAGTTAACATCTGAGGTCATCAGTCCCCTAGACTTAGAACTACTTAAACCTAACTAACCTAAGGACAGCACACACATCCATGCCCGAGGCAGGATTCGAACCTGCGACCGTAGCAGCAGCGCAGTTCCGGACTGAAGCTCCTGGAACCGCTCGGCCACAGCGGCCGGCTCAACACGAAGCCGAGTAATTGCTTCGGTAAGGGCCAGAAGCGGACCAACGCGTTATTGACTTGCTAAATTTGAGAGCCTCTTTCTCTCGAATAAAGCATCCACATTTTCTGAAATTTTAATCATTTGTTTGTCTGGACATGTGCATCATATCTACTAATTCCCGTGCCATTGGCATAAATCCTCCGTAGTGCGCCGTTTTTCTTTTGACTTAGTGTGTGTGTATCGATGTAGCTGTAACCGTCTCGTCTCTCGGTGTGTGGGACATAAATGAATGGCGTTATTCCAGAAACGGGGTACTGCTGACCCATTCGACAAGCATTCCGTTTGCAACTCGAAGCGGACTGCTAATCAGTTCGCAGGTTACTCGTCGAATATTCCCTCGGTAGCAGTGCAAGCTGATGGTCTGGTACTGGATGGGAGATGGGGAGAGGACTGAGTGAAGGGTGTGGGGGGGGGGGAGGGGAAGGAGCAGAGCAGGCGACAGCAGAGGACGCAACGAAGCGCTGTCTCATAATTCTCAAAGAGCTCGCGGGAGTAAGCGCCATGAGCCCAGCGCGTGTGTCTGGGAGCTGAATGAGGCGGGCAGCAGATACGAAAGATGGAAGAGCCCCGCTGATTCGATCGCTGCCCGCCAGCAATATTTGATCTGCTCCGCCGTCGCAGCGCGCTGTTCGGAATGAGTCACATTTGGCGCAGCTCTGGCTGACACTCACAGCGGCGGAAAGCTAAAGGCAAGCGACAGGACGAGAAAGGACGGGCAAATGAAATTACTGCGCTAACAACATTATCTTTTGAAGAAAACTGCGAAAGAAGTAGTCGCTAAAGGCAGTAAAAGACTGCTAAACTGGGCGCGCTGGAGTAAAGTCCACTCATTCCAGAGTTGTTTGAAGTCACTAAAAACGCGCAGAAGCTTTCCGACTCGTTTGGCTCAAAAGCGACTGTGCCGAAAGCGGTACCAAAATTAGGCATTTTTCCGCATACCTACTTTATATGCGTATTCCTCTGTGATTGCGGAATGTTTACATTCCGGGAACCCTCGTTTCCTCATGTGACAGCGCTTGGGAACGACAGCACTGCCATCACATTTTCAAGGTAATTTGTTGTACAGCGATTTGGAAAAGTCATATGTACCACCCATACTGTTCCCCATTAAAATTGCGACATCAGGAAGGGTATAACAGCAAAATTTTATTATCTTTGAGTATAGAGGATAGCACAAACAATATCTAATTAAATTTGAATGTGATTTCGAAGTATTACGCAGGGTGCGAAATTTACTACACAGAACTGTAATCTTTGACAGTAACACTGGCTCTAACTCGGCTGGGCATAGGGCAGAACTGAGGTTGGGCGTCATGTATGGCCATGTCATTCCATGCCGCCTTGAAGTTTGCTCCACAGTTCATCAATGACAGTGACTGGCGAGTGACTGGTGTGCCATTCTTTCGACAACACGATATTTAGATTTTGTCAATGGGTGACATGTCTGTCGAACGTGCTGACTACGGCAACAGCCGAATACCCTCCCTCTGTTTCGAGGAATAACAGGATCGTACGAGAAACATAGTTGTTGAAAGATAACACCGTAGGACACAACCAGCGTCAAGAAAGTGTCTGCTACTATACAGATTTCAGGCTATGCGAATCTGAGGTGGTCGTGCTGTATACCCAGTGGCACTCCATGCCATTATCACGCCAAGTGCCACCGAGAGAAATAAGCACAGTGTACTCGCATTCGGAAGGACGATAGTTCAGATCCCTGTCCGGCCATCCAACTGAGATCTTCTAGCCGGTCACAGTGGGCGATCGGTTCTAGGCGCCTCAGTCCGGAACTGCGCTGCTGCTACGGTCGCAGGTTCAATTTCTGCCTCGGGCATGCATATGTGTGATGTCCTTAGTTTAGTTGCGTTTAAGTAGGTCTAAGTCTAGGGGACTGATAACCTCAGATGTTAAGTCCCATAGCGCTTAGAGCCATTTGAAACTTTTTTTTTAGATCTTCCATGATTTTCCAAAGTCACTCAAGGCAAATTATGTGATGGATCCTTTGGAAAGGGTACGGCCGATTTCTTTCCTCATCCTTCCCTAATCCGAACTTGTGCGCCGTCTGTAACGACCTTGCTGTCGACGGGACGTTAAACACTAAACTTCCTAAGCTTCATAACGATAGGTGCTGGTTCCATACGACGACAGAAATCTGTCCTCCCGAATCTGAGTCCAGTGTGCTAGCCACTGCGCCACCTCGCTCGGTGACGGTCTTGAGATACCGACCAACGTGAGCAGCAATTTTGCAGAACCATACACTGCTGTCCCTACAGTGTGCACCATAATCAATGGTATAAATGCATATAGTTGAAAGTGTACGATACTAGAAGCAAAAAAGTCTCTGTAAACATATATCGCAAACGAACCGTTTGGGACATAATTCCGACTTTGTAGTTACCAGTAACCACTGACTTGATTGTGTGTAAAAGTCATCTCAGTTAGGAAAAGGTAAAAATACTGTACAACATTCAAAAAAGTTAGTAGAGATACACTGGTAAGAGTGCAGGTGTTTTCAATGTACACGACAGCACTCACACGACTGTACTCGCGTTTAAAGGAGGTATTGAAAGTGTCGCCCTTTTACCCGGATGTCGGCCTGTAACCGTCGTCGCAGTGAGTTTCGATCCCTATAAAAGGCGTCTGGATCATTTCGAGTTTCTTGACAAGCACTGACAAGTCTGTACTCCAATTCTTCAACCGTATTAGCCAGAGTGGCGTACACTTCACCTTCAAGGTGACCCCAAACACAGATACCCATGGGGTTTAGATCATGTGATCCTGGAGGCCATAGTACAGCTCCTTCTCGCCCAATTCATCTTTTCCATGTCGGAATGTTAGATTTCGTCTCACCTTAGCAGCAAAACGGGCTGGTGCTCCATCATGCATGTAGTACATCCTCTGGTGTTGCTCTAAGGTAACATTCTCCAGGAATCTAGAAAGATGATGCTGCAGGCACCGAAGGTAATTCCGTCCATTGGGTTTGTTAGGCAACTTGTACGGCGCAATAAAACGATCACCTAGTACCCGTAACCACACATTCAATGAGAAACGTCGCTGATGTGAACACTCATGCACAACATGTGGGTTGGAGCATAGATAACTCCAAACGTGAGAATTGTGACAACTGAACATACCGTCACGAGTGAACCCTGTGAACACACCGACACAACTTTAGTCTAAGACCAAAGTCCATCTCACTAAGCCACTGAACTCGTTGGAGGTGGTACGGGTACAGACCACTGCGATCCATTACTCTCCAAACACTACTGTGTCTCTTTCCAGGAATTTGTATGGCGAGACTCGTTTTCGACATTCCTGGACAGTATTGGGCTGTTTCCATCCGCACACCTTCAAGGACCGGTACAGGCGTACTACCTCCTGCAGCGTTTGCAAAGATCGCAATTTCTCGGAGGCATTGATGGACCCTTGCACGGAGCAATATCTGGTGAATAAGGTGGCTGTGGTAGTACTGAAATTTGTTTTGAGGTTGAAAATTGCTGTAGTGACAGAGCAGTATGGGATGGCGCATTATCGTGATGCACAATCCAATTATCAGAATGTTGGCACGGACACAAAGAACTCTTTTACGAAGTCTTTCTAAAATTTCTTTGTAGTAATATTGGTTAACTGTTTGTCGAAGAGACACCCACTCTTTATGAAAAATTCCCTTGGAATCAAAGAAGCACATAAGCATGCATTTCACTTTTGACTTTGACTTGCGAGCTTCTTATGGTCTGGGTGATCCCTTTGAGCACCATTGCGAACTTTGGCATTTTGGCTCTGGGTCGTAATGAAAAAGCGAACTTTCATCGCCAGTGATAACACGGCTTAACAATTCTGGATTGATTTACGTTTGTTCTAATAGATCGGCTGCCACATTTTTCCGTGTTTCTCGCTGTTGTGGTGTGAGATATTTGGGGACACTTTTTGCACAGATATTTCTCATACCAAGATCTTCAGTTATTAGATGAACCGTTTCTCGACTGATGTTCAGTTCTACTGCAATCATTTTCACGGATAATCATCGATCAGATCGTACGAGTCCACGTACTCTGGCCAAGCTGACAACCGTCGGTGAGGTAGACGGTCGTCCACTGTGGTCTTCATCTTCAACATTCGTTCTGCCTTCACTAAACATTTTATGCCAACTAAAACCTTGAGCTCTTGACATAACCTTCTCTCCAAAAGACTTCTGAAGCTTACCGTAAGTTTCCGTCATGTTTTCACCCAATTTAACGCATAAAGAAATGGCATACCGTTGCGCAATATTATGCGGTTCCATTTTTCGTGACAAGAGACACTAACACGTGTTAACTTATTACAGCACAACTCACGACTGAGCAGTTGCATCGATGTGCCCCTTCGACAAGACGCAGCTTATAGACCAAGGTCAAATATATTGTTCCTACGCAAGCCTGCAGGGTTGCCACATCTTGCAAAGAAAATTAGTCTCATTACTTCATTGTCGCCCCTCGTCTTCTGACTGTGTACTTTTACTGTCGAATCCATTCTGTTTACGTCTCGAAAATATAAACAAATGCAACATCACGTGCTGGCATGTGGCGTTTACACAGAATCACGTCAGTGGTAGCTGGTAATCATAAAAACACAATTTTCAAGCAAACAGTTCTTTTGTGGACCCGTCGGCAGGAGTGGCCGAGCGGTTCTAGGCGCTACAGTCTGGAACCGCGCGATCGCTACGGTCGCAGGTTCGAATCCTTCCTCGGGCATGGATGTGTGTGATGTCCTTAGGTTAGTTAGTAGTTCTAGGTTCTATGGGACTGATGACCTCAGAAGTTAAGTCCCATAGTGCTCAGAGCCATTTGAATCATTTTTTTTGTGGACCTATGTTTACAGAGACATTTCTGATTCTAGCATCGTGTACCGTCAAATGTATGCGTTTACGTCCTTTGTCGCTGTTCTATACACGCCTTCAGACAGTCCTCCTCCTTACATAATATTCCCACATACAATGAATATTCTTGTAGGATTACTCTGAGATGGTAATAATTTGCATATCGAGCCATGCAGTACAGTTCAAGACACTTTGACGAATGCATCACATTGCTCTCAAGGGCCTCCAGTTTTGATAGGCAGGGGCGTAGGCTGCGCTCACTGTACCTGAAGAATCTCGGTGCAAGAGCTTCCCGGTTCCGGTTGTAAATTCCAGACGTCCTGCGGAGAACTGAGACAGCAGGTGGTAACGCCCTCGGGTCCCAGATGGCAATTCCGGCCCCCGAGTAAGAGAAATCGCGGGGCCGGCGAGGGATTTGCGACGGAGGCATTCAGCGGCGCAGAAAGTGCCCACATAGCGAGCTGCGGCAGCCGCAGCGCAAATGAAGCAGCAAAAGCGCGCCGCACAATGCTCGGAATTCCGCGTCCATTACGGCCCCTGGAACAGCCGCGCCCAGACAAAGCGCCACAAAGCGGCCACGGACGAGATCAAACTGGCGCGGCGGGCCCTCCCAAAAAGGTACGCGAAAATTCCCGCGTGCAAAATGCGAGCGGTTGAGCTGCTGTCGTCGGCCTACGTCGCTACTCGCTAAACTTGCCACGGTACAATCTATACTACATTGTCGAGATGCAAAGATATGATCATTTGAAGAGTCTTCACAAATATGCCAGTGCACCCAGTTCCTCATAAAGTGTATGCCATTTATAAATGAAATGAAGCAGAGTCTTTCCTCGTCTAACACAGATATGATTGTAAGTATGTACACTGAAGAGGCGAGTGAGACCAGTGAAGTCTCTGAAATCGGGTCATTTCATTTGTATAAGCACGTGTACCTGGGTTTCAGGCTCCTTTCCCCATCTACGTGGGATGGATGCTGAGGTGCTATTCCAGGACATGGAGAGCCTTGAGTATTCTGTTCGTATAATAATAATAATGTCGTGTCACGATGGCCTCCCGTCGGGTAGACCGTTCGCCTGGTGCAAGTCTTTCGATTTGACGCCACTTCGGCGACTTCCGCGTTGACGGGGAGGAAAAGATGATGATTAGGACAACACAATACCCAGTCCCTGAGCAGAGAAAATCTCAGACCCAGCCGGGAATGGAACCCGGGCCCACAGGATTGACATTCCGCCGCGCTGACCACTCAGCTACCGGGGGCGGTTAAGTAAGGGAGGAATTCAAAAATGGTTCAAATGGCTCTGAGCACTATGGGACTCAACTGCTGAGGTCATCAGTCCCCTAGAACTTAGAACTACTTAAACCTAACTAACCTAAGGACATCACACACATCCATGCCCGAGGCAGGATTCGAACCTGCGACCGTAGCGGTCTCGCGGTTCCAGGCTGTAGCGCCTAGAACCACTTGGCCACTCCGGCCGGCGGAGGGAATTCAAAGTAGACTATGGCGGCAGTGAGAATTTGGATCAAGGTGGGAGGCGTGCCAGGTTAATCTGTGCAATTGTGTGACACGCTGCGCCAAGGTGGCTATGTGGCTAACGCACCTGCCGAGCGAGCAGGAGATCTGCGATCGATTCCAGGTCTTTGTACAAATTTTCACTTGCCGCTTCTGTCTGTACACATAAAGTCATATCTGTTCGAGACCCGTAAAGTCTCTCAAATTGTGTCATTTCATTTAAATATATGTACCAGCACCTGGGTTTCAGGCTGTATCTCCAACTTACGTGCGATGCTGAGGTGCTATTCTAGAACATGGAAAATCTCGGCAATTTTGTTTGTGTGTGTCGGGGAATCTGGATCGAGGAGAGAGGCGTGAACCATCGTGCCCCGGTGGCTTATTGGCTAGCACACCTGCCTACCAAGCAGGAGACCCGGGTTCGATTCCCGGCGTAGTCGGCACAGTAGCTCAACGTGTTCAGTCAGAAGGTTCGCTGCCCTCTGTAATAAAAAACTGAGTTAATGGATCAATGATGAATTTGAAAAGCGTCATGGGACGCCTGCCCCTAACATACAGAACGAACAATAACGAACAAAAATGAGATTAAAAAAGAAGCTAGCTCACCTGCCTATCAAGCAGGAGACCCAGGTTCCATTCCCGGCCTTGGTACAAATTTTCACCCGCGGCGTCAGTCCCTATACACAAAATTATGCCATTTATTTTGACAATCCCAAATAACTTTTTGTCCAGAGCCAAAATACATAAATTTATTTAGCAAAGGTTGTTTACCTACCATCGGGACATCAACCAACATGATTACCTTCCTTGTATTTTTGTTCGTTGCGAAGCTGTGAACAAGACTACTTCTTTTTCAAATACTACCCTATATGTTTTCATCGGTGAACCACTTACTCTACTGAAGGTCTCTTCAAACGCATATCATAGAGTACTGTTCACGTAAACATGACGTTATTAGTTCTACAACTACATCATTACTGCTCAGTTCACAACTAAGTGCCTGGTAGAGGGTTCATCGGACCACCTTCAAGCCACTTTCACTCTTGAAGAGAAAAACCAACACTTAAATCTTTCTGCGCGAGGTCTTACTTATCTTACTCTGATTATCATTTCTCCTTATGTATGTAGGCGCCAACAAAACATTTTCTCACTCTGAGTAGAAAGTAGGTGACTGAAATTTCATGAAAATGTCCTGCGACAGCGAAAAACGCCTTTGTTTTAATGACTGCCATCCCAATTCGTGTATCATATCCGTGGCACTCTCTTTTTTCTTCAGCGATGGTACAAAACGCGCTGCCTTTCTTTGAACTTTTTCGATGTCTCCCATCAATCCTATCTGATGCGGATTCCACACCGCTCTGCAGTACTCCAGAAGAGGGCGGACAAGCGTAGTGTAAGCAATCTTTTTAATAAACCCGTTACATTTTCTAAGTGCTCTCCCAATAAATCGCTGTCTTTGGTTTGCTTTCCCCACAACATTATCTACGTGATCACTCAAATTTAATTTACTCGTAATTGTGACCTCCGAAGCATTTGGCTGACTTAAAACCTTTAGATTGTGTGATTTATCGTGTAACTGAAATTTAGCCTATTCTTTTCAATGCTCATGTGGATGACTTCACACTTTTCATGATTTAGAGTCAACTGCCACTTATTGCACCATACAGATATCTTGTCTAAATCATTTTGCAATTCGTTATATCATCTGATGACTTTACATGATGGTAAATGGCGGCATCATCTGCAAACAGTCTAAAATGGCTGCTCAGTTTGTCTCCTGAATCGTTTATGTAGATAAGGAATAACAGAGAACCTACAATACTTCCTTGGGGAACACTAGACATTACTCATGTTTTATAATACTTTCTTGCTGAATACTAGATATTAATTCTGTTTTACTCGATGGCACTCCTTCAGTTATTGCGAACTGTGATCCGGCCGACAGGAAATCACGAATCCATCCACACAATTGAGATGATACTCCATAGTCACGCTATTTAAAGAAGTCGTTGGTGAGGAACGGTGTCAAAAACTCTTCTGGAAATCAAAAAAATATGACATCAATTTATCTTTCCCTGTCGATAGCACTCATTGCTTCGTGAGAGTAAAAACCTAATTGTGTTTCACAAGAGCGATATTATGTGAATTTGTGTTGACTTTTTGTCAATAAATTATTTTCTTCGAGATTACTCATAATGGTAGAGCACAGCATATGTTCCAAAATCCGACGTTAGCGGTATGTATCTGTAATTCAGTGAATCCCGCCTATTTCATTTCTTGGGTAATGGTGTGACCTGTGAAACTTTCCAGTCTTTGGGTACAGATCACTCTTCATGCGAGCGGTTGTTTGTGCTTGCTAAGTATGCAGCCATTGTACTAGCTCACTCTGAAAGGAACCAGACTCGTATAAAATATGGACCGGAAGCCTTGCCTTTCTTCGGTGTTTTAAGCTGCGTCGCTACACGTAACACAAAACTGACTTCGACTCTTCTGCACTAGCACTCAGTGCAAGTATTCCAGATATTCATCTACTTGCTGGAGTCAGTAGTTAACAAATAGAAAAACAAGGACCATATAGACACTAATTTAGCCAATAATCTTCATTTGAAGGTTTGTGTGAGTACAACGTATGCCAAGAAAAAGAAGGTAGAAATAAAACTCATCTTTGGAGAATGTGGGATAGCATACGATTGGCTGAGTGACCGGTGTGAATTTTTCTTCAGTCTCCATTTGTTGACTATGAACTCCAGCCTGCGGACGACTTACGTTAAGCTAGTACAGGAATGTCAAAGTAAATTTAGTGTAATTTTTTTAATAAACTCATGTTTGCGTTAACGGTACACTGTGATACTTTTTTGAACAGGTGTTGAGGAGTGGCAGTAGATTACAGAACAAAAACTATGGGGTACTATTAAAAAAATATGTTTCGCTCTTTGTGCCTTAGTAACGAAAAAAGTTACAGGAAAAGCAATCTGTGCCGGTTATTGACCCCATGGTAGCTTAGCAAAATTTGCTTGATACAATTTTTACTTTGCTTCTGGACAAAACGTTATTTGGAGTAGTAAAGATAAACGGGACACTCTGTAGTATATCATGGTCCATTTATATTCGGTTCTGTCATTCCACACAAAATGTTGCTGAGCGATAGAAAAAGGGGAACAAGAAAGCAAACTTCTTTTATTAATTCGTTCGCCAGAACACGTTTCGTATTACCCTCACTACGTTACGCGATCGACGGGCAAACTAGAGACACTGTCCTCTGCTGCCACAGCCCATTAACGCCAAATTTCGCCGCATTGTCCTGATGAATACATTCCTCGTAAGGCCACATTGATTTCTGTGGTTATTTCACGCAGTGTTGCTTGTTTGTTTGCGCTTACAACTCTATGTAAACTCCGCTGCCCTCGGTCGTTAAGTGAAGGCCGCCGGCCTCTGCGTTTTCCGTGGTGAGAGGTAATGCCTGAAATTTGATATTCTCGGCACACTCTTAACATTGTGGATCGCGCAATATTAAATTCCCTAAAGATTGCCGAAATGGAATGTTCTATGCGTCTAGCTTCAAATACCATCCGGCGTTGGAAGTCTGTTACTTCCAGTCGCGCAGCCATAATCCCAGGGGAACATTTTGATATGAATCGCCTGATTACAAATGACAGTTCAGCCAATGAATTGTCCTTTTATACATTGTGTACTCGGTACTATCGACATCTGTATATGTGCCGATCGCTATGACATGACTTTTGGCATCCGAGTGTATTTCGAATTTGTCACCTCAGTGTACGGTATGCAGCGGTAACAATACCGAATACGAATGCACTCTAGTTGTCGTTCCACCTATCACAGAGAACTGTAACTTTTAACACATATATCGATTAGAAGTAGGTCTATACTATGTAACTGTGTATCTGTAATTATGAAGTGTTTGTTCTTTGTTACTTAAAGTCATTGATTTGTGACAGGATATTTAAAGTTTGTAATGTATGTATGGAAAAAACTAAATAATGCTTAAAATAACGAAATTTTATGATGTAAGTATGTTTATAAAGAAAATATTGTATACTGTAAGCTGGTTCATGCTGAGGACACTTATTTTGTATAACGTAAAATATGTAGGGAAGTCCATCCGCAACGGAAGTGGCTTGGAGCGATATAAAAGGTGGTTTTGGCGGTCGAACTAGGCGGCTCCTGGGTGGGAACGGTACGCAGTCATTGCCTAGCCGTTGCACGGTACACATCGCGGGTGCCAAGGGAGGAACTTTGCCTCTGATGTGGATTTGGCTGTTGCATGGTACTCTCGGCAATAAGGAATGGCTCTAACACGTTAAAAATCCGTCGCCAACAAGAAATTGTAAAGAGCACTCAAACATCAAGAGCCGCGAGTATAGTTAGCCGCAACGTCGCTTGCCACCAGTACTTCGCCACTGCTCCACCATACAGATATGTATCAGAGCACGGACCAGTTAAGCTGTGTGAGTGTTTGCAATAATAATGCAAGTGCTATAAACCTGTGTTTAGAACCAAAACTTTTATCCTAATCATGAACCTACGCAGGATCCCCTCCCAAGTGTTAAGAAAACCGAGTATCCTGTTTCAAACAAACTAGTGATTTATTGCTGTGTATTAAACTTGGAGAAATCAAGTGCCAGACTGTGTAAATGTTACTGTCTAAAATAAATGTTTCACTGGTGATGAAAAATTCACATAAATTAAATTTATTTGAGACATTATTACTACCATGAACGAATTTTTTTAAGTTGATCGAGCTCAGCATTGAATAATTTGCTTCGAAAACTAAAAAAGTAAACTATTGCAAGTGAGGCTAGGAATCAAATTTAGTGAATTGAATTTTCTACTTAAATAATCATGGAGTTTGACTAGTGATACAGTATCAGTTTATAGGTCTCCACCATATTTTTCTTATATTGGAAACATAATTGAAATATTATCGCTACTAAAGAAATCTGATTCATTTCTATAAATTGGAGTATAACAATTGTAGTATTATTTAATTTTATTTGTAGTATTTACATGTCAGTTAAGTCAGAAACCTTTACATGTCCAACTTTAATTCAGTGCTTCCTGCAGTAACAGCTCAGTACTGAGTCACGTAATGATCATGACTGTAACTGTTTATGAGTGGGGTACAATTTTGCTTTCTATGATTACTGGTCTGTGCATTAATGGTAACTACTGCTACCCACAACTTAGAGTGCCTGTACTCAAGTGTTTCCAGTGTGCTACTCAAAGGGAGTCTTAATGAAAGTCACTACAACAACTCATACTCAATTTTCTTAAACGCAATATTTCGAATTTATGTGCCTAATTGGGCTGGCGACCGTTTATTGTTTCATTCGTATATGAACTTTACTGCTTTCATTATCCCCAAAGTAAAAGCCTGTTTAGATTTTTCTGTCAATTTCAATATATTAAAAATTTCTGCCCGATACCCTTTATCCATTAGACAAACAAGCAGTCAAAATTTAAAGTCCTCCCAGAGGGTAACATTGATTTATGTCATTGCAAGCGAGTGTCATAAACTCTAATGATTTACATATCCGCCGATGGTTTGTATGTGCCCGTTGGTACACTGACATCCGGCCAGGTCTTCCGGGTGCTCCAGTTTTCTTGTGAGGCAGTGTACTACAAACGCAGGTTCGTGAAGAGGGCTACCCCCTCGTGTGACTGTGGTGCTAAAATAGGTAATCCAGACCACGTGATCTACAACTGTCCCATTTTCGATGATGTAGACATCGATCTAAGACGCCAGTTACCTGATAGAGACACATATCACCTGATTAGGAATCCTTCTACATTTAGGATCATCGACAGTCTTGCCAGGAGGTATCAGCAAAAGCCTGCAAGACTATAGTAGGGAAAATCTATAAATCGTTGAACATAAAATGACATACCCCGCATCTATCCCATTCCGCCAGGGCGTGGACTGGCCGATCTCCGGTACTGTCGGAATCTGCTACGTCTTGGAATAGGGGGAGGGTGCGAAAATGACCCGGATTTGACACACAGCACAGCAATGATGACTTACAGTAGGTAGGTAGTTTTAAGTAGAACGTAGTTTTTGAATATTTACTAACAGTACCTGGAGCAATTTCCAGTTAAGGCCAGCCCAGTACCAGGGTCACGCCCAGTGGGGTTAGCTCGGTGGGCACGGCCAAAATATTGTAGGCACGTCTGTAACGTTGCAGGTGTTAGCTTGTTAGGATAGCCAGAATTGAATTAAGTAGACAGTAGTACTTACCCGTAGCATAACAAACATCTCCATATCTTGTATCAAGTAAGAAAGTAGAAAATTTGAAATAGCAACAATGCTGCTAAGAAAAATAACTGCCTTCTAGGCATTCAAGACCCTCTAATGTATAAAGTGGAGGGTTATGATGTATTGATATTATTAGTTGAATAAAGATTATTAAAAAAAATCCTAACTAAAAAAAAGTTGGTGGCTGGTTGCGATGTGGTTATTTACTTATAGGTCAGACATCAAGACACAGAAGCAGCCTATAAAACACGTTTATATGTAGAGGAACTGATTTTAATGTCGCGCTCCGCTGAGATGCCGAGCTGTGAGGTGGTGACCTTGACACTTTAGACGGAGGCTCAGGTCTGACCACGAGACGCGGTGGACCGCCGATTTATGGAAATGGCCCCCGACTCCCTCTTCCTCCTCCGTGGCCGCGGAAATTGCAGCAGCCGTCTCGGTGACAGGCAGCGCCCATTGATCACACGGCGGCCCTCGCCGGCCACTTGGAGCAGACCGCGTGGCACCGCTGTCACGTAACGTCGGCGACAAGAGCCGCGTTCGGGTAGGAAGGCGCGGCCTGCTAAAGTGGTGAACTAAGCCGGCACTCTCTCCATTAACGGAGGTGAGGTTGACGGCTTAACGGTCAGTCTCGGTGATGAAATAATGAGATAAAGGCTTAAACACTAAACCTGCTCGTTATAAATCGTTCGATAGAGAACACCACAACACACTTCTAATTTTCGTCCGCTGCACAGACAGGTAAACGCCGTACACTGACAATCCAAAAGACTATGACCAGTGCCAATGCAAAGCCGGATGCCTCCTAGTGGCATTGCGGGCACATGACGCAATAAGAAAAGTATTTACGCCGAGCACAGACGGATGGAGGATTATACTAGCGAAGATATGCGCTGCAACTGGAAAATTTCACTGACAAGGGGAGGCCTCCAATTGTGAAATTCAGATTCGCTTCATACTGCGCACAATAAAAGCTCATGGCCAGAGGTGTAATGTCGCAAAGCACCAAGATGCACTTCTCAGCCGTTGGCGAGAAATTGACAGTTAAAAGAAACCGTTGCGGTGAAATACTCTCTACGATTCGTCGTGGCGCAGCGGTAAGCGGTCGGGTTCGTAATCCGAAGGTCGCCGGATCGGATCTCGCGCCATGCAACTTTTTTTTTAGTATTTGTTTTTTGTAATTCATATATATATATATATATATATATATATATATATATATATATATATATATATATAATTCCCGGCAATCAGGTGCAACAATTATGCGTATAATAAATATATATATATATATATATATATATATATATACGTATTTGAATTACAAAAAACAAATACTAAGAAAAAAAAGGTTGCATGGTGCGAGATTCGATCCGGCGACCTTCGGATTACAAACCCGAGCGCTTACCGCTGCGCCACGACGCTGTAGGAAATTACAAATCGTAGAGAGTATTTCACCCCAACGGTTTCTTTTAACTGTCGATTTTCTGGACAACGGCTGAGAAGTGCATCTTAGTGCTTTGCCACATTACACCTCTGGCCATGAGCTTTTATTATGCGCAGTATGAATCGAATCTGAATTTCACAATTGGCGGCCTCCCCTTGTGAGATAAGCGATTTTGTCAAAGGGCAGTTTATTATTACGCATAGCCTGTGAACGGGTATGTGAAAAACGGCGAAGCAGGTCGAATGTTCACATGCTACTGTCGTGAGCATCTACGGAAAGTGGCAGAAGGGCAGTAAAACATCAAGTCCACTATCCTTCACAGAAGGTAGGTTCAAAAATGGCTCTGAGCACTATGGGACTAAACATCTGAGGTCATCAGTCCCCCAGAACTTAGAACTACTTAAAACCTAACTAACCTAAAGACATCACACACGTCCATGCCCGAGGCAGGATTCGAACCTGCGACCGTAGCGGTCGCGCGGTTCCAGACTGAAGCGCCTAGAACCGCTCGGCCACACCGGCCTGCCAGAAGGTAGGGTTTGCAGACTTGTTTGCTCTGTAAAGTAGGATAGATGGCACTCTGTGGTATCTCTGGCAAAAGAGCAGAACGCCAGTGGACGCACATGTGTTTCGGAACACACCACTCAGCGGACAGTGTTGAACAAAGGGGTCCGCACCATACGACCTCTGCGTGCTCACGTGTTGGCCAGATGACATCTTTAATTGCGATTGTAGTGGGCTCGGGATAATCGACATTAGACCGAGTATTACTGGAAACGTGTCGGTTTGTCAGATTAATCACGTTTTTGCTACACCAGATCTGCGGTTATCTAAAAGGAAGGCCGAACTTCTTGGCTCCAGGTTTCAGCAGTGGGATCTCCTGGTGAAAAATGTCGAAGGTTTGTATGTAGACACCTAGGAAGAGTCTTAACGCTATTCTTTGAAGTGGAAAACCTTGTTGCATGCAATGAGGTAACGGTCTTGTAGCAACTTCGAAAATGTAGCACAATCCCGAAGACTGGAGAATAACAAGTTAAGCTTGAAAGCTGTTTTGCACCACAACTGAAACGTACTGCCGTCTGCTCCCGTACGTCTGTACACAGAACGGAGAGCTATGACAACGTAACATTGCTTATTGTCAAATTGAAATATAAAGTTCATTAATGGCAGATATGTACTCATCCGAATGTTACTGCTATCATTCTCGGAATTGCGACAGTAAATCAAACTATGTAACATTGCTGGCAGTCTGCAGCCAAGCATCACACACTTATTAGCACGAAACTGTCTTTTTTGACTTCTCCATTATTATTATTACTATTAGATGTACACTACAACTTCAATGTGTTGTGGTACCCTGCTAATTAACATGTTCACACCATGTTTGGGTTATGTAACAGACAAACTCACAAAGTTTTGTTTGTGTGTGTTCCAGGTTGTCGTGAAGCATAACGACAATGGTTCAGGAGAAGGCCCAGTGTGTGGAATGGTTTATTCAGACCGAATCGGACACGCAGGATCAAAGGAAGGTCCAAACACGGTATAGAAAGCAACCTGCCTCGCGGATGCCGATAAGCTTGTGTACAGGAATTTTATGCAGACAAAAAACGTTGAAGTGAAGCATGATACTGGACGACCTGGAACAAGAAAAGCCGACACAGAATGGATACTGTTGGAAATTCAATGTTCAGCGGGACAGCTCGTAGGGCGTCGCATTAGCTAGCCTTCTAGGTCGCCTGATATTACACCGATGGACTTTTTCCGATGGGCGTATGTTAAGGAGGGAGTCCATCAAACACCTGCCAACCACATAAATGGTTTAAAGAACCGAATCGTTGCTGCCATTTCCAGAGCTGATGCATATATGTAGCGCCGAGTGTATGTATATCTTGAATACTATGGATATTGTGCGTGTCACCAAGGACGCGCATATTGATATTGATTGAAATAAAAACTTTGTGAATTAGTGTGTCACATAACCCAAACATGGTGTGAATATCTTAATTAGTTTGGATGCTATAACACATTAAATTTGCACCGTACGTTTTGAGGCATCCACTATTACACGTTTGTCGTCCTACTTTTGCTCCAATCTTATAATGATCATAAAACGTATCATTAAACCTTACATTGTTGCAAGCTTCCCTCTGTCCCCAAATGCTACGAAGCTTCTTGAGTTTTCATCACTCTGCCAACAGTTATTAAATGCAAGTGATTTTAGGAAACAAAACGCTCAGACTTTGAATTTATCTACGAAGCATTCGGGGCCGAATGTTGAAATGTGTTCTCAAATAAGTTTGACAGTGCAAAGCACTCTGACTGATGCGTTTCGAAGAGAATCACTCTACAAAAAATTTATAAAGGCGATGAAAATATAACTAACAATACTAAAACTTCGGGGTCACTTTCCTTGTAAGCGTGTCTTCCTAGTATGTGCTTCAACATCAATTTTTCAGGCGATGAAATAAAACGGATGGGCGTATGCAGTCCGAGATTCTAGGCAGAGGGCAGAGTCACGACAACGGCTGTTGGCACTCATGGTCCCTGTTCCTTCATAATAGACACACATGAATAAAAACAGACATGTAGTACAACTAAGGACTTCATGTGTACAATCATAAATCCAAAACACTCTTACAACGATCAAAGATAATGCACACCCCTACAGAGATGTCCAGGAGTTCGATTCTCGTTACGCACTGAAGTTCAGCAGCACAATGTGGTGTCACCGCCAGACACCACACTTGCTAGGTGGTAGCTTTTAAATCGGCCGCGGTCCGTTGGTATACGTCGGACCCGCGTGTCGCCACTATCAGTGATTGCAGACCGAACGCCGCCACACGGCAGGTCTAGTCTAGAGAGACTCCCTAGCACTCGCCCCAGTTGTACAGCCGACTTTGCTAGCGATGGTTCACTGCCTGCATACGCTCTCATTTACGGAGACAACAGTTTCGCATAGCTTTCAGCTACGACCTAGCAAGGCGCCATAGCCAGTTACTATAAGTCCTACTTCCAGAATGTATTCTGAACAGATAATATTTCGAATCATGTACAGTCAAGAGCGACGTTCATCATTAATGGATTAAAGTTAGGATTCAAACTAAATACGTCCGCTTTCTGAATTCTCATTCCTTGTCAAGTTCCAGACCTCATGTCAGTATAGTCCTTCCCTCTTCACGCCAGCCTGCGTGAGCTAAAACGCGTGCATTTCGACCTCCACTGGTAACACGGTGTTGGCTCAACTATAAAGTAGTGAATCACAGACTCTGATTTTAACTGTCTCTCCAATCTATTCATTTAATGTATTTTGATTTTACTACTACTTACAATAATTTTTAACTGTTCCAGCAGACTGAATTTCCTACTCTTAGCCTGGACGTATAAAACTGTGAGGTGAACACTTCACAACAAAAGGTGACCAGTTTCACAGATGTTAATGGTTACAGCAGACTTTTCGTAATTGTAAATCCGAAAAGCGTCCCTGTGTTCCTAGTATCTCAACTTGAAGGCTCTAACAAGTTGACACATGAAGTTAAATTTACAACGATTACACTGAGTTTTGTAGATACCAGATTAATCAGGTTTATTAACTTCCTGTTTCAAATTAATCGGTAGTTTACATCAAAACGTCTTGTTGATGCTAAATATGGGTACAACTATAAGTGGTTTAAAAATATTAGCTACTTTCTGCGATAAATTGCTGAAATATAGAATCGAAAGTCTCTTTAGAGTCAGCGTGGCATTTCCATTTAGCTTCGTATACTGTATCTAACGTAACAGTTTATTAACTACGTTTTTATTGTATGCGTTAACTCTGATTAGGTGTCTTATAACATTCAACTTCGTCATTCTATCCTGTTTACACACCGGGACTTTAAATGCTCTGTCTGCTCGACAGAGAAGGGCGAATAGTTTTTAGCCACTTGAATGAGAATGATTGTTGTGTAACATCACATTTTATTATGGAAATAACTCTGTCAGGTACTGTGCTATGTGTAGGAACCAAAGACCTTACTCCTTGCATAAGAAAAGCGAACATTATTATTGCATTAACTTTGATTTTTATTATTTCTGTTGTTGAACGTAATGTTAATGTCTCCGATTTTTTCTTGCTCTGATAAAGTCGAAGAGAACTTATAACTGATAATATTACGTATTACACTCAATAGTAAGGCTAAAAGTTGTATTCAACGGAGAAATAAGCGAGTACTCATCTCTAATAGATACGAGGGTAATCCCAAAAGTAAGGACTCCTACATTTTTACAAGCACATAGATCTGTTTATTTCTACAATGGTTTACATCAGTTTAGAGTTTGAACATTTAGCTATTTTTCGACATAATCACCATTTCTGTCGATGCATTTTTGTAGAAATGTACTTAACTGCTAAGGCCATCAGTCACTAAGCTTACTCACCACTTAACCTAAATTATCCTAAGGACAAACACACACACACCCAAGCCCGAGGGAGGACTCGAACCTCCGCCGGGACCAGCCGCACAGTCCATGACTGCAGCGCCTGAGACCGCTCGGCTAATCCCGCGCGGCGTATTTTTGTAGACGCTGTGGCAGTTTTTGTATGCCCATGTCATACCAGCTCGCCGCCATGCTGTTCAGAAAGTTATGAACCTCTTCTTTCACCTCGTCATCGGAGCTGAATCGCTTTCCGGCCAGATGTTCTTTTAACAAGTCCAGAAAGTTGTCCTGTTCGGCTGCAAGGCGGTGAAGAAATGCGCAGCAAGCATCAACTCGTTGCCGCACGTGGTCTTCAGTCAGCATACGTGGCACCTATGTTGCGCACACCTTCCGGTTGTTCAAAGTTTCCGTTAAAATTCTGTGAACGGTGCTTCGGGAAACCTCAGGAACCAACGTGCAGAGATCATCCAGGGCGATCCGCCGATATTCACGCATGCTTTGCTCAACATTCAACACTGTCTCCTCAGAAATCGACGATCTCCCGCCCCTTGGTTCGTCGTGAATTTCGGTCCGCCAGCTGCAAACTCTCTGCACCACTTACGAACATTTTTGACATCCATGCACGACTCACCATACACTTCCGTCAATTGGCGATGGATTTCAATCGGCGCAGTGGCCTTTGTGTTAAAAAACCAAATAACTGCGCGCAATTCGCACTTGGTTTTAACATCTAACGGGAGCTCCATTCTCAACAGCTGCCAAGCCAAGACTGGTCTGAGCGCGGCGTGCTCATGTTTACACACCGCGCGTGAAGCACTCTTCATAACAGTATGACCAACTGCCACACAAACAGCGTTTTGTACTTATAAAAAAAATAGGAAACCTTACTTTTGGTATTACCTTCGTAATAAGGTCAGACTCGATGAGACTCGAACGTAAATATTACTCTTTCTAGTCATCATAATTACTGTAGAAAGTTTCAGCTACACTACTTCGACGTGGAGTCGGAGAGACGCTGGGCAGATTGGCGGAACGAACCTGCAAATAAACACGGCGACTTTGAACGGACTCAAGAGCACGCAACAAAAAAAAAATCTGCCAAAGCTCTTTACCAACAATTTAGTTTCAATGTATACTTCAATACATCAATTGAAAACCAAGAATACATGCTAATCATGTATATGAAACCACAATACAGTTGTTCCTCCGAAACGCGTCAGTTCTAGTGCTTTTGCATTGTGAAAGATGGTTATGCTTACATTTTAACGTGGAAAATTCCTAAATCCGAATTCCCCTGTTAGAATTTGACCCTCGTCATCTCCAGAAGAGACGTCGAGTGCCTTAACCTCGACAACATACTGCTAAGGTGGTGTGGCAACGGCGAGAAATGCGTACTGTTAGAGTTGTACGAGCAGAGGAATACGAGCGGCCGCATTTACATTACTTTGCGTGGTGTGCCGTGACGGGGAGGGGGCCGGTGTTTGCTGAGCAAACAGGGCGTCACCGGCGTGGCCTGCAGTGCCGCCGTTGCTCTGACAACGGCCACGTGCGTGGGAGGGGAGGCCGCGCGCTGACCTGCTAACCGGCCGCCCCGACGGGTACGGGAGGGGACGCCTGCCGTATACCGGGAAGCCGCCGTCAGCGGAAATGGCGAGTCGCAGCGCCCTGTGGCTAATTGAGGAGAAGCTCTTCCTAGCCAGTCCACGTGTTGCTCGGAAGCCTAGAACATGGACACTGTTCCACTGTAGGCGCGTGGGTAAATGCCGTGCTGGGAGCGTGCTCGGATAGCTGAAGTGGTTAAGACGACCACTCGTGACAAGTGGGAATTCCAGGTTCGAGTCCCGGTCCAGCACAAATTTTCATGTGTGAGCTGTAGCGGCACCACAGTTTAAGATATGGAAGTTAAATTCGGTGCAATATTTCAGAGCGCACAAGTTACAGCCAGGTGCGAGCCAGACTGCAGTATGCTGACCAGAAGTTGCGAAGTGGAATGGAGGCCACAGGGCCATCAAACCGCTCAAAAGTGTAAACGCAGCGGTTTGCATGGCGCAAGCTACAGGCAAAAGGGGCCCACTGGCACAACAGGGGTGAGGTGCATACGTGACGCAAAGGGGCACGTTAGCAAAACAGAGGCGCACAGCCGAGTATAAATTGCCATTTGCCATTTTCTAATAAGATTCCTTCAAGTGTGGCAGCTCTCCTGGACGGTGGGGCGTGTCACATCGCTGGGCTACACACAGCAACAGATGGGGTGCCTGCGTCCCAGTCCGCGGCGGGTCGTTGGTCCGACCCTCTGAGGCCGACGAGGGGTCTGCAGCCAGCCAGCTCGTGCCACTCTTGAGCTCGCTACCGCGGTCAGTTGTCTTGGCTCCCGACACACGCTGGAGACTTCCCGAGGTGAGGGCCGCAGATTCGAAGGCCGGATCACGGGCAGTCATTGCCGCCACGTTCTCAGCTATGCCAGCGAGGAAGAAGCAGCAACAGGGCTGGCCTACGGCTCCAGGCGGAGCAGTGCGGAAACAGCGAGTACGGGTTTCTGAGTCAGCTGCTGGTGCAGCCATCCTGACGTAATCAGAACTCTGCAGCTGGCGTACAGGGCCAGCCCGACACACAGCGCATTGCACTGGGTCGCTGGTGTGGTGGCCTCAGCATTGCGGGACCCTGTGACGCAGACCGAGGTGAATGAGGCGCTTAAGTGGAAACAAATAAATCATTTGGAAACTTCTCGCCGAGTTTAAATACAGCACATTCTGGCATCCACCCACTACATTTGGTGTCTTCCCACTTCATTTGGTCATCCTGATACATTCGGTGGCAAAAGTTGCCATTACAGAGCAATAGATAATATCCCTGTAACTAATGCAGCTAGTGTCAGAAATATTTCGCATTACGAATACATTCGATAAAACGATAGCATTCCGTTGTGTTAAGTGATGAATCTCGCTTTTGTTGGTGGATTTCCGATCGACGCCAACGTGACCATAAATGATGTGGTGAAAATATTACAGAATGGTACTTCTACAACTCATGTAATCATGGTAAAATTGAGCCGAGTTGCATTGTGACACTGTTAGTTGGGGGTCCACAAAGAGCAGGTTCAGCTGCCTAATTGGGAATATTTTTCTGTACTTCACAAACAGTGGCATCTTTACTTTGCAAAGTGTGAAAGACACTGGTTGTCATGGGTTTGTGTAGTGGCTTCGTTCAAATGGCTCTGAGCGCTATGTGACTTAGCTTCTGAGGTCATCAGTCGCCTAGAACTTAGAACTAATTAAACCTAACTAAGGACATCACAACATCCATGCCCGAGGCAGGATTCGAACCTGCGACCAGAGCGGTCGCTTGGCTCCAGACTGTAGGGCCCAGAACCGCATGGCCACTCTGGCCGGCGTTTGTGTAGTGCAATGTCATGCATATGTTGTACGAAGATGAGAGAAGGCAGAGGGTGAAATCCGGTGCTGGTATGTAGCCAACTCCTCTCGAGGGTGGCACAAAAGGGGGGGGGGGGTGCCTGCTTAACGTCCCCTTCTGCTGGACGGATCACCACCAAGAATATCACATTCCCTCATTCCATGAGACTGTGAAGAGGTTTGGAATTTAATCCCAGACACTGGCGCAAAGTCTATTGGTTATGATCATTACACCACTACCCATCCTTCCCTTTGCTGTAAGGCACAAGGAAATCAGTCAACAGCACGTGGTGCATGCAGGCAGTTACCCGCCCAACTATTGACCTAGCCTAGCGTCACTCAACTTCGGTAATCTGACGAGACAGGCTGGGACATTAGCATTTAATCAAGGTTTTGAGCGCTACTTCGTGTGAAACAGGACCGGTTTAGTAAGTCTTGAATGTAGGATGGATGTTCTCCAGTATGTGTCTACATTGGCAAAACCTATTGTCACACCCTTAATGCCAGGGTGCCAAATGGCATATTTCAACATGATAATTCCACCCCCCTCAATGCATCTCACATCACAAACACTTTGAGGAATGGACAGATCCTTCACCGAAATGCCCGCTCCTCTGGATCGTCACTCACACTGTGTCTCTTAAATGAAGCCTCCAACCAGCAAAATTCATGAACAGACACAGCATGCTTTTCGGGTACTGAAGGACATTTCTCAAGTTGACATTCGGATGAATGTTTGCTTCCACAGCACAACGAATGCAAGAATATATTCGTGAGTGTGTGGTCGCACCTTATAACGATGTTGGTGGTGAACATCAGTTACCAATGAGTAAAAGTTCAATCACTGAACACCCTTTGTGTGATGAACATATCCATAAACTTTGACCTACCTCGCTCTTGTGGTGCAAGACACGCTGTTGCCGTGACCTGTTGCTAGCCAACGCACGTCACATAAACCAAACATATCTCGCGCTGGGATCTCTCGCTCACACACACACACACACGCACACGCACGCACGCACACGCACAACGCAAGCGTACAGGCACACGCGTGGCTGAAGCGATCCCCCGTCTCTAGCGCGGGATCTTAATTGAATCCCTTCATCAACTTGGCAGCTTGCAGAGACCTATCGCTGTCGCAGCGGCCGCTCGCTTCGTGGCGCAGCTTTGGCGCGACAGACCAGTCTCGCCGGCTGACACTCCAGCAATTATTAAGAGCGGACCTCCGCAGAAAAGTTCCCAGGAAAAGTTTGAGGGCTGGCCGTTCCGCTGTCACTCACTATTTGCCGAATGAAGAAGGAAAACCTACACCATCCAACAAAAAAGTGAAGCCGCCAGGAGGGGAGAAGTAGATGAAATGAAACTTCACGGACTGAGAAAGTAAGTGATACTATGGCAGTGATAACAGAATCGAGTCAAATCTGCAAATAATTTAGCAGTATGGCCCACTTATTATTATGGCTCGCATCTAGTGTGGCCTGCATACAAGCAGTGATTCCGATGGAACGAGTGTCTTAAAGCCGTTGTACTCGAGCTAGCCACACGCATGTTCACCTACATCTACATCTACATGGATACTCTGCAAATCACATTTAAGTGTCTGGCAGAGGGTTTATCGTACCACATTCACAATAATTCTCCATTATTCCAATCTCGTACAGCGCGCGGAAAAAGCGATCATCTGTATCTTTCCGTGTGAGCTATGATTTCCCTTATTTTATCATGGTGATCGTTTCTCCCTATGTCGGTCGGCGCCAACAAAATATGTTTGCATTCGGAGGTGAAAGTTGGTGATTGAAATTTCGTGAGTAGAAAAACGCTTTTTAATGATGTCCAGCCCAAATCCTGGAACATTTCAGTGACACTCTCTCCCCTATTTCGCGTTAATACAAAACATGCTGCCTTTCTTTGAACTTTCTCTATGTACTCCGTCAATCCTATCTGGTAAGGATCCCACACGGCGCAGCAGTATTCTAAAAGAGGACGGACAAGCGTAGTGTAGGCAGTCTCTTTAGTAGATCTTAGACAATTTCTAAGTATCCTGCCAATAAAACGCAGTCTTTGGTTTGCCATCCCCACAATATTTTCTGTTTGCCTCTTCCAATTTAAGGTGTTCTTAAATGTAATTCCTAGGTATTTAGTTGAATTTACGGCCTTTAGATTTGACTGATATATCGTGTAACAAAAGTTTAATTGATTCCGTTTAGCACTTCTCGTTATGTGGGGTCAATTGTCAATTTTTGCACAGTATAGATATCTTTTCTAAATCGTTTTGCAATTTGTTTCTTCTGATGACTTTACTTGTCGACAAACGACAGCGTCATCTGCAAACAACCTAAGACGGCTGTTCAGATTGTTTCCCAAATCGTTTATACAGATAAAGAAAGCAAAGGGCCTATAGCACTGCCTTGGTAAGCGTCAGAAATCGCTTCTGTTTTACTCGAAGACTTTCCGTTAATTACTACGAACTGTGACCTCTCTGGCAGGAAACCACGAATCCAGTCACATAACTGAGACGATATTCCATAAGCACGCCATTTCATTACAAGCCGCTTGTGTGGTACAGTGTCAAAAGCCTTTTGGAAATCTAGAAATACGGTTCCAATTTGAGATCGCTTGTCAACAGCACTTAGTACTTCGTGTGAGTAAAGAGCTAGTTGTGATTCACAAGAACGATGTTTTCTAAATCCGTGTTGACTGTGTGCGAATAGATCGTTCTCTCCCAGATAATTCATAATGTTCAAACCCACTGTACGAGTATGTTCCAAAATCCTGCGGCACTTCAACGTTAATGATATGGGTCTGTAATTTAGTGCTAGAGCTATTGATCAGCATACTCTGAAAGAACGTAACTGGTATACAGTATGGAAGACTTGCTTTTATTAAGTTATTTAAGTTGCTTCACTGCTCCAAGGATATCTGCTTCTACGTTAATCATGTTGGCAGATGTTCTTGATTCGAATTCTGGAATATTTACTTCGTCTTCTTTGATAAAGGAATTTCAGAAGGCTTTGTTTAATAACTCTGCTTTGGTAGCACTGTTGTCGATAGTGTTTCGTGGCAGAGTGGTTCTAGGCGCTACAGTCTGGAACCGTGCGACCGCTACGGTCGCAGGATCGAATCCTGCCTCTGGCATGGATGTGTGTGATGTCCTTACGTCAGTTGGGTTTAAGTAGTTCTAAGTTCTAGCGGACTGATGACCTCAGCAGTTAAGTCCCATAGTGCTCAGAGCCATTTGAACCATTTTTTTTTTCTCGTGCCACATTTGCATGGGATAAATGGAGTATAAGGAATGTAATAAAATGTAAAATTACTATGATACAGACTACATCTACGTGACTACTTTGCTATTCACAATAAAGTGCCTGGCAGAGGGTTCAGTGAACCACCTTGAAGCTGCCTCTCTACCGTTCCACTCTCGAACAGCGCACGGGAAAAACGAGCATTGAAATTTTTCTATGCTAGCCCTGATTTCTCTTATTTTATCATTTCTCCCTATATATGTGGGTGCCAACAAAATGTTTTCGCAATCGTAGGAGAAAACTGGTGATTGAAATTTCATGAGAAGATCCCGTAGCAACGATAAACGCCTTTGCTTTAATGATTGCCACCCATTTCACGTATCATGTCTGGGCCTATCTCTCCTATTTCGCGATAGTACAAAACGAGCTGCCCTTCTTTGAACTTTTTCGATGACATCTGTCAGTTACAGCTGACGCGGATCCCACATCCCACAGCAGTGCTCCAAGATAGGGAAGACAAACATGGTGTAAGCAGTCTCTTTAGTAGACCTATTGCACCTTTAAGGGGACCACACCGTGGTTCAGGTCGAAAAAAATCAATTTTCGGTTTTCATCATACATCGACAGATTAAGGTTTTATTTAAGTACTCTGAAAAGGATTGTGCTGAAAACAATTTTTTTTGGAGCATTTAAAGAGCATTTTCCTACCACGTGTGTTTATGTGCCACGCCAACTTTTCTATCATCCACTTTTCTGCTAAGTTTTAGATCTTTATATCCCATACATTTCATGTTAGGGATTTTTGTCTACTCCCGAGTGTGTTGGCTATCCTTGGAATGCAACAGTCGGTATTCTTTTGTTTCTGCTGTTTGTAAACTTCATGGTTTCAAACACGCGGTTAGTTTTGTTGAAGTGTGATTGGGAGTAGTTGTTATACTTGCGTTTGCAGTGCTTGTTTACGTGTGTTTTTTGTGTTTATTGAAAATGACGAATCGTAAAGGCATTTTTAAGAAACGACAATTTAGAGGAAACAAGTTTAGAAAGCTTTCTGTACAAGAGGTGGTGCAAATACAATGGGGCTCAGGCAACTGGAAAATCTTAATCTCACCAGCATTCTCTTCCAGCTGCTGTTATTACAGCAATTCAACCTATTTTCAGGGACTTGGCTCATCCTGACCTTCTAAGGAAATGTATGCATGGGCAGACACACAACCCAAGTCAATGTTTCAACAGCATAATTTGGAACCGCCTTCCTAAAACTGTATTTGTAGGCACGCATACAGTGAAACTAGGAGTTCATGTTGCTGTTATTACATTCAATTGTGGTAATAATGGAAAGTGTTGGGTACTGAAAAAGCTGGGAAATAATCCTGGTGAAAATATGATCACTAGGTTGCAACATTGCGATAAAATTAACTGTAAGTAACAAATTTCAAAAGCTTTTTTTTAAGTCAATTTCCCGCAAACTAAAATTTTCAGTACATGTACCCCATTATATCAGAAACTATCATAGATAAATAAATGAAATTTTCAGAGACTCTGCATAACATAAAAACCCACCTCTCGTACTACATTCATTAACATTCCCCCATTAGGAAGTTCACAAAAAATATTTTCTGCAGAAAAAACTTAATATTTTTTGATAAAAAATTTAAAAAAGTATTTCTTAAAAACTAAAAAATGGATAAAGTAGATTTTAGTACAGTTGACTCTATTATCATCATGTAACATACAGTAAAAATAGTTTTTTCAGAAATGGGCCAAATACTTGCCTAAATTAACATGGGTTAGAGAGGCAGGGTGTGGTCCCCTTAAGTGTTCTGCCAATGAAACGCAGTCTTTGGTTTGCTCTACCCACAACACTATCTACTATGCATCCCTGGCCCGAATAGGAATTACCTCGATTAAAGAAATGAAACCACTTCGAACAGTGTGTGTGTTTGTCTGAGGAGAGTAGTGACCGTGTTTCGTGGATGATGTGGGGTTTACATGAGCTCAGGTATCTGCTGCTTTGTGTGTCGATGTAACCTAACAGATGGAACTATGCCTCATCTGTAAAGCAAGTTACTGAGAGAATGTCTGGACGTTGAATAAGAAACTTCTAAACCACCCACAGTAACGCATTCTTTTCTCGTGATCTGTTTCTTGCAATGTAATTCTGTATGGTCACAGTGCCGATTTCTTCACAGCTCTCTAACATGTCCCATATGAAATACCTGTCTCCTGGCTCAATCGACGCAACGATTTCCTCGGAGAGTTCTCCAAGCGTCTTCGAACATCAGCAATAACCTGTGCACTCAGTGATGATCTATGTTCATCACCGATACTGTTTAGTACACCAGTTGTCGCGAGCTTCGTTACAATCGATAAAATTGTTGACTTTGTTGGAACATTGCGCACATTGAATTCTCTCCGGTATGCCCGTTGTGTTGTAACCTATGAGTCTGCCTTCCAGTATGTTTTCACAATAAAAACCCGCTCTCGAAGTGCTTACAAGGGAACATCCCCATCGCACCCCCCTCAGATTTAGTTATAAGTTGGCACAGTGGATAGGCCTTGAAAAACTGAACACAGATCAATCGAGAAAACAGGAAGAAGTTGTGTGGAACCATGAAAAAAATAAGCAAAATATACAGACTGAGTAGTCCATGTGCAAGATAATCAACATCAAGAAGAGTGTGAGCTCGGGAGCGCCGTGGTCGCGTGGTTAGCGTGAGCAGCTGCGGAAACATAGGTCCTTGGTTCAACTCTTCCCTCGAGTGAGTCGTTTAATTTTTTATTTTCAGACAATCATCACCACACGTACTGTTTATCAACAAATGTAGGAAATAATCGTACAAATGTTCGACAATCGTACGATGCCTTAAGGAACTTTCCGATGCCTTACAGTTCGGAAAATATTCATTGACATTGTTATTGAAGTCGCGAGCTATATTTGCTGGATTCATATTGCCCACGGAATGCATCTCACGTATTTAATGCACTCTCGTACAAAGTAGCGAACAGTCAACTGCCAGCCAGGGAGCCTCGTTAGCAGGAATACTCTCTCTTCCGTGCGCTGTAGTCGACTGACGTCATGCGTTTCGATGTTTTTTTAGGTGTAGCGTCATCATACTACGGCGCAGTTACCTCGCATCGGACGGACGGACGGCAGATAATAATTGTCTGAAAATAAAAAATTAAAATTTTCACTCGAGGGAAGAGTTGAACGAAGGACCTCTCGTTCCGCAGCTGCTCACGCTAACCACGCGACGACGGCGCTCCCGAGCTCACACTCTCCTTGATGTTGATTATCTTGCACATGGACTACTCAGTCTGTATATTTTGCTTATTTTTTTCATAGTTCCACACAACTTCTTCCTGTTTTCTCGATTGATCTGTGTTCAGTTTTTCAAGGCCTATCCACTGTGCCAACTTATAACTAAATCTGAGGGGGGTGCGATGGGGATGTTCCCTTGTTAGTACAATACCTCTTCGCTAGCTCTGTGGTAACGTGCTGACCTCCTCACTACCGATCAATTGGAATGAGAGTAAATCCAATCTAATCTAAGTTTAGGGAACAGGATTCGAGTAATACTGCGCAACAATAATGTTGCCACTATCGTATCGTATTTGTGTCGCAAGCAAAACGAAAATAAAATAAGAGAGATCGGGTATGTAAAATGTCACACAGACACTCTCCCTCACTCAATAATCAGACAGAACAGGGCAGAAAATTGACACTATCATTACGAAGTACCCTTCGCAACACACCGTGCAGTTGCTTGAGGAGGATATATGAAGCTGTTGAAGCGTCCTAATAGTATTAAAACTGACCTTTCTCGCACATTCGTGTATTTTCGCACCCACATCTACAATGCAACAGGACGGAATGAAACGCTTCATCGTGTGGAGTGTACCAGGAGTAACAATAGCCCGAGCAGCTCTGCGCCAAGGTAACTGCTTCGTTCCTGGCAGCCCATTTTTCCCACACCTCACCTCGCGAAGTAGAGGCCCCACCGTGAGTGCGCTGTTGAATTTTCCAACGCCCCTAAAGCCACCGTGACGTGGGGCTGGAAAGATATTGCACCGCACTAGCCGCTTGCCACTCAGCCAGCATGCAGTATCATTAGGCCAGCCTCGATCCAACTGTCACGCCTCTCTTCAAACAAACACGCACACTGTTCCAAATGCGTTTACTTCTTTGAGGAAGGCAATTCCTTTTGTTTGGACCAAGATTATGAAAGTGGATTCTTTGTGTTCTGTATCATGGTAATTTTATATTTCATAACATTACTTGTATTCCTTTTATCCCATGAGAATGTGGCAAGAGGAAAACGTCGAAAGTACGCAGTTTACTGAGTGCAGCACAATGATGTAACTTAACGTAAAAAATGTTTCATATTACAGTGTTAACGTTAATTATGACATACAGACGTATACACTGTTTAGTTGCTAACAACTTCGAGATTAACTGTCGGATAGTCTCATTTTCGATGAAAGAGTAGCTAAAGTTCAAGTTATTGAAATCAGTGTAGGTGCCGAAAGTGGTCACAAATTTTTCAAATGGCTCTAAGCACTATAGGACTTAACACATGAGGTCATCAGTCCCCTAGTCTTAGAACTACTTAAACCTAAGTAACCTCAGGACATCACACACATCCATGCCCGAGGCAAGATTCGAACCTGCGACCGTAGCAGCAGCGCGGTTCCGGTTCATTCAAATGGCTCTGAGCACTATGGGACTTAACATCTCAGGTCATCAGTCCCCTAGAACTTAGAACTACTTAAACCTAACTAACCTAAGGACATCACACACATCCATGCCCGAGGCAGGATTCGAACCTGCGACCGAAGCAGTCGCACGGTTCCGGACTGCGCGCCTAGAACCGCGAGACCACCGCGGCCGGCGCGGTTCCGGACTGAAGTGCCTAGAACCGCTCGGCCGAGAGTGGTCACCATGAACATTCTTGCACAGACGATGCCACTGAACTGCTACATGAACTACCGAATGCAACTTGTTCAATTGGTTATCTGCACAAGAATGTTGGACGCATTGTCGAAGTTCACCCAACGTGCGTGGTTTTTGTCGATTAGCGCCACCCTTTAGTGTTCCCCATTGATAAAGGCCAAGAGATATTAAGGGGCTCCGGAACGCCCTATACTTGCAATGTTAAAATAACGCTTATAAATTGCATCTTTCCTCACAAAGTATTTGAGGTAGGAAGTTGAACTTTTTACAGATTATTTATTGGAATATGGGCTACAAGTTAACACAGGGATTTTACAAAATTTTAGTTCAGTTATTAAAGATAATTTTTTTTTCAATTGTAATGAAAATTCACAACATTTTTTTGCAATTTTTTATTTATATATTCAAAAATATACAGTTTTTTGGAAAAAGGCTGTGTTCAATTATGCAGAAGGTACTGTGTAACATTTACTGAAAGTTTGAAACAAATATGTTTGGAAGATCCTTAGAAAACATGTAATTAGTATGAGGAAATAAAAGTTTTGGGAATCGAGCGACAAAGATTGGATTAACATTTTAGTGCATTCCAGGTCCATAGGATGGATTATCTTCATCCTCTGCAAACTCCTCCTCCAGCTTCCTCTTGTTCCTCCTCCTGTTTATTCTTACTTGTATTTCTAGACTCTTTACAGCCCTGTCTGCAGCCCGAAGGCGTTCCTTGTCTAAAGCAAGCATCGCTCGTTGTGTTCGTAGATTTTGCTACCATTTTCTTCAGTTGCAGTTACTGCAACACTGTTCCAAAAGGTGGTCATGTATGAACACTTATCACATTTCAGTTGTATTTCACTAGCAAGTCCTACGTGCTTTATTATGGAGAGTTCCAGACCAACTTCACTACAATGAATACATCTTACACAGTTTGAAAAAATTCCTTTGAGAACCGACATATCAAATATTTCATTCTCATCCGATTCGCCCATAAAACATTCATAGTTTTCACTCATTGAATCAAGCTTCTTCTGTGAAGTATTTTCTTTCCTACTTTGACTGCTATGGGCAGGTGTACTTGAGAGGTTAGGTTCACTCACTTGGTTATCGTCTTTATTGTTTACAGTAATAACACACACCTTTGGCTTTCCAACATTTCTCCTTTTCTTAAAAGCCTTCAGAGGATTTCTAATAACTTTACTTTTACTCTTATTATACTTCAACAAAACAGAGACTCAAGAAACAGAATTAATTACGAATATTTTCGAGATAACGACAGAGTAAATAAACATGAAACAATCGACAATCACACCAGCGATATATATTGAACCATCACAGGTTAGCCACAACACATACTTTATCTCACATCACTAAAATGTACCTGATGAACACGGACGTTAATAATAACACCATTTGACAGCAGTTTAACAGCGCCACAGCGGGTCACGCCCATGAAGAACACATTTCAAAAAAAATTTAAAAATAGTTGTAGTCTTCGGAATTGAATAAATTATATATATATTAAAAAGTAATAGTCTGCAGATTCAGAAAACGCAAAAAAGTAAAAATTGAACTTTTCATGATTTTGAGCCTTTCCGGAGCCCCTTAAGTCCGGAGAATGTGGACACGCGAGAGCACCTCTTCAGCCTATCTGTCGCGCTGATTTACACGATTATGGTGGTTGAGTGGGGCACTGTCTTGTTGAAAGTAAAAGTCCCCATATAACTCAAGAATGGCAGTTAAAATGGATGTCACAAGCTTATCTAGGTACACCTCACCGATAATCGCGCCGTCAAAGAAAAGCAGCCGAATCGAACCCCTGTAAGACAATACACGCCATACATCCACTCTCGGTAAACTCGAGGCTTTGTCCACATTCACGTGCGGATTTGTGGCGCCCCAGGAGACCTAATTGCGGCAGTTTATTGTAACACTGAGATTAAGCTGCGCCTCATTAGACCACACAACGATCCCTGAAAACAATTGTTGCGCACCACGCCATGAAACTACTCGCAGAACTCGATTCTGCAATCTGGGTCGTCCTAGTTCATTGCATGTAGCTGTCTTCGGATGCAGCACTTAAACTTCGCTGTCCTCAAATGCGCTGCACACTTAGGCGATTCAACCTGGTTTCACGGGCACACTGCCTCATAGCCTTCTCACCGGTAAGTGAACGAAAGCGTGTGTTGATAATCGTGAGGAGGGTTTGACGAAAAATCAGAGGATCACAACTGCAAAAGTCACTGCAGAACTGATTGTCTCACTAGTGAATCCCGTGAGCATCAAAACAAAACAAAGGGAGCTTAAGAAGCAGGGAATTGCAGAGCGAGTTGCAGTTCCAAAAACACTCATCAATGATGCAAATTCCCGTAACGGGAAATAGCGCTGTCGAAGTCATAAAACATGTACTACGGAAGAAAGCCTTTGGATCGGATCATTCCTGTTGCACACTGTTTCCAACTACCGGCCGAGTTTGCGTCCCAAGAGTGAAAGATGGCGGGGATTCGCTGATGATTTGGACGGCCATATCGTTATCTTCAATGGCCCATGGCTACTCCGCGAGGTCACAATCCAGTTGCATTCGGGAGGACGACGGTTCAATTCCGCGTCCGGCCATTATGATTTAGGTTTTCCGTGATTTCCCTAAATCACTCCAAGCAAATGCCGGGATGGTTCCTTTGAAAGGGCACGGCCGACTTCCTTCTCCGTCCTTCCCTAACCCGCTGAGACCGATGAACTCGCTGTTTGGTCTCTTCCCCCAAACCAACCAACCAACCACAATCCAGTTAAGGATTATGCGACGGTTTTGGCTGATCAGGTACATTCCATGGTACAATGTTTGTTCCCCAATGGCGATCATCTTTTACAAGACGACAGACCCCATAGTCACACAATTCTCATCGTCCAGTACTGGATTTGTGAGCACGGGGATGAATTGCCATCACAGTCACCGGATCTGTACATTATTGAGCCTTTGTGGTCTACTTTGGAGAGAGTGGCGCCTGGCCGCCATCCATCTCCATCACCGTTGCCTAAACTTTCCATTATTTTGCAGGAAGTATAGTATAAGATGCCCTTCAAAAGCATACAGGACCTATTTTTATCCACTCCGAGTCGACTGAAATCTGTTTTTTCCCAAACGCCTGTAACAACAAAACTCATCTACTACTTTTAGCGTCGCATTTCCTAATCGATTTCCGTCAGTATCATCTAATGTAATGCAACTACGCTCCATTTCCCTTGCTACGGGTGTATTATTACTTATATGTATATCACAACGTTGCTACAAGTATACGCTACAGACACCCATGACATTGTGGTTACAAAACTGGTTCATGGCGATCCACGCCCCTGATCTCCAGCTAAAGCCCTAATGCACCGGGTACTGACATCCAGGCACGTTAATTTTTATCGAAATCTGTGATTTATATCCCATTTTAAGCCTACAGCGTGCTGCCACCTCACGCGTTCTCGCAAGGGAATGACAGAGCGCCGGGAGGTCACGTACGACCCCCGGCTGGCAAGTTCGGTCACGCAGACCCACCGCTGGCGCCTGTCGTTTGGCGCTCTAGACAAAACAGTTCACAGTCAGCGGCGCACTCGAATTGCATACTGCTGCAAACACTGTAATCAGCTGCACGGCCTTCTGACACGCCCTGTTCTATCACCGTTCTCTCGCTTCTTTCTGTGTTTGTAGTACCAATAGCTTGGTACAAACGTGAAAACATTTAAAACGTGTGACTTAACCGCGACGTTTCACACCGAAGTGAGGAGGCCTGCGTGAATGTTTCGTCCAGCTCTTGAAAATAAATGTATCCAACTACACAACTAATAAAAAATCCATTCGCAGTTTCATGCAGGAATTCTGTTGGTCACAATCGTGAGTACACAGAGTGAATTTTTAAATGACCTGGAAACTTAACCTGCAAATTTATATAATAATATTAGTTTTTGCTGTATTCCCGACACGCCAATATGTTGCGTAGATACAGGATCATTGGATGGTGAGGTCAAAATAAATTTAATAACTAAGAAGCATACTGCATAAGAAAGCGTCATGATGGCGTAAATTGTTGAAGAAAATAACAGTTTTGTTCAGATTGAGTTCACAGCGACAATATCATGGAGGAAGACCTTTTACTCACAGGGCATCCGAGTGGAACCACTGCAAATGGTTCAAATGGTTCTGAGCAATATGGGACTTAACATCTGAAGTCATCAGTACCCTAGACTTAGAAGAACTTAAACCTAACTAACCTAAGGACATCTCACACATCCATGCCCGAGGCAGGACTCGAACCTGCGACCGCAGCGGTCGCGCGGTTTCAGACTGAAGCGCCTAAAACCGCTCGGCCACAGTGGTCGGCGGAACTACTGCAGAATGGCCAACCAAGTAGTCACGGAATCTCCCCTGACACCCGACCTCCAAAGCCGTGGGAAAGGGCCGAACCACACTCCTCGATAAAAATGGGCTACAGGAACTACTTTTTTCTGGTGTAGACACTCCAAACCTGTAAAACTGACAAGAGGTACGCACTCCGTCCCATTCTGATGTAGGTTCTCGACAATGCAGTTGGACAAATCGCTCGTAAGAGTCAGAATAGAACTTGCCGCCATCTTTCCATAGCATGTACTGATCTCTGTTACCTTGAAGTCAGTTGACTTAAGTGTAAAATCAACAAGCCGATGACGCGCGGGGTAGACGCGCTGTCTGGGGCGCCTTACCACCGTTCGCACGACTCCTCCCGTCCGGGGTTCGAGTCCTTCCTCAGGCATATGTGTGTGTGTGTGTGTGTGTGTGTGTGTGTGTGTGTGTGTGTGTGTGTGTGTGTGTGTGTTTTGTTCTTAAGTTAATTTCTGTGTAAGTCTAGTGACCGATCACCTCAGCAGTAGTTTGGTCCCTTAGGAATTCACACACATTTGAACTGAAATGGCTCTGAGCACTATGGGACTTAACATCTGTGGTCATCAGTCCCCTAGAACTTAGAACTACTTAAACCTAACTAACCTAAGGATATCACACACATCCATGCCTGAGGCAGGATTCGAACCTGCGACCGTAGCCGTCACGCGGTTCCAGACTGAAGCGCCCAGAACCGCACGGCCACACCGGCCGGCATTTGAACTGAGGAGGATCTGTTCCCTGCATCTCCAAATGTTCTCGAGATTGCCAACTCTTGGTTATCTGTAGCCAAAATTTCTAGGACTTGTACATAGACATGCTGATTTTCAGTAACTTGTATTATGTCTTCTGTTTTTTTTGTGTTTCTTTGAACTGATGAATAAAAATAACAGTAAGGGCCCACCACATTTTACAAATACACGTTACTAACTCACTCAAAATCAGAAGTGCTTTCTAAATTTGAGCATCCCAATGATACAATAAAGCAGGAGTACTTATTCGCCATTCTCAACAAGCCCATATTAGAGTGCTTCACCCACTGGTTCACAACCAACTGAGACACTTTGGTTTGCTGCTTTTCTTCTGAAACGCCAGGTCAATGAAGTCAGGCAGAAAATACAAAATTTAGGAGTAATTGGCGTTAGCGGATTACAGTTTTCACCCAACTGCACAAAACGATAAGTTATACATTTTCATCCATACTCAAAAAGAAACAGAGGGTAGTTCTGGTACCACACTCTCTTCGTCTCATGTGTATGTTGACATATCTGCCTCTCATCCAATTACGACACGGACATTTCTGTTAGCATTGTCCATGTCTAGGAATTAAAACTTACTGAATTATTGTTTATGTTATGCTGTGTTGACATGATAGTCTCTGCTAATGATTAAGGATTCTTGGACTGCTGATTACACTAACCGAGTTACCTGACAAGCCTCTTATATATATGGAGGCACGATGGCACGATGCAACAATCGAGAGCAAGGCACCTATATTGCAAACGATTTCCATGGAGGACGTTACCAAACCATGTCACACTTCACTTCAAAGAATTGATGACTGTCTTCGGGAAACAGGATCATTTAGACCAGACCGACAGGAAACTGGAAGACCTCACAGTGTGTGAACTGTTCAGCTTGATGAAGGTGTTACAGCGAACTGAGGGCAACTCCAGCAGCAGCAGCACACGATCCACAGCCATGGAAATAATTCCTTCTAAGGCCAATGTGTGGAATGCCCTCCACACAAGACCCCCCATCTGATGACTCGCTCCAGCGCAGGAGATTCTGCCAATGACATCAACACCACACTGCAAACATCCCTTACTCCCAGATGTATATTTTGTTTACTGACAACGCTGCATTCACAATGGAAGGAACGTTCAGTAACCACAATATCCACATGTGGACATATTTGCTAGAAAGACGAGCTTTCAGTTTTTCTCGCTGAGAGGGTACACTCCCAATGTGGTCTTATGTTTCTGTTTGTTGGCAGAAGGCAGTCACTGAATCACATTAGGAGAGACGAACCTCTCCAGGACGACGGGCAGTTTTCGCTGGGGCTGCAGCCTGCTCCATGCTGTTGTGGGCAGAGCCGGTGCCTATCATCAACGAGAACAAAGGACTCTGTGGCGCCACGGACGTTCCCAGAGGATAAATGAGGACATTTTTGTCTTTTATTCACAAGCCTCAGAGGACAAGACGCTTCGAAGCCGTCAAGCAAATGTGAGACAGCTTGTTGACTTTGAACTAAATATTTTCGTGTGCCTAACCAGATGTGACTCCACGCTACCATGCTTCACGTGCAAAAGCCAGCCAGTCGATAAGACACTGATCCAGAGGGGTACAAAGAGTGGGAAGTTTCTGCTGTGTTCCCCTGTCGTTTCGTGAAATAAGCAATATTTTCATTTACCACATGGGCAACAGCATTGGGTAGTTCACACCATGTAAACTTAAAATTACCAATAATAGCATCCCTCGGTCGCAAAAAAGGGGAGTCTTTTGACCCAGGTTTCGGCACTGCAATGAGTGCCTTCATCAGAAATAAAAACTCTCAAATTGGCAAGTCACGTATTAAACTAAGAATCAAGCGACAAATCTTTAGCCACAGAAGCAGAATACGTAAGAGGCAAGCCACTATGAGCTGCTCACTTCGTCGAGCTACGGTTGCATCAGAGTCTGATCTCGCACCCTCAGGTTTCCCCTTTCCCGCTCTATATCGAACAACCTTCGAAGAACTTCCTTTCCAGATGAAAATGCTGTTCGATCATATCTCGGAGAGTTCTTCGCCTCAAAACCTCGTGATTTCTACAGTCGCGGAATTGAAAAGTTATCACAGCTTCGGCAGACTCTTTCAATTAGTGAAGGAGAATACACGCGTATTATTAATAACTAAAGTCTCTGTTTTGTATATCTCTTGTGTTTCTCAAAACTTATGGGAAAACGCCATGAATTTATGCACCAATCCAGTAATAGTCGTTTTCGCAACACCCAATCTGTACTTTTGTGTAGAGGTCTTCCTTCACAGTTCAACGTAATTAGCTGCACGGGAATAAAGCAATATGTATTCACAAGATTATCTACAGGTAATAAAAATGCGTGGCCCTTTATAAGTTGTTTTCCTAGCGTTTCAGTCCTCAGGAGTTATTTTACCTGCTGACAAAGTTACGAAATTCGGACAAGGGGATTAGTGAAGCTTCCTTCGACCTCTTCTCGGCCACAGTTCACGGGACACGATCCTCTCCAGACAGCACCGCTTATCTACGTCTGCCGGAGCCCCCGTGGAGCGAGTCGCCTACGGCGATGCCGGGGCTAGAGAGTTGGTCCCGCTCCCTGGGCGGCGTCACACCTCTCAGAGTTATCCTGCAAGTGTCGGCTGTAGCGTGTTGTCCCTGAGTGACTTGGCCTGTTCCATTTGGGCTGGCGGCGGCAGAGCCCGCTCGTGCTAATTGCAACCCCGACGCTCTGCTGGCCCAACTGGCAGGGGTTTGGGTGAGGGCGGTCCCAGGGGTTTGGGGTGGTGGTGGGGGTGGGTGCGGGGGTGAGGGCTGAAGACACTCCAGCGTCCAGCGGGCGCCGCCGTGCGGTTGGCGCCAGCTTTGCGGCTCCGTTTACTCTCCTTATCGCCTCGCAACTCCAAACACCTAACAGCAACGAGTCTGGCTGCAGCAACTCGCAAACTGTCAGTCTCCACTTGTTGATCGCGAACATCTGATGCAGTTAAATAGTATTGCCAAATAGGGGAGAGTGTTCTACCTTGAGGATAGTGTACCTAGGAACACATGACTTTTCTGCTCAGTACTTCAGTCTAATGACTGATTTTGGTGTCATATGAAGGAATGCGCACTAGAGACCGCTATAAGTCACCAGAGACAGACATAAGCATGAAACATCTCTGTGAAGTCGTTTCATAAGACGCTTGTCGAATTCGATACTACCTATTCATTTTAGTACCTGATTTTAGCTCAATTCATGAACTCTTCCACAAAGACTCAGCACTCAAATAAGGCCTACTGATTATTATATGTGTGTTTTAATGTGGGTTTCGGTTTTGTTTCATGGGAATCGCTGAATTGGTCACCGTATGCTGGGAGCAGACGATGTTCCTTCTCGTTCAAAGAAGAGCACAGGATGACCAATATCTGAACGTGCGCCATCTTAGTCGAATGCTGTGTCGAAGGCTGTTTTTGTGTGTGAGGTTGGTGATGCAGGGCTAACCCTCTGGTAGCTTCCGCTGCACGGGGAGCTAGGTAATCTCTAAAGAGAAAGGATCACTCTTCGGTGAACGCTTGGTGAGTACGGATCGTAGCTCTTGAGGGGAGTTTCAGGCGATAAGAATCAGGTTGAGTTAGGACTTCGTTATGTTTAATGGTGAAATACTTAAGAACTTTAGCTTATGTGGATCGTGCCAAGCGAGTTATTTTTTTAACGATTTTTAATCTTATATTTTGTGGAAATTGCTTTTGTCTTTGTGTGTCGATTTTGTGCCACGTGTTTGGTAATAAATGACCCTTCTGGTTCACCACGGCACCGCAATAGGCTTTATTTTAACAGTTTGCTTGTTTAATGAGCTACAATTTCTGCAAGAATATCTGTTCTTTCGTGCGCTTTCTACAAAACAGCACAACAGTTTGAGTCAGAATGCACCACGTGCTCTAGTTCGGCCGTTTGCAAGCAGCAGACGCAGTTAGTATGTTAAATAATTATTGCACAGCCTTGTGAATTGGTTAAACCTCTGTCCAGAATAGAGCATGCGTAGAATCGTAATGCAAATCTCACTTAGATATTTTTATGGTAGTAATGCAAAGGAGATAATAGTATAACTGTCTCCCACACCCGTCTTCTGTGTTTCTTCTTGCTGTAGTTAAATTGTGCTCTGTTTCATTCTCACGTAATTCATACTTAAATATTTCGTGTCAGGCACCAGTTCTGTGTAGTTAGGATGTGCAACCAAATATTTAGTTACAATAAATAATTTACGTGAAAGATAAATTCTTTGGTGTCGATCTTACCCCCTTACTCTGATTTCCATTCCTGAATTAATCAAGTTGCTTCATGCACGACATGGAGTGCTATTTATATGGCTGCTTAAAGAAATTTGCGTACTTGTAATTAAATTATTAAATAAATTAAACTAATAATTTCCCATATCCGTTTTTTTTTCTAAATGTTTAGGAAGGGCTTGGGCTGGTGGCGACCCTGAATTTCTGAATTTTTATCATAAATTGTGTGAGAGAAGCAGCTAGAAATACGAGACATCGTATACGGCTCGATGAGCAACGCCGTAAACATAGTAATACGTTACAAGCAGTTCTCGGCATTTTCTACAGTTTTTACGGCTCAATGCCTCAATCGATAAAAACGAAACCCTCATTGGAGGATCAATTCGTTGTCCGTCTGCCTGTATGTTGGTCTGTTAAAAACCCTTTTTCTCAAGCACGTACCAAGTTCAAATTTATGCTTACATATTTTGGTCTATGATCCCTTGGAGGTGCAAAAAACTGAATCTCTTAAGTCAGTGCTATCAAAAGATACGGCCATTTATGTCACAAATTTTGACACTCGCGAACTCACTCATCAAAATCCACGAACTTCCAGTCCGTTGACCTAGAATCATGTTACTTGCCAAGAAGCAAGGTTTCACAATACAAGCAAAGCGAAAAATCCGAAAATGGTTAATCGGTAACCATGCCACACGAAAAAATTATTTTTTGTCATTTTTTATTCGACTGCCGGTCTGTTCCATTAAGACTTTTTTTGTCGGGAATGGGTAGGCGTATATCTTGCCTGTACCGATAGCGATAAGAGGAAAATATTGTCGAGATTCTTGATTTGCAGGATGGATGAAGTGTCTATACACATAATTACGTTTGTCCGCAACCCTCGGTGCACGAGTACCATTCGCACTTCACCGGATCTTTTGCTAGTCATCAGGGTTGGGTTTCACGCAGCATTTACAAGTATTTCAAGTTTTTCAGATTTAAGTGCTGTATAATGTATGAAACATATTTCGAATATATTGCTAATTTTTAAGTTACAAAATTTCATCTTCTTTTTCTTGTGCCATGACCTGCATGGGCGCAGGGTCGGCATGGCTATTCACGGATTTGGCATGATCATAGAATGAAGGCTTTCACGGCAGGTGTTGTCATCACTGGCATGGTTAATTTTAGGGGTGGCCGGACACCCTCCTTGTAGTCACCCTGTTACCCCTGGGACTCAAAATTTGCACCCTATCTGTCTGCATATAGTGCTATTCATGTGAAAGTGAGCAGCAGTTATTCAAACGTTTACGAATCGCGTAAGTGAGGCCAGACTTGGGTACCAACCCGGCATTTGCCTAGCCGGATGTGGGACACCGCCTAAAAACCACATCCAGGTTGGCCGCACAGCGGATTCCATCTGGGGCCGGGGCTTCTTCCTGTGCTGGAAGCGGCGCATCAACACACACGGCTACCCGTGATGTTCAGTTACAGAATTTTATGGCAAGTAAAATTTTACACATTTTTAAAATTAGTTATGAAACGTATGGACGGTTTAACCACACTTCTTTGGAAGTGCACCATCATGTAGATTTTACCATGGAACATGGGATATTTGGAAATTAACTGAATTTATCTAATGTCTTAACAGTTTAACCTGTTTTGTAATTTGGAATTTTTGTTCGTTTTCAGTAGCTTTAGTTTAAAAATTAATTTAACTTATAACTGGTTATTGATAGTATTTTCCGTTTAATTTGATTTAACTTACTGATTACCGGTGCGAAGTATGTTAGTAATGTAACAGATTCACGACTAAATGCTGTATTTATATGATTTTGTCAATTGTAAGGCGTTTAAATTTCAATAGAATATTTGTTCCTCGTTACATGATCAAGTTCTGCCTTGGAACATGCTTTTACATTTGGGAAACCTTAAATTTTCGGAGTAACTTTTGTAATTTCAGAAAAAACCCACAGTACATAAAAAATGAATGCCATTATTTAAGAATAGAATAAGAAAATATATTACACTTCTATTACAGAGTGGACTGGCTAGAGGTGAAAGTCTGTAAAGTGTCTGAAGATAGAAGACTGTACTCTGCCGCAGTTCAGACATTACGTATTAGTCGCAATCAGTAGATTCGTTCATTAGAGTACCACTTTCAAGATTTCAGCGAGAAGATAACTAACTGACGTAGGAATAATTTTTAAGCAATAAACATTGCCGGTAGCCAATTTTGTATTTAATTAAGGATTTCTAAATCTTTCGATTTCAACTGTATTTGTGTGTGTTCTTTTTACTGCTAGGACAGAGAATCATCGCGTGTTACGCCCATTAATGTGCACAATTCATACAGAGCGATGAAAAAAAGTCTAATACTTTTAAAAGGTGGAGGTACTCATTGAAACCAGAAAAACAAATTCAGTGAACATGGGTCCAGAAAAGCATATTTTTTCAGGTATGAATACTTATCTATGGGTGGGGAACTGCGTGATGTCTATTTAAGTCACTTGTTCACAGAATGCTTCAAATTTTGCTCTCATGCGTTCTTCAGAGCTTCCCTGGAGTCGCTCGAAGTCACACCTACGGCCGCGGGGTGTGAATACACGTACTTTTGGTTTTGCGTAGCGTTCGAGATAAATTACGGGACGTACTGCTATGTAGATTTAACTGGAGACGTTTATTGGCGTGCCCAGATTAATTCGATGCACTGCTACACATATAAAATCAGTATAAATCAGGATCGACACACTCGTTTTCACCTGCGAGACAGGATTAAACTTCACACCGCTTCAGAGTCGATAATTGAAACCTCTGTAGCTGTTGTGATCCCACACTCTCTCCAGAGTTCGCAAACTATTATCGCCACACCTGGATTGAAGTTTCACAGCCTAACCAGTCTTTGCGGCTATGAAAGATATTTTAATGCACTACTGGCCATTAAAATTGCTACACCAAGAAGAAATGCAGATGATAAACAGGTATTCATTGGACAAATATATTATACTATAACTGATATCTGATTACATTTTCACGCAATTTGGGTGCATAGATCCTGAGAAATCAGTACCCAGAACAACCCCTCCGGCTGTAACAACGGCCTTGATACGCCTGGGCATTGAGTCAAAGAGAGTTTCGATGGCGTGTACAGTTACAGCTGTCCATGCACCTTCAACACGATACCACAGTTCCTCAAGAGTAGTGACTGGCGTATTGTGACGAGCCAGTCGTTCGGCCACCATTGACCAGACGTTTTCAGTTGGTGGGAGATCTGGAGAATTTGCTGGCCAGGGCAGCAGTCGAACATTTTCAGTAACCAGAAAGGCCCGTACAGGAAAGGGAGTAAATAATTTCACTGTTGTTTGGAACAAAATAAGCCAAGTCAGTGTTTAACAATTCTGATACTGTCACACAATCCAATACATTTACAAAACATTCCACATACTGCGAAATATTTTCGTGTGCACAAATTACATTGTTACGGCGTTCAGTGATGGTTTCATCGTACAGGAATATTTCTGCAGTATTGTATAGGCGCTGATTTCGTTTGTGAAAACAATTAAAAACTGATCGCTACTCTGAACTTATTGCATTCATTTGATAGTTAACTTTCATGGAAGACAATTTAGTCACGTTACCCATCCCATGTGAACAGTAGTCGCGTTGATCATCCCACGGGAACCATTTTATTTTTTATTTTTTATTGAGTAGAAGGTAGTCTATATGTTAATTCACAGTACAGGCTGTCTCCATTTCAAAGTTCATACAAATCGTCTAGCCGCTTCAGTGTGAAGGAGTAACAAACCTACTAACTCTACGGAGCAAGAAAATAAGCAACTTCTAGTTCCGTGCAGCACTAATTTTATGTTTGTACGTGCAGTAACATCATTTGACGCCGCGTTTGTGACTTTTACCACCGGATACGCCCGCATATCATAATCAAATCCAGCCTCACTAACAAGTTACCACGTTCTACATGTAAAGGCACGACGTCTCTCTGTCGTACAGTACTTACATGACACCGGCGTTGTGAATCTTCAGGCGTCTGAGAAGGTCAGTGACTAAAATGTAAATGGCTTGTACTGAAACACTTTGATGATTTTATGAGCATTGTATTCATTACGTTGAACCGTATTATGTTATAAATGTTAAAGAATAAAAGGATTTTCGCAAATACGACACAGTTCAAAAGTTAAACAGTAAACGGATTTCTCTATGAGTAATTATTGTACCACATACCCGTAATATTCTTCAACTCAATAATTATCTTATAGTACACACTTTAAAAAATTGCCTAGGTGCTAATTCAGGATATAAGATAATTCCATTCCAATTTTCTTCCAAAACCGTCCAGCCGTTTCTGTGTGAAAGAGCAATAAACAAACACAAACGTCAGCGCTTTTATTATACATGGGATAAAAAACACAAATACGAATGAAATTATAGTACAATACATGTCTAACAACACAACTGATTTCAGATTCCCTAATGCCCAGGGTAATGTGTATCAAGAATACGTTGATACACAAAGAAACCGAAAAACACTGCTGGACTCTGTTCACTGAACGCTAATGAAAGCGTCTCTCCTGCGAATGAGTGATCAGATTCCATAAAGTATGCATTGCTGAATTGATCTTTCTTCGACTGACCTGTCTTGTTTGGCCAACACTGTCACCTCTTGAAATATTCCACTTTTTTTTAACAGTCACTACATATGAGCTAGTGGTTAACACCGAAAACTTCATAAGGCTGGCCGGCCGAAGTGGCCGAGCGGTTAAAGGCGCTACAGTCTGGAACCGCACGACCGCTACGGTCGCCTGTTCGAATCCTGCCTCGGGCATGGATGTGTGTGATGTACTTAGGTTAGTTAGGTTTAAGTAGTTCTAAGTTCTAGGGGACTTATGACCACAGCAGTTGAGTCCCATAGTGCTCAGAGCCATTTTTTTTCATAAGGCTGTTTGAAGATCATGCTGTTATGTATAGGAAAATTAAGAGGTCAGAAAAATGAAAATAAATCCGGGAATTCCTGAGGAGGATCGATGCTTGGTGTACCGACTGACAGTTGAACTTCAACACTAGCAGGTACATAAATGTACGGAATGCTTGAAGTATTGCTGAACAGTCACTGAAAATAAAAATGTCCATTAAACACCTGGAAGTATACGAATAAACTGATTTAAAGTGTAACGACCGCAAGAATTAAGAAAAGGCAGACTTTATACTGAGATTCATTGGAACACTGATTATGCCGTTTAAGTCATCTACAAAGACAGAAGCTTAGAATATCCTCGTTGTTATTACAACATGCAATAACCCGTAAGCCAAAATAGCAACTGTCAAAAAGGAAATAACATAACAGTCAAATGGCTAAAGTGTGTGAGGAACTGTTAATACATTTCCACATTAGTATTACTGGATGACAGTTTCATTTTGTATAATATTTGACATCAAGTGAAATTTTTATATTGTCCGTTTTTCTTTAGAGTATATCAGATTATAGGTAGAGAAGATTACACTGACAAACCGAAACCGATAATATAGTGTAACTGACGGCCAATTATACATTTATTTTAAAAAATTGTTTCGTGTGTTAATTTCAGTTTTGATACACAATCTTCAGTGCACCATTTACGTATATTTACTCTTATAAACGTCTCCCAAAACATAAGTAGGAAGTGACAGCATCCAAAATTTTATTCAAGTAAAGAAGTTTTTCAGGTCAAGTTATAAAAAAGGAAACAGGATACAGTCAGCTTTAAATGAGGCCGGAACTGTATGGTAATGATGCAGTGTTTCTGAATAACATTACCCGCGGAGACGCTTCGTTGCCCCGTTCTCCGCACATTTACATAATTTTAATACTTCTTCTCGTGGCCCGTCTGCTAAATTACTGCACAAATTTTTCCACCGGCAGCATATACTCATGAGACATCAGCTTCTATTTTTGAACACACTTTTTTTACAATTATAACACACGGAATACTTCGGAGCAACATGCCTGACGCAGACTGACATTTCTGTGTTTTTAAGTTCTTAACTTCACTGAGGTGGCAAATCTCTTGATCACAATGAGTAGCTTTTCTATGATGAGTGCAGTTGCAACAACCTTAAAGGTAAAAACTACGAATGCAATACAGCTTAACAAGGACGCTGTCCATAGTTGACGTAGCTTCTAAAGTGAAATAATGTTGTATTTGTCTCCAGTGAAGCACTGAGCCTGCAAACTTGTTGTAAACAAGTTATTCGAAAAGATACTGTCAAAGATATGATACATGATTTGAGGTGGACATCATTGAAACAAAGGTGTTTCTCGTTGCGGCGGGATATTCATGCGTAAATATTTTGTTGACGCCGACCTACATAGAGAGAGACGATCATCACACTAGAATAAGAAAAATCAGAGCTCGCACAGAAAGATGCAGGTGACCATTTTTTCCGCGCGCTGTTCTAGAGTGGCATAACAGAGAGTTACTGTGAAGGTGGTTCGATGAAACCTCTGCCAGGCACTTAAGTGTGACTTGCAGAGTATCGATGTAGATGTAGATGTAGATGCAGATGAATATTCAACATCAGACATTCATCTCAGAGGTTGAAAATTTTGAGTATAGATGGATCAAAAAATGGTTCAAATGGCTCTGAGCACTATGGGACTTAACATCTGTGGTCATCAGTCCCCTAGAACTTAGAACTACTTAAACCTAACTAACCTAAGGACACCACACATCCATGCCCGAGGCAGGATTCGAACCTGCGACCGTAGCAGTCCCGCGGTTCCGGACTGAGCGCCTAGAACCGCTAGACCACCGCGGCCGGCAGATGGATCAAGTTGAAGAGCATTTTAGAATACGATTTCAACTCGCATGACTCGAGCAAAATGGTAAGTGACGGAAAAGACTCGCCGTTGTTCGACAGTCGCATTAGAAAGCTTCTTCGGAAGCAGAGCGAGTGTCACTGCAAACTTAATGGTTCAAATGGCTCTAAGCACTATAGGACTTAACTTCTGAGGTCATCAGTCCCCTGGACTTAGAACTACTCAAACTTAACTAACCTAAGAACATCACACACATCCATGCCCGAGACAGGATTCGAAGCTGCGACCGTAGCAGCAGCGCGGTTCCGGACCGAAGCGCCTAGAACCGCTCGGCCACAGCGGCCGGCCATACAGCAAACTTAAACGTACCCAATGTTTCGTTTATTAACGTTAAGAGAGCCTTTGATCCATTGTGTAATCAGTAAAACGATCGAAGAAATCTGTCCAAATACTTAGTAACAAAAGGGAATCGAAACGAGGTATGAGAGAAGGTCGATATGTTAAAATTTTTCTTTTTTCAGAAATTGTACCTACTAGTTGCCGCCAACGGGTATCATGATACCATTTACTGAGAGGACATACAAATTATTAAACAAACCAATAATATTAATTGTAAGCAGGAGGGTGTGAAACTGAATGATATCTGGATTGCACCGTTGAACAAGAAGTGTACTGTCTTCCATCACAGGACGCAGAAACGTATTTCCACTGCAGTCAGTAGCGGGCCAAGGTGTGAATCGGACATTCATCGAAGTAAAACTGGAAACTGTCATTTGGCAATAAGTAATGTTTCAAAATACAAGTAAAGGAAAAAATCAAAAAATTGTTATGTTATAATTATATCACACGAAAATAATATTTATTTTGTCATTTGTTGCCCGACCTAAATTAAAATAATCAGCATTTCTACATCCATGCTTACTGAGTCACAATGGTAAAAATCAAACATCAGGCAAGGAATGAAATTACTGCTCATATTAGCAGACTAGATTGATGCGTGTAGAAGCGAATGTTTGTTTCACAAATTACTTGAAACGCCGTATCCAGGTGCAGTAATCGCTGCTGGGTATCCGATGGTGGATGAATTCCGAAACGCGTCTTACGAGCAATAAATTCATTCCCTCCTGATATTTGTCTTTTACCACTGCGACCCCGTCAGCCTGGTTATTATAATAATGGTCGCCTGCCTCCCGCATGACTTTATGTCACACTTATGTTATTGTAACGAAAAGAAATTAAATCATACTCGAAAATCCTGGAATCGCTGCGAGCGATATCCTGCATTTATCAGAATGAAATGATAATGAAACCAAGACCCTAAGCCGTCAACAGGCGTTTATATACATCAACGGGGACAGTTGAAAATGTGTGCCCCGACCGGGACTCGAACCCGGGATCTGCTGCTTACATGGCAGACGCTCCATCCATCTTTTTTTTTCTTCATTTTCCTCGGTATTGTTCGTTTCGTTTGGTCTGGGTGGACGTCACAACACATCCATTCAAGTTGATCGTTGCTTCCTTTATTCAGTTTTTTATTACAGAGTGCGAGCGTCCATCTAAGCCAACGAGGGCACAAAGGATAGTGTGACTGCAGGGATTTATCCCTTGCACGCTCCCCGTGAGACCCAACTTAACGTCCACACACTACATTCGTAGTATCCCAGCCCATTACACTCATTACTCGCGGAAGACAATCTTATCGAGTCGCATAAGAGTTCGGGCAATGCGTGTCCATCCACCACAGAAAAAGATATGACCGAAAGAACGGATACCATCTTCATGTATGCATTTATCAGTGACGATAACTAGTAAAAATGGATGAAGTTCGCTATTCCTGGAATGAATGAACTGTCCATTTTTTCCCAATGGTAAAATGTTGGTTCTCCGAATACCTAAAGCCGCACAAACTGTTCTGTGTTACGCTTCCCATTGTACTACAAGAAGAATTCCGAGGCGGCTAAACTACACTACTGGCCATTAAAATTGCTACACCAAGAAGAAATGCAGATGATAAACAGGTATTCATTAGACAAATATCTTATACTAGAACTGACACGTGATTACATTTTCACGCAATTTGGGTGCATACATCCTGAGAAATCAGTACCCAGAACAACCACCTCTGGCCGTAATAACGGCCTTGATACGCCTGGGCACTGAGTCTCACAGAGCTTGGGTGGCATGTACAGGTACAGCTGCTCATGCAGCTTCAACACTATACCACAGTTCATCAAGAGGAGTCATTGGCGTATTCTGACGAGCCAGTTGCTCGGCCACTATTGACCAGACGTTTTCAATTGGTGAGAGGTCTGTAGAATGTGCTGGCCAGGGCAGCAGTCGAACATTTTCTATATCCAGGAAGTCTCGTACAGGACCTGCAACATGCGGTCGTGCATTATCCTGCTGAAATGTAGGGTTTCGCAGGGATCGAATGAAGGGTAGAGCCACGGGTTGTAACACACCTGAAACGTAACGTCCACTGTTCAAAGTGCCGTCGATGCAAACAAGAGGTGACCGAGACGTGAAACCAATGGCACCCCATACCATCATGCCGGGTGATACGCGAATGTGGCGATGACGAATACACGCTTCCAATGCACGTTCACCGCGATGTCACCAAACACGGGTGCGACCATCATGATGCTGTAAACAGAACCTGGATTCATCCGAGAAAATGACGTTTTGCCATTCGTGCACCCAGGTTCGTCGTGGAGTACACCATCGCAGGCGCTCCTGTCTGTGTTGCAGCGTCATGGGTAGCCGCAGCCATGTTCTCCGAGCTGATAGTCCATGCTGCTGCAAACGTTGTCGAACTGTTCGTGCAGATGGTGGTTGTCTTGCAAACGTCCCCATCTGTTGACTCAGGGATCGAGACGTGGCTGCACGATCCGTTACAGCCATGCGTATTACTCTCCTGAACCCACCGATTCCATATTCTGCTAACAGTCATTGGATTTCGACCAACGCGAGCAGCAATGTCGCGATACGATAAACCGCAATCGCGATAGGCTACAATCCGACCTTTATCAAAGTCGGAAACGTGATAGTACGCATTTCTCTTCCTTACACGAGGCATCACAACAACGTTTCACCAGGCAACGCCAGTCAACTGCTCTTTGTGTATGAGATATCGGTTGGAAACTTCCCTCATTCCAGCACGTTGTAGGTGTCGCCACAGGTGCCAACGTTGTGTGAACGCTCTGAGAAACTAATCATTCGCATATCACGGAATCTTCTTCCTGTCGGTTAAATTTCGCGTTTGTAGCACGTCCTCTTCGTGGTGTAGCAATTTTAATGGCCAGTAGTGTACGTCACGACTTCCCACCCCGCTCCCACGCCCCAGTTTTACCAAATGTGGATATTAAACCGTCCCGCCTATCCTCATTCTGCCGCTAGTATCTTGTACGCATAACAAGCATGGGAAACCGTTTACAGCTGACAAACGTGGGGAAACAGGCTCCAGTTATTTTTGTCGAAATTTAGTAAAGTTTGGGGAGTAAGTCTCAACTGTAGAGAGCCTGCAGCTCCCTGCGTCGCGACTGCGTAGCCACAACCACTACGATGAAACCGGTAATCTGGAGAGCATGTCTGTGACTACCAAATTAGCCAGAAGCTCTCTCCGGGAAGACGGGGGAGGTGGTGGGGGCTGGGCGGAGTTTGAGGGCGGGAGGAATCAGTGGGACCCCAAGGAGTGTCGCCGAATATTGGAGCCTTGTTAGACGTCATTAGGTAAAGCCCGTAAAGCTTCTTAAATGGTCGGGTATTATTGAAATTCCACTTTCATTTCGAAGACCCCCACGCACCAGGCTGGTTGGTTGCCTGCAGCGGAGAGCACACACACTGTTACTGCAACAGAGACCTCAGGTTAAGCTGCACTGTTCCGGGGAATAGGAGTATTTACACTTCACCAAATGGCAGAAACTGATAACAGTTTTTTTCAAACTGCGCTCGTCCTGGTGTTAGAAAACAGTAACAACCTCTGTTAAAGTTTGTGGATGCAGCTGTAACGAGAAACTGGCGTACTTAATGAAATAAAATGAGACTCTGAGAACCATAAGGGTCCGAAGCACAGGCACGAAGTTTTGAGAAGAATAGAGGCTTGTGCAAATCTGATTTGTAGGCAAACTCCCAATCTCATAGATCTGATTTGTTTTTAAGCAAGTCTCAACACCGTCTATTAACTACATAAGAATTACGAACCGCTTCATGTTTTGAAATTTTAATTAATATTTAGGATTATTACTATTATCTGAAATTCACAAAATTTTCACATATAGTGACTGTTGTGTAATTTGTAAAACAGAGTCAGAACATGAAGAACAGATTCTACAAGCGCCACACACACAACCATGACCTATCCCAATACTCCATGGTCCTCATTATCATAATTTTCATTAAGCACATTCTCTGGCTTGAAGTTCAGATAAAACTGGTTACTTCAGGCGCGAAATGGTTCAAATGGCTCTGAGCACTATGGGACTTAACATCGGAGGTCATGAGTCCCCAAGAACTTAGAACTACTTAAACCTAACTAACCTAAGGACATCACACACATCGGTGCCCGAGGCAGGATTCGAACCTGCGACCGTAGCGGTCGCGAGGTTCCAGACTGAAGCGCCTAGAACCGCTCGGCCACTCCGGCCGGCCTCAGGCGTGAAATCTAATAGTTTTGTTAAACCTGCGTGTTTCTAGTATTCGTTAAGAGGCCGAGTTTCGAGGCTGATATTTGCCTTCCGCCTACCTATCTGAGCACTAGATGCAAATGGACGTCTACAGACCGTGGGGAAATGACAAACTGTGACCTCCCTCAATGTGACTTGAAGAAAATGATCGCCTCCCACAACTATAACGAAGAAGATTTTACAACAGTTCGTCGCAATTTATTGAAAACTTTATGACTGTAAAATTTCTTAAACCTCTGTTAGTTCTGAAAGCCGCAGCGTCCATTTTACAGACTGAAATACTAAAACCATGTAACGTGAGGCTATTGTGGGTCATTCTTTCAAGAGTTCCAGCTTTTATGACGAACTGGACATCAATGTGTCCAGTGAGCATTGTTAGAGCAATGAAAATTTCTGCTTTGAGCCCATATGTAAGTTAATATTGGAGAAATCCGTGACAAAGCTTTTTGTAAATGACCAAATAAACAGTATAGTGGTACAGCACAGAGAGATCTGAGTAAGATGGCATCATCGCTAAACAGGCGGACTCGCTGTTGGAAGGTGATGAGCTCAAGCCTCGGTCTGTCCGTGCAGACACAGATTTTTCACAGCCCCCTTAAATGACTTCTGCATCGACATTTACATAACTATTCTGAAATTTACACATAATCCTTTTGCAGAGGGTTCACAGCACCACTCTAGGAGTAGCGTTGCCACATAGCTCGTGGGATGAATGAACACCGTGTGAGCTCCGATTTCTCTTATTTTATTACGATGGCCATTTCTTCCTATGTAGGTGCAAGTCAACAAATACACTCATGCTCTTAAATTAAGGATAATGCTGATGCATGGTGAAACAACGCTCTGATAGGCGGTTTGCGGGCTGCAATCACCTCGGGGTATGACCACGCGGTGCATTTGACCTGCAGTCGTCGCACGGTGGCGCTGGCGGCAGTTCACATACGCAGAGGTGTGTTGGTGCATGGCAGAGTACGGAGCAGTATTGCTAATGGCGACTATGTGTTGAAAATGGCTCAAAGAACACATAATGATGACGTTATGAGTAGTAGAATACTAGAGCGACTGGAGACTGGTCAAACACAACAGGTCGTAGCATGGCCCCTCTGTTTGCCACAAAGTGTAAGCTCAAGATTATGGCAACAATTCCAGCAGACAGAAAACGTGTCCAGGTGCTACTGTACGGGACGTCCACAGTGTACAACACAACAAGAAGAACGATATATCACCATCAGTGCCCGCAGACGGCCACGGAGTACTGCAGGTAGCATTGCTCGGGACCTTACTGCTGCCACACAGTCGACAAACAACTGAACAGACAAGTTTTATTCGCCCGGAGACCTGCAAGGTGCATTCCACTGACCCCTGGTCACGGGAGAGTCCCTAAAGCGTGGTGTCAAGAACACAGTACCTGGTCATTGGGACAGTGGTCCCAGGTTATGTTCACGTACGAGTCCAGGTATAGTCTGAACAGTGATTCTCGCCGGGCTTACATCTGGGGTGAACCAGGTACCAGATACCAACTCCTTAATGTCCTTCATTTTGCACCAGTATGTTCGCCTTTTCAGGGGTGCAGTGGTTCCCACCTTCCTCCTGATCGACGACAACGCACGACCCCACCGAGCTGCCATCGTGGAGGAGTACCTTGAAACAGAAGATATCAGGCGAATGGAGTGGCCTGCCTGTTCTCCAGACCTGAACTCCATCGAGCACGCCTGGGATGCTCTCGGTCGACATATTGCTGCACGTCTTCAAATCTCTACGACACTTAAGGAGCTCCGACAGGCACTGGTGCAAGAATGGGAGGCTATACCCCAGCAGCTACTCGACCACCTGATCCAGAGTATGCCAACCCGTTGTGCGGTCTGTGTACGTGTGCATGGTGATCATATCCCATAGATGTCGGGGTACATACGCAGGAAACAGTGGCGTTTTGTAGCACAAGTGTTTCGGGACGGTTTTCTCAACTTATCACCAATGCCGTGGACTCACAGATCTGTGTCATGTGTGTTCCCTATGTGCCTATGCTATTAGAGTCAGTTTTGTGTAGTGCCACGTTGTGTGCCACGACATTCTGCAATTATCCTTAATTTATGAGCATGAGTGTATTTTTGGTCTCCAAAATGACAGTTGCGATTGCAGTTTCCAGAGAAAAGTAACATGGAAGATCATCCGCAGCCTAATATAGAAACATGCGTAAAGGGATTTCGAAAACGTCCATAGTATTATGACCGTGCAGTTCATAAGAAAGACTATGGATATTCTAGGGAGGGCAAGGCGCACATGTTTTCAAAAACTGGTGTTCACGCGTTTCAGGAAAGCTTGATAAATTTATACAGTGTGTGTACTACTAGAAAAATTCAGCCCCTACATGTTGGTCTTTTCTGCGACTACTATGGTCATTCACATCAGAGTGGGTGCGACATAGATTACAATAAATTTAAGTGAAGAAGTGGATGGTTGCATAACTTCAAACAGCGCTACAGACTTGAAAGACGTAAGATAACGAAATTTAAAACAAAGTGTCAACATGACGATGCACAGCAAACTGATGAATCGACCCGAAAATTTGTAGATAAGATAAACAAACTTGTCCCATCGTTCAGTATGGAATTTGTTTTCCAAACTCACCAATCGGGATTTGAAGAGGAAACGCATATGAAAGGAACAATGCCAAGGTAGTTGTATCAAGATCAACTAACATCAATAGCTTGGCATTCGTATACAATTATGTCAACTTAATTTTGATGGTAAATTGGCTGAAAGATATTTATTCTGATGCGAGAAGTTTGAGGTGCTCTGCCCCCTACGATTCCTTCTCGTGTGGTGAACTTGCAAGGGCAGTAGGGAAAATTTATGTCAAAGCATACAGGCATGGGAAAGTGGTTGAAAGAGAACTATAAGTATGATATGAGCACTGCTTCTGGCCAATAGATGGTCAAAATAACTTGTTTTTTCTTGATTTATAGTTTAGGTACGAAAATCACATTCCTTTAGAGAAAATGGCTCAAATGGCTCTGAGCACTATGTGACTTAACATCTGAGGTCATCAGTCCCCTAGAACTTAGAACTACTTAAACCTAACTAACCTAAGGACATCACACACATCCATGCCCGAGGCAGTATTCGAACTTGCGACCGTAGCAGTCACGCGGTTCCGCACTGAAGTTCCTAGAACCGCTCGGCCACCGCGGCCGGCTCTTTAGAACAAACTATCCCTTCTGCAAAGTGTGACATTGCTACTCATGCCACCTGGAGCTACTAGAAAAATTCAGCCCCTACATGTTGGTCTTTTCTGCGACTACAAAACACATTATCGCACCTTAAAGGACAGCCAGTTTCACGATAAGCTCCACGACAGACTGTTTCGCATTAGGTTGCATGCTATCACATTCCATCATTTCTCATCTCCCCGTTACACGAATATGATTCTATAGGCCTATGCATTCTTTCAGAGTAAATATCTAGCTGAATGTCCTGCATGGTTCGTAACTTCCAAGAACTTCGCTTTCGATCTTTATGGTGCGAATCTTTGTGATTACTGTGCAGCGTTATTTTTCATACGGTGTTCTTGGTCCAAGTTAATGATTTGTTTTGAACATTTCTTGAATGTCGACGATGTTCATTTCGTGAAGTCTAATACATGCATCCCATAGAAGATTGATCTCTGCACCTCCTGGACATTCATTTTCTGTCGTCCTCCTGATGCACATTGCGAGTCATTAGCAGTTAACAATTTTCCTGCCATAGCTGTTAACGCAACACTTTCAAATGAGCCTTACTGAAGATTGAACTTGCGACGTCGCACTCATGGGTTTCTTGTAAGAATCAATTCTCCCTTTTAGCAGAGCAGAACAATATTGCAGAGGTTTACGTAGGATCTGTACATACGCTTTTCTTCCGTTCGTATTATTAGAAATTAATATCTGGATTTAGTGCAGTGTTAACGTACTTCATGAAAAATTAGTTCCCCTCTCCCCACGGGTGTGTCTGGGGACTGCGTCGCCAGTGATTCATAAAGTGAGGGATGGGTCAGTAAAACTTCGCGTAATATCCTGTAGTTGCTTTTAGTGACGTAGTGCTGCAGGGAGAATGGGGAATTCCCTGCTCACTCTTCATTTTGCAGGGTTATAAAGGAAGGAAATGCATGAGCATAATCCGGCTACCTACCTTCCGTCACACTTCTTACTTGCACACCCACTTTCCGATCTTTTTACATTCCCAAACCACATTTCATGTCTTTATATGGTTCTACAGCACTTAGATGTGGTACAAACATTTAACATTTGGACTTACCCCACTTCATTTAACAATAAACTTCAACTTTATATTATCAAATTACCATCTTTAAAAATCTGTCCAAGAGAAAAAATGTGTAAGGCTTCATTTCAGCAAATTTAATCTAGCTTAATTTTGTACTACAAAACATATTCGCTATATTAATATTAAAAAACTAGAAACCCGCCTCGATTGCGAAAAAAGCACCTAGTGTTAACCTAGGTTTCGGCGTAGATAACTACACCTTCTTCAGAACAATTAAACCCACAAGTGCCTAAGAAGACCTTTGTCAATGATTAAAAGAACACCATAGCTATACATTTATAAACGAAAAACGGAAAACACAAACAGTACATATGTACAAAGTCTAAACCGTTACTTAACTTAATGGTGTAACCTCCACCTCACACCGGCCTATGTCTGATGGGCCATGACCCGCCATAGTCTGCAGCTACAAACGTCGACCTATGTTCGATGGGCCATGACCCGCCATAAACTGCAGTTACAGGAGCACCCACCATACCAGTGCCACCAACTTCCTCCCGTTCAAATTCACTTACCTTCCACGTAATACTTTCACAGTTACACAGAACACTATTCTGACCGCTACAGGATCTTGCATCATACTGAAGATATTGGCCGTTCGTAGTCAAATACAACGATGAAATCTGCGGGCTTGACTTTCAACTGCACTTATTATATGTTCAAGTACCCATTTCTCTCCATGTACACTGAAGTGCCAACGAAACTGGTATAGCTACGCTATTCAAATGCAGAAATGTGTAAACAGGCAGAATACGGCACTGCGGTCGGCAACGTCTATAAAATACAAGTGTCTGATGCAGTTGTTAGATCTGTTACTGCTGCTACAATGGCAGGTTCAAATGGTTCAAATGGCTCTGAGCACTATGGGACTTAACATCTATGGTCATCAGTCCCCTAGAACTTAAAACTACTTAAACCTAACTAATCTAAGGACAGCACACAACACCCAGCCATCACGAGGCAGAGAAAATCCCTGACCCCGCCGGGAATCGAACACGGGAACCCGGGCGTGGGAAGCAAGAACGCTACCGCACGACCACGAGATGCGGGCCAATGGCAGGTTATCAAGACTTAAGTGAGTTTGAAGTGGTGTTATAGACTGCGCACGAGCGATGGAACACAGCATCTCCGAGGTAGCGATGAATAGCATGAATCCAGTAAAACATCAGATGTCTGACATCGCTGTGGCCGGAAAAACATTCTGCAAGAATGTGACCAATGACGGCTCAACAGAACAGTTCAATGTGGCAGAAGAGCAACCCTTCCGCAAATTGTTGCAGATTTAAATGCTAGGCCATCAACAATAGTCAGCGTGCGAACCATTCAACGAAACATCATCGATATGGGCTATCAGAGCCGAAGGTCCTCTCGTGTACCCATGACGACTGTACGACACAAAGCTTTAGCCGCACCTCGGAGCGTCAACACCGACATTTGACTGTTGATGACTAGAAACATATTGCCAAGTCGGACGAGTCTCGTTTCAGATTGTATGGAAGGGATGCACGCGTACGGGTATGGAGACAACCTCATGAATGCATGGACCCTACATGTCAGCAGGGGACTGTTCAAGCTGTAATGGTGTGGGGCGTGTGCAGTTGGAGGGATATGGGTGACACGGCTAGATACGACTCTGACAGGTGACACGTACGTAACCATCATCACCTGCAGCCATTCATGTCCATTGTCCATTCCGACGGACTTGGGCAATTCCAGCAGGACAATGCGGTTCCCCACACGTCCATAATTGCTACAGAGTGGCTCCACGAACTCTCTTCCAAGTTTAAACACTTCCGCTGGCCACCAAACTCCCCAGACACGAACATCATTGAGCATATCTGGAAAGCCTTGCAGCGTGCTGTTCAGAAAAGATCTCCACACTCTCGTACTCTTACGGATTTGTGGATATCCCTGCCGGTTTCATTGTGTCAATTGCCTCCAGCACTATTGCAGACATTAGTCGAGTCGATGTCACGTCGTGTTGCGGCACTTCTACGTGCTCGCGGGGGCCCTACACTATATTAGGCAGGTGTACTAGTTTCTTTGGCTCTTCTTTGTATTTGTGAAGTCCCAGCATGCGTCGTACAGTGATATAATTTTGCAGGTAGGTTCAGTGGTATATGTTAATACTGTCTACAAAATGCGTTATGCACAGTGTTAGTAGTAAAAAGTAACAAAATAATACGTCATGCCTGATGCTGATGGTTTATCTCATGAACAGAGAAAATATATTAAACGATAACTTCTTATCTATCACTATTTTGTCGCGTGTGTTAGCGAGGGAAAGCTTTGGAAACATCTGAAACTATGCGTAAAATTTGTTATAAGTCTCATTCCCAAATATTTGATGAATGCAGTCTGGGTAATTTGCATGCAGTGAATTGTACTGCCTCATGACATAAACATAGTTTCTAACCTGAATACTTTACCTACTGTGCTAAACCTTTAACTTAAAATTATACCTTATAATTATTAGGTTATGATTTTTAAATTCGGTCAATAATTGTATGTAAACGTGGAACATCAAATTTATGTTGCCCCTGGCAGCCGTTAGTTAGGCAACCTGCAATGGGGTCGGGGTTAGCGGGTGACCGCTTTACCCCTTTTAACAACACACAATACTTTTTTATTGTTCAAGTTGTTTATGTCTGCAGACACACAAATGTATTTATAACGATGACATGTAACCGAAAACGCGCTGCCCCTGACGGTGGCATTGTCACAGTGCGTGATTGAACTGAAAATTTTGCGACTGAAAACGGTTTTTAAATCCATATATACGTCCACCATTACTGAACTGGGGACGCAGAATAATTGTTGTATCTGCTCCTTTCATTTACAGTGCTAAGCTTGCTGACAATTGCGAAGTGTACGTCGCGGCTTATCATTCGCGAGAGGCGATGAAAAGCACAGATTTACGGTGGAATTACGAAGCTTCCGAACTAGGTTGGTCGAAATTCGTTTCGACAGTGTTAGCATCGAACAGTCCCGGTTGGGAACGAAATGTGGATAATCAGCGAGGGATTCGACTTTTCCAGCCGACCGTCGAAAATGAATCAAGGCAGATCTGATTTTAGCATCCAGTGATGGCTCTCATCACACGGAACGCTATTCTATTTTACGGCCTACGTCGGACAGGTTGACTTCGTTCCGAACACCTGTCTCGCCATCATCATGGTGTCTCATTAGCTGACTTGAAAAGCTTTTCACACTGCAACAGGCTATCACTGAGATGATCGGACGGTCACTGGGCGATGTGCGTCTATTGCCCAGAAACGTACGATTCCCTCTCTGTGCTGACAGATCTCTGACAACCGACCTTCCACAGCAGTGATTACTTACAACGCTAAATTAACGGTAAATACGTGAAACATATCTGTCACATTGAAACAGCATTTTTTTTCCACAGAAAGAGAATTTAGAACAGATTAGATTTTTATGTCAATAGTGTGAGAGAGACATCAGTCACGTATTCGCCTTCACATTTTCAGTTCAGTAATGTCACTCAACGTGCAAAAGAAGCTACCACTATTGAATATACCAAGGGGAATCACCACAAAAAATTACTCAGATCACAGACAACATTGAATCTAAAAATCCCGTAACATTACGATTCAATTCAATGGCTGTCAACTTTAAACCAGGTAGGATTTCTGGTCTGCGGAACTTGATATACTGCAAGCAGTGTTTTTCGTTATTCTGTTAGTCCACGGAATTAGAGGGGGCACTGTTGATATTTTTTTTTCAGTTTGTGTTGAAGCGTTAGCTGATAATTAATCGTACTGGAATTAAATGGGCGAAGTCAAATTTCGAAGCCGTAGAAAGGCGAGGTCAAGGTACTTTAACGTGTCATGTAAGTATTTTTGGAAATACCGTGGATAACATCGATAAAAAATCAAGATCAATTGTAAACGTTTAAACATCAACTGGGCAGATACACTGTGATACCGTGTGGTTTCCTCTACACATAATTAACAAGGCTAATAAATAGTTTGCACAATCCTAACACATAACACGGCAGGCAGTTGCAAATTTAATGAAATATTTCACAGCAGCAAAGATATCCTGAGAAGAAGGGAGCAAGGCAAGATGGCAGTCGCATTATAAAATTTAAAAGATTATATGCATAAAATGTATTCTATATTATTAGCTGCCTTTTGAGGCTCGTGATGTTATTCACTTCCATGGTATAATGAAAGAGGATATTCGAGGGTCGAGTTGGTGCTGCTGACAAAAATTCGAGGAAACGACTGAGTGACAGAACGGGTAGTGACGGTACTCACAACTCTAGGGAGTACCGCACCAAAATCGACAAGCCGAGCTCGAAACAGCTGTATGGCTTGGCAGTACTAATTATACCGCGGTCTGGCAGGTTCCACAGTTACCTACCCATGGGCATCACGTGTGTGGATAGCGATTGGTCGATGTCTCGTTAAATACCGGAGCACTGAGCTACGGCAGCCAATTCTCTTCAGTATACCGAGCGAGGTGGCGCAGTGTTTAGCACACTGGACTCGCAGTTGCAGAGGGTGGGCTTACTGGTAGTTGGGAGCTCCAACGTCAGGCGCGTAATGTGGCCCCTTAGGGAAATGGCAGCAAGAGAGGGGAAGAAAACCAATGTGCACTCCGTGTGCATACCGGGGGGAGTCATTCCAGATGTGGAAAGGGTCCTTCCGGATGCCATGAAGGGTACAGGGTGCACCCATCTGCAGGTGGTCGCTCATGTCGGCACCAATGATGTGTGTCGCTATGGATCGGAGGAAATCCTCTCTGGCTTCCGGCGGCTATCTGATTTGGTGAAGACTGCCAGTCTCGCTAGCGGGATGAAAGCAGAGCTCACCACCTGCAGCATCGTCGACAGGACTGACTGCGGACCTTTGGTACAGAGCCGAGTGGAGGGTCTGAATCAGAGGCTGAGACGGTTCTGCGACCATGTGGGCTGCGGATTCCTCGACTTGCGCCATAGGGTGGTGGGGTTTCGGGTTCCGCTGGATAGGTCAGGAGTCCACTACACGCAACAAGCGGCTACACGGGTAGCAGGGGTTGTGTGGCGTGGGCTGGGCGGTTTTTTAGGTTAGATGGCCTTGGGCAAGTACAGAAAGGGCAACAGCCTCAACGGGTGCGGGGCAAAGTCAGGACATGCGGGGACCAAGCAGCAATCGGTATTGTAATTGTCAACTGTCGAAGCTGCGTTGGTAAAGTACCGGAACTTCAAGCGCTGATAGAAAGCACCGAAGCTGAAATCGTTATAGGTACAGAAAGCTGGCTTAAGCCAGAGATAAATTCTGCCGAAATTTTTAGAAAGGTACAGACGGTGTTTAGAAAGGATAGATTGCATGCAACCGGTGGTGGAGTGTTCGTCGCTGTTAGTAGTAGTTTATCCTGTAGTGAAGTAGAAGTGGATAGTTCCTGTGAGTTATTATGGGTGGAGGTTACACTAAACAACCGAACTAGGTTAATAATTGGCTCCTTTTACCGACCTCCCGACTCAGCAGCATTAGTGGCAGAACAACTGAGAGAAAATTTGGAATACACTTCACATAAATTTTCTCAGCATGTTATAGTCTTAGGTGGAGATTTCAATTTACCAGATATAGACTGGGACACTCAGATGTTTAGGACGGGTGGTAGGGACAGAGCATCGAGTGACATTATACTGAGTGCACTATCCGAAAATTACCTCGAGCAATTAAACAGAGAACCGACTCGTGGAGATAACATCTTGGACCTACTGATAACAAACAGACCCGAACTTTTCGACTCTGTATGTACAGAACAGGGAATCAGTGATCATAAGGCCGTTGCAGCATCCCTGAATATGGAAGTTAATAGGAATATAAAAAAAGGGAGGAAGGTTTATCTGTTTAGCAAGAGTAATAGAAGGCAGATTTCAGACTACCTAACAGATCAAAACGAAAATTTCTGTTCCGACACTGACAATGTTGAGTGTTTATGGAAAAAGTTCAAGGCAATCGTAAAATGCGTTTTAGACAGGTACGTGCCGAGTAAAACTGTGAGGGACGGGAAAAACCCACCGTGGTACAACAACAAAGTTAGGAAACTACTGCGAAAGCAAAGAGAGCTCCACTCCAAGTTTAAACGCAGCCAAAACCTCTCAGACAAACAGAAGCTAAACGATGTCAAAGTTAGCGTAAGGAGGGCTATGCGTGAAGCGTTCATTGAATTCGAAAGTAAAATTCTATGTACCGACTTGACAGAAAATCCTAGGAAGTTCTGGTCTTACGTTAAATCAGTAAGTGGCTCGAAACAGCATATGCAGACACTACAGGATGATGATGGCATTGAAACAGAGGATGACACGCGTAAAGCTGAAATACTAAACACCTTTTTCCAAAGCTGTTTCACAGAGGAAGACCGCACTGCAGTTCCTTCTCTAAATCCTCGCACAAACGAAAAAATGGCTGACATCGAAATAAGTGTCCAAGGAATAGAAAAGCAACTGGAATCACTCAATAGAGGAAAGTCCACTGGACCTGACGGGATACCAATTCGATTCTACACAGAGTACGCGAAAGAACTTGCCCCCCTTCTAACAGCCGTGTACCGCAAGTCTCTAGAGGAACGGAGGGTTCCAAATGATTGGAAAAGAGCACAGATAGTCCCAGTCTTCAAGAAGGGTCGTCGAGCAGATGCGCAAAACTATAGACCTATATCTCTTACGTCGATCTCTAGTAGAATTTTGGAACATGTTTTTTGCTCGCGTATCATGTCATTTCTGGAAACCCAGAATCTACTATGTAGGAATCAACATGGATTCCGGAAACAGCGATCGTGTGAGACCCAACTCGCCTTATTTGTTCATGAGACCCAGAAAATATTAGATACAGGCTCCCAGGTAGATGCTATTTTTCTTGACTTCCGGAAGGCGTTCGATACAGTTCCGCACTGTCGCCTGATAAACAAAGTAAGAGCCTACGGAATATCAGACCAGCTGTGTGGCTGGATTGAAGAGTTTTTAGCAAACAGAACACAGCATGTTGTTATCAATGGAGAGACGTCTACAGACGTTAAAGTAACCTCTGGCGTGCCACAGGGGAGTGTTATGGGACCATTGCTTTTCACAATATATATAAATGACTTAGTAGATAGTGTCGGAAGTTCCATGCGGCTTTTCGCGGATGATGCTGTAGTATACAGAGAAGTTGCAGCATTAGAAAATTGTAGCGAAATGCAGGAAGATCTGCAGCGGATAGGCACTTGGTGCAGGGAGTGGCAACTGACCCTTAACATAGACAAATGTAATGTATTGCGAATACATAGAAAGAAGGATCCTTTATTGTATGATTATATGATAGCGGAACAAACACTGGTAGCAGTTACTTCTGTAAAATATCTGGGAGTATGCGTGCGGAACGATTTGAAGTGGAATGATCATATAAAATTAATTGTTGGTAAGGCGGGTACCAGGTTGAGATTCATTGGGAGAGTGCTTAGAAAATGTAGTCCATCAACAAAGGAGGTGGCTTACAAAACACTCGTTCGACCTATACTTGAGTATTGCTCATCAGTGTGGGATCCGTACCAGGTCGGGTTGACGGAAGAGATTGAGAAGATCCAAAGAAGAGCGGCGCGTTTCGTTACCGGGTTATTTGGTAACCGTGATAGCGTTACGGAGATGTTTAATAAACTCAAGTGGCAGACTCTGCAAGAGAGGCGCTCTGCATCGCGGTGTAACTTGCTCGCCAGGTTTCGAGAGGGTGCGTTTCTGGATGAGGTATCGAATATATTGCTTCCCCCTACTTATACCTCCCGAGGAGATCACGAATGTAAAATTAGAGAGATTAGAGCGCGCACGGAGGCTTTCAGACAGTCGTTCTTCCCGCGAACCATACGCGACTGGAACAGGAAAGGCAGGTAATGACAGTGGCACGTAAAGTGCCCTCCGCCACACACCGTTGGGTGGCTTGCGGAGTATCAATGTAGATGTAGATGTAGATTCGGGAGGACGACGGTTCAATCCCGCGTCCGGCCATCCTGATTTAGGTTTTCCGTGATTTCCCTAAATCGCTCCAGGCAAATGCCGGGATGGTTCCTTTGAAAGGGCACGGCCGACATCCTTCCCTCATCTGATGAGACCGATGACCTCGCTGTCTGGTTTCCTCCCCCAAACAACCCAACTCTCTTCAGTACACCGAGGCGTGTACAGTCTCCAGTTACCACCGAGTCTACAAGTTGCGGTGTTCCTCCCTCGTCTCCCAGACTTAGGCACCGTAGGCCAGCTCTGGATTCTACGTTGGAATCAGTCAGAGGCTCAGTGACAAGACTTAAATAGTTTAGAGGACTTGTAATAATTTCAAACGTCTAATTGTGCTTGACATTTCACAATTAGAAGTATCATTTAAGTTCAGTATTTCTTAGTATTTAATAAATATGATTTTATTACTAATTGTTGGGAATCTGACTGAAGATAACCACACCATCCTTCTGGATTCCCAACAGAATAGACCAAAAAGGATTTTATTCTGATGGGAACAAGTGATTCTGCTGTGCTGTTCAGATATAAGCGTTAAGCTCGAGGAGAAATACTAGGGACTTTATCAACGTATAAGGTCCTTATAACTCACCATGAAGATACAGGGTGTTCAAAAAGTCTCTCCTCAGTGCCGTATGATTGCTAGCCGCACGTGCCGTATGCTGCAGTGAATATACCAAAATGAACTCAGTGAAATACAAGTTATTAATATATTGAATATTCATTTTTACTTACAAATTTTCCATTAAATGTTGGAAGTGTCCCCCCTGCTGTTGAATACACAATTCAGTTCGTCTAATCATGTTTCCAAACACAAGCTGTAACATTTCTTCTGTAACAGAAGCAGTGAAAGCGGATATTGCAGTTTTCAATTTATCGGTGGATTTTGGACGGTTTTTATAGACACCTACTTTCGTTGCACCCCAGAAGAAAGAGTCAGATGGTATTAGGTCAGGCGATCGTTGGGACCATAGGCCCTGTGAAATTATGCTATCACCAAAAACATCAGCAAGCAGTGACATTGAAAAGCGAGGTTGCACCATCTTGTTGAAAATAACAGGTCAGTATTTCACTTAACGCAAGTTCTCCTATGAATAGGTACAGAGTATCACTGCAGTATCGTTGTGCGTTTATTATTTCGTTTAAAGACCCAGGTAGGCGAACAATCATAACGGCACGCGCGGCTAACGATCATACGGCACTGCGGAGAGACTTTTTGAACACCCCGTAGGATAGAGCCGATGTCCTTTGATTCATTTTTGTGAATAGCAAAAAAATGGTTCAAATGGCTCTGAGCACTATGGGACTCAACATCTTAGGTCATAAGTCCCCTAGAACTTAGAACTACTTAAATCTAACTAACCTAAGGACATCACACACACCCATGCCCGAGGCAGGATTCGAACCTGCGACCGTAGCAGTCCCGCGGTTCCGGACTGCAGCGCCAGAACCGCACGGCCACCACGGCCGGCTGTGAATAGCATTTCGATAGTGTGAGGAACAGTGGAGTAATATTAATGATTGAGTTCTTTATTAATAGTTTTCATCTAGACTTATAGGTATTGGCTCTGAGAACTATGGGACTTAATATCTGAGATCATCAGTCCCCTAGAACTTAGAACTACTTAAACCTAGCTAACCTAAGGACATCACACACATCAATGCCCGAGGCAGGATTCGAACTTGTGACCGTAGCAGCAGCGCGGTTCTGGACTGAAGAGCCTAGAACCGTTCGGCAACAGCGGCCGGCTCATGCGTTACAATGCTGCACAAGACGGAGATTTCGGACTTCGTCAATGTATTGGTGCTCTGTCGGGAAGGTTGTGTATATTCTGCTTCACTACTTCTTCCACATCTAAATCTTCGTAGCTAGTCCGCAAGCCAAAGTACGGTGCGTAGCGGGGGGTACCCTGTACCAACTAGTCATTTCCTTTCTTGTTCCACTCGCAAACGGAGCGAGGGTGAAACGACGTCTCTGTATGACCCCTAATTTCTCGTATCCTATCTTCGTGATCCGTAGGCGCAACGTATGTTGGCGGCAGTAGAATCATTTGGCAGTCAGCTTCAAATGCCGGTTCTCTAAATTTTCTCGATAGCGTAGTTCGAAAAGAACGTCGCCTTCTCTTCATGGATTCCCATTTGATGTCGAAAAGCGCCTCCGTAACACTTACGTGTTGTTCGAACCTACCGGCAACAAATCTGGCAGCCTGCCCCTGAACTGGTTCGATGTCTTCTTTCAGTCCGACCTAGTACGGATTCAAAACACTCGAGCAGTGCTCAAAAACAGTTCGCACCAACGTCTTACATGCAGTATCTTTTACAGGTGAACCACTCTTTCCTAACATTCTCCCAATAAACCGAAGTCGACGATTCGCCTTCCCTACCACAGTTCTCACATGCTCTTTCCATTTCACATCGCTTTGCGGCGTTACGCCCCGATATTTAAACGAGTTTACTATGTTAAGCAGGGCACTACGAATACTGTATCTGAACATTACGGACGCGCGGTTCCAGACTAAAGCGCCTAGAACCCCTCGGCCACACTGGCCGGCCTTATAGGCATTATCTGTCGGAATAATCGATGAGGTCTTGGCTGATAATTATATCACAAAAAGAGCAACCGGAAGGATTGTGGTGGGAAAGGGGAGGGGAAGGATATAACTATATTGCTCATGGGAATGTTCAAAGACGATGACCCCTTTCTGCTATTGTGTGTGTCCTCGCGACAACCCATTTTTCTACGCTCACTCTATGCAACCGACTGGCACATACATACCACTTTAATGCCATGTCTTACCCCAGCGGTGGGGAGTCACATGACTGCCTGGTAACAATTCCAACCTCTCCATCTCTCCACAGCGAACAGTATGCTTTTTAAGGCTGTGACTAGAAGTTTGTGAGCTCAGTATAGGACGGCTACAGATCAGAAGGAAAGTTTTGAGATCGTTGAAGATATGACAGCAAAACGAGGATCATCGAATGTAGTCGAATTAAATTGGGTGGTGATGAGGCAATTAGATCAGGAAATGAGACGCTTAAAGTAGTAAATGAGTTTTGCTATTTGGGGAGCAAAATACCTGATGATGGTTGAAGTAGAGAGGATATTAAATGTAGACTGGCAATGGAAAGGAAAGCGTTTCTGAAGAAGAGAAATTTGTTAACATCCAGTACAGATTTAAGCGTCAGGAAGTCGTTTCTGAAAGTATTTGTGTGGAGTGTAGCCATGTATGGAAGTAAAACGTAGACGATAAATAGTTTCGACAAGAAGAGTATAGAAGATGGTTCAATTGGCTCTGAGCACTATGGGACTTAACTTCTAAGGTCATCAGTCCCCTAGAACTTAGAACTACTTAAACCTAACTAACCTAAGGACATCACACACATCCATGCCCGAGTCAGGATTCGAACCTGTGAACATAGCGGTCGCGCGGTTCCGGACTGTAGCGCCTAGAACCGCTCGGCCACCCCGGCCGGCAGAGAATAGAAGCTTTCGAAATCTTCATCTACATCTACATCCATACTCCGCAAGCCACCTGACGGTGTGTGGCGGAGTGTACCTTGTGTACCTCTACCGGTTCTCCCTTCTATTCTAATCTCGTATTGTTCGTGGAAAAAAGGATTGTCTGTATGCTTCTGTGTGAGCTCTAATCTCTCTGATTTCATCCTCATGGTCTCTTCGCGAGATATACGTAGGAGGGAGCAATATACTGCTTGACTCTTCGGTGAAGGTATGTTCTCGAAACTTTAACAAAAGCCCGTACCGAGCTACTGAGCGTCTCTCCTGCAGAGTCTTCCACTGGAGTTTATCTATCATCTCCGTAACGCTTTCGCGATTACTAAATGATCCTGTAACGAAGCGCGCTGCTCTCCGTTGGATCTTCTCCAACCCTGTCTGGTACGGTTCCCACACTGCTGAGCAGTATTCAAGCAGTGGGCGAACAAGCGTACTGTAACCTACTTCCTTTGTTTTCGGATTGCATTTCCTTAGGATTCTTCCAATGAATCTCAGTCTGGCATCTGCTTTACCAACGATCAACTTTATATGATCATTCCATTTTAAATCATTCCTAATGCGTACCCTCAGATAATTTATGGAATTAACGGCTTCCAGTTGCTGACCTGCTATATTGCAGATAAATGATAAGGGATCTTTCTTTCTATGTATTCGCAGCACATTACACTTGTCTACATTGAGATTCAATGTGGTGCTACAGGAGAATGCAGAAGATTATATGGGTAGATCACATAACTAGTGAGGAGGTATTGAACAGAATTGGGGAGAAGAGAAATTTGTGGCACAACTTGACTAGAAGAAGGGGTCGCTTGGTAGGACTTACTCTGAGGCATCAAGGGATCACCAGTTTAGCACTGGAGGGCAGCGTAGAGGGTTAAAATCGTACAGGGGTGACCAAGAGATGAATACACTAAACAGATTCTGGGAGATGAAGAAGCTTGCACAGGATAGAGTAGTATGGAGAGCGCTACAGTCTGGAACCGCGCGACCGCTGCGGTCACAGGTTCGAATCCTGACTCGGGCATAGATGTGTGTGATGTCCTTAGGTTAGTTAGGTTTAAGTAGTTCTAAGTTCTAGGGGTCTGATGACCTCAGAAGTTAAGTCCCATAGTGCTCAGAGCCATTTGAACCAAGTATGGAGAGCTACATCAAATCAGTCTCTGGACTGAAGACCAAAACAACAACAACATGACAGCCCCAGCAAGACTAGCCCCTTATGTTAATGACAGTGCATTGTTGGTAATGATAGTTATTATGGAAATCCGTAAATTGTATCCAAATTGAATCTCAACACTGAAACAGTTTTAACGTCGGTATTTCGTGTGCCACTTGTGGCAGCATTTCAGAGTAAGTAAGCCGCAACACGTACGCGCATAATTTGGCCGGACAGAAAGCATTTCTCTGGACATGGTGTGCGAGACGCGGACAGAGCCTGACCCGGGCGTCGAGTAGTCCTCGGATGGGGGCACGAGGGGGGCGGGGGTGGGGCAGGGGATAGCCGAGTGCTGCTGGGGGTAGGGTGAGGGGTGTGGGGGGGGGGCGGAGGGGGGAGGCTGTCGACCCGGCGTCGCACATTAATCAATAGATACGGCAGCGGACATTACGCATGCCCGGCGTTAATCAGGTGGGCCGGCGGGGCGGGGCCAGCCGGCGTCAGGTGCGTCGCTGAGCAACGGCGCATGCGCACAGCGGCCGAGGCGCTTCCCGCACCGGCACCAGCGAGCGTTAATAATTACGGCGCTACGGCGTGAAACGGTTGTCTCGCGCGTTTTGTTAATAGCCGCCCACGCTTCATTTGCTCCCACTGCGGCGCCACCCGTGCACGGCGGCAAGCGGCCGCTTGTGCTAAGGCACCTCGTGTGCCGAGGCATCTCGCAGCACACATGCAGCCCCAAAAGCCTGTTCGCTGTGCACGTCTCTCCACTTCGAAAATTGATTTACGCGAATTTATAATACCCCTCTTTCTTAAATTTTACATAATCCAGTTCTCTGAGCATAAAGGTTGAAGTCTATTTAACGGGGGTAGGATGTCAAACGGGACGACTTGGAGCAGGAGAGGCACCAAAGGACATTTTAATTTCCACTGTCTACACTTTTACGAATAAATTCATAAAACTTTGTCAAAATGACCAGAAAGGATTCAGGATTTACACTTGTAGCAGTGGAAGTTCAAAAATATCAGAAACTACTTTTTTTTACATTTGAAATTTGAACTGTTTTCACTTACCATTGACTGCATTTGTTGCTATAGGTACACTTTTCTTCATAAGTAAGGGAGATTCTTCGGTGAATTTTGCACAGCACACAAACCATACTTACAGGTGCATGAAACTCTAGAATTTTCCAAATCTATTCAAAACTGTAGTAAAAATTGAGATAATTAACTATAAAATTTGAATTTTTCCTAAACATGAAGTTTAAAATGTAACAGCACCTCCATTTTTTCATAAATTAAATAATTTCTAGAGTTTCATACACCTGTAAGTATGGTTTGTATGCTGTGCAAAATTCATCGATGAATCTCTCTTACTTATGAAGAAACGTGTACCTACAGCAACAAATGCAGCCAATAGTAAGTGAAAAAATGATGAACTTTCAAATGTAAAACAAAATTAATTGTGTTATGTTTTTGAACTTCCACTGCTATGAGTGTGAATCCTGAATCCTTCCTGCTCATGCTGACAAAATTTTATGAATTTATTCGTAAAAGTATAGACAGTGGGAATTAAAAAGTCCTGTGGCGTCTCTCCTGCTCCAGGACGGCCCGTTTAACGTCCTACCCCCCTTAAGGGAGTTAAGCAGTTGAGAATGGAGAGGGACAGGGTTGTAGCGTATCGTCTATTTTATTCAGACTCTGCATTGAGCAAGGAGTGAACGGAACTTAGGTGAGCTTTCGAAAGGGAATTAAAATTCAGGATGAGGAAATTAAAACTTGGATAGTTGCCGATGACATCGTAATTCTGACAGAGGCGGCAAAGGAATGGATAATATTTTGAAAAGAAGTTATATGTACATCAGCAAAGTGAAACAACAGTAATGGAACGTAGAGGGATGAAATCAGGAGATGTTGAGGGAGCTACGAGGAACATTCAAAATGTAATGCAACACATATTGTTTTTATTCAGGATTCCAGTGCACTATATTATTCCCCACTCTTTTGACTACAAAATCCTGTTTTTCAATACAATCTCCATTCAGTGCGACGGCTTTACGCTATCTTACAGGGAGGGAATTTATATCTCCAAGATACCACTCCACCCGTCGACGTCGGAGTCAACGTCTTGGTTCATCAATAGCCTCCCTATCATCCACATACTGCTTCCCGAAAGTACATCCTTCACTGAGCCAAACAGTCGGAAGATGGGAGACCGATTAGGAACTGAGTGGGCACACACCTTCCAGTACCCCAACTGGTTTTCCGAGCGGGAAGGAGCGCCGGTCCCCGGCACGATCCGCCTGGCGGATTTTTATCGAGGTCTGGTGAGTCGGCCAGTCTGTGGATGGTTTTTAGGCGGTTTTCCATCTGCCTCGGCAAATGCGGCTGAGCAACGGCGCCACAGCTACACTATATCGACGATTGCTGCGCAAATAAGTTCTCCACGTACGCGTACACCACCATTACTCTACCACGCAAACATAGGGGTTACAATCGTCTGGTGAGAGACGTTCCTTGGGGAGGTCCACCGGGGGCCGAACCGCACAATAACCCTGCGTTCAGTGTGGGGTGGCGGAGGGGTGAAGTGGACTGCCGTAGTCGTCGTGGGATTGCGGACCACTGAGGCTGTGGCGGGGACGGAGCTCCTCCGTCCTTTCTAGGTCCCCAGTTAACATAACATAATATAACCCCAACTGGTAGATGAAGGTATCACCGCTACAGACAGAAACGTCCACTTGTGCAGCAAGATGTTTGAGTGTGATCCATCAATCACCTTGCGTGAGACTGTCCGCTCGTTCCAACATTGAGGGAGTCACAGCTGGGTGCCACCGGCCAGCATGCAGATCGGTCAGGTTTGCGCAACCTAGTTGCGACGATGACAGACGCCTTGCCCAACAACTCAACGTGCTTTTGTCCACTGGCAGGTTTGCGTATACATTCTGCAAGTGTCTATGAATATTTGCGATGCTCTGGTTTTCCTAAACAAAAAAAAAGCCTCAATGATAGGTTTCTGTTTGGAACGCACCTCCGTCACACGAGCCATTTTAAAGGCTACGTATCACACCATCACCTATCGGGACTTCATGAATAATAGGGTCCTGAGTGCGGATATTCCACGATGTCGCACATCAAATTCCACATTGTTTCAACCCATATAAACCGAAAAAAATATGTGTTACATTACTTATTGAACGCTCCTCGTACATTGGGAAATAAGACACTAAAAGCAAGATATGAGTTTTACTATTTGAACTTCAAAATAACTAAAGATGCCCGAAGTAGAAAAGAGACAAAAGGCGGACTGGCAACATCAAAGGGAATATTTTTGAGAAAGTTATATTTTATAACATAAATACAAATATAAATGATAGGAAGTCTGTTCATGAGATGGGCTATACACGGTTCAGACAAGAAGAGAATGAAAGATTCCGGAAATTTGTGGTAAGTCCCTAGGGGATCAAACTGCTGAGGTCATCGGTCCCTAGGCTTACATACTACTTAATGTAACTTAAACTAGCTTACGCTAGGGACAACATACACACACTCATGATAAGAGGAGGACTCGAACCTCCGACGGGAGGGAGCCTCGCGAACCGTGATAAGGTGCCCTAGACAGCGCGGCTACCCCGCGCGGCGTAAGAATCTGAAATGTAGAGTTAGAGACGAATGACCAAGACCAGATGGGTAGGTAAATAATCAGGAGGTGCTGAATCGAACTGGAGAAAAGGTAAACTTATGACAAAAATTGAAAGACAAAGGTTATTTGTGCAATACATATAGCAAGTCAGGGAAAAATTTTAGTGTTTCGGCACAAAATGTTATTTGCAATTTATTGGTCACATTTTTCATGTACACATCCAGCAACCAACGTCCTTTCGACGTGCTGTCGATAAAATACGGACCAATGAATACGTTCCCATGCTGCAACACCATTCGTTAACCGACCGACGTCGATGATCAACTTGCCGTAACCAGTGGGGATCGTCTACACTCCGGTAAAGCATATTATACCGGTTAACGCTGGCTTGTTAATGGACTCATTGGAAAATAGTACTTGGACAGAGAACGTGGGGGTCGTTTGAACGTTGACGTGCCCATTCACAAAACACTATTCGGTTATGGAAATCGGCACTATGAAGTTCTTGATGCAGTGATACGTGTGGTACGATGCAGTACTGTGACAGTACTACCTACAGACATACAGGACTCAAGGTGTAATGGCCGGTCGTTTATCGGTGGGTTATGGTGCACTGCCACAAGTACAGCTATTTCATTAGATTCTGCTGTAGTACATTTGCTTCGTTTCCTTTTGCCGGTCTATATGCTGTCATCAGACATAAAGGCGTTCAGAGCCTTCTAAAAGAACGAACGAGAGCGAGCTTTCTCGGGAAAACGCTGGACATACAAGGCAACAGTAGCTCCAACATTTCTCCGACGTTCTCCGTAAATCAGGATGATTCCAGTTTCTTCTTCTGTGGTTGCAACATTCATCATCCACTTGCACGTCTGTTCTCCAAATAACAGGAAGGTGTGCAGGCAACAAACACTGCTCAAATATTGTAACGGTTAGAGACGCTATTTGTTGTACGTCTGCACAATACGTGGGCAGCGGTAGCAGCCTGATATGGTACGTCGTAGTTCGCTACACAGCCGCGGTGGCGCGTCGAGTAGTCCCCAGTTCAATATGTCGGAGGAATACAACGTTGGAAACGAGTTTTCCCATTAGAAGTTACGAAATAGGGGCCTGTCGTATCCCCGCAGCAGGGAGGTAGGGTCCCACGTGCCACCGTATATTCAAGAGCTATTGACTAGCACGTCGTAAATTACGATTGTGTACCCATTTCTATTCATCCGAAGAAAGTGCTTCAGACAAAACATATGACGATTCTGGCGTAGAATCAATCTACAATAAAAAAACTGGGATTCCAATTGAAGGTTCAAAGTTATCCCCTGCCACCCACTAACAGGTGTGGGGTGGCGAGTCAAGTGTGGTATCGTTGAATGCCTCCCTCCGAAATAAACAAATTGGAATTACAACTTTATTGGTCCGAAATATAGTCTTCGAGGCATTTCAATGTCTTCAGTTCGTCAGTCAGTTAAATGAACTATATATATCATTACTGTACATTAATTATTTTTTAAGCTCCGATTATTTTCTGTCAATATATATATATATATATATATATATATATATATATATATATATATATATATATATGTGTGTGTGTGTGTGTGTGTGTGTGTGTGTTACAAAAAGGTACGGCCAAACTTTCAGGAAACATTCCTCACACACAAATAAAGAAAAGATGTTATGTGGACATGTGTCCGGAAACGCTTAATTTCCATGTTAGAGCTCATTTTAGTTTCGTCAGTATGTACTGTACTTCCTCGATTCACCGTGACGTGTGTGGGCTGACGAGAATCCGCATGCAATTGTGCAATCACGTCGTCAACACAGATTTTCTGTGGACGTTTGGGCAGGCATTGTTGGTGATGTCTTGATTGGGCCCCATGTTCTTCCAACTACGCTCAATGGAGCACGTTATCATCATTTCATACGGGATACTCTACCTGTGCTGCTAGAACATGTGCCTTTACAAGTACGACACAACCTGTGGTTCATGCACGATGGAGCTCCTGCACATTTCAGTCGAAGTGTTCGTACGCTTCTCAACAACAGATTCGGTGACCGATGGATTGGTAGAGGCGGACAAATTCCATGGGCTCCACGCTCTCCTGGCCGCAACCCTCTTGACTTTCATTTATGGGGGCATTTGATAGCTCTTGTCTACGCAACCCCGGTACCAAAAGTAGAGACTCTTCGTGCTCGTATTGTGGACGGCTGTGATACAATACGCCATTCTCCAGGGCTGCATCAGCGCATCAGGGATTCCATGCGACGGAGGGTGGAAGCATGTATCCTCGCTAACGGAGGACATTTTGAACATTTCCTGTAACAAAGTGTTTGAAGTCACGCTGATACGTTGCTGTGTGTTTCCATTCGATGATTAATGTGATTTGAAGAGAAGCAATAAAATGAGCTCTAGCATGGAAAGTAAGCGTTTCCGGACACATGTCCACGTAACATATTTTATTTCTTTGTGTGTGAGGAATGTTTCCTGAAAGTTTGGCCGTACCTTTTTGTAACACCCTGTATATATATACTGACAAAAATAATTATAGCTTAAAAAATAATTAATGTAATGACATTTCGGGAATACATTTGTTTAGATAAGATATGTAAGTGATTAACACTGCAAGGTGACAATTATGGAACTATATGAAATAAAATCGTCATAACTTCTGAACGATTTGCGTTAGGACGTTTAAACTCCACGGTTGGCCGCGGAGCATGATTGGAATTAGTATGCGCAAGCGCACGCGCCTTGTTGCCGGCCATTTGCACGTTCAAATGTTATGGTACAGCCGGCCGCGGTGGCCGAGCGGTTCTAGGCGCTTTAGTCCAAAACCGAGCGACTGCTACAGTCGCAGGTTCGAATCCTGCCTGGGGCATGGATGTGTATGATGTCCTTAGGTTAGTTAGGTTTAAGTAGTTCTAAGTTCTAGGGGACCGATGATCTCATATGTTTAGTCCCATAGTGCTCAGAGCCATTTTTTTGTTATGGTACAGCGTGACTGAGCGGATAGCGCTTATGAAGGCCTACTATGCTAACAATAACAGCCCATCTACGGCTCAAAGGAAGTTTGCGACCTATTTCAAGCGGAAGACAACCGGTCGAGGTATGCTAAGAATCAAGAATTTGATTCGCAATTCTGAGAGAATGGGTAGTGCTAGTGATGACAGTGTTGGGCTATGTCGGTCGTCGAAAAAGGGTAAAAACACCTGAAAACATCGAGAAGACAAGCGCTGTGTTTCATACCATCCCCAGGAAATCGATCAGAGGAGCAGCGCAACAGGTGGGAATCACCTGGGAGACAGTGTGACAAATTGCTGTTGAAGACCTGCACCTCAGTCCAAACAAAATTTAAACCTACCAGCCATTAAGCCCCAGAGCCACGGAACAGCGGTTGTGTTTCGTTTGGTTTAGTGACGAAGCTCACTTCCATTTGGATGGCTTCGTCAATAAGCAAAATTGCCGCACTTGGGGGACTGAGAATCTGCATTTCGCGATCGAGAAGTCTCTTCACCCTCAATGGATGACTGTGTCCAGTCACAGAATATTCCCTGTTGGCCGAGTGACTACCGAACGACACGTGAGGGATTTGGAAGATGATCTCACTATCCCAAGTGACCTTGATTTCGACAAGATGTGGTTCATGCAAGACGGAGCTCGACCCCATGGAAGCAGGAGAGTGTTTGATGTCCTGGAGGAGCACTTTCGGGACCGCATTCTGGCTCTGGGGTACCAAGAGGCCACTGACATGAGCCTCGATTAGCCGCCATGTTCTCCGGATCTGAACATTTGCGACTCCATTTTGTGGGGCTGTATTGAAGACGTAGTGTATGGTAATAATGCCAAAACCACTGCTGAGCTGCAAACAGCCATTCAGGAGGTCATCGACAGCATCGACGTCCGGACACTTCAGCGGGTCATGCAGAATTTCGCTATTCGTGGTCGCCGCATCATCGCCAATAATGGCAGGCATATCGAACGTGTCGTAGCCTAAATCAGAATATCTGTAGTGACGTTTGCATGTTGAATGAAGTGTGTGCATGCCGTAGTTTGTAACTAATTTACGTTTTTTTTCATATAGTTCAGTAATTGCTACCCTGTAACAGGTTGATGTAAGCGCTGATGATCCATTGGAAATGTGAAAAGCTGGTAAATTAATAACCGGTTTAGCCGCCAGAATGTTGATTGCGAGCATGCTGACTTGCATCTATTGTGTTGTACAGGTGCCGGATGTCAGTTTGTGCGATGGAGTTCCATAACTGTTGCACTTAGTCGGTCAATACAGGGACGTTTAATGCTGTTTTATGATATCGTTGGAAGTGTCATAGGATGATGTCCCATATGTGCTCGATTCGAGACAGACGAGCAGGACGAGGTAACATGTCGACACTCCGTAGAGCATGTTGGGTTATGACAGCAGCATGTGTTCGAGCATTATCCTGCTGGAAAACAACCCCTAGTTTGCTGTTCGTGAATGGCCCACTGTTGTTGTTGTTGTTGTTGTGGTCTTCAGTCCTGAGACTGGTTTGATGCAGCTCTCCATGCTACTCTACCCTGTGCAAGCTTTTTCATCTCCCAGTACCTACTGCAACCTACATCCTTCTGAATCTGCTTAGTGTATTCATCTCTTGGTCTCCCTCTACGATTTTTACCCTCCACGCTGCCCTCCAATACTAAATTGGTGATCCCTTGATGCCTCAGAACATGTCCTACCAACCGATCCCTTCTTCTGGTCAAGTTGTGCCACAAATTTCTCTTCTCCCCAATCCTATTCAATACTTCCTCATTAGTTATGTGATCTACCCATCTAATCTTCAGCATTCTTCTGTAGCACCACATTTCGAAAGCTTCTATTCTCATCTTGTCCAAACTATTTATCGTCCATGTTTCACTTCGATACATGGCTACACACCATACGAATACTTTCAGAAATGACTTCCTGACACTTAAATCAATACTGGATGTTAACAAATTTCTCTTCTTCAGAAACGCTTTCCTTGCCATTGCCAGCCTACATTTTATATCCTCTCTACTTCGACCATCATCAGTTATTTTGCTCCCCAAATAGCAAAACTCCTTTACTACTTTAAGTGCCTCATTTCCTAATCTAATTCCCTCAACATCACCCGACTTAATTAGACCACATTCCATTATCCTTGTTTTGCTTTTGTTGATGTTCACCTTATATCCTCCTTTCAAGACACTGTCCATTCCATTCAGCTGCTCTTCCAAGTCCTTTGCTGTCTCTGACAGAATTACAATGTCATCGGCGAACCTCAAAGTTTTTATTTCTTCTCCACGAATTTTAATACCTACTCCGAATTTTTCTTTTGTTTCCTTTACTGCTTGCTCAATATACAGATTGAACAACATCGGGAAGAGGCTACAACCCTGTCTTACTCCCTTCCCAACCCCTGCTTCCCTTTCATGTCCCTCGACTCTTATAACTGCCATCTGGTTTCTGTACAAATTGTAAATAGCCTTTCGCTCCCTGTATTTTACCCCTGCCACCTTTAGAATTTGAAAGAGAGTATTCCAGTCAACATTGTCAAAAACTTTCTCTAAGTCTACAAATGCTAGAAACGTAGGTTTGCCTTTCCTTAATCTTTCTTCTAAGATAAGTCGTATGGTCAGTATTACCTCACGTGTTCCAGTGTTTCTACGGAATCCAAACTGATCTTCCGCGAGGTTGGCTTCTACTAGTTTTATAATGGCCCAATAACAGGTCGAATCATTACGTTGACGTACAAATTTATAGTCAGGATGCGTGGGATAACCACGAGAGAGGTCCAGCTCTCAAACGAAATCGCTCCACACAAAAAAATGGCTCTGAGCACTATGGGATTCAACATCTATGGCCATCAGTCCCCTAGAACTTAGAACTACTTAAACCTAACTAACCTATGGGCATCACACACATCCATGCCCGAGGCAGGATTCGAACCTGCGACCGTAGCAGTCGCGCCGCACCACACACTATGACCCCAAGTGTAGATCCAATTTGTCCAGCATGCAGTCAGGTTGGTTGCAGGCCGACAGCTGGCCCACGCACGGCAAGAAGGCAAAACCAGCTTTCATCAGAAAACACAACAGACCTCCAATCTGGCCTCGAATGAGCTCTCGCTTGACACCACTGAAGTCTCAATTGGCGGTGGTTTGGGGTCAGTGAAATGCACGCTGCAGTGGTTCGGGGTCAGTGGAATGCACTCTACAAGGCGTCTGGCTCCGAGTTGTCCACGAAGTAAACGATTTGTAACAGTTTGTTGTGTCACTGTGGGGCCAACTGCTGCTCAGATTGCTGCTGTAAATGCGGTGCAACGCACCAGAGCCATATGCCGAATACAAAGATCGTCCGTCTCGGTAGTGCCGCGTGGCAGCCCAGAGCCCGATCTTCTTGCGACCGTATATTCTTGTGGCCACCGCTGCCACGAATCATGTACAGTGGGTACATTCGGGCGACCGCTGTGGCCGAGCGGTTCTAGGCGCTTCGGTCCGGAATGGCGCTGCTGCCACGCAGGTTCGAATCCCGCCTCGGGCATGGATGTGTGTGATGTCCTTAGGTTAGTTAGGTTTAAGTAGTTCTAAGTTCTAGGGGACTGATGACTTCCGATGTTAAGTCCCATAGTGCTTAGAACCATTTGAGCCATTTGGCTACATTCCTGCCAAGTCTTTCTGTTGTATTCCAGAAGGAACATCCAGCTTATAGTAGCCGTATTACACGATCTCGTTCAGACTCAGTGAAGTGCTGATGATGACGCGTTTGTTGCCTTAAAGGCATTCTTCACTGACTTCAACGCACGATATACAATTTCTAAGGTAACTAACGCTCACGACCGTTACAGTGCGTATTTAAAACAAATCTGATTTGCATCATCACAGGGGCGCTAAAAGCGCCACTCTATGCGACTCGCGCGAAATACGAACTGACATCATCTTTCAGATGTGGATATTCGCCTACCTGGTTTCGTTTACCTCTTGATGCAAAATTTACCAACATTCGTATGTATTGTAGAAATTTATTTTATGAACTTCTTATATGCTACCAGTTTCGGCATCACATTGATGCCATCTTCAGGCACCACACGTCAATTGCTATACACGGAAGGAGCCATATAACTGGATCCGTGAATCAATTCGCTATGCAACAGCTCTTGGTGGCGACTCCAAGAACTGTTGCATAGCGATTTGTTTCACGGATCCAGTTATATGGCTCCTTCCGTGTATAGCGATTTTAAGACTATGACGTGTGGAGCCTGAACATGGTATCAATGTAATGCCGAAACTTGTAGCATATAAGAAGTTCATAAAATAAATTCCTACAATATATACGGCTGTTGGTAAATTATTGCATCAAGAAATACATTCCAGCCGTTGTCCCACAGTCCATAATGGATCAACAAAGAGGGTTTCGTTTATGTCGCACGATTTTTTCTTGGTGTTGCGATATGTAAGTGTATGGAAAGGGAACATGCACCTTAGTCCCCAAAAAGAAAGATATATCGATTCAGGAATAGATTGAAGAAAGTCAGAGCATGTAAAAGATGCCAACTAGTTGCAAGCGTACACATCGCCATTAGTCAGGAAACAAATAAGAGATCCGTCCGCTCCTGACCACTAGCTTACATTGTGAATACGCTCTTCTTTAAAAAGGAGAGAAAAGGATAGCACCGTCCACAATGTGTCATGTCGGAGGGACGGAAATGCCGCCGAACTTTAAGCTACAGTTTAGAGCGCTGTCGCGGAGAGCATTAGGAGGGACAACGCAGTCCTAATTAACGGCGAACACCGACAGTCCGACGGCGCTGACCTGTTTCTCCGCAGAGGCGCGGCGTAGCGTGCAGTAGCGACTATAGTGTGATTACACTCTGACCTTTCATTGCCGGCTACAGGCCGTCTATTGGCCAATTAAACACGGACATCGGTCTAGGGAGGCAGTGGATTATCGGCGGAGCGGAGCTTACCCTTATCCGAGTCATTAACGGCTGAGCTCTACGGAACTGGCACACAACAAGGCACTGATTCAAGGCTCAGTATACAGCGTGTCCCGAGAGGAACGGTCAGTATTCAAGGATCATTCGAAGTAAAAAGTCTAGTACACATGAATCTAAAATGCATAACTTGAGACTCAGGAGCACTTGTTTATCTTTAGTACAGTGAAACACACCTCTTCTATTCAAAAAGTGCTGGCAGTCATTAAGGTATGCATTTTACAGCCCATGTTTATCCAACTTTTTTTTCTTCGAATGGTCATTCCTGTCGTATTCCTGCATATAGACCATTCCTCCTGGGAAACACCGTACATGCACAGCGACAAGGTAGCCACCACGTTGAGACATCACACTAATACCGTATAATACCACCTGTAGGCTCGATAATGACCAAAATCCGAAAGAGGAGGAGTGGGTACCCTTCAGGTACTCAAAATCCAGTTAAATCCATTCATTGACGATTAGACATCACAGAGCTACCAGTTTATTTGCAGTCAGTCACAGCTATAGTACAGTTGTAGAACAGCAGTAGGTTACTGTAGACTGCGGTAGTTTATCTACTAGCTTCGATAGGTTTAGTCGTTCCCACATTACTTGTATGTTAGGTGTGTTGCACACCTGTCAGGCGTTACTTCATAACGATTGCTCTCTTTAGATATGCGATTACTGTCTTACTAGATTCCCCAAAACACCGAAGGCGGTAAACCGTTTGAAACTGAGTGAAGATATACAAAAGGGCGAGTAACCAACGGAACACTTTTTTTTCTACATAGTTATCATCCTGTCTGTTGCTCAAAAATAAACATTATTCATAGCAAAACTGAACTTGTCAATGTTTAATTCAGGCTTTACTCGAAAATTATTCATACGTAATAGGTACAGAGGGCTGATGTAGTAAAAATGAAAGAAACAATATAGTTTATCATATAGCGCTAGAAAAGGCAATTTCCTCTACAAGAAAGTGAAATAAAAAGGCGCAAAACAAAAATATAGCAAACGTTGCTTTAAGACTTTGTCGAACTCATATAAAACAAGTTTCTTTTAGTTATAAATCACTTATGCGTTTATCAATAATAACAAGAAACTCTTGTCTTTTATCACAATACAAAATAACAACAACAATTATATATGTTTTTATGTTTACACATGTAAACTGTAATTGCATCAAAAGTAATTTTTTTTGGTTACACAAAAGCGTAAATGCAATTTATATTCTCCACACAACTCAGAGAGAATAAAGTCGTCGGCTTCCCGTTTGTCTCTTGCATACTCATTTATGTAAATTTCGGTACCAAAGCTACCGGTAATCCCATCATTTACTACGTCATTTATGTAGTGTACAAAAACTAAGAAACTGTAGAGTCGATAGAGCGAAACTTCACGCTATAGGCGTTGTAACACAGTTTTAACGTGATGTCTTATGATGATGTTTAATTTTTTTACTCGGTATGCTCCAACATGAGCGTAGGTTTGGATGGGCACTCTAGGCTTACGGATTTGGGTTTGCTGATGACATCGTTCTTCTGGAAGAAACATCACAAACTGTACAACTAATGAGTGATAAGCCGGATAAGATGGCCAGTTCTGCAGGACTAAAAATAAATTATTACAAAACAAAAACATTGTGCACAAAAAGTGGAAGTGTGTCTACTCAAATTGTAGTGCAACAGAAGATACTACAAGATGTTAAGCAATACCCATATCTCGGCTGTCTTATCTGTAATAAAGGGGACGCAGAAGCAGACATCACCAGCAGAACTGGAAAAGCTTCTGTAGTCTTTTAACGAATGTGACACATACGGAAATTTGACTCTACACGCACGACCACAAAGCTTCGTTGGTACTCCTGCATGCTGCCCTGCATTAGAAGAACTAAGTCGAAGTATGCTTACCTTGATACCTATTTTGGAAGAAGTCTCCCTTCCAAATCTAATAATTCGAAAAAATATAGATACTCGCTAATTTAGGAATAATAACTGAGCTCTGCTGATTATTAAAACAAATTTTTCGATGGTAATATGCCCGATATAGTAATGACGAATTCGCCAGATCATAGTTTAAATGCCCGTGGGACCGTATGGTACCAAGGAGAGCCCCTATTTTGCCTTTGTGTCCACTGGACAGAAAAACGCAGTACTATGGTCAAGATGCGGTCGGTGTCCCATCACACAATCTCGACAGGGGCAGCAGAACGCGAATGCAGTGCACGGAGGAAGGGAAGGAGCCGAAAGACGCTGTAGCAACAACGCGAAGGTAAAGAAATGTTGCCTACGAGGGTTCGACGGGCGAGGCGCTCGGCCGTTTGTATGGGAGCCTGCTCACCTCTGACCTTTCCCACACATGGACTCCACAAGCCATCGCAGCACACCACCGTGTACTCCGACCACGAGGCTGGGATGCGGCTATTTACCCCGGAGCTCCTGCCTTGTTCGCTCCAGTATTACTGAAGGGAGTGGCGGAAGACAGTGCCAACTCACAGTAGTGTACTTCCAGTTATTGCTAGATAGGGTGATTCTCATTAACGATTAAAAACCCCTGAAGTGACGTAGATGTCACTGACACACATGGGGCCATAGATGTCGGAAAATACCTCGAATGTTGAAGAGAAATTTTTTTAAAATTTATTTTGTTTTGCCTTCAACAGTATAACACTACTTAGCCACGGACAGGTGCAATAACTATGAAACAGGTCTGTCTCCTATATAGCATTTTAGTAAACACAGACACTTTATGAAACATACTTCATATGTAATAGCTTCTACAGGAAAAATGCTCATTACACAGTTTTTAAATACGGTTGGTCAAATTTTCATATCACTCCTTAAAATGAATCCTGCGAGACATCGAAGCACCGCGCGATCTTTGCTTGTTAGTAGGCTAATAATATTTAAAAGGAAATGGGCTACCAAGATATCCCAGCTCAAAGAGGAATTTTGATCATACGTTTGGCAAGCAAAGATCAGATGATTAAAACGTCCCCCATATCTGAGTCGTTCCAATCACAGGTGTCCGAAGACCTAAGATGAAGACGGAATAAATAAGCCGGAAGGCTTCCGTCATTGAATCTCATTCTTGTAATTGTAGAGATCTGTCTTCTGCGGGCAGACATATTGTGAAAACAAGGTAATGTTGCTAAGTGGGGTTGTATCCGTTTATGATATTTGCTTCTGGCGCAGATGCTTGCCATTGCTCGTCCCACTGGGGTCTGATTTCCATTTTTATGTAATGCAAAAGGTGCGATTAAGGCAACTGACTATTTAAGAAAGTTCCAGAGATTGCAGTTTCCTTGGCCCGCTGGTCCACAGATGCATCGTATATACCCTCATGATCTTGAATCCACAGGAGAAAAATATACTTGTTACGTCAAAAGCACCTCGTTATATTTAAGAAAGTTCCAGAGATTGCAGTTTCCTCGGCCCGCTGGTCCACAGATGCATCGTATATACCCTCATGATCTTGAATCCACAGGAGAAAAATATACTTGTTACGTCAAAAGCACATCGTTATTTCGTGGGCTATGTCTACTGTGCTTGTTCTAATTTCAGCTCTCTACGGCACTAATAAATCGCTTTGAGTCCGAGATAATTAAGTCGCTTTAGTAATTCTGGGCTATGAAGAACATAATAGCTAGAAAGATACTTTACTGTGGAAATGACGAAAGACTTGCTTCTCAAAAGATAAGTAAATGTGTTTGATTATTCAATAATACCACTACCTATCGATATTCTATAGCGTGACCAGCTACACTGGTCTGTGTCCTGCCTCCTAGTCTAAGAATTGCCGTTATCCGAGATACAATATAAACGACTGGTGGTCTAGGGTGGTTTGTTGCAGTGTAATTGTATTTGTATCTGTATTGCACTAAAAAGCCACAAATGAGCCAAAACATCGCCAAACGCGAGTTTTAATACCACCTGGTAGTGTTGCGGCCGCGTAACATGGTAACGAAAGTATGTAACTGGAGCAGAGACGAACAGGCAATCATTCTAGCGACCGTGTGGGCCACAAATGGGAAAATCCAATGACGAACGTGACTCTGGAAAAGGTCTGGTCGTTATGGCCCGGTGCCTGGGAACGAGCATCTCAGAAACGTCGAACCTGATGGGCTGTTCGCGTCCTACTTTCGTCAGCATCTGTGGAAAGTGGTTGAAGGGCGATGAGCCACCAGTAGGCGACAAACTGCTAGATGTCCACGGCTCACCACAGAATTTGAAAGTCGGCGCCTTACCGTCTCTGTAAAGCAGGCTTAGCTGCAATATGTGGCAGATCAGACAACTGAGTACAATGTTGGCGCAGGCACAAGTATTTCGGAGAACGTCCTTCAGCGCACACGGTTGAGCATCGGGCTCCGCAACAGACGAGCCCTACACATACCCACGTTGATCCAACGGCATCATCAATTGCGATTGCAGTCGGCAAGGGGTCGTTTAGATTGGACCATGGATCAGTAGAAACGTGTTGCCTGTCCCGATGAATCGCGACTATTGTTCACCAGGTCATTGGGCGTGTTTGGATACGCTGTCATTTACGGGAACAGTTGTCTGAAACATTCACCGGCCACAGATGCAGTCCAGTGCGGCACCGTTATGGTAGGCGATGGGGGACATTAATCTGGGCTCCCATGGGACCTGTGGCAGTAATCGAACTCACCATGGCAGCTATGGACTACGTGAACATTACGGAGGGCCATCGGTATCCCTTCAAGTTTCATGCCTTTTCCGACCGCGACAGTATCTTCCTGCAAGGTAACTGTGCATGTCACAAGACCAGAATCGTGTAAGAATGATTTGAGGAGTATGGCACTGAACTGACGTTGATATCCTGGCTAACAAAATTGCCTCACCTAAACTCGATGGAACCCATCTGGAACGCTATCGGTTTATCGAAAACCACCAAAAATGGCTCTGAGCACTATGGGACTTAACTTCTAAGGTCATTAGTCCCCTAGAACTTCAGAACTACTTAAACCTAACTATCCTAAGAACATCACACACATCCATGCCCGAGGCAGGATTCGAACCTGCGACCGTAGCGGTCGCGCGGTTCCAGACTATAGCGCCTAGAACCGCTCGGCCACCCCGACCGTCCTAAAACCACCGGCCCATTATTTACGGGCGTCTCATGACCTGTGCTTGGACATTAGTTCCTACAAAACCAAACTCAAACACCGTCCGAATAGACTTCGGAAGGCCCAACTGTCTGACCGACTGTTGTGTTACCCTCAGCCGACAGGCGTAACTGGAAGCGGACATGGAGGGCACGTGGTCAACACACCGCTCTCCAGGCCGTTGCCAGTTTCCGTGGCCGGAGCCGATACTTCTCGATCAATTAGCTCTTCAATTGGCCTCACAAGGGCTGAGTGCACCTCAATTGGCAACAACGGTCGGCAGAACCGGACGGTTACGTATGCACGTTTTAGTCAATCCCAAGAAGGCTCAACTTCGGTGATCTGAGAAAACCTGTGTTCCCACAGATGCAGGCTCGTTAGCGTATGTTGCCACAGCCCTCCGGTAACTTTTAAAGGCCTTACCGATTACACGTTATGTACGAGGGTAATCCCAAATATAAGGCCTCCTATTTTTTTTATAAGTACATAGACCTGTTTATTTCTACAATGGTTTATGTCAGTTTACAGCTCGAACATTTAACTATTTTTCGACATAATCACCATTCCTGTCGATGGATTTTTGTAGACGCTGTGGCAGTTTTTGTATGCCCATGTCATACCAGCTCGCCACCGTACTGTTCAGAAAGTTATGAACCTCTTCTTTCACCTCGTCGTCGGAGCTGAATCGCTTTCCGGCCAAATGTTCTTTTAACCTAGGGAACTGGTGATAGTCACTGGGCGCCAAGGTGAGTGGGTGATTATGCTCCACTGAAACTGTTGCAGGAGAGCAACCAATTGCCAAGCGATGTGTGGGCGCGTGTTGTCATGGAGAATGTGTACGCCCTTGCTCAACGTTCCTCTTCTCCGGTTCTTAATTGCCCGTTTGAGTTTTTTCATAGTCTCACAGTACCTGTCAGCGTTAATTGTGGTCCCAGCGATTCAGCTCCGACGACGAGGTGAGAGAAGAAGTTCATAACTTTCTCAACAGCATGGCGGCGAGCTGGTATGACATGGGCCTACAAAAACTTCCACAGCGTCTACAAAAATGCATCGACAGAAATGGTGATTATGTCGAAAAATAGCTAAATGTTCAAGCTGTAAACTGATGTAAACCACTGTAGAAATAAACGGGTCCATGTGCTTATAAAAAATAGGACACTTTACTTTTGGGATTACCCTCGTAGAAACGCTGGTATGAGGTCGTGCTGGAAAGTAATGCCTCCGAATTTTTATACTCTTCTCAATACCCGTCGGAGTACTTCATGTCATGCATATTACTTGGTCGACATTCTCAATCAGTTGACGCAAATTGCAAGCCTCTGCCGCTAGAGGGCTAGGAGTTATAGCGTTTAACATGGCTGTGTGGTAACGTAACAATGATGGTGCGTGAGAAACAACTCCATCAAATGAAAGCACGAATTCGAAGAGTTCGTCCACACATGGAGTACCTTTTCCTTCAGCATGACAATTCCAAACCATACACAAGCGATGCAACATCTGCAACTGACATCGATCATCATTCATAAAGTCCCCACTTATTGGCATCCGATTTTCACCTTTTTCCAAAACTTAATGAACACCTTCGAGGGATTTATTTTGAAAGCGATGAAGCGTTACAAGTAGACGTGAGGTTGCGGCTCTATCAGCAAGGTCCAACATTCTACAGTACCAGTATCAACAAACTGGTCTCTCATTGAGAGAAATATGTTCGTCTCCAGGGTGTCTATGTTCAGAAATAAACACGTAAACTTCCAGAATATAGATATCCAGATGTTTTTGAGGCTTCCGTTATGAAATTAAAAGTATAGAATAGATAAAACTGCAAGGGAAACGCGAGAAGGTTTTGGAAAGGTTCTTCACCCTCACCTGCTCTATCGAGTTATGCTTACGAGCCAACACTTATGATGCGCGATGCTCGGCACATAATACTTCTGCCCAAGTATCTGGTAGTGCAAACGGCAGCATCGCGAAATGAGGAACCGCCGCCGACTGAAATAAAGTCAGGCGTCGTTACGGCCGCGTCCTCGGACGGCGGCTGGCTGCAGATTACGCTGGGGAAATCACTCCGCGCCCTGAAGAAGACAACAGAACTATAAAGAAGCGGAATAAAGTTTGGCTCCTAATGAATCGCTTGGGAGCTTCGCTTCCAAACGAAGACGACGTCGACGCAAGTTGTCGAATCTTACTCAAGGCCGGGGCCCGTCCGCATTTCCCAGGTCCGATTTTTCCAATGAGTTTTTTGGTTACTGTTCGTTCGCTAGCAAAGAAAGCTAAGATGGAACTTGTTTAACAAGCTGTCTCGATAAACTGGAGGCTACGTTACTTACGTACTTTGGTGACACTAGTATTGGTCAGTGGTAAAAGAAAGGTGGCGAGGATATTGAACCCAGTGCTAGCACATAGACCATCTGTCTCCAAAAGCACCATGCCTGCCATTGCAAATTTATAAAATATAGAAGCAGAACGAAAAGCTGAATTCACTGGTCACTTATGTACCTAATGTAACACCCCAAGAAACCCGAAAACCCAAATAAGAATGTCATGATAATTTAAAGTAGGGAACAGTGTTATCCTGACAGGTACGACAATTTCGACAATAATATTACATCTTAGAGTTTTGATGAACACCAATTTCAATAATTATTGAGTATGTCATGATATAAAGCTGGAAGGAAAGTAAGGTTATTTTTAGCTATCAAACATCTCAGGGATAACTGCAAATCAGTACGACGAAAGTTAATTCCAAACAAATATGTCGATCAGAAATAACATTTATAGTGAAAGAGAGTTGTAAACGCGGCGAACAGGAAATTCAATGCGTCTACAATGCTCGATCATGGAAAAGTTAGTCGCTTGCTAGCTTGCTTGCTATCAAGTCGAGAGAGAGAGAGAGAGAGAGAGAGAGAGAGAGCACCGTTTGTTATAGTACTACAAACGGAACGCTACGAGATTGCTTCTATTAAAAAAACGTACTACTGTGTGATAGAGATGTGCGGACTTTGTTTTCAGTTACTCTGACTGGATAACTTGAACTGAAGTGATATTATGATAGTGTACGACGAGTTAATGAACTTTAATTATTGGAGATATTATTGTTGGACTCAACCTTCATCAAAGTGAACAGTTACAACGGAGAATGGACATAGTATCGAAGACTGCAATACCTGATTAGCCTGGAGTAGGAAACATTAATACGACCACACGAAGAAAATACAAATTCGCCGATTATTAAAGTGTCGTAATTGTCACCAGCACCGAACTGAAAAGAATCGTAATTCATCTGATCCATCGGTGTGCGTGTGGTGGGATGATTATAAACTAATTGCTAAGAAGGAACAATAAAATTGTTCGTCAGTAATGGAAATATCACGTGTTGGCTCCATCATTAATTGAACTGTGTGATAGTTGATAATCAAAATTAATTAACTGTGAACATTTTAATTGAAAGAGTGACTTGATGAACATTGAGCATTGAAAGGAGTGTTTTATCGAAATAATATCACGACGCACGAAAGCAAGATCGCATTATAGATTATCTCTGGATTTGCGTCGTGCCGTGGTGAACAATTCTGCCTATCAACGTAACAAAAACTACTGGTACTGAACTGCAAATGAATTTTTCCTCGCTTCAGTGGTGTGAAACGACGCCGGTGATGAATGATTCACTCAATACTGCAATAATTAACTAACCGGGCATTACAAATCATCATAAAACCATAATAGACAATCAAAATCAGCAGTTTGTATCGCTGAGAAGACTGTGCGGACTCGCAAATGGACTTTCATACATTACGCGAGGAACAATTTTCTTTAGAGATTTTCAGGTGCTATTCCAAGTAATCCGACGGGGACAACCATCACTGCGCGTCGCGTCTCCATTCCACAGATCGAGCTGTAGCAGTAGCGGCTCAACATTAACAGCGACAACAAAAGGTGTCCGCAGCTCGTGGTCGTGCGGTAGCGTTCCCGCGCCCGGGTTCCCGGGTTCGATTCCCGGCGGGATCAGGGATTTTCTCTGCCTCGTGATGACTGGGTGTTGTGCGGTGCCCTTAGGTTAGTTAGGTTTAAGTAATTCTAAGTTCTAGGGGACTGATGACCATAGATGTTAAGTCCTATAGTGCTCATAGCCATTTGAACCATTTTTTTTTTTTTTTTGAACAAAAGGTGAGAGGGGACGTCATACTGATCGGACTCAGAAAAGAGCAAATTGTGTACATTATTGTTTATGCACATAAACGAAAAGAAAACTGAGGCAATGGTACCTACAGCACGTGACATATTGGATGGATAAATGTTAAATTAGGACAAGACACTCTACTCTTGAAGAGATGGGCAGTGGGAAAGACAGGTGACTAGATCCAATAAACTGATCTAGCAACGATTACAGGTAGTCAAAAACAAGTCACGATGAAAAATGTGCAATACAGATGAGATAGAAGGAATAGTTGGACACATTTTAATACAGGAGTTGTTGCTGAAAACTATAGTTGAAGGGATCACAAAACGAAAGAATTGCAGGATAGACCCAAATATGTGTTCATAAGCAAATGATTGAAGATGTAGGTCGCAGCAGTTATGATGGATTGAAGAGCTTAGTAAGACGTACAAACTCATCTACACGTAGATGTACATGTTACTAATGATTGTCGATTGTGGCTCTTTGCAAATTTAGCCTACTGGTTGTATTAGGTGTGAATACTTACGATGGAGGCGACGGTTTACTAACTGACGTCATGTCCGAAATATAGTCATAGCAAATAAAGAATTCTTTCTCGCCGCTATTTCGACAGAATTATAAATAATAATTCTAAAAAAACTAATTTGCTGACCAATTTTTCTGCATCATGCGGGATGTTCATAATTGTCTATTGTGAGCTGTGCCCGTAAGTAATGGAAAAATCGGTGGAAACTCTATTTTACAGTTAATGGACGCTATGTGGAAAACATTTTCTGTAGACTCCGCCATTACGAAGACTTTTCCCTTATGTAATGATTTTTTGAATATCCTTTTATTGCTGTACGACATTTAGAAAACGACTTAGTGGCAAAGTTAGGCAGTGAGCGAGGAGAGCAATGGAGGAAAAATCCGTACTGCCTTCCTACGAACCGTTACGGAACTCAATAATATATTTATTGGTTGGTTGGTTGATTTGGGGGAGAGGACCAAACAGCGAGGTCATCGGTCCCATAGGACTAGGGAAGGAGGGGGAAGGATGTTGGCCGTGCCCTCTCAAAGCAACCATCCCGGCATTTGCCTGAAGCGTTTTAGGGAAATCACGGAAAATCTAAATCAGGATGGTCGGACGCGGGTTTGAACCATCGTCCTCCAGAATGCGAGTCCAGCGTGCTACCCACTGCGTCACCTCGTCCGGTATGTATTTGTATGCAGTAGATTAATGTAATGCGAAGGTACATGTGATGACTTTCTTTTGGTGCGGATGGTTGTGGAATGAAGGTAAGGGACACTATGAAACCCTCTGTTGTCAAATAACCTAATCCTCTCGAGTTGCAGCTACACAGCTTAATGTCTCCGTGCGACGAACTGAACTTCTTTAACACTGTCAGACGCCTCCGCTTCAGAAAATACTTTATTGCAGTCTAGGAATGATTTCAGAACGTTTGACCGTAGTCTACCGCTAGTTAACTGGACGCCACTTCTACTGCACCAGTTATAGGCCAGGTACTGCATACGAAAATTTCTTCAGACACGGTGTATGAAACTGATTATCATACGATCACACTAGTTTGATTGGGCGTGTAAACTTGAAGCTTATGGATGAAAATATCAGTCATTATAAAGATAACATGTACATCATAATAATGTCCAAATTTTGAAAAATCAAATTGAATATAAAGGTTATATTCCTGGCGAAAAAGGAGTATTAAGTTTTAATTTCCCGTGGATGACCACTCACTTCGTACAGAACGCAGGCTCTGTTTTCTCGTAGATACAGACCACGGAAATACAATACCCAATGTTAATCATTTATAAATGTTCAAAACGCTATCAACAATCTCATTTCATTATTACATGCATAATTACAATCAGTTATTTATTAATGAAGGAAATATATATCGTAGTTCTAAATAATGTGGCAGAACTTGTTTATTCACTGTTTAGCACTTAAATTAAATTAGCATTTACTTACATGAATAATAAAATGCTTTCAAATTATAAATATGATATATGTTGTGTGTGTGTGTGTGTGTGTGTGTGTGTGTGTGTGTGTGTGTGCGTGCGTGTGTGTGTGGGTGTGTGCGTGTGTGTGTGTGAGCCGGCCGGAGTGGCCGTGCGGTTCTAGACGCTGCAGTCTGGAACCGAACGACCGCTACGGTCGCAGGTTCGAATCCTGCCTCGGGCATGGGTGTGTGTGGTGTCCTTAGGTTAATTAGGTTTAATTAGTTCTAGGCGACTGATGACCTCTGAAGTTAAGTCACATAGTGCTCAGAGCCATTTTATGTGTGTGTGTGTGTGTGTGTGTGTGTGTGTGTGTGTGATAGAGAGAGAAGGAGGGCGATTTTGGCTCCTTTATGACCGATAACCGTCCATTGGCTGAAACGAGTTTGACAACATCGGTCCTAAATTTTCAAAGCAAACCAGCACCATTGGAGGCCAACATTGAACTGTCGCCTGCAAGCCTAAATTTATTCAGACGAACTACCTTAGTTCTACGGAACCAGTTTCTTTCTTAACTTCACCTAATAAGTGTGCGTTATTAATAATGAAGGAATTTTACCCACAGCAACAATCTTTGAGATGGATATGTTACAATGAACCATGACCTAACACTTCCAATAACACAGAACAACAACAGACTTTTGCATGCTTTGGTGGTGCAGACGACGGTTATCATATCTTATTTCATACTCATGTTTTCATAAATACACCCACACACATACTACCACCCGCCCCCCCCCCCCCTCCACACAAACACACACCTCTACATGCAAACACGCAACGAGGTGGCGCGGTGGTTAGCACACTGGACTCCCTTTCAGGAGGACGACAGTTCAAACCCGCACCCGGGAGTCATATCTAGACATATCACTCCAACTGCACACGCCCACATCATTACGGAGCCTCCACCAGCTTGAACAGTCCCCTGCTGACATGCAGGGTCCATGGATTCATGAGGTTGTCTCCATACCCGTACCCGTCCATCAGCTCCATACAATTTGAAACAAGACTCGTCCGACCAAGCAACATGTTTCCAGTCACCAACAGTCCAATGACGGCGTTGACGCGTCCAAACGAGGCATAAAGCTTTGTGTCAAGCAGTCATCAAGATTACACGAGTGCGCCTTCGGCTCCGGAAGCACAAAGCGATGATGTTTCGATGAATGGTTCGCACGCTGACTCTTGGTCATTGCCGAGCAATGAAGTCTGCAGCAATTTGCGGAAGCGTTGCTTCTGTCACGTTGAATGATTCTTTACAGTCGTCGTTGGCCCCGTTCTTCCACGATCTTTTCCCGGCCGCAGCGATGTCGGAGATTTGATGTTTTACCGGATTCAAGATATTCACGGTACGCTCGTGAAATAATCGTGCGGGAAAATCCCCACTTTCGCGCTACCTCTGAGATGCTGTGTCCCATCCCTCGTGCGCTGACTTTAACATCACGTTCAAACTCACTTAAATATTGATAACCTGTCATTGTAGCAATAGTAACCGATCTAAAAACTACCTCAGACACTTCTTGTTTTATTTAGGCGTTGCCGATCCCTTCACCGTACTCTGCCCGTTTACAAAATCTCTGAATAGTCGTACCTATACCAGTTTCTTTGGCGCTTCAGTGTAATACATTCTGAGCTTCACCCTTCTTCTACCAAAAAGTTATCTTACGTTCTGTTAAAGTAACTGCATCTGTAATGGAAATAGCAAACCAGCCGTTATTGCGACTAATGATCCAGCGTTTCAAGTTCTCCTCGAGTAGGATTGACAGCAGACATGGAACGAATTCCGTGAAGAGCTACTAGAATCCTAATGGGACGATATAGCCCGTACTAAAATGTAAGAATTATTGGGGAAACTCGAATCCTAGGAAGAAAGATGACGTAACTAACACGAAACCCTTTCAAAGAAGACTGCGTGACAATTCTGCTACCACCATCGTACACCTGACGTAAAGGAAACTATGAGCCTTAAGGCGCTGTTGGCTGGAAAGCCCAGAGGCGGTCTTCAGCCGCCTGGTAGGAACTGAGCTTACTTCCTTCGCGTGCAATGGTCCCTTACCTGTCAGCGCGGGTGAGTTATGATTTAGGCCTATCAGTAGAGTATAAGACACTGTAATAGACACGTGTGTGTGTGTGTGTGTGTGTGTGTGTGTGTGTGTGTGTGTGTGTGTACTATGGTCTCATATCTGTGCTGTATGATGATGAGTGAAGCATGAGGGTGAACACTGGGGCCAGCACATCGCCTGCTCCTCTCGAATAGTAGCAATGGATCTGCAGGGAGGGGGGGGGGGGGGAAGGAGGAGCCTGGAATTTAATCCAGGGCATTACCAAATTAGGCTACCAACACGCCTACACTTAGGCAGAAAAACATTGGTGACGAAAATTTCTTCCACCACGAAGTTTCTAATCGGGTAACTTCGAGCTGAATGGTTCAAATGGCTCTGAGCACTATGGGACTTAACATCTGTGGTCATCAGTCCCCTAGAACTTACAACTACTTAAACCTAACTAACCTAAGGACATCACACACATCCATGCCCGAGGCAGGATTCGAACCTGCGACCGTGGTGGTCGCGCGGATCCAGTCTGTAGCGCCTAGAAGCGCTCGGCCACCCCGGCTGGCCTTCGAGCTGAGCTTCACCACATAGGAATGGGTTAATTACCTCGGCTAACGGGGTGGGTGTACCTCATGTAACTTAAAACTTTGTGTTCTGCCTTACGCTATGTCTGGTCATGGGGGAAGTCTCACAGAGATGTCCACCGCATGAGCGTCTAGGGAAGTGATTCCAGTGGTGGTTTCCCCTCTGCCGCCCACTGATGATGATGAAATGCTAATGAGGACCACACAACACCCAGTCCCTAAGCGGAGAAAATCTTCGACCCAGCCGGGAATCGAATCCGGGCCCCTTGGCGTGACAGACCGTTGCGCTAACCACTCAGCTATCTGGGCGGACTGTACCTCATGTAGGCGTTATGAAAATAAAACAAGATAACAGAGATGAGGGCGAGTTTTTTACTGCGATCTTCAGTCCAATGACTGATTTTATGCACGATTTACATGCTGGTCCGTCCTCGGCAAGCCTCTTCAACTCTGAATAACTACGACAGTCGTTCAGTAAGTAACGCAACACATTATTTTTCCTTAAAGCAGGTCGCCTTTATTCAGAGTTCCACTACACCATTTTATTTCCCACTCTTTTGGCTATATTGTAGAAACAGTAATATTTTCCTCGCTTTCAGTTCTATCCTTTGCACTCTCAAGCTAGCAAACAAAACGACGGCATCAGAGCACATGTACTGATACTTGACTTCATAACAAGAGCAATAAATCAGAGACTTCTTGTAATAGTGTGTTGGTATTATTACATTTCGTGCATGCAACAATGTTTTCCCTTAGCAAGCGCCTATCATCGTAAAGGTAGGCACACAAGACGGACTTCGCAAAACAGATTGTTTTCAATGTACTTCAGCCGTCACTCGGAGTGTTTAGCTCTAAATGTCTGAGATTTCTCAGAAATTTAGCGGCCGCTATAACTGAAGACGGCGGCTATTCTCCCTGCAAAACTCCCGTCTTTGTCTCCTGTCATTTTTTCAGATAAAACATTCCCAACAAATTGCCTTCGGTGGCCAATTCAGAAACGAAAAGCTCGAAGAAAGGCAGCTCTCCCCTCTGAAATACTACTGCGAGGCGATACTCAAAGTTTTCTGTTACGAAAGAACAGCAATCACGAGCGATAACAGCCAATTATTTCCACGGGAGAGACCGCTTTTACCCACCCGCCTGACGGTTGGGTGTCTACAAAGGAGATCTCACGCCGGGCGTCTGCCGGAAAAACAGCTTCAGAGATAATATGAAATCTCCATGAAACAAAATACCCATCCTTCCGGACAGCATACGCTGAAAACCTGTTCCAGGAATACAATTAACTTCTGAACTGGAAACTTGGATTCGCGAAATTGGAAATATTTCATGTTTATTCGTTACCCGCTATTTATACAAACATTTCGAGGGTAGAGTGATTTTAAATTTCAGTGAAAATATGGCGACCTCAACGGGGAATCAGACAGAATGGAAATTGCACATCATTAGTAAAATTACATAAAAAAAAACAAAAAATAAATAAAAATACAAAAAAGGTCCGTTAAATCTCGAAACATAGGTTTATTAGTACCTATGCGCATTCCAGAGAGAAACTTCCATCTTTATCGTTGTACAATTTTATTACAAGAGATGTGTGAATTTTTAAAGAATTCATTTGTGTGACCATAGTGTACGCTGCTGTACAGTTACGTAAGGTATTTAAAATCCATGTCTGCAAGTACTCAAAAATGCGTATTTATTTTACTATCCTATTTTCGTTTTATTAATTTGTCACATCGTCGGTAGTCTGGAATCAAACGTATTAACAATTTTTGTTTGCTTTTAAATATAGCTTAAAAAAGTATCGAACTGTCCTTTTTACTTGCAGTATTTTTGCCTGTTTTTCTGCTTAGATCCAGGCTTGCCGATTGCGTGCACATCTTTCAGACATCCCAAAATTTACCATTAATGCGTTTGGTGCGGTTTTTCTTTGACTTGCAGCGCTAGACATATATTGACATAAAACACAACAAAATAGTAGACCAGTAATGTTTATTTAAGTTCTTCTGGATAAATGAATGGTTCTGTAAGTGCTGTTTACAACTTATCTGCTATTTCAGGTTTCCATTTCACCTAAAAACATTCTTTTTATCTGCAGTTTACCACATGTGAACTCTGTCGTTTTATTTACGCTCAGATATGTGAGCATGCTGAAGGAGAAGTATGAGAGTTAAAGATCTAAAAAGAGAGTGAACGGGGGGGGGGGGGGGGGGAGAGGATGGAGAAGGAAGGAGGGATGGAGGGAGGGAGGGTGAGAGAGAGAGAGAGAGAGAGAGAGAGACTAAACACGAACAAAGAACAGCGGCTACCACGAAACCGAAACAAATAAAAACATATAATAGTATTTAATATTTTAAAGGAATATTATTTAGTGCTAATTATTAAGCGCTGTTATGATCTCTTATCATCTATAATGTGCTATTAGTTCTTAGACAATTCTTTTAATCAATTATAGTACCGCCGCTATGATAGAGGAGTGGTGGCAATGTATGCACTCAAATCGTAAACACAAAGAATAGATGAAAGACAGAATAGGTAATAGTGTACCGACTGACGTTGTAGGATTGTGCGCTCTGGTGTGCATTGAATTCAAACCACTCTTCAGAACATTACTGCTGCTGGTAATGCATTGTCGAATTGTATCTTAAGCTAAGAATTCCTAAAACGGGTGCAGAATATGTGTTGGATCCATATTTCTCTGCTTTCATCAGCCTCCAAAGTCAACATTATATTCGCAGCTTTACATCAGTCGCTCGTTCCCGATGCAACACAGTTGCCCATCAACCTACAGTTCACAGGTGACGTACACAATCATACAAAATGTCTTCTGGGAGCGGACAGACAGCCGAAAAGCGCATAGTATCCTCACTTTTACCTTCAACTGTCATTACTTGAGACTTGCTTCAACAAAAAGCGTCGCTTTAGTTAGTTACATAGTCATTAGATCATAAGACGATTTTTATCGGAATTATGCAGAACGAAGCAGTTTACAGGATACGTATAAATGATATGTTTCTTCCTATGGCTACATACTGGACATCTACAGATTAATAAATAGCAGACTGATTTAAATTTAATGAAAATGAGGATAGTAATGTCACGAGTGATATAATAGAATTTAAAATTTAAGATTTTTTTTCGTGCTTACAGTAATTTATTCCTTTCTGACAAGGGAACCTCCCCATCGCACCCCGCTCAGATTTAGTTATAAGTTGGCACAGTGGATAGGCCTTGAAAAACTGAACGGGGGGGGGGGGGGGGAGAGGATGGAGAAAGAAGGAGGGATGGAGGGAGGGAAGACAGAAAACAGGAAGAAGTTGAGTGGAACTAAGAAAAAATAAGCAAAATATACAAACTGAGTAGTCTATGCGCAAGATAGGCAACATCAATGAGACTCTGAGCTCAGGAGCGCCGTGGTCCCGTGGTTAGCGTGAACAGCTGCGGAACGAGAGGTCCTTGGTACAAGTCTTCCCTCGAGTGAAAAATTTAATTTTTTATTTTCAGACAATTATCAAAGTTCGGGCACTCACACATAATCAACTTCGCTCTCCAAAATTCCAGGACATGTTCAGATTTGCTTGGACATATGCAGGATTTGACGGTCTACACACGGAAAAATTTGAAAACGTTAAAAACATATGTTTTGACACAGCACAGGAAAAACTGCGACTGTGAAACTGTTGCATTCACTTTTTGCAGTTTATGTGACAAACTCTTATGTTTTCATCACTTTGTTGGGAGTGATTTTCACATCCACAAGAAAACTTAAATCGGGCAAGGTAGAGGAATCTTTTTACACATTCGCCAAGTGTACAAGTTAGATGAGTCGACAACATATTCCTGTCATGTGACGCACATGCCTTCACCAGTGTCGTATAGATATATCAGACGTGTTTTCCTGTGGAGGAATCGGTTGTCCTATGACCTTGCGACCAAATGTTTTCGGTTCCCATTGGAGAGGCACGTCCTTTCGTCTGCTAATCGCACGGTTTTGCGGTGCGGTCGCAAAACACAGGCACTAAACTTATTACAGTGAACAGAGACGTCAATGAACGAACGGACAGATCATAACTTTGCGAAAATGAAGAAAGTAAACTCTTCACTCGAGGGAAGACTTGAACCAAGGACCTCTCGTTCGCCAGCTACTCACGCTAACCACGGGACCACGGCGCTACTGAGCTCACTTCCTCATAGATGTTGCCTATGTTGCGCATTGACTACTCAGTTTGTGAAACTTCCTGGCAGATTAAAACTGTGTGCCCGACCGAGACTCGAACTCGGGACCTATGCCTTTGGCGGGCAAGTGCTCTACCATCTGAGCTACCGAAGCACGACTCACACCCGGTACTCACAGCTTTACTTCTGCCAGTATCTCGTCTCCTACCTTCCAAAAGGTCCCGAGTTCGAGTCTCGGTCGGGCACACAGTTTTAATCTGCCAGGAAGTTTCACATCAGCGCACACTCCGCTGCAGAGTGAAAATCTCATTCTACTCAGTTTGTATATTTCGCTTATTTTTTCATAGTTCCACACAACTTCTTCCTGTTTTCTCGATTGATCTGTGTTTAGTTTTTCAAGGCCTACTCACTGTGCCAACTTATAACTAAATCTGAGGGGGGTGCGGTGGGGAGGTTCTATTGTGAGTGTTACATCAGATAGCAAATTATGTGACGTGTTTGTGGGAAGAGTGTTCGATGCGGGGAAAAAACGACAACGAATGTCTTTGGAACATTGTAAGCATGGAGAGCTGCATCAAACCAGTCTCGGGACTGAAGACCACCACAACAACAACAACAACAACAAACAACCCTCCAACATTTTATAATAATAATGATATCCACAGCTACAACAGTAGAAGAAGAACATGACCTTCATTAGTCATTACTAAGATTGACAGTGACTCAGAAAGGAATGTGATAGGGTGTCGTGTTCGGACTTGCCACAACCACAGCTCGAACGAAATTACCTGGTTTGTTGGTTTATCAATATGGAGCGTCCAACGTACCCACAAGCAATGCTCTTCCGCTCACATCCATACAGTGGATATTTGGAGTCGGGTACTTCACAAAGGCCGTTTGTCACTGCCACAAGCTTCTGGTTTGCACCGTATTACCCCTCGAATGACCCGTTAAATCACTCAGTTAGATGCCCTGTAGCTATAAAATGGTGGGGATCTTGATTGCTGCGTTTCACTTGTCGCTCCATATAATCCTAGACTCTTCTATCCTATTAAGATCGAGCGACTTAACGGGTCATTCGAGGTGCGAAGGATGCCTGAGTCTTCATAAAACCAGGAACTCGTCGCAAAAACAAATGGCTTTTGTGATGTGCTTGACTCCAGACGTCCATTACATGGATGTGAGAGGTGCAGCAATCCTTGTAGATGCGATGGACGGTGCATGAAGATACACCAAAAAACCTGGTAACATCATTCACCGTGCGGTCCAGGGGACGACCGAACACAACAGCTCTTTTCTACCATTCTGTGACAACTCCATGTCGACTCGCCTTTCCTGCGCTGATACCATACAACCACATCGCTTCACTGCCGTGACTTACAACATAGTCGGGTGTCACTTGACCACCTGATATCAGTTCTACGTCACCTACACCGCTCCAGAGTGACTAGTGTGTTGTTTTAAGGGGGGGGGGGGGGGGGGTGGAAGAAGCTAATATTTTGTCCAGTGAGCTGTTCTCCACTCACTAACGTCTTACGGTAAAATTTTCGTGATAATACATCAAAAATCTTGTAGTCATGTCTTCAGAGAGATAGGCATGTTAACCGCTCCTTTAGGATACTTACATTTGCTAATAGGAATTCGTTATATATAACCCTTCTTTACAGACGAATGGAAAAACTAGTAAAAGCCGATCTCGGGGAAGATCAGTTTGGATTCCGCAGAAATATTGGAACACGTGAGGCAATACTGACTTTACGATTTATCTTAGAAGCTAGATTAAGGAAAGGCAAACCTACGTTTCTAGCATTTGTAGACTTAGAGAAAGCTTTTGACAATATTGAGTTGAATATTCTCTTTCAAATTATGAAGGTGGCAGGGGTAAAACACAGGGAGCGAAAGGCTATTCACAATTTTTACAGAAACCAGATGGCAGTTATAAGAGTCGAGGGACATGAAAGGGAAGCAGTGGTTGGGAAGGAAGTGAGACAGGGTTGTAGCCTATCCCCGATGTTATTCAGTCTGTATATTGAGCAAGCAGTGAAGGAAACAAAAGAAAAATTCTGAGTAGGTATTAAAATCCATGGAGAAGAAATAAAATCTTTGAGGTTTGCCGATGACATTGTAATTCTGTCAGAGACAGCAAAGGACTTGGAAGAGCAGTTGAACGGAATGGATGGTGTCTTGAAGGGAGGATATAAGATGAACATCAACAAAAGCAAAACGAGGATAATGGAATGTAGTCGAATTAAGTCGGGTGATGCTGAGGGAATTAGATTAGGAAATGAGACACTTAAAGTAGTAAAGGAGTTTTGCTATATGGGGAGCAAAATAACTGATGATGGTCGAAGTAGAGAGGATATAAAATGTAGACTGAGTGTTACATCAGATAGCAAATTATGTGACGTGTTTGTGGGAAGAGTGTTCGATGCGGGGAAAAAACGACAACGAATGTCTTTCTTTGGGCTCCGAAAATATGAGAATCGCTTGGAGAGAGAGATTGGGGCTGTACTGATGATGTGTAAGGGCTTCCCAGGGAAACTTCTGGAGCATAGTCGGAGTCCTCTTGTCTTCTCAAAGTGGGCTAGGATGGGGAGTTTAATGACCTAGATCTCCATGAGACACCACACCATTCGTTTTCTTTTCTCTTCTCAGTCTCTGTTACCCAGCGACTAATAGAACAGCTGCGCTCCTCTCCTAAGTAGAGTGTTAAAACGCTGCAAAAACCCTTAGTCAGTTTCCTTTCCCATTCCGGATCTTTTGCCCAATGGCTCAGTATCTTATCTATTTGAGGGGCTTACCATTTTGTCGCCTCGGCTGCATCAATAACACCTTCATCATGTTCAGCTCGGACGACGAGTGTCTTACCTGAAACAAAAGAGAATTATTTGTAATTCCTCCCAGTTTGGATTCCATCTACATTTCAGTTATTTTTTCAGATAACGGAATTATCAGTGTTCAGTACGTAATACAAATGAGTTGGTAAAGGGGAGCATCATCTCACAAGTACAAGGAAAAGATTGTCACTGAACTGCAACAAAACACGTTACATTTATATTTTCTGATTCGGAGTACGCGTAAAAGCTAAACATTCAGACAGTGTGGTCATACAATTTCTGAAGCTGAAATTTCAAAGTCTTGGAGGACTGAGGTTAAAAGTAAGTCTGGTGTCAGGCCCAAGACTACGCGATGCCGCCCGACCTACGGGGCCCCCTCTGCCACAAGTCGGCATTTCGAAGCGATATCGAAGGGCATGGAATAGGCGCACCACTCTCTGTCGGTCATTGTCACCTTTCTAGGATTTATCATTCAATTGTCTCCTTAATTTGATCATTAGAGTTCTCTGTTCCATTCGTTACAGTACTGCCACTAAGGTTCAAAATGGCTCTGAGCACCATGGGACTTAACTTCTAAGGTCATCAGTCCCCTATAACTTAAAACTACTTAAACCTAACTAACCTAAGAACATCACACACATCCATGCCCGTGCAGTATTCGAACCTGTGACCGTGGCGGTCGCGCGGTTCCAGACTGTAGCGCCTACAACCTCTCGGCCACTCCGGCCGGCCTGTCACTAAGGAACAATCTTTTCCAGTACCCGGAACCGAACCTGGATCCTCAGCATGACAGCACAGCTACGAAGGCTAACGTAGCTTTAGAGATAGATTAGGAAATATTTTGCAGGTATTATTTTTCAGGACCTTATTCAGAAACTGAATATAGCCATCTTCACTATAAGAATTATCACAAAAGATTCCTTACATGAATGACTTTCACTCCGTTATATCGTGTTTAGAAGCATCTCTGTGCATTCATGCAGAGTATTGAGCAATATTACGTAATGCACCGAGGGACACTGTTGAACATGATCGTCTCGGTAAATGTAGATGTCGTGTGACTAGGGCCTCCCATCGGGTAAACCGTTCGCCTGGTGCAAGTCTTTCGATTTGACGCCACTTTGGCGACTTGCCCGTCCATGGGGATGAAATTATGATGATTAGGACAACACAACACCCAGTCCCTGAGCGGTGGAAATCTCCGACCCAGCAGGAATCGAAACCGAGACCTTAGGTTTGACATTCTGTCGCGCTGACCACTCAGTTACCGGGGGCGGCCTTCGTCTTCGTGATTCAGGTGTTATGGCGTGTGTAGGTACGATGTTGCAAAGGCGTACTGGCCTTCAAATCTTTGACGCAAGAACCTTGACCGGTTAGAGTACAGTGTCCAGAATACTCGTTTCCCATGTGCTGTTTTTCATTTGATCTTGAGTACATTTTTATGGATGACAACGCTGGACCTCATCGACAGCGGAGATGGAGTTGCTCTTGGAACCAGAGGATATTCGGCAAATTGAGTGACGTGCCCGTTCCCCTTGCTTAAATCCCATCGAGCAGGCGCGGAACGCGTTAGGGAGACCTATCGCAGCATGTGCGCATGCAGTAACGACCATCCAGCAGGTGCCATCCGTACTGACGAAGGAATGTAACGCCCTACCGCAGGAAAACCTTACTAACCTTGTGACCAGCATGAGACGAAATTGCAGAGCATGCGTGGTGATCAGATAACCTATTCAGAACCATGAACTGCCATTTGTAACGTCAACGTGATGATCAGAAATCACGGCGACTCCAGTGCAACGAGTGTCTTTGAATAAAAATTTCATTTCTGTTCCTCTCATTTCATATTTCATTTAGTTACGCTCTGTACTATAAAGTAGCAATTCTTTCTATGTACAGTCCAAGTTTCATCGTGCTATGTTACTTGGTAGTCACACATAACGTCAAAGTTAATTTTGTTCTTAAGTTTCGGACGCATGTGTATTTTCGTTTAGTAATTATTGCAAAATTAACATTCATCTTTTATCCGTAACAATACGAGAAAACCTCTCAGTACTGCACTAGCATTACATAATCAAAACATTTTACTGCCAGCTTGTACAAACCTTTGATTAACTAGAAAGAGCCGGCCGGAGTGGCCGAGCGGTTAAAGGCGCTACAGTCTGGAACCGCACGACCGCTACGGTCACAGGTTCGAATCCTGCCTCGGGCATGGATGTGGGTGATGTCCTTAGGTTAGTTAGGTTTAAGTAGTTCTAAGTTCTAGGGGACTTACGACCACAGCAGTTGAGTCCCATAGTGCTCAGAGCCATTTGAACCATTTGAACTAGAAAGAGCCGAATCGCTTCATGTGTCATCAGCTTCGCGCCGAAAGTTCAACTAGCGAAGTTTCCATACATCTATCTGTGATAGCAGACAGCAGCTGAATATTTATGTGAAACAACTATAATACCGTCAGTTGAAGTTATTCTCGTTATTGCACAGCCAACCGAAGTTGGTTCGCGCCAAACAGTGCAATGTTAAGTCGCAGAGAGCATAGTTCAGTTGGAATTTACGTGTCACAGCATTAGTTGAGAGTGAACAACTAAGCTGGACAGATTGCAGTGCGTGCGTAAGATCGCAAATCTGTGTAAGATCGCAAATCTACGAGCGATGCAGATTATACTCGCAGTTGAGTTCAGGAAAGTGTAAATTAGCTTATGAAACGTTAATAATATTTGCTACTCAGTTTTAAACTGAGAAAGAATAGTACTTTGGCCACTTAGACTGATTAGCAGCCCTGCATTGTGATTTCGGTAGGCACGCGCGCAATTACGCAGAATGATTGTTCAATCTGCCATTTTACCTGAAGAAATGTTCATACTTATAATATCTACGAGGGCTGTCCAGAAAGTAAGTTACGATTGATCGCGAAATAAAAATCAGAGTGAAAATCAGAAATGTTTCATTTGTAACAGCTAGCTACACCTTTCAACTACTTCTCTACGTAGTCGCCGTTCTGACTCATACATTCGTCGTAGCGCTGTACCAACTCTCCAATACCCTCATCATAGAAGGCAGCCGCCAGTGCTTTCCGCCAATTGTCTACGCTGGCGTAAAGCTCGTTGTCTGTGCCAAAATGTTGTCTTCATAGCCAGCGGTTCGTTTGAGCAGAGATGAAACTCAGTGGGAGACAATTACGGGCTGTATTGTGGGTAACCAAACATTTCCAATTGAAACGATGCAGGAACATCTCCATTGCCCCAGCAGAATGAGGCTGAGAATTGTCTTGAAGAAGAAACCGCACGACAGTTATGTAATGTTGGTTGCATAGCTTCAGGGGAATATTGTCACCAGGCCCTCGTACTTGGCGGGAGACACTATTTTCTATAACATCTTTACGCGCTCACTAAGAGCTCAGGAATGAAAAGAGCGACATAATTCTACCTAGAGTCATACTAGAGACACTGCCCAACACATCTTTGCAAAGCTTTATCGGATTTTCATAGTCGTTTCCATTTCGCGACCGATCGTAATTTACTTTCTGGACAGCCCTCGTAGCAAACCTTTAAACTAAGGATTTCGTTATTTCATTACTGGAACTACCAAGAAACAGGCTAAGACTCTCTCTTAAAGCCCCACAGCAAGATCGTAGGACTGAAGACTACGTACTACCTCTGTGTTGGGACCACGAAATCACTTTGAGACACCAGGTTGGTGGTCAGTTTTGAAATTCTGTGTTTCGCTTCGACGTGGCAAGACACAACTATGCTACTAATATTCCAGTAAAAATGGAGATAGAGTCATCTTTGACAACATAGAGCAGGGAATGCAACTCGCTGAGGATCTTACTCATATTCATTTGCGATTGAATGATTATGCGGAATCGCTGTAAAGGGCAGCGCTGTACTCTCGATGAAAATCGCTTCTCGCTATTTAATTAAATTGTATCTGATGAGTGAAGTCGAAACAAGAACCCGGGTGTAGACAACATTCCATTAGAACTACTGACAGTCTTGGGAGAGCCAGGCCTAACAAAACTCTACCATCTAGAGAGCAAGATGTATGAGACAGTCGGACTACCCTCAGACTTCAAGAAGAATATAGTAATTCCAGTCCCAAAGAAAGCAGGTGTTGACAGATGTGAAAATTACCGAACTATCAGTTTCATAAGTCACAGCTGCAAAATACTAACACGAATTCTTTACAGACGAATGGAAAAACTAGTAGAAGCCAACCTCGGGGAAGATCAGTTTGGATTCCGTAGAAATGTTGGAACACGTGAGGCAATACTGACCCTACGACTTATCTTGGAAAATAGATTAAAGAAAGGCAAACCTACGTTTCTATCATTTGTAGACTTGAAGAAAGCTTTTGACAATGTTGACTGGAATACTCTCTTTCAAATTCTGAAGGTGGCAGGGGTAAAACACAGGGAGCGAAAGGCTATTTACAATTTTTACAGAAACCAGATGGCAGTTATAAGAATCGAGGGGCATGAAAGGGAAGCAGTGGTTCGGAAGGAAGTGAGACAGGGTTGTAGCCTATCCACGATGGTATTCAGTCTGTACATTGAGCAAGCAGTAAAGGACATAAAAGAAAAATTCTGAGTAGGAATTAAAATCCACGGAGAAGAAATAAAAACTTTGAGGTTTGCCGATGACATCGTAATTCTGTCAGAGACAGCAAAGGACCTGGAAGCGCACTTGAACGGAAGGGACAGTGTCTTGAAAGGAGGATATAAGATGAACATCAACAAAAGCAAAACTAGGATAATGGAATGTAGTCGAATTAAGACGGTTGATGGTGAGGGAATCAGATTAGGAAATGAGACACTTAAAATAGTAAATGAGTTTTGCTATATGGGGAGCAAAATAACTGATGATGGTCGAAGTAGAGAGGATATAAAATGTAGACTGGCAATGGCAAGGAAAGCGTTTCTGAAGAAGAGAAATTTGTTAACATCGAGTATCGATTTAAGTGTCAGGAAGTCGTTTCTGAAAGTATTTGTATGGAGTGTAGCCATGTACGGAAGTGAAACATGGACGATAAATAGTTTGGAAAAAAAGAGAATAGAAGCTTTCGAAATGTGGTGCTACAGAAGAATGCTGAAGAGTAGATGGGTAGATCACATAACTAATGAGGAGGTATTGAATAGAATTAGGGAGAACAGAAATTTGTGGCACACCTTGACTAGAAGAAGGGATCGGTTGGTAGGACATGTTCTGAGGCATCAAGGGATCACCAATTTAGTATTGGAGGACAGAGTGGAGGGTAAAAATCGTAGAGGGAGACCAAGAGATGAATACACTAAACAGATTCAGAAGGATGTAGGTTGCAGTAGCTACTGGGAGATGAAGAAGCTTGCACAGGATAGAGTAGCATAGAGAGCTGCATCAAACCAGTCCCTGGACTGAAGACCACAACAACAACAGAGTCAGATAATGCAGAACTCCTTTTGTTCTCTGCTATCGCCATCTAGACTTGATGCACATTGCGTAATGAGCGAGCGAGTGAAGGAGCTGACCAAATGGACCTCTATGAGCAACCACTTGCACTGGTATCTTATAGCTGACACGAAGGCATTCTTTCAGTCGCCCCGTATAAAATAAAATTAAACAAACTTTCTATCTTTATCAGAGAGGAGACACAAGGTGTAACGGATAGAAGTAGAGAATATTTAAATGTTGTACCTTATTATGTACTCACATCACTGTGTTGTTTTCTTTTTCTTTGTATCAGTCTTCCCACAAACACAGCACATGCTTTACTACCTGATGTTATCTGTACAGTCGTAAGTGGACTACACCTGCAGTACACACTAAGCGTTTCGCGTCCGTAAGTCCACACTTCATCACCTGGTGTGCCGCCCAGTGGAACATAAGAATTACTGAATTGCTGTTGCCACATGTACTTGGAGGTACTAATAAAACTAAAAACAACCAACCCTAATAGCTATAATTATTAGACTGCAAATGACGTAAATATTGATGTAATGTCGTTGAGTACACCGTTCTCAGTCACCAATAAAAATATCTGCAGTTATACCCGTTACACCATGAATGGCAGCTGAACTCTGATGAATCTACTGGAACCCAACCTCCATTAGATCCACTGATTACACGGGTCACTCCAAAAGAAATACACATTATTTTTGTAAAAATACAGTTTTCATTCTGCATGTGTGAAAGTCTTACAGATGTAGATACATCCTTCCCGCTTGTTTTCAAACTTAGTTAAACCTGTTCCCTTGAGTGGTGCCGTCACAGAATGTCTTCAAGATGGCTGCTACACTTGACGTTCGTCAGAACCAACGTGCTGTCATAGAATTCCTGTGCTGTGAAAACGAGACAGTAGGAGACATCCACAAGAGGTTGAAAAAGGTGTATGGAGCTGCTGCTGTCGATGGCAGTACAGTTAGTCGGTGGGTAAGCAGGTTACGTGATGAAAGCGGGCACGGCAATATTGAGGATTGTCCTCGCAGCAGCAGGCCTCGTACTGCACACACTCCAGACAATGTGCAGAGTGTTAACGAATTGGTGACTGCTGACAGACGCATCACAGTGAACGAATTGTCACGCTACGTTGTGATAGGAGAAGGAATTGTTTGCAGAATACTGAAAGTGTTGGCCTTAAAAAAGGTTTGTGCCAGTTGAGTTCCCAGGATGTTGACAGTGGCTCACAAAGAAAGAAGAAAAATAGTATGCAGCGAATTTTTGGAAGAGTACGAGAGTGGTGAAGATAAATTTCTTGGAAGAATTGTGACAGGTGATGAAACACGGCTCCATCATTTTTCACCACAGACGAAGAGGCTATCAGTGGAGTGGCATCATGCAAATTCACCCAAGAAAAAAAAATCGAAACCACATCTTCTGCTGGAAAAGTTATGGTTACGGTGTTTTTCGATTCCGAAGGACTATTGCTTGTGGACATCATGCCAAGTGGAACCACCATAAATTCTGATGCATATGTGACGACAATGAAGAAACTTTAAGCTTGACTGAGTCGTGTTCGACCACATCGGCAAAAGCAGGATGTTTTGCTGTTGCACGACAATGCACGGCCACATTTCACTCAAAAAACCATAGAATCGATCACAAAACTCGGATGGACAGCACTGAAACACCCGCCTTACAGTCCTGACCTGGCTCCATGTGACTATCATCTCTTTGGGAAACTGAAAGACTCTCTTCGGGGAACAAGGTTTGAAGATGATGACTCCCTTGTGCACGCTGCCAAACAGTGTCTTCAACAGGTTGGTCCAGAATTTTACCGTGCAGGTATACAGGCACTGGCTCCAAGATGGCGTAAGGCAGTTCAGAGGGATGGAAATTATGTGGAAAAATGAAAATATTGTTCCTAAAGGATGTATCTACACACTGTAAAACTTTCAAACATGTAGAATAAAAGACGGATTTTTAAAAAAATAGTGTGCATTCCTTTCGGAGTGACGCTCGTAGCAGCAGTAGAAAGTCGTGCTCAGTTATCAGAACGGGTGCCGTTGTAAGGTTGCTGATATTTTGTTCTGCTTCAGTAGCATCGCACAGAACAGATGTGGCAAATTGTTTCACGTTTAACGGCCACAAAGTGAGTCAGTTTCCGTTCGTAATGTTCTCGCAGTTCATGGTCTAGTGGTCAGATAGAAGACCTAACTGAGATCTCCGAGACAAAGAACAGTATAGAAAGGTAACCACTACGCCATCCTGGCACAGTGGCTTTTCACAACAGCACTGTCCTCGCACGGCACCCTCCTCAATCCAAATTCCCATTCACGCCTGAGATCGCTTGTGATTCCCCCTAAACTCTAACAGCATTGTAGAGGCTCTCCTACTGTATTCAAACACCACGTCAGCACCGAACGCAACGGGGGATCCTGCTTGAATCCAAGGAATACGAGATTTAAGCAAATGAAACTATATGGTTCCACATAGCTTTCTAAGTCTCGAACATCCCTGGTTCACGCTATTATTCATGGCGTCTCGCGTATAACTGCAGATATTTATTGCTGACGGAGAACTGTGTACTAAACGACATTACATCAATATTTACGTCATTAGCACTCTAATAATTGCAGCTATTAGGGTTAGTTGTTTTTAGTTTTGTTAGTACCCCCAAGTACATGTAGCAACAGCAAGTCATTAACCCTTATTTTCCGCTGGGCGGCACGCCAGGTGTTGAAGTGTGGACTCATGGACGCGAAACGGTTAGTCTGTACCGCAGGTGTAGTGCAATTACGACTGTACAGGAGGGTGAGTCAAAAGAAAACCTTCAATATTTTTTAAAAAATATTATTTATTGTGCAGAAGTGGTACAAAGCTACATCACTTTTCAACATAATCTCCTCCACGCTCAGTGCAAGTCCTCCAGCGCTTACAAAGTGCATAAATTCCTTGAGAAAAAGATTCTTTTGGCAGTCCGCCCAACCACTCGCGCACCGCGTGTCGTACCTCTTCATCAGAACGGAACTTCTTTCCTCCCATTGTGTCTCTGAGTGGTCCAAACATATGGAAATCACTTGAGGCATGGTCTGGTGAGTATGGTGGATGAGTAAGACACTCAAAATGCAGGTCTGTGATTGTTGCAACTGTTGTACGGGCAGTGTGGGGCCTTGCATTGTCATGTTGCAAAAGGACACCTGCTGACAGCAATCCACGTCGTTTTGATTTGATTGCAGGACGCAGATGATTTTTTAGGAGATCTGTGTATGATGCACTGGTGACAGTGGTCCCTCTAGGCATGTAATGCTCCAAAATGACGCCATTTTCGTCCCAAAAGAGAGTCAGCATAACCTTTCCTGCTGATGGTTCTGTTCGAAAATTCTTTGGTTTTGGTGATGAGGAATGCGCCATTCCTTGCTCGCTCTCTTCGTTTCCGGTTGGTGGAGGTGAACCCAGGTTTCGTCCCCAGTAACGATTCTTGCAAGGGAGCCATCACCTTCTCGTTCAAAGCGCCGAAGAAGTTCTTCACAAGCATCAACACGTCGTTCCCTCATTTCAGGAGTCAGCTGCTGTGGCACCCATCTTGCAGACACTTTGTGAAACTGGAGCATATCGTGCACAGTGTGGTGTGCTGACCCATGACTAATTTGTAAACATGCTGCAATGTCATTCAGTGTCACTCGGCGGTTTTCCTCCACTATGGCTTCAACTGCTGCAATGTTCTGTGGAGTCACAACTCGTTGTGCCTGACCTGGACGAGGAGCATCTTCCACTGACGTCACACCATTTGCGAACTTTCTACTCCATTCGTAGACATGCTGCCGTGACAAACATGCATCACCGTACCGAACTTTCATTCGTCGATAAATTTCAATAGGTTTCACACCTTCACTACGCAAAAACCGACTAACAGAACGCTGTTCTTCCCTGGTGCAAGTCGCAAGTGGGGCGGCCATCTTTATACTGACACTGCAACCGTATGTGTGCATCTGCACTATGCTGCCACCTACAGGCCATTCTGCACGCTGATTGTTGCACTCTTATCAACTTAAAGGATAACGGCGCGAAATTTCTATTTTTATTGGATACTTAAGGTTTGCATTTGACGCGCCCTCGTCAGCTGAAGAGACGGCCTTGGTTCAAATTTCCATTCGTCGCTTCAGTCTGCATGTATACATCATAGATGTTTAAGAGTTGAGAAGGTCTGTGAGGCCACACAGTTTCATTTGATTAAATCTATGCCTCGGTTTCAGGCGGGATTTTCTATTTGGTTCTATGCTGAGGTTCTCTTCTAGTACAGTTAGAGAGCCTTTGCAATGGTGTTCGAGTTTATGGGACATACCAAGTGGAATGAGGCGAGAATGGGAGTTTAGATTGAGGAAGGAGGCATGCTAGGGCAGTCTGAGCAGTTATGCAAAGCCAGTGTGCCAGGGTGGCGTAGTGGTTAGCGCATCTGCCTAGTTAGCAGGAGACCGAGGTTCCAGTCCCGGCCTTGGTACTAATTTTCATTCGTCGCTTCAGTCTTCATATATGTATAATTTTGTTCTTTCACTTATTTATAACGGGAAAAAATTATTTAGTTTGCATTCTGTCAAGATTGAGCACAAATTGTGGCACGAGCAAATAAGGCAATGTGTTGTAAATCTTAAAGCTAAAGAAGCTAGCCGACGCATACACACGGGGTATGCGCATGTTGATGGTGTAGGGAAGGCTACGGGCACCTAAAAAAGGTAAATAATTAGTATTGCTGCCTCTAGAACCCAGAGCTCCGGGTCCGATTTGCGGCCGGAATGGAGAGTTTGTTCGATCGGAGACTGGGTCTTTCTATTGGCCTCATCATTTCCTCTCATCTTCAATGACGCGCCAATTGTCGAAGTGCCATCAAGCTTTGCACCACGCTGCCAAACAACCCAGGATGGGTTTGCCGGCCATGAACGCCATACGATCACTTCATTTCATTTTGTTGTTAATGTAAACTTCGCAAACGTTGAGAGCACTTTAAGAATAGTCAGTCTTCATCTCCTGCCAAGTTACTTTTCAAAACTCTTTATCCGTAGACTGTTTTTCTTACAGTTGGCGCTAAGTTTTCAAAAAGCTAGTCGCTACTCTCAAAAGGGCTAACTGTATTATAATTCGTACTGTAAGTGCAAACCGTAGATTCAATATCAAGAAGATGGGTAACTTTAATCGCGAAAGAAGTTCATATTGAAGAAATCCAGCACTGAGAATATCTGGAATTATTAGCTGGGCGTCTAAGTTTTTAATACACGTCTCGAGGGATATCGCAAATAAAAAATAGTCGATGTTAGTTTAATGAAACTACATTTAATTACGGCGGGAGCTGGTGCAGCGCTGCGCTCCTAATACGGTACGGGAAAACCTTAATAGGATCTTGGCGCGGCTGCAGAAAACACGAGGAGCCTCTTCCGAGTTGACCACACGGCTGCGGAAACGAGTTTCCCCAAGTTTCGGCAGGCGGCTGCGTCGCGGCTGCGTCGCGTTATTAATCCCGTCTTCCCCATTTTAGATTAATTCCGGGAATACAATGTCGTATTAACGCGCAGGGACGGATCCATTATGGTAATTAAGAGTTGGCCGCGGAGTTTTTGGAGCTTGTTAATGGGTGCTGGCGTGATGGTGGCCGGCGAGCGCAGCGGTGACACGTAGCTACGATTGGTGCGAATTATTCCTAAGAGAAGGTGCGTTGCTCCTAATATGCCCATTATACCTTAAGTGCCCGTGTAAGCAGTCACTGATGGGCTTCACATCCGGAATACCGTACCCAGTAAAGCATCCATGAAAGTTAAAAAAAAAGCAAAAAAAAAAAAAAAACAAACAAACGAGAATGCTATGGAGTGGACGTAGCGTACTTTGCATGTCGTCAACATCAAACGGTTACTTTCACGTGATATTTGGAATACCGCTGTTGTTTACGTTTCGCGCAGAGACTGAACTTTGATATTATAAAATTCGTAATAATTATATACGTAATATTCTCATCATTATAATAATTATTATTGCTGTTTGTGGTGATAATTACATTAAGCCTCATAAAAATACCTCAAAGATTAAGTTCATGGGAGAAATTTCGGAACCCTTCCAGATACACACAGGTGTCCGACAAGGAGATGGGCTTTCACCAATCTTGTTTAACATAGTCTTAGACAAAATTGTCAAACAATGGGAAGAACATGTTAAAGGAATACAGCTAGGAAGAACACGTGGACAAGAACAATCATAAAATGTCTGGCTTTTGCAGATGACATAGCCATACTTAGTAATAACACAGAGGAGGCAAAGGAAGCAATAGCTGCCAAAACACGTCTACAGATACCGTATGAGAAGACTCAATACATGGAACGACAAACCAACAATGTATACATCATGCAAACGATGTATGGATCCGTAAAAAGAGTCGAAACATTTAAATAAATAGGGGAATACATACAAATAGGAGGATCAAACAAGTCATCCAACATAGGACGAACAGAAAGACCCCAGAAAGCACACAAACTCACATGGTCACATTATAATAAGAAAAGCTTATCAAGACAGGCCAAAATTAGACACTACAAAACAGTTGTATTACCGGAAGCACTATATGCGTCAGAAACGACCGCAATTGGAACATCAGGCATTACAGAGACAGAAAAAATAGAACGAAAATTTCTCAGGTATATATTCGGACCTATACACAAAGAACGCATATGGATGAAAAGACCCACCAGTGAGTTATACCAACACACTGACAGACTCACAGATACGGTCAGAAAACGCAAACAAAATTTCTACGGACACATACAGAGAATGGACAACACCAGATTTACAAAGAGAATCTTTGATGTAGTAAAACATTCAAGCCTTAAAACAAATTGGGATCATGAAATAGAGGAAGACATAAGGCAGCTGGGGATCAACAAACAAATGATAAAAGACAAAAAGAAAGTCAGGAACAAAATTAGGAATGCAGAATTTATGGTAAATGAGAAGAGGAAAACGGGAGCATTATGGACGGAACAAAGGAAACAAGAGCATAGTCATGTGTCACCATGAGATATTGGGTTCAAACACTGTTCATAAGGGCAAAAATGATATGAATGAATGAATATATGTAATAATTATATAATATGTAATAATTATATAATACGTACTAACTACATAATACATATATATTATACGTATTCCTGCAGTTACTGTACATGTATTTATTAGTTATAAGAGCAATTCACTTTGTTTACATATTTATTGTTTCATTTGGCCTGACCAGTTTAGTGTCTTTGGCCTTTCTCTTATATGGTACCAGGACCCACACATAGCACAAAATATTGCATTTCATTTTTAGTTTTCATTTTATGTGCGTACTAGTGGTTTGTCTACGTGCATCTGATGTGTTGTTATGAGGCTTAATGTAATTATCACCACAAACAGCAATAATAATAATAATAATAATAACAGCTCGCAATAAATAGGAAGAATTTCCTAATTTTGTGCAGAGTAGTATTTAGTCGGTCAGGAAACAGCTTTCGATTTGTTAGACTGTCATGGACGATAACTGAATGCCGCGAACACAGATAAAATGATGTGAACGTTACATAGATATTATTTGCACAGAAGATCTAAAAGGTACAAAAATGAAGAAATACAAAGTTGTTTCATAACAATGAATTGCATATTTGTCACGCATAAATATTTACATTTGATTAAAAAAAGAAAATATAGTTTTTGGGTGGAAATGTATTTAACAACATATGAAAAATTGAAGTTGAATTTACAATTTTAATGTTACATTTGTAATGTTAAACCTTAATTTAACACAAGGAAAAGGATATTGACTTTGGTCATTTAGTACTTGTGTTCTTGTGTCATATTTATTGATTTCCACTAGGAACATCTTCATGGTTTCTTAACAGAATATAAAACTTCACACAAAAGGGCAGCTTTCTCTCAGCAAAGGTTGAATCTTTTCTTCTTAATCTCCAGCCTCTCGCGTTCAGATAACCTAGCTGGCGTAGCTCTGCCTAAGTGACTAATACATGGTTTCACAAGCATGAGATCGGTTTTAGGTTACATCATGAGGCATCAATATATTGTCAGTGTGGTCCTGGAGAAAAATGTGGATGGTAGAAATGGTAGAGGGAGACTAAGGCTTGAATATACCGTGCTGGTCCAAATGGTTGTTGGTTGCACACAGCTGTGAAGAGGCTGCAGAGGATACACCAGAGTGAAGAAATACCTCACTGTAGTTTTCAGACTGAAGATAACAGCATCAACGTAGCACATGCCAACGCCTTACGGGAAATTGACGTCAGGTGCCATTAACCCTAGATTACTAAATCCTTGTAAATTTTATAACAGCAGTAGGGTATAAAACAGGATATTTCGTACTTAATTTCGTACGTAACATACCACTGGTAATCTAATAACGGTATTTAACTAATGCATAACCTGTAAATTGTGTATTTCATTTAATAAAATGTGGATTAGTAGCAATATAACATTTTCCCCCATTAATTTTCTAGAGTTAATGAAATTAGTTAAATGCTCTGAAACGAAATAAATAGCTTGAAGAAGATCAAATCAATGAGCTGCAATTACATGAAGCAGTGTCCTGTTCGAATAGCAGTTTGATACATATTTTGCAGTTCGTGCCATTAGCCCTAGATTACTAAATCCTTGTAAATTTTAAGATGGCAGTAAGGTATAAAACTGGACATTTCGTACTTAGTTTGGTACGTAACATACCACTGGTGATCTGATAATGGTAATTAACTAATGCATAATCTATAAATTGTGTCTTTCGTTTAACAAAATGTGGATTAGTAGCAATATAACATTTTCCCCTCATTAGTAGTCTAGAGTTAATGAAATTAGTTAAATGCTCTGACACGAAATAAGTGGCTTGAAGAAGGCGAAATAAATCAGATGTAATTACATGAAGTAGTGTTCTGTTCGAGTTCCAGCTTGGTATAAATTTTGCAGTTCATTTTTCATTACGTATTAATTGGATGCCACTAACTTTAGGGATTTGAAGACTTGGCGCACTTAAGGAGTTGAAATAGCTGTTAAGATATGTAACTGACTGTTACTATCAATCCAGCTCATAATCGAAGCTAGTAGGACACGAAATTTCTATTGTTATTCTCTGCAAGGTGGCAGTACATGCACACTGTCTGTACCTAAACATACACTCCTGGGATGGGGTGGCAATAGAAGAACATAAAGGTAGCAACACATAATTTATTAATGGTGAATAATTACAATAAATGTCCCAAATTTTCTTAGCATTTTGATGTGTTACAGTGGAGCCTTACAGGTAATACAAATGAATCTAAATAATTTTGCTGTTCTTGGCAGTCTATGATGTTATCACAATGACTGAAATTAATCTACAGAAACTCATAGTTAACTTTTTTTTCTTTTATTGTTATTTCACTCCCCAAAATGGGGTGGGCTGGCAGTGGCACAATACGCCGCTCTTCAGCCAAGAGAGTTACAGAAAAACATAGTCAAAGGAGAAAAGAACGCATAACATAGAATGGTATAAATTGGTGAATAAGGAAGAACAAAAATAGATGAGTATAAATGTTAGATTTAAAACAACATAGACGAGAGCCACACACACATGCGGAGAATGAGCACTGTGAGTACACGAAAGCAAAGAAACACTCAAGTGATAAAATGAATAATGCTCGTGACACTGTTGGTGCTTGTGGAACATAGCACTGCCCACAGCACTGGAGAAACGCTGACACCACAACGAAAATGTTAAAAAATCACTGCACCGAAGGGGACCTCCCACCGGGTGAAGGGTATGAGTGAGGGAAGATTAGGAAGCGGGAAAGACGGTAGGGGAAAACCAGGAGGGGGGAGGAGGCGGGTGGTGGAGGGGAGAAGGAAGGAACCTGAAGCCGGGGGGGGGGAGGGGAAAAGGAGAAGGAAGGTGGCCGACAGGGGAAAAGAAGGAAGAAGTGAAGGGGGAGAGGGGGAGAGAGAGGGAGCCCTGAGGAGGGGGGGGGAGAAGGAGGGATTAGAGCTGGTAGGAGGGGTAGGTGGAAGGCACGAGGCATCATCTGGGAGGGGGAGTTGGAGGAAGCCACCTTGGGAGAGGGTATGGAGCGTGTGGAGATGGAGACCAGGTGGGACACTGTGGTACAGCCGCGGCAGTGGGCTAGGGTGGGAGAGGATGGGGGAAACCAAAGGATGGGGGGGGGGGGGACGGATCCAGTTTGCTAGTTAACTGTTCCTCTTGCTATGTAAATAGCGACTCCTGAGTTGGAACTGTAGTCACTGTAAAACTTCAAAGTTGTCTGTAGAAGAGACGCAGCTGTAGTGGCCTCGGAACGGAACTGCTAGAACTGTGCTTCATAGTGTAATTGCGGGAACTGTGTGAGTGTCGTCAGCGTGTCGACGCTTGTCTCTGCTGACGGAAGACTTTCCTCCCATATTTCGAGAAAGCAAAGTAGTCTATGATTGGCAGCGCTCTCCGTGGCAGCTGACAACACTAACAGCGGATGGATATCACGCACTGACGGACGTGTCGCGGAAGCATAAAACAGTCATGGTTGGCGAGAGCCATCTGCAGCTGCTCCTTGGACATGACGCGCCTGGCGAGGGATATACAGGTACGTACGTGGTGGAAGCCTTGTAACTAACCCGTTTCTACGGGTTATTACGTTAAGAGTGGGAATGGAAATGCTTATTGATTGTGAAATTAACGTGAGAAGATTAGGGTCGCCACCGCCTCTAACCATACAACTAATCAAAGGCTTGGCCGAGTCGGAAAATAAATTAATTTGATCACAGACCAAAAACCCATAAAAATACGTACGTCGTGATATCGCTCATAGGGGATGCGATGTAATTAATAGTATTTCCCGTGCACTGTCCACGAGAATCAACCATTTAAAATAAAATAGCACATGCATGAACACTGTGCAGAAGATCAGCTCCCAGCAACACACCTGAATGCTTTAGATTAAGTCTTATTGACTTAATCTAAAGCATTTGTTTTAAAATAAAAGGGGAAACTAATCACTGGAAATGTGCGTAAGGAAACGCGTTGGATGTGCTAACAGGAAAGCTAAGAGGTGAGTGGCTTAGGTACAAAAACGTGACTTCGGAATGCAAGAGAAAATTGTGTATAAAATAATTTATTCCTAAGATATGGACGTGAGGCATGTACACAATTCTTGATAACATTAATTCCTAAAACATTAAATAAAAGCATCGATACATACACCGTTATAATCTACACCTAAAATCATTGGTTTGAATCATTCATACAACTGCTGTTGCCTGATAACTGATCGCAATAACTCGTGAAACGGTACACGTGGTGTGTGAAGACGCAATTTCTAGGTATCGTGGCCAAGTTGCAACAATATCAGATCACACAATCATGAACAGTTAACATTCTTTAAAACAAACATGAGACCGGACAGTTAGTGATGACGGTAGCCCAACAAACTCTAATGTTCTACCACGTGGTCGACCCCCCACAGACGAAAGATACATAAAGCAAGGCAAATTTACGAGAAGGCAAAGCAATTAATATTTAGAAAAATGAAAGCTTATACAGGCATAGCTGAAGGCAAACAGACATTCATACAGAAGCGAGTGCTCACTTCTTATCGACACCGTGTGTGGCCCTCTTCTGGCGGATCCAAGTCTGCTACAGAAATTTACTAAAAGAAAAATCTGCCAAACTTTTGCATTCCTTGCTGCGACAAGGCAAAGCAATCTTTCAGAGTTGAAAAGCGAGACCAAAAGCTAACAGCTCTCCTCTCGCCAAGTAACAACGCGCCACGCGGCAGTCTAACTCACCCTTCTTCGACTGGAGCACAGCTGTGGACGCTTCCCGTGCCGGCGGCAGACTGCCTCCCTTTTACTTCTCCAGCCTCTTCCACGCTCCACGTGGCCCGGAAAACCCAAAGATGCCATTTCCGCCACCAACCTAACGCAGGTGGATTTCTCACAAGTAGCGCAAACCTCTTTGCCTACTTGGCCACTACGAGAGTTGACTATTCTGTACAACTGCTGGTGAATCTGTATGACTATCGCAGACTTTTTGCAGCAGACTACGCCACCGTCTAGCAACGTGACACACAACCACATTCATTCAATCGCACCACTATGAGAGTTATGAGGAAAGAGAAACAAGGAAAAGAAGGAGAAATGCTAGTGAAAATGGGCTACCGGACTAATGAAAGGTGGCTACGGGACCCTTTCAGCCTCTTATGGTATTGCTGTTTACCTGTTGAGTTTTGCACGCAGAAATAGGAATACAAGTTATATGATATTTACTGTATGTTGAGCACCAGTTAAATTTACAACGTAGTAGTCTCTACATAACATAACAGTATTATGCATATGGTGCATAAGTTGTTGACGTTTTTGCTTTGCGTGTTTGTATTCCGGTTACTGTGGGTTTATTTATCGATTGTCCATTTTTACTAACAGTCCACTGTTGCTGTTTGTGTGTATATTGTCATTTTGTCATATGGAGATAGTGAGTGGAGCTGCGCACGCTAGAAAGTGGCGTGCCAAGTGGAGAAGTTGGATCATTTCGCACATATTTTCCTGTCTGAGTCCAGCAAAGGACTGAACGCAGCGCAGGAAGCCCCAAACATTTGTGTTGTCTATGAGGAAAACGCCATTATGCAGAGCACGGATAGGAGGATCGTTTTTACATTAGTGATTTCCCACGTTTAGAAAGACCTTTGCTGCGCGGAATAAGCCGAGCGGTCTAAGGCGCTGCAGTCATGGACTGTGCGGCTGATTCCGGCGGAGGTCACCGCCATATCACAAAAACCAAGGATGGTCATATGTGCACTTCTGTTCACCCGTCATCAATTGTTCGTGACCAACACCGGGCATGTATACCCTGTATCGTTACTGCTGCTGAGAAATGGCGTTTTAATGCTAACGTAAGGAAAAGAAAGGAGTGGTTTATCCGAAACAAAGCAGCAACTCCCCGTTCAAGACGCGCCCATTCACAAAAGATAATGTTATGCATCTGGTGGAGCAGCGACGATGTGGTGTGCTACGAATTTTTTCCCGGGGGTGCAAAGACCACTGCTGACATTCTTCACACTCTTCCGCTCTCCATCTAACAACCTTCAAGGAACTTCACTTCCGGATGAAAATGCGCTAATGACATGACTCGATGAATTCTTCGCCTCAAAACTATGTCAGTTCTACAATCGCGGAATCGAAAAGTTACCCCAGCGTTGACAGAGGGTTATAAATAGTGAATGAGATTATATTATTGATGCATAAAGTCTCCATTATGTGTATCTGTTGCGTTTGTTACACGTATGCAAAAACGCTACGAACTTATGCACCAGCCTAATAGTTGCGAAATTCCGTAATGCTAATACGAGGAAATACAGCACCATATAGTAAAGAGTATAAAACATGTTTCTACCTAGGAGAGACGAATAGAGGAGGAGAGCAGGTAGCCTGGTACTGCCCCGAGGCGTCCAGGTCAACAGCGCGTGACTGGATAAACGGCTGAAGAGCGATTATGTGCAGTGTGGAAGCAGACTGTCTGCGCCGTTTGACCTCGCGCTGGCGGCTGCACGTGACCTGGTGCGGAACTTCAAAGGCAGACGGCGCCTGCTGCCTGTCTCTGAATACGACCTACCTACCTACCTACTCCGCCGTGAAACGCGAGACAACGCCAGCTGAACAGGTACACAAGTGTACAGTCCGGACCACAGCACGAAGATGTCACTGAGGAAACTGGGAAAAACTTCAAAATATCTTTTGCAGAATATATGGCGTATTTATTTCCCGGCTCACAGTTTACGTATAAAGAACGTTCAGTAATTAACGAGGCTGGTGCCTGTAAGGAAAAAAGCTCTCTTACAATGAAATAAACACCATTTTAACACATAATTACATGTTAAGTTTTACTGCTCATACGAATGCATGAAGTGTAGTGAATTGTCCTCAGCAACATCTGAATATTATAATTAAATGTTCCCCTGAGACATTTAACTCTCTTTTTATTATCTACGATAATGATCGAAGCAGGCGAATTGAATTAAAATTTTTGCTGCGGCCGGGACTTTTTTTTTTAAATCTCATTTTGTTCTCTTTTGTTCGTTGTATCTGCTCGGGGCGGACGTCGTAAGACATCTGTTTAAGGTCGTTGTTGATCAGTTAACTCAGTTTTTTTTTATTACAGAGGGCAGCTAACCCACTGACCGAACACGCTGAGCTACCGTGCTGGCTGAATCTTATTTTGTTCGTTTTCGTTCGTTTCATCTGCTCTGTGTGGACGTCGCAAGACGGCCGTGTCAGTTCGTTGTTTGATCCATTAACTTAGTCTTTTTTATTACAGAGGGCAGCTAACCCTCTGACCGAACACGCTGAGTTACCGTGCCGACATGACTCGAACCCGGGTCTTCTTGCTTGCTAGGCAGAAATGCTATCAATTACGCCATCACAGTACGATGGTCAACATTGCTGCACAAACTATCTAAGCTTAATGCCCTCCTCAACACAAACTTCAATTCATTTTTCCCTTACATATTGTCACTCCTGCCAGGGCTCTCCGATAATGGCAAGCACCCCAGCATTGGGGAGAGCACTAGCTTAGATAGTTCGTGCAGCAATGTTGACTATCGTACTGCCGTGGCGTAATGGTTATCATTTCTGCCCAGCAAGCAAGAAGACCCGGGTTCGAGTCCCGGCCGCAGTACAAATTTTAATTCATTTCGTCTACTTCGATCATTATCTGAATATTAATTGATTGCATGTAATAAGGCATTGTTTAAGGCATAGAAGAACTGGAAAAAATGTTGAAACACCGCGAGAAACTCATTCTTGGACATAAACGCAGTTGCTAGCCAAGCACTGTTGTATCTGACGACGAACGGCATCTGTGCAATGTCGTCAATACGTTGCAAGTGTCAATCGACGTTACAACAGCTTTCTGCGTAGTTCTGAGTGCATGATGTCGGAGCTGAGTGAATTCAAACACGGCCAAAAATGTTGGTGAATTCATGGTGGGTACTTCATAACAAAGGTAACCGGAGTGCCTGGTGTTTCAAGATGCATCGTATCGAAGATTACCGCATACAGGGAAAGCGGAAAAGTATTATCCGCCAAGTCACAACGCGGACGAAAGTGAGTGCTGACTGATCGTGACGACAAAATAAGAGGACAACGGCTATGAATGTCACTGCCGAACTGAAATTCGCACTCGCGAACCCTGTCAACACCAAAACAACTCGGAGGTAGCTCCACAAGGAGGGAATTGTAGGTGGGGCTGGAATTCCAAAACCGCTCATCAGTGATGCAAAATGATCCTAACAGGAAAACGTGGTACCGAAGCCATGAAACCTGGGTTATGGAGCAATGGAAGAAAGTTATTTTGTCGGATGAGTTTTGCTGCATACTGTTTCAAACGCCTGGCCGAGCTTACGTCAAAAGGGTGAAACACGCCGGGGGTTCGACGACGTTCTGGACAACCATATCGTGGTACTCCATGGGCCCCATAGTTACTCTGCAAGGTCACTTTACTGCCAAGGTTATGTGGCTATTATTGCTGATCAGGTCCATCGTATGACGATGTTTGTTCCCCAATGGTGGTGCTGTGTCTCGAGACGAAGGGCCCTGCACGCACAGCTCGCATCGTCCAGGGCTGGTTTTGTGAGCATGAAGATGATTTGTCTCATGTCCTCTGTTCACTACAGTCACCAAATCTCAGTATTATTAAGTCTTTGTGGTCTACTTAGGAGAGAAAGATGCGTGATCGCTACCCACCTTAATCATCTTTACCAAAAGTTGCCACTAATTTGCGCGACGAGTTGTTTATGATTCCCTTTAAGACCTTACGAGACCTGTAGTTATCCATTCCGAGAAGGTCCAAACTGTTTTAAATACCAAGCGGTTTCTGACACCGTATGGGCCTCGGTTGTTTTTTGATTTTTCCAGTTGTTGTCCACCACAGGTATTTTGTGTGGCTATTAGTTATGCAATCTTCGTATAGTGTTACATTTCATATGCTGTCATGGAAATGTAGGGGGTAAAATCAAATGTTAGATGTTCATCATATGCATGACAGAAGGCATGTTCTTAAGCTGCGTAAATCATGGTGGTGACATGATGTTCCAATTTTCGGTCAGTTTACAAAAAAGCTTGTCTCCACTCAGACGTGTTGCCGTTAATAGCATGTATTCCTACACCACCAACGATATTATAGGTCGCAAGAAGGTCATTACCGTAACTTTGTGGGAATCTGATGAGATTAGTTTTTCCTTAGCCGACGAATTTAACACTTCCCCGTACTGCAGCTTGTAATGAAGTGTAGAAAGTCATTACTTACTGCAAAAATCCGTAGTCATGGGATGCATTAAATCATTCTTTTATTTTACTTTCACTACTGCCCACTATCCGCTGTGAAGCTACAGCCAAGCGATTGTCTGCAATACGTGTCAGGTGTATGAATATACAGGGTGTCTCAAAGTCTTTGTATCGAGCGTCTAGGGATAACAGATCATGTTATGGGGAACTACTTTTGTGTATATTCGCTGCTTCCCCGCGGTTCTGAGCGTCTTCCATCATCTGTTATGCCACTGAGAAGCGGCAAGGAGTAGGCACTCTGCGATGTGAACATCGGATGTGTGTTGCCTATTATCCACTGCTCTGCTCCATGTGAAAGTGTAAAGATAAGGTTCCTGATTCGTTTCTAAAATATCTTTCTTCGCGTAGAGACACTCATTCTTAAGATTTTCTTGTTGAAAATTAACTATCGATTTACTGGGGTAGATATCATGCGCGTGCAGCACATCTGGTTAGCAGAAACTGCTAGTTCAGTGAAATCTCATCTCAGGACCAGCGAATTCCATAAAAAGACGTCTAGGGTCGCCGGGAAGTGTCATTAAACATTTTTCTATAACAAAACTTTTTACCCACGACGTGATGTATCGCTCCTAGATTTGCTGCAAAGACTTCGAAACGCTGTATGTATATGTTAGCGCTTGCGAGAAACCATCTTCAACCTTTGTTGACAAACACAATAACGGAAACAGAATTTTTACCACCTGAATTCGAAACATCTGCGCCTGTTCGTAATGTGATCCGATTATGTGTACCACGCAGGTAGGTAATGTATTGTGTGAATTGTTGCGTGCCGGCCGAAGTGTCCGCGCGGTTCTGGCGCTGCAGTCTGGAACCGCGAGACCGCTACGGTAGCAGGTTCGAATCCTGCCTCGGGCATGGATGTGTGTGATGTCCTTAGGTTAGTTAGGTTTAACTAGTTCTAAGTTCTAGGGGACTAATGGCCTCAGCAGTGGAGTCCCATAGTGCTCAGAGCCCTTTGAACCAATTGTTGCGTTAATGGCGTACATCACGGAATTACAGTTATTCTAACCCATCGTAGCCACAAGAGTATACTAAAAACATCAACAGTTATTTTGCAAATAGCGCACACCGCCACACTGATACGAAAGTTACTGGTCGGGGACTGGTGAGACTTTTATAAAATAACGCAGTTTTTTCACCCTCGTGGGAAATAGTCTCCATTTTACAAATTTTACAATTTTTTTCATCCGAGAACATAGTAGGCTTGAGAAAAGAATAACTTGATCAAAAATGGATCAATAGATTCGGAAGACACAGGTAATATAAATCAGGAGGGCGGAGTAGAATCAGGATAACTTTACTTCCGACACACGAGTACTACTTGTTGTTGTTGTTGTTGTTGTGGTCTTCAGTCCTGAGACTGGTTTGATGCAGCTCTCCAAGCTACTCTATCCTGTGCAAGCTTCATCATATCCCAGTACCTACTGCAACCTACATCCTTCTGAATCTGTTTAGTGTATTCATCCCTTGGTCTCCCTCTACGATTTTTACCCTCCACGCTGCCCTCCAATGCTAAATTTGTGATCCCTTGATGCCTCAGAACATGTCCTACCAACCGATCCCTTCTTCTGGTCAAGTTGTGCCACAAACTTCTCTTCTCCCCAATCCTATTCAATACTTCCTCATTAGTTATGTGATCTACCCATTTAATCTTCAGCATTTCTGTAGCACCACATTTCGAAAGCTTCTATTCTCTTCTTTTCCAAACTATTTATCGTCCATGTTTCAATTCCATACATGGCTACACTCCATACAAATACTTTCAGAAATGACTTCCTGACACTTAAATCTATACTCGATGTTAACAAATTTCTCTTCTTCAGAAACGCTTTCCTTGCCATTGCCAGTCTTCATTTTATATCCTCTCTACTTCGACCATCATCAGTTATTTTGCTCCCCAAATAGCAAAACTCCTTCACTACTTTAAGTGTCTCATTTCCTAATCTAATTCCCTCAGCATCACTCGACTTAATTCGACTACATTCCATTATCCTCGTTTTGCTTTTGTTGATGTTCATCTTATATCCTCCTTTCAAGACACTGTCCATTCCGTTCAACGGCTCTTCCAAGTCCTTTGCAGTCTCTGACAGAATTACAATGTCATCGGCAAACCTCAAAGTTTTTATTTCTTCTCCATGGAGTTTAATACCTACTCCGAATTTTTCTTTTGTTTCCTTCACTGCTTGCTCAATATACAGATTGAATAACATCGGGGAGAGACTAGAATCCTGTGTCATTCCCTTCCCAACCACTGCTTCCCTTTCATGTTCTTTGACTCTCATAACTGTCATCTGGTTTCTGTACAAATTGTAAATAGCCTTTCGCTCCCTGTATTTTACCCCTGCCATCTTCAGAATTTGAAAGAGTATTCCATTCAACATTGTCAAAAGCTTTCTCTAAGTACTACTTATTAAGTATCATTTACACCGATGTAATCAACGAGTAGATGTTAACAATCCTTTTTCACGAACTTTGTAACAGTAAGGCTGCTATAAACTTAATTTGTCTTTTCTAGAGACCTAATTGGTTTCGGAACGGTGCGCCGAATTTAATTTCGTGCATGAATCTAATCGCCCCACTGAGAACTGGTGGCGGAATAGGTTTCAACGGCGAGGGTCATCATCGTCATCAGTAACTAATTAGACTGCATCGTAAATTTCAATTTCGGTGTACGATTGGGCACAAATTACCAGCAATTATTCGCTATTTGGCAAACCGCAAGTCAAAACAATTGCTCATATGTGGCGGGGCGTACCGCAGCAGCGGGTAGCGTCGGATTACACTCTGGGAACACGCCTGCTGTGCACGGCTGGCTTCAAACATTACTCCCACACGAGCAGCCGACGAGAGGCTACCTGATGCTAATTTGTACATGATTACTACGATCAGGCTCCAGGCTGTAGTTAGATGTAAAACGCGGCCAGCGGTATGAGCGGAGGAAGAGTGTAACGCTTTTGTGTACAGAGGGCCAGAATTGGAAAGTATTGCACAATATTGTGCAAAAGCGAGACACTATAAGCTTGAATTTCCGGCGGCCACGTCTTTTAAATGTTGACGACAGGTAGCGGGACGTGAACGCATTTGATTGGCCTAAGTGTCCTGCGCCAAAACACAGCAATTTAAATACCTGTTTAAAATAAAATTTTGGATAACTGAGAAGAAAGGTATGAATATATGGAAAGCAGAGTCCCATATAAAGTGTAAAATCTATAATATATAAAGCAAACTAAAAGAGGCTTTCTAAGTGTTTACTGTGTAACGAAGAGGGACGTAGAGACAGAGCGCCAACGACGAGAGAGAGAGAGAGAGAGAGAGAGAGAGAGAGAGAGAGAGAGAGAGAAGAAGAAGAAGTTGAGAGGGAGAGAGAGAGAAGAAGAAGAGAGAGAGGAGAGAGAGAGAGAGAGAGAGAGAGAGAGAGAGAGAGTGACGTGTTCGCAGAAGACACTGCACAATAAACATCATTTGAGGAACAAAGAAGTAGTATTTTTATCGTGACATTAGGCACTTTGCACTGAATTTCATGAGTGAGAACGAGAATACAGAATGTTAGCATTCGTTATCCGACAGTGAATGGGTTGTAATATGTCTTGAAATGGATAGTAATTCCAATTAGTTTACGTTCACTGGCATACTAATTGGAACAGCACAGTTGGTTGCAACTCCCCTTAGTCTGTGCCTGTATTTAGTGTTGTTTCTGCTCTACCATGTCTTAACGCCTGCAGTGTCGGCAACCAGCCTCACATCAGTGCTCCAAAGATGTCTAACACGGAAGGGACAAATTTCCGAAAGACAGACAGCCATGCTCCAACCATCCATCTGGAGGAGAGCCAAGTGTCACTAGAGGCCACGGGCAACACGCATCTATTCTCATCCGTAGGATACGTGATCGAAATTAGGTGCAGCTCTATCTCAGAGCTGAGCGGTATTTAGGGCAAACCAGACGAGTGCATTCCGACTGAGTTTCCACAAGTATCCAGTCGACCACGGTTCTCACTCTGGAGCCGCCGCCAACCACGTCGCTGCCGTTGATATCTGACTTCACGAACCCAGCAGCTGCCAGCTGTGGACTTAAGAGTATCTGTCGCCTCCATGCCAAACAAGACTGTGAGTCTGTCATCATGGCAGACTTGCGGACTTCTGAATTTATTCCTGTTCAACTTTCAAACACTATGTGCCGAACTTAGACAACTTCGCTCCCTATGGGACTTAAATTGGTTCATACATCTATTACCAAACAATGAGTGTCCCACAGGACTTTGACTTTTATGAAGTATGTGTTTAAGGAACTCAGTGACAATCTCACAGGCGTTCAGCCAGCAGAAGTATTATTGTTTTATATCAATAAGTGACTTATTTTGTGTTTCGTTTCCATCGTAAACGCGCTATTAGTCTTTTATAAATCAACGTGTTCAATCATTGCTACCTGGGTATTTTTTCTGCCGTTTTTGGCAGACAGATTTTTTACCAATCCTGGTAAGTTATATGAGGAGCGACAGTATAGTAATGAGACTAATTTTCTTTGCAAGATGTGGCAAACCCGCAGGCTTGCGTAGGTACGATATCTTTGACCTTGGTCTATAAGCTCCTTCTAGTCCAAGCGGCAAATCGATGCAACTGCTCAGTCGTGAGTTTTGCTCTAATACGTTAACACGTGTTTGTGTCTCTCGTCGCGGAAATCGAACCGCATAATATTGCACAACGGTATGCCATTTCTTTTTGCGTTAAATGGGTGAAAACGCGGCGACAACTTACGGTATTTTTAGAAGTCTTTTGGAGAGGGGGTTATGTCAAGAGCTCAAGTTTTTAGTTGGCATGCCGGCCGATGTGGCCGTGCGGTTAAAGGCGCTGCAGTCTGGAACCGCAAGACCGCTACGGTCGCAGGTTCGAATCCTGCCTCGGGCATGGATGTTTGTGATGTCCTTAGGTTAGTTAGGTTTAACTAGTTCTAAGTTCTAGGGGACTAATGACCTCAGCAGTTGAGTCCCATAGTGCTCAGAGCCATTTGAACCATTTTTTTTTTAGTTGGCATAAAATGTTTAGTGAAGGCAGAACGAATGTTAAAGATGACGACCGCGGTGGACGACCATCGACCTCAGGGACAGATGTCGACTTGGCCAGGGTGCGTGAACTCGTACAATGTGATTGAAGATTATCCGTGAAAATGATGGCAGAAGAACTGAACATCAATCGAGAAACGGTTCGTCTAATAATAACTGAAGATCTTGGTATGAGAAAGATTTGTGCAAAAATGGTCCCCAAAAATCTCACACCACAACAGCGAGAAACACAGAAAAATGTGGCAGCCGATCTGTTAGAGCAAACGGAAATCAATCCAGAATTGTTGAGCTGCGTTATCACTGGTGATGAAAGTTGGTTTTTTCAGTAAGATCCAGAGACGAAACGCCAAAGTTCGCAATGGTGTCCAGACGGATCACCCAGGCCAAAAAAGCTCGCATGTCAAAGTCAAAACTGAAATGCGTGCTTGTGACCTTCTTTGATTCCAAGGGAATTGTTCATAAAGAGGGGGTGCCTCCTGGACAAACAGTTAACCACTATTACTACAAAGAAGTTGTAGAAAGACTTCGTAAAGGAGTTCTTCGTGCCCATGCCCACATCGCTGATAATTGGATTCTGCATCACTATAATGCGCCATCCCATACTGCTCTGTCAGTACAGCAGTTTTTAACCTCAAAACAAATTTCAGTACTAACACAGCCACCTTATTCACCAGATTTCGCTCCGTGAGACTTTTTTCTATTTCCAAGAGTCAAAACAGCGGTCAAGGGACACCATTTTCAAACAACACAAGATGTCCAAAAAGCTGTGATGAGGGTCTTGAAGGATGTTACAGAAGATGTGTTCCAGAAATGTTACCATCAATGGCAGAAGCGCTGGAAAAAGTGTGTGCAATCAGAAGGGAACTACTTTGAAGGAGACAACACTAAACTTGACTAAAACGGTAAGCAACATTTTTTTCTTCACGTCAGTCTCATCTCTTTATTGACGCACTTGTATAAGGGGCGTATACATTGCAAGATTCAGAGCGATCACTGTAAAGCACGGTAGGATGCCAGGTACTCACGTGAGACAGAGATATCCACAACTTAATGGGGCCTCATTTCTGGTCTCCATTTGACCAGCTGGTCGAATCGTCCAATATCCAGATTCGTGGCCCGATGTTAGACTGCATGGGCCTGTATAGACTACTTCTAGACGAGCATATGTAACCGTCGCAATGAAGGATCATCGTATTCTGCACCAAGCACATCGTAAACCAGTCACATCTACACCTGCCATCCGAGAACAAGTTATGAGCTTTCTCTACATGCTGTGTCAACCTGCACCGTTGGTCAGGGACTAGTAGCAACTGGACTAGGGAACCACACTCACACGCATAGTCTGGCATTACATCACAACACAAACGGCTGCGTTTGGACTGGAGCTGCGACCGAGAAGCATGGATTGCTCATAAATGACGTCACAACACGTTGATTGATTGAATCGTGGTTCTTTGTTACTACGGACGACCATCACCGGCGAGTATGGTGGGGGCCTGGGAAGAGGTCCCATTCTTCAAATGGTTTGGTGAGGCACAGCAATTTTCCTTGCCATGTCATGGTGTGGAGAGTCAGCAGGCATGACTTCAGGTCACAGTTGGAAGAGACTGAGGGAACTCAAATTCTGGGTCCTCGTGAGTTACCTCTCATGAGACAGTATCTTGGTGCCATTTTACAACAGGACAATGCTCGCCCACACGACTCATGTCTCCATGAACTGTCTGCGTGATGTTGAGTGGCCAACAGAATCCTCAAATCTGTCCCCAATAGAAAATATGTGACATCAGCTCAGACACCAACTCCAATCCAGTGTCATTTTCCAAGATATCAAGGATCTGTTACTCAAGTTGTGAACAAACTTGAGTCATGGGCCCTATTCTATATCGTTCATACCGATCGGTGCAGTAGGTTAGTCTCGGTAGTGATGTCATTTTTGGTTCTTTATCAGAATTTCCTATTCAGTAAGTTTCTGAGACCTGTTACCGAATGGTCCTCCAGCCGATTTTTCGACAACTGTACCGAGAGGTTTTGGATTTCGGTATGGCCCAGTCGTTCGGTTACCTGTGGTTTATTTACACCTATAATTTGTTATTTTAGACATATTCAGCGGTTTTAGCTTTGTATTTAGTGATTGTGTTATTAAAGAATTACCACAGGACGCGTCCAGCTGGAAAGTGAGTTCATAATAGACTGTTTTCCTTTGTTAGATATATGGTTGGGTTAGATTGTTACTGTGAATGATTACAACATACAAAAACAAAAATACGTTTTAGGTCAATATTCTCTCAAAATACCTGTTATTTTTATGCAATTAAGCGTTTACAGATCATGAATTATCAAGACATCTGCTCTGCTTACGTATATTACATGAGTGTTAGCTGAAATTACTAGTAACTTCAAGTACTTTTTTCCTCAAATGGTTTACTTATTAATTATCGAATCGCTCATAAAACTTTTAAGTAACAATGCAAAGGAATTTTGTGAAGTCTGATAGAGGAAACCTTCCAAAATTTCATGCATTTACGGCTTACGGCCGCATCATTCTGCAATGAAATCAGCCTGCGCCTCTCTCGAATGGAATTACATAAAATAAAGCACCGATAGCATGAAATTTGTAGTAGCGAAGTTCGTAAGGCGACGAACAGGTGATCAGCTAAGGAAAATTACGAAAGTATGCGACCCAGGGAGAACTAGCACTTGCACAGTTAGCAAAATGTTTCTCCGAATTTTCTTTTAATATCTATAAATACTTTTTTTAGGGGTGCCGGACGTGGCCCCACTTTGACTTTTTTGTTCTTTCATGCTGCATGGTAGAAGGGAAGCTAGGTTCCTTCCAGGAAAGTTATAATGTATAAGGACGTACTATGGTTTTGTGAATAATAAAGGTTATTTTTCTCCTGAAAAAAGGAGGTTTAGCTGCCCTCTGTAAAAAAAGTGGTCAGAGAAAAAAATGACGGATAGAGCATCTGCCATGTAAAAAAGCTGCCGTGGAAAAGGGCGTAGGTTCGTATACAGCTGGATGCGAAAATTTTTTTTCCTCTAAGTGTTTGCAACTTATTCTAAGACTTCGTTAATTGTCAAAGTTGAGCATTTATCTGAAATATTCGTTGTAATTTACACGTAAGTGCGCAGTTTCTCTGTAACGAGTATACCCGACTTCCATATGTTTAAGAAATGAAAAATGAAATTACTGTGCATGAAACAACTGACAGTGACATTTATACTACGACTTCTCAAAAATAAGTCATCATTTTTTTCCGGAACACGTAGCGATTACCGAATCTAAGAGCACAACGTAAATTACTGCGAATGAAACTAGCAACAATCGTCTTTAGCTTGTCACAAGTATTTATCCGCGATCGAATCCTTAACAACAGCAGAAAGAGATGAAAGGTTCCCGCCACAATATTTTCAGGCTATACCACCATATATGACACATTTTGATTCATCAGATGCATGTTGTAAACTACAGCGAACTTCTTTAGCTGCACTTGCCACAAGCTCTCGAAAAGGCGATTTTTTATATTTTGTTCTTATGAACTAAATCGTTGATGTATCACATAGAGGAGTAGGGTATTTCATCATTTGTATCTCTAAGAGCGGGATACAACCACATTCTATGCATCTTCTTATTCTTTGACACTCTCTTAAACAATTTTTCGGGTTCATGGTGATCTGTATCAGAAGGCAGTTTATTCCCACCCGCGTTTCGCTTCTTTTATCTGTAAAGCATCATCGCGAATAAAGGAAGCGAAACGCGTATTGCAATAAACAAACAGCCTTCAATTAGTTGCATAGACGGAATGTACCTGCATGAATTTTAATGCAACTAAGGAACGACGGAAAACAGAAAAAATGACGAATTTTTCGGGTTTTGTCTATAGACGTATTTGTACATTGTGGTACTACACTCCATTCCTAATTCAATAATGACATAATGTGACATTTACGACAGTTTCCAGAACACAGTCAATATTTTATCGTTATCATGCATTCAAGGAAAGCCATGGTCAACAAAATTTGAACAGTATTACGTACTCTAACCACACTTTTCGGTACTGTGTAGAATGGCACGCTGTGTCGGCTGCAAGCCGCTTCGTGCCGCTGTGGCGCTGCAGTGCGCATGTGCTGATTTCTGGCAAATTGCTTTTCATTGGTTGGCGCGAGGAGAAGTGACAACAGCGTTCTGGTTCGCTAGGGACGTTCGGCATCGGTTTCGAAATGCTTACTGAATAATTTTGGGGCTCTGTTTCGAAAACAAGACCATTCGGTGCGCTCGCATACCGGACCGATCGGAAAAATGGCGGAAAATACAGAATAGGGCCCCAGGTAAGTGTACGACGGCCTTAGGACACCGTTTCCAACCGAATCAGTACATGTACGCAGTACAGAGGGTGTACAACTTCATACTGATAGGGTGCTCATTTTGCCAAGTTTTCCATAAATTTGACCTGATACTGTAATCACTGAAATAGCATAAAATACACTTACAATCTATGATGTTTCATTTCGTTTCCTCTTTCCCCTCTGGGTGCTTCACATTTTTGTTAGGCAGCGAAAGTAAAAATATACACAATTCTTCTAAAATGATATTGGCGGAGGGGATTGATGACCTTCATGACATTCCCCTCGCATCTGGTTTGTTTTTCGATATACTCTTGTACAGAAAACAATGTTGATAAGATCTAAACTGATATAATGATATACAGTATGGACACTATAACGTGACAGCTTTAGATGGGGGGGGGGGGGGGGGAGGGGATACCGGTAGAGGTCGATCTGGAGCTACCTCATTTACGACACTGCCTAATGTGGCGAGCAGTTACGCGCTAATCATCACCAATATTAGGTGTACTCCGTTTTACTTTGTATTATGTATTGCTTGATGTTTTGTGTTTTAATTTTGAAATGAGTGGAGAGACTAATCCTGCTTCCACGACACCAGAAATGGGTCAGCGATCCCCATGGCTGTGCATCAGTTCTGCTTTCGCTGAACCACAATTCATTAGCGTAGACAGCCATCCCTGCGAGAAAGAATCGCGGGTTGTTCCCCCCAGCCGCTCCTCTTCTTTCAAGTGGTCTAATTTCTTGTTTATTTACTCTTGCGCCCGATTGTTACGTCAGTAAGTGCCTACACAACAGATCTTTCGGTGGAGATCTAAAAAAGATGTTAGGTGCATTACATGTTCTGAGAATGGTGAATTGCAGGATACTTCGGGAATTTGCCTGGCAATCTAGATTTCCCCGAAACTACGTAAGCAACGAAGCGCCACAGAGACATAAGATAAAACATGTTCATTCGGCAGTATCTTCCACAGCGCTGCTACAACTGGCCACCCAATTACATTTAAAAAGGATTAATAAGCAGAAGAAAGGCAGCGAACAATGTGAGCTCTAAGCTGCGCCGGATGCACGAGGACCGTTCCTGCTGCAGCGTAGATCTGCTAGGGTGGCAGGCCTGCAGAGAAACACGGCTCGCGTTAACAAGCGCCCGTTGCCGGAGCGAGGCATAAATCCCGCCGTTACCGAGGCTTAGAGCCGAGTTCAGATTAAAATCTCTTTAATGGCTTTAAATTTTGTATCCTTTTTATCGTTCCTTATTTTATCTTCTTTTAGACAAAAAAATAAAAAAACGCAGGAAAGTACAATCCAGATTAGAGCAGTGCTTCTCGCACACTTGGCCGGACGGCCTTCCATGTGCTAGCACCCGGCCGCTGGGATTTACCACCCAGTGTCTGCACACTGAATCCCCAGCCACCTTCACTGCAGTGCTGCCACCATACGCAGCCTGGCCGTACAGCGTTTCTCCGTCTTTCTGGCTCAACAAACAACGCCAAGCCGCGGGTGATTAAAAGTAAATGGTACGGAGGTGTAGCGTTCATTCTAAATGCCTGCGATGAACATTTCATGAATAGTACTGGAATTTCTTCCGTTCTCTCTTAGCCACTGCTCTTTAAACGAACGGCACTGTTACCAGTGAGGACTGCACTGTATACTGGCGGAAAACGTAAAAGAAACCATTCAAAACCCATCGCACATGACTGAAAGTTTCTTTTAAACTATACAGGTTGTAAAAGGGAACGTACAAAATTAGAAGAAAGAAAGTTAAATGGAGATGGCTGCAGAAGCGCTTTATTTCCATAGCAAAACTCATTGTATATCTAGTCGTTTAGTCGATTCCGCCTCTCTGAGATCCCATGAACTAAGTCACGCCAGTTTCTATAGATCTGCACTATCTCTCGAAGACCTATCAGGTTGGAATTCATTACTTACGTGGTGCCATCAATCATCACATTCTTTGCCTCCTTCTCCTTGTGCTCTCGCTCTTCCCCAAAAATTAAGGTCTTTCTCTGTGAATCATGTCTTCTCAAGATATGCCCAAGGAACAAAATTGCAAAGTAAAAATTGAAGTAGTGAAATGAAACTACTTAAATCTTTATTGCAAATGCTTCTACCTATCTGACAACTGTTGTAAGGAAACGAGTAACCGCTGGGCAATCCTATTGCAGTTAAAAATCTGTGTCCTAATATTTTAGGAAATGGTCCTGACACCTCACAAAATTTTAAAATTCATGCCACACTCCTGCAGTCATCTAAAACAGAGAAGCAAGTTCATAATCTGTTGTAAATAGAGAAGCAAGTTCATAAGCTGTTGTAGGGCTGCCCTCTTATCAGCAAATAAAATACAAGCAATTGAATTGCGTCATACAACCAGTTGCACATCACAAGAATGCCGAATGATAAACCCATCCACCAAGAGAGTATGTTCCATACGTAGGCATTTCAGTAGTACTTCATCCCGCCTCTGTGTCCAGCAGGAACTGTGCCAAGGTTGTGTTATTGCCGTCCCCAGGAGCAGGTTATTACATTGATGGGACAAAAGTCATGGTATAGCGATAAGCGTGTAGATGGCGGTAGTACCACGTGTACGTGGTATAAAAGGGCAGTGCATTGGCGCGGCTATAATTTGCACTCAGGTGATTTATGTGAAAAGGCGTCCGGTGTGATTATGGCAGCACGACGGGAATTAATAGACAATGAACGCGGGCCGGTATTTGGAGCTACATGCATGAACATCCCATTTCGGAAATCATTAGGGAATTCAATATTCCGAGATCCACAGTGTCAAGAGTGTGGCGAGAATAGCAAATTTCAGGTATTACCTCTCACCACGGACAACGCAGTGGCCGACGACCATCGGTTAACGATTGAGAGCAGCGGCGTTTGCGTATAATTGTCAGTGCTAACAAAAATGCAATACTACGCGAAATAACCACAGAAATCAATGAGGGACGTAAGACGAACATATCCGTTAGGACAGTATGGTGAAATTTGGCGTTAATGGTCAATGGCAGCAGACGACCGCCGCTAATGTCCTCGGTAATAGCGTGACATCACATGCAGTGCCTCTCTAGGGGTATTGACCATATCGGTTGGACCCTAGACGTTTGGAAAAGCGTGGAGTGGTGAGATGAGTCCCGATTTCAGTTGGTAAGAGCTGATGGTAGAGTGTGACACAGACCTCGCGAAACCATGCAACCAAGTTGTCAACAAGGTACTAGGCAAGCTAGTGGTGGCTGCATAATGATCTGGCCTGTGTTTTCTATGAATGGACTGTGTCTGATGATCAAGCTTAAACCGATTATTGACTGTAAATGGTTATGTTCGGCTACTTGGAGTCAAATTGCGGCCATTCATCGACTTCATGTTCCCAAACAACGATGTCATGTTACCGGGCCACAATTGTTCGTGACTGGTTAGAAGAACATACTGGACAATTTGGGCGAATGATTTGGCCACCCAGATCACGAGACATTAATCCCATCGGACATTCATGGGACATGATCGAGAGGTCAGTTAGCGCACGAACAGGCAGTACTTTCGCAGTTATGGATGGCTATAGAGCCAGGTGACTTCGACGACTTGATGAGTCCATGCCAGGTCGAATTGCTGCACTACGCCGGGAAAAAGGATGTCCTACACGATATTACGAGGTATTCCATGACATTTCCCCTCAGCGTATGTTTCACTTCCAACCACTTACCTCCCAATGAAGCGGGTTCCGTTTTCGCAAAAGCTAACTCCCTGCATGCAGTTAAATTTGCACTGAGTCACTGTACATACGATGAAGACCTGCTTCGCTGCTGCAACTGACTACATCTTCATTTATCCACTCACTTAATAGTATATGGTAGAGGGTACTTTGTTTCCTATTGTCAATCAGTGCTTTTCATCTTGAATAGTGCAATGGAAGAGCTATCATTAGTAAGCCCCCATGAGAGATCGAATGTCTCTAACTATACATTCATGACCTTTCTGTGAGGTATATCGTATGAGGATGCAATATATTGGTTGACTTTTCTTGGAATGTTCTCCTCCGGAATTTTTGTAGTAAACCACACCATACATACATCGCCCTTCTTGTAACGTCTGCCACCGGAGTTCGATGAGCATCTCCATGACGCTCTCGTGTCTACTAAACGAATCCGTGAAGATATGGGGTGCTGTCCTTTGGATCTTTTCTATTTCCTGTATCTATCGTATATTGTACAGCCATAAGCTAACGAGCAACAGTGGAGTATTAGTCAAACGAGGGCATTTTAAGTTACCTCCTTCGTGGAGGAATACACTTTCTGAGGGTTCCTCCAAAGAATCTCTGGATTTATTCCTCTATAAATCTTTATGTTCACATACTGTCTTATGTTTAATACATGTGAGTATGTAAATGTCCTGCAGTAATGAAATCGCACAACACTAGAGCTTTCTGTCGGTTTATGCACCGAACGTTGTATTTGTTGATGTTGAGGACCAGCAGAAAATCCTTGCACCAAAAGTCGATCCTCTGTTGAACATCCTGCACTTTTATGGCACTGTGACTAGTCTGTTACCATCCGTGAGGACTCTCATTCGTCTTCCAACATTATCCACAAGGCCATTTACATACGCATATTGTAAAAAGAAATGGTACTGTAGAGGCCAGGGGTGACTCCTATCGTTGCTGGTTGCAGTGGTGCAGTGTGGAGTGGGTTGCTGCCTGTTCGACATCAAGTGCTGGCAGCTACTAAAAGAGTATTAAGAAACTAAACATTTTTTGTTCATTAAATACAAAGGTAGCTATCGTCGACAGGTGTGTCGCCAGGAGGTGCTCGCCCGATATAGTATGACCAAGAGAAGGCTCATGACGGCGGCTACAGTGTCAGCTCCAGTGATCTGGGCATGTATGATCACACTGTAGACTACACACAGAAGAGGCGGCTAAAGGCAGTAGAGCCTGTTCGCGGCATCAGAAAATGGATAATGGAGATGGCGCGCCCCTTTTGATGATGGAAAAGCAGCTGTGCAGTATGGAAGAAGTCAACAGTCGTGGTAGAGACCTACAAACAGCCCACCAGTCGAAAGCACTTAAATTCTTCCCATCGGACTCAGCATGGATCAGGGCAATGTGGCTGGCACTGACAAAGGTCCCAGGCTGTACCATTACCGCTCACAGGCAGCTGTAGATGAATATAAAGCAGACTGGCATAGGTCTCTCGTCCATGCTGGTCAGTTGCCGACTCAGAATACTTCCGCTGAAATGAGCAACATTTAAGTGAGACTGGCTTGCATTTTTCATGCTGCTGTGAGGCAAAAGTGCACACTTGGTCAGCTTTTCCCGGCTGGTCAGCTTTGCTGAACGCTTCATGATGTCCCAGCCTTACATTTCAGGCGCTCTGGCTGGTGTATTCTGCCGCGTCAGAGTAATGAATAGTTATGCATGTGTCCGACTTACGCGTTCTTGCTCAATTGTGTGTTGTCCGTAAGTTCGGTGCTTTGGACATTGCCGTTGCTCAACACTCCTCCATTCCTTGACTTCTTGCATTACCAGGGAAAGTGTTGTAAGGTTTTCATATGTTTTCTGCCACTGTAATTATATTTCACCTTTGCTATACTGGGCAAAAGCTCCGTGAGTAATCAATAAGATCCTTGATGCTGTGTTTAAGTGTATCTGTCGTTCGCTTGCTCGGCTGTCAGTTCTGCAGCGCTGGGGCGTTTTCATTCGAGATATACAATTAAGATCCAAAGAAACTGGTACACCTGCCTATTACCATGTAGAGCCCCAGCCAGCATACAGAAGAGCGCGAACAAGACGTGGCATGGACTCGACTAATATCTGAAATAGTGCTGGAGGGAAGTGACACCATGAATCTGTAATAGTACGAGGGGGTTGGAGATCTCTTCTGAGAAGCACGTTGCAAGGCATCTTAGATATGCTCAATAATGTGCACGTCTGGGAAGTTTGGTGGCCAGCGGACGTGTTGGGACTATTTAAATACAGAAGAGTGTTCCTGAAACCACTCTGTGGAAATTCTGAACGTGTGGGGTGTCGCATTGTCCTGCTGGAATTGACCACAACCGTCGGAATGCACATGGAAGCAGGTGACCAGACAGGATGCTTACGTACCGGTACGTGTCACCAGTCAGAGTCGTATCTAGACGCATCAGGGATACCACATCACTCCAACTGCACACGCCCCTCACCATTGCAGAGCCTCCACCAGCTTGAACAGTCCTCTGTTAACACGCAGGGTACATGGATTCATGAGGTTGTCTCCATACCAGTACACGTCCATCCACTCGATTTAATCTGAAACGAGATTCATCTGACCAGGCAACTTGTTTCCAGTCATCAACAGTCCAATGTTGGTGTTGATCGGCCCAGGCGAGGCGTAAAGCTTTGTGTCGTGCAGTCATCAAGGGTACACGAGTGGACCTCCGGCTCCTAAAGGTATTTCGTTGAATGTTTAACAGGCTGACACTTGTTGAAGACCCGTCATAGAAATCTGCAGCAATTTAAGGAAGGGTTACACTTCCGTCACGTTGAGCGATTCTCTTCAGTCGTCGTTGGTTCTGTTCTTGGAGGATCTTTTTCAGGCCTCAGTAATGTCGGAGATTTGATGTTTTACCTTATTCCTGATATTCACGGTACACTCGTGAAATGGTCCAACGGGAAAATCCCCACTTCATCGCGTCTTGGAGATACCGTGTCCCAACGCTCGTGCGCTGACTATAACGTCACGTTCAGACTCATTTAAATGTTGATAAGCTGCCATTTTATCAGCAGTAACCGATCTAATAACTGCACCAGGCACTTGTCTTATATAGGTGTTGCCGATCGTAGTGCCGGATGCTGCCTGTATAGATCTCTGTATTTGAATACCAGTTTTTTTGGCACTTCAATGTAATAGCGAGCAGTCGAGTTTTTAGAGAAGGAGATTTGATATTTATGAATCTGTCTGGACTACTTAATTATGGAGACAAAGACTTGTTTGTAAACATACGTTACTGATTTTACTGACGGAGAAGATTTTTTGGAGGAAATTTTCAATCCAACTAATGCATGTGCAAGAATGAAATGTTTATCAGAACTGTTAATTGAAGGAAATCTGTGTCTTTCAGATAAATAATAACAATCATGATTAGTGTTAATTTGATCTCTTTGTTTTCATTAATTCACAAACTACGCAATTGCTTGGAGTGTCTATAATTTTTGTACTGAGAGAATTTCGTAATTGTTAAGGTATTCTTATGTTGTACAGTCTTTTTTGAGAACAATGAGAATTTAATTTTTCAAGAACGACTTTTTATTGAAAATACAACCCTCTTCGCCGGCCGGAGTGGCCGTGCAGTTCTAGGCGCTTCAGTCTGGAACCGCGCGATCGCTACGGTCACAGGTTCGAATCCTGCCTCGGGCATGTATGTGTGTGATGTCCTTACGTTAGTTAGGTTTAAGTAGTTCTAAGTTCTACGGGACTGATGACCTCAGAAGTTAAGTCCCATAGTGCTCAAAGCCATTTGAACTATTTTGAACAACCCTCCTCTATCATTCTTAGTAAAATGTTAGACTATTTTATCGTGTGTGCATTGCACATTCCACCACACAAAGTCGCAGATTACTTCTGACAAGCAAAAAAACAAATTTTGTAGTGAGTAATTTATTTTCTCTTTAGCTGCTGCGCTTGCTTATTTTCTATTTGCTTTCGAGAACGTGAGTACGCCAGACACAAAACAACACGCTGAGTATGAGGTAAGTTACATTTATTTCAGGGTAGATCTCACTTTGCATTTTCTCTAGGAATCAGTTCGTGGTGAGAACTATCAGGTAGTGTGCTACGCAAGCAGATTAATTTACAGTGAATGGTGAAGCTAATCTCAAAGAGATGTTTTTCTTCTGAGTCGAGCAGTATTTAATTTTTGTGCACATTTCAAGTCAGAAGTAATCTACTTCAGTACTGAATTTCAGTTAAATAATTTTCACTGAGTACACAGTTAGTTACTTTATAATTTAGTTAGATTAATTTCCATTGTTTTCAATTCAGTATTTCACTGAGTTTAAAGTTTCGTTTCACGATATTGTTCACATTTGCAACACACGGCCAACCAACAATCATTAGTCTTCAGCAGTTGAAAACTATATCTAAAGCTCATGTTTCTGGAAGAAAAAGTTTTTGAAAAAAGAATATTGAGTCACAAGCAGCGACATTGTCGCGAATAAAACAGTGACCCGTATATACAATAAGTTTCCTTTAATTTACGTCTATGGCCACAAACTTTTTGTTAGCAGATTACCAGTTTCGGTCTATAATGACCATCATCAGATCTATTTATAAAAACAAAGTCCTAATGTACGGCAGCCACAGTGGTTTAACATTTGACGATGTCACTATGGCTGCAGTACATTAGGACTTTGTTTTTATAAACAGATCTGATGATGGTCATTATAGACCGACACCGGTAATATGTTAACAAAAAGATTGTGGCCATAGACGTAAATTAAAGGAAACTTAGAATACTGAGTATTTTCATTTATACGTAAATTTTGATAGAAAACTTACAGTGTCTTAATTTTATTTGGCTGCACCATTATATTATGTCATGGTGCAACAGTCCTACATCACTCCTTTTGGGCAGGTCCTGAATTCCCACACGCCATGGAGCATGAAGAATATTATCTTCTTCCTTAGGTGTTTTAGGCAAAGTAGGTTGTCCTGGATGTGCTTCCCCTGCAACGTGCACGCACTGAATACCTTGTAGTGCGTTTATAGACTCAGAGCAGATGAGGAATTACGTAACTCGAGTGCCTCATTAGCCCCAGAGCCCTCATCTACATCTACATTCATACTCCGCAAGCCACCCAACGGTATGTGGCGGAGGGCACTTTACGTGCCACTGTCATTACCTCCCTTTCCTGTTCCAGTCGCGTATGGTTCGTGGGAAGAACGACTGCCGGAAAGCCTCCGTGCGCGCTCGAACTCTCTAATTTTACATTCGTGATCCCTTCGGGAGGTATAAGTAGGGAGAAGCAATATATTCGATACCTCACCCAGAAACGCACCATCTCGAAACCTGGACAGCAAGCTACACCGCGATGCAGAGCGCCTCTCCTGCAGAGTCTGCCACTTGAGTTTGCTAAACATCTCCGTAACGCTATGACGCTTACCAAATAACCCTGTGACGAAACGCGTCGCTCTTCTTTGGATCCTCTCTACCTCCTCCGTCACCCCGATCTGGTACGGATCCCATACTGGTGAGCAATACTCAAGTATAAGTCGAACCAGTATTTTGTAAGCCACCGCCTTTGTTGATGGACTACATTTTCTAAGGACTCTCCCAATGAATGTCAACCTGGCACCCGCCTTACCAACAAGTAATTTTATATGATCATTCCACTTCAGATCAGCCGGCCGCGGTGGTCGTGCGGTTCTAGGCGCTGCAGTCCGGAACCGCGGGACTGCTACGGTCGCAGGTTCGAATCCTGCCTCGGGCACGGATGTGTGTGATGTCCTTAGGCTAGTTAGGTTTAAGTAGTTCTAAGTTCTAGGGGAGTGATGACCTAAGATGTTAAGTCCCATAGTGCTCAGAGCCATTTGAACCATTTGAGCCACTTCAAATCGTTCCGTACGCATACTCCCAGACGTTTTACAGAAGTAACTGCTACCAGTGTTTGTTCCGTTATCATATAATCATACAATAAAGGATCCTTCTTTCAATGTATTCGCAATACATTACATTACATTTGTAGTGTCGCCTAATACAGGTAATGTAATATGAAGCATGTAGTGCGAATAAGATACCGAGGAAAAGACACCGTAAGGAACGAGACAGGTCCGTGTGGAGTAGACGTTTACGCCGAACGCACGGCGGATAGCACAGCCGCAGGGGAAGCTGACAAGGCGCTTTGCAACAAGCAATGAACACGTGCTGGCTCGAGCCGGTGGTGAAGGGCTCCCGCAGGAACGTTTAAATTAATTCTGCGGCCGGCCTCTTTGCTGCGAGATTAAAGCTCGGCTATTAACAACAATAACAGCGGCGGCCACACACTGACCGCGGCAGGAAGCCCCAGCCAGCCGGCATTCATAAAACACACAAAGACAGGGCGCTTCCGGCAGCGCCAGCCAGCGGGGAAGAGAGTCAGCGCTGCACAACGCGTCTAAAGTTTAGCGCTCTCCGCAATACAGAACTGCAACGATGGTAGGAAGATTACTAAACGGAAGATATGCAGAAGTTTCTAAATCTCTGATCTGAGTACTGTTAGTCAGTTTGGCTTTAGGATACGTAAAGGCAACAGAGACGCAATTCTGACGCTGCGGTTGACAACAGAATAAAGTTTAAAGAAAAATCAAAGCATGTTTTAGGATTTGCCTACCTGCAAAACCAGATGGCAGTTATAAGAGTCGAGGGGCATGAAAGGGAAGCAGTGGTTGGGAAGGGAGTGAGACAGGGTTGTAGCCTCTCCCCGATGTTATTCAATCTGTATATTGAGCATGCAGTAAAGGAAACAAAATAAAAATTCGGAGTAGGTTTTAAAATCCATGGAGAAGAAATAAAAACTTTGAGGTTCACCGATGACATTTTAATTCTGTCAGAGACAGCAAAGGACTTGGAAGAGCAGTTGAACGGAATGGACAGTGTCTTGAAAGGAGGGTACAAGATGAACATCAACAAAAGCAAAACGAGGATAATGGAATGTAGTCGAATTAAGTCGAGTGATGCTGAGGGAATTAGATTAGGAAATGAGACACTTAAAGTAGTAAAGGAGTTTTGCTATTTAGGGAGCAAAATAACTGATAATGGTCGAAATAGATAGGATATAAAATATAGACTGGCAATGGCACAGAAAGCGTTTCTGAAGAAGAGAAATTTGTTAACATCGAGTATAGATTTAAGTGTCAGGAAGTCAATCTGAAAATATTTGTATGGAGTTCAGCCATGTATGGAAGTGAAACATGGACGATAAATAGTTAAGAAGAGAATAGAAACATTCGAAATGTGGTGCTACAGAAGAATGCTGAGTATTAGATGGGTAGATCACATAACTAATGACGAGGTATTGAATAGAATTGGGGAGAAGAGGAATTTGTGGCACAACTTGACAAAAAGAAGGGACCGGATAGTATGACATGTTCTGAGGCATCAAGGGATCACCAATTTAGTATTGGAGGGCAGCGTGGATGGCAAAAATCGTAGAGGGAGACCAAGAGATGGATACACTAAGCAGGTTCAGAAGGATTTAGGCTGCAGTAGGTACTGGGAGATGAAGAAGCTTGCACAGGATAGAGTAGCATGGAGAGCTGCATCAAACCAGTCTCAGGACTGAAGATCACAACAACAACAACAACAACAACAACAGCAGCAGCAAAGACAACACAGACGCCATTCTGACGCTGCCGTTGATAATAGAAGAAAAAAACTAAAGAAAAATCATGACACATTTTAGGATTTGCCAACCTGGAATAAGCTTTCTCCAGTGTCAAATGGTGCAAGACGTTCGAATTTAGGGGAAAAATAGGGGTAAGCTACAAGGAAAAACGGGTAAGATAAAATATGTATAAGAGCCAAGAGGGAACAATGAGAGGCGAAGACCAAGAATGAAGTCCTCGGATTAAAATATGAAGTTAACGAGTTCTGCTACCTAGGCAGCAAAATAACTCATGACGGACGCATAAAGGAGGATAAAAAAAACTGACAAGCACTGTATAAAGGGGCATTCCTCGCTAAGAGATGTGTGCTGGTTTCAGACATAGGCCTTAATTTGAGGAATAAAATCCTGAAAATGTTCGTTTGGATCACAGCATCGTAAGGTAGTGAAACTGGGATTGTTGGAAAACCGGAAAAGAATAGAATCGAAGTATCTGAGATGTGATGCTACGGAAGAATGTTGAAAATTAGGTAGACTGATAAGGTAAGAAATGAGGAGGTTCTCCGGAGAATCGGTGAGGAAAGGAATATACGGAAAACAGTGACAAGAAGAAGGGACAGGGTGGCGGGTCATCAGTTAAGAGATCACGGAATAACTTCCATGGTACTAGAGAGAGCTTACTAGAGAGAGCTGTAGAGGCGGTTCTAGGCGCTACAGTCTGGAACCGCGTGACCGCTACGTCTTCGCATCCTGTCCCCCTTTTTTTTATTTAAGGCAGAGACTGGAATACATCCAACAAGTAATTGAGGACGTAGGTCGCAAGCGCTTCTTTGATGACCCAAACAAAAACTCCATTAAAAACCCGTAGCTAACATTGCGTCTGCTGCCCTCTGTTGGTAGAGCCATAAACAGCACAAGGAATAGGCATTGCATTGTCCTACCACATAGGTATCTTGTTATAAAGTATCAATAGTTCAAAAAAAGGCTTTTTATGTTGTGTATTAAGTCTTCTACCCGCATCTTTATTGGGCAACTGATCACGCTCTACATAGTTTCTCCAGTGAGAAATTCGATGACAGAGATGTTTTCAAAAAATCGGCGATCCCAGTTCAGAAAGAAAGCTGATGGTTCTGATATCGATCCCAATTTCTAAGTAGCCAAATGCTCAGTAAGTAATAAATAAAATAAAATCATGTAGCGGAGCATGTGGAGTACTGCATCGCCTAAATGAACGTTCGTAAAACGACTCTGATAGTAAAAAGTATCGTAACAAAGCGCATTCAAGACCTGACTGCAAAGGAAGCTCCGACGCTGATAAGAGCCAGTAAGAAAAACCATGCGGAAAGGAAAGATCCTCGTGGAATCCAGCTTGTGATGTATCTTTTTGTATGCCTGAATGTTTCAAACCACAGAACAGTAAGGCATGTTATGTTTAAGAATGGTATGTACTAGTTTTTCTTTGGAATAAAAATATGTAGTATGCCTGCTAATTTTAATACTGCATTATAAGATTTTTGAGATGAGATAAATCATGTTTCATCAACCCAAATGAAACAACGTACACAATTATCTAAAAAAAATGGTTCAAATGGCTCTGAGCACTATGGGACTCAACTGCTGTGGTCATTAGTCCCCTAGAACTTAGAACTACTTAAACCTAACTAACCTAAGGACATCACACACACCCATGCCCGAGGCAGGATTCGAACCTGCGACACACAATTATCACATTCGCAATTACAAAGCTAGAGTTCTCTAAAAATGTTTTAAAAAGAGCTGTGCAGTTAACTAATCCAGGGTGACTGAGGACAATCTCTAACGTGTTACACGCGCAAATCCTGTTCTAGTCGGTCTGTTTTGCAATTCTGGTGTTAAGGAATGCAAAAATGGTTCAAATGGCTCTAGTCACTATGGGACTTAACATCTGAGGTCATCAGTCCCCTAGTCTTAGAACTACTTAAACATAAGGACATCACACACATCCATGCCCGAGGCAGGATTCGCACCTGCGACCGTACCAGCAGCGCGGTTCCAGACTAAAGCGCCTAGAACCGCTCGCCCACAGCGGCCGGCAACGAAATGCAGAAGAGCAGCTTTGGCTGCCTATGTTTAAGGTAGAACTGAATTCACTTTTTGTTGTTCCTTCTCAGATCTCGTGCTACAAATGCCGACATTCTGGCTCGTATCATGCCGCTTGGCATAACAGTTTTTACGTCTTTAGCGTGCATTCATCAATGCTGAAACGACGTGTTCGTTGTTAGGAGAGATGGTCCGTTTTCAAAGCATGGTGCAGAAACGGGTACAGAATTTGTCAAATCCTTGTTTACTGAACTGTCTTCAGCATTTCCGAATTCATTTGAAAGTCTTGTTTAAATATTTCATTTGTCGCGATTTTCTGTACCACGTGTTGCACGCAAGAACGTTTGTGTACCTCACTGCGGAAACGATTGCGCTTTAAATGAAATTACACGCTCTTACATCCGAGTTTGAGTGGTTTATTGCTTATGCATAATCACTGCTTAACGATTCTAATGTCGTCTGCAGCATCGGTCTATCACGAGTAATGTTACAGATGTTCTGTCTTCAGTAGTGATATCAATCTTCCTGAGCCACTCTAACAATGATTACACGCCTTTCTAAAAACTTCACTCAGCAGTATGCTTCAGCTGTTTCTTTGCATGTTTTTCAGGCCAGAAATTGAACCATCAGCTGGGGACGATGTGTGAATGGCGGGTCATCACTTTATATGTGACGTGATTATTTTGTATCTTTAAATTTCAGATTTCTAAATAAAAAAGTTAGGTTAACAAATTGATCCAGTGCTTAGTCATAGTTCATATCAATGGGTTACTTGCGCACTGTTGAAGCCAGTCTTGAGAATATCTTTACTAAGTATTTTTTTCCTCGATAAGGTTAGAAGCTGAAGTAATGAATTAAAATATTTGTTAAGGCCATGTCTTGAAGCTGACACTTTTGTTTACAAGGGAGATATGTTTTCACTACACTACCACGGCTTCATGGCTGACACAGCTCCAAATACCTCTCTAACACAAACTTCAATCCACACCTGCTAGGATAGTCCATGCGGCTGTATCAGTTCCAGTGCCTGGAGGGTGTGGTGGGTAGCACATCTGCCTAGTCAGAAGGAGACCTGGGTTCAAGACTAGCAGTCGCAAAAATTTTAATTCATTACTTCAGATACTATCCTAACTGAAGATAAAGTTGACAATCACTATTGCTGGAGGAAAATACACTACTGGCAATTAAAATTGCTACACCAAGAAGAAATGCAGATAATTAGCGGGTATTCATTGGACAAATATATTATAGTAGAATTGACATGTTATTACATTTTCACGCAATTTAGGTGCATAGATCCTGAGAAATCAGTACCTAGAACAACCACCTCTGGCCGTAATAACGGCCTTGATACACCTGGGCATTGAGTCAAACAGAGCTTGGATGGCGTGTACAGGTACAGCTGCCCATGCACCTGCAACGCGATACCACAGTTCATCAAGAGTAGTGACTGGCGTATTGTGACGAGCCAGTTGCTCGGCCACCATTGACCAGACGTTTTCAATTGGTGAGATATCTGGAGAATGTGCTGGCCAGGGCAGCAGTCGAACATTTTCTGTATCCAGAAAGGCCCGTACAGGACCTGCAACATGCGGGCGTGCATTATCCTACTGAAATGTAGGGTTTCACAGGGATTGAATGAAGGGTACAGCCACGGGTCGTAAGACATCTGAAATGTAACGTACACTGTTCAAAGTGTTGTTAGTGCGACCAAGAGATGACCGAGACGTGTAACCAGTGGCACACCATACCATGACGCAGGGTGATACGCCAGTATGGCGATGACGAATACACGCTTCCAATGTGCGTTCACCGCGATGTCGCCAAACATGGATGTGACCATCATGATGCTGTACACAGAACCGGGATTCATCCGAAAAAATGACGTTTTGTCATTCGTGAACCCAGATTCGTCGTTGAGTACACCATCGCAGGCGCTCCTGTCTGTGATGCAGCGTCAAGGGTAACCGCAGCCATGGTCTCCGAGTTGATAGTCCATGCTGCTGCAAACGTCGTCGAACTGTTGGTGCAGATGGTTGTCGTCTTGCCAACATCCCCCTCTGTTGACTCAGGGATCGAGACGTGGCTGCACGATGCGTATAAGATGCCTGTCATATCGACTGCTAGTAATACGAAGCCGTTAGAATCCAGCACGGCGTTCCGTATTAGCCTCCTGAACCCACCGATTCCATATTCTGCTAACAGTCATTGCATCTCGACCAACGCGAGCAGCAATGTCAAGATACGATAAACCGCAGTCTCGGTACTACAATTCGACCTTTATCAAAGTCGGAAACGTGATGGTACGCATTTCTCCTTCTTACACGAGGCATCACAACAACGTTTCACCAGGACCGCCGGTCAACTGCTGTTTGTGTATGAGAAATCGATTGGAAACTTTCCTCATGTCAGCACGTTGTAGGCGTCGCCACCGGCGCCAGCCTTGTGTGAATGCTCTGAAAAGCTAATCATTTGAATATCAGAGCTTCTTGTTCCTGTCGGTTAAATTTCGCGTCTGTAGCTCGTCAACTTCGTGGTGTAGCAATTTTAATGGCCAGTAGTGTATTTACGATTCGTTTTTGTGACTTCACATTCGTTAAACTGGTGGAGAGGGGCATGCTTACATATAGGTTTTTGATAGATACTGGGAGACACTTCAGTGTAAATTCATATTGTGGCAGGACGTCATGTCCGACTTTTGTGAAATCCTTCCAGTAGTAGATTGTCAATAGTGAGAAAACATGGCCGGTGACTGTTACCGTTAATTTCTGCAATTGTGAAGTACTGTGAACTGTGTTCATTTAATAAATGTAATTCAATGGAGATGTGTTTTACTTATTAGTTAGTAAGAGGTCATTAGAGAAGGAGCACAAGCAAGGATTAGGGAAGGATAGGGAAAGAAATTGCCCGTGCCCCTTCAAAGGAAACTTCCCGGCATTTGCCTGAAGCGATTAAGGGAAACAACGGCGAACCTAAATCAGGATAGCCGGACGCGTGTCTGAAGCGTCGTTCTCCCGAATGCAAGTCCAGTGTGCTAACCACTGCGCCACCTCACTCGGTCATAGCGCAAGTGAACCGTCAGACCAAACCCCTTAAAATGACTCCATCCAGTTTAATTCGTCATTAGCTGTCACCGAAATCCATAAGACGGATTTGTTGCGTAATAGAAGGGGGCCCCTAGTTTAAAAGTTTTTTTTTTTTTAATTGTGGTAAGATCTTATGGAACCAAACTACTTAGGTCAACGGTCCCTAAGCTTACACACCATTTAATCTAACTTAAACTAACTTACGCTATGGACAACATACACACCCATGCCCGAGGGAGGACTCGAACCTCCGACGGGGGGAGCTGCGCGGACCGTGACAAAATGTCCTAGACCACGCGGCTACCCCGCGCGGCAAAAGCTTATTGACCTCGAGTTTAAACAGCAAAAACTGTTACGTAATATTGCATAATTCTGCGTGAAATAACAGAAACTACTCTTTTTTCCTGGGGAAATCATTTTCATGCCTTGATTATGTCAGCCTGATTTTGGTTTTCAAATATTTTTTTACAGTATTCTACGACGTTACTCAGCTAAATAAGCATACAGTTTATACTTCCTACAGCTCTAGCAGAACAGTGAAATCGCTCAGTTTTGTCAGTGGAACTACGCTGGTGGCACCAACCTTTCTCCTCCCTCTTGTAATATTTATTTTAGAAACACACATTAATGCTGCTCTTTCAAGTACGTACGTTCCTATAGCGACATCGAAAACTCTGCGGCATCGGCCTCTGCTGAAAACTGAATTAAATCAGATCCTCGGATTCTCGCGGACCTATCGCACACTTATCCTCTCTGGCGACGCGACGCAGCGCCAAACCCACGAGAGCTTTACAGGAGATTGGATCCTCCGACGAAACCATGTGGCAGGTGCGAATGGCGCATCAGGCCGTAACCTGTGATTGGATGGCCCTTAGGATTAGAGTGGCGATCAGAAATTCAGGTTCAGTTCCGTATTCGAGATACACTTAGATTCACTGATAGAACGGTGGACTCCATTCCACTGCTGCATTCCCAACCCTAACGCTCCCTTTCCATTATTAAAGGATAAATGGTGATTTTCGAGAACTGCTATTCCAATAGACTACGTTTCTATTCGCAATAACGGCTGTTTTATCCGTAGGAGTTGTATAATTCTGTGTAACCCCGAGTGAGGACGAAGACATGTAATGATCATTTAGTTTTGACGAAAATTTCTCTGGATTTAACTTCAAGAACTTAAACAAACGAGAAATCGTGTGGCATCGTTTGCTAGGAGATCCTGACAAGTAGTTGCCGCCCCCCTCCCCCCCCCCCCCCCCCCACACACACACGAGGAAACTGTTGTCTCCCTTCACAGACCCTTTCCTTGAGGGATATGAGAGTATCTTCTTATGTGTATCTGTTGATTGTGAGAGACTGTGATATAGGTGGTAAAATGTGGCATTTAGTATAAATTGTATGAGTAGAGCAGAGTGTGAAAAATAGTGACAGAACATATCCTCCTCGTCTCTAATAGCTCCTAACTTGCTCCGAGCTTAGCGTCTCCCTAGTACAGATGGGTTACTATAAACAGTGCTATATGTCACTCGCCCTCTGTCCGTGATATACTGCTGACAGGACTGGAATTTAATACCGGTCATTGGCGTGAATGTAGGCGATCAGGAAATGTACAGTACGCCACCACCTTTTTTTTTTTTTTTCGACCAAACACTAGCAGTTCAAATGTATACTAACGTGAGGATTCGAACTGGCTACCACTGATGATAGCGCCATCGCTCGGCCGTGCGTTAACAATCTCGATTACGGGAGTGAACTGACAAAGTAAACAGCAGAAATAGGGGAAAAGTGTATTATACAAGATAAAGCAAAAAAGCCAGAGCGTAACTCAGGTACAAGTGAAGCCTATTTACAAGATAAGACATTGGCATTCAGAGTAATGGAATCAATTTAAATTATAAATAAGAAGAAATCCAGAGAGAAACAGCATCCGTTGTTAATAAAACGCAACCACGATAAGGGGGATTATCTGAACTAATCAGAGATACTATAGAAAAGAACGAGACATCGTACATGAAAACGATATCTTGAGTTGAGTAGCGTAAGAAATGAACGAGAGACGTACAATGACGACAACGACAACAGAAAATGAAGGGAGATAGGAACTTACTCACTGTACAGACTCAATAAACGGAATCTTAAAAGAATTGTTGCCGAGAGCAGGTAGGCCGGCCGAAGTGGCCGAGCGGTTAAAGGCGCTACAGTCTGGAACCGCACGACCGCTACGGTCGCAGGTTCGAATCCTGCCTTGGGCATGGATGTGTGTGATGTCCTTAGGTTAGTTTGGTTTAAGTAGTTGTAAGTTCTAGGGGACTTATGACCACAGCAGTTGAGTCCCATAGTGCACAGAGCCATTTTGAGAGCAGGTAAACATGTAAAACGTAGTATCCTATGACCGCATCAATGAGTCACAATTGAAATCAGTTAATTCATACATGACAACCACATATGGAGCTACGTAATGAGTCAAGATTCGGAAAGGAGTACGTCAAGGCTACATATTTGCACCTTACTTACTCAGTCTGTATGTACAGCACATAACGAGAAGTTCGATGTTAACTGCAAAAGAAACCGGAATTAAAAGCGCTGGGATAAATTACGAATAAACTCAGTTATGCTGGTGATACGCGATGGGAATGAGGAAGTCTTAAAATTGCTCTTGCTGAAGGTGAAAGAAGAAAGTGCAAAGGCTAGTCTAATGCTGCATGTCACTAAAACGAAAATTATAGCAACTGCACTTACTGCTTCATGGCATTAAGAGGAGAAACAAAGGAGATAGTTTCTGCATCCATTTATCTCGGCTCGCATACTTCCGCCGATAGTAACTACAGCCACTAAATCGAGGGACACGTATGACTTGTACAAAGTCAATGTCGTACGTTGGCCAAGTTTTAAGGCGTGGAGACATAACTTTAACAACAAAGATCCGTATAGCAGAGACTTTGGTCTTTTGAGCTGTGGTTTACGGACCATAAGAAAGGCTGAACCGGCGAGAAATAGACAGTTTTGAATTGTGGTGTTGGAGGAAACTTCTTAGAGTCCTGTGGACTGCAAAGAGAACGAATAGGTCATTATTACAGAAAAATAAAAGGTCCGATAGCGAAGCAAAAACTGAACTACATTCGACACATTGTGAGAAGATATGATACGCTGGAAAAGAGCTTAATGCTGAGGAAGATCGAAGGCGCAAGGAGGAGAGGGTGGCAAAGGATTAGTTGGATCGACAGCATCAAAGATGTAATGGATTACAACCTGGAAAGCCTGCGGAAGAATGTGCAGAACGGAAGAAACTGACTTGCTTTAGTTTGTGGGTTCACGGAGAGCATGTATCGACTACACGAACAGAGAGAAAGAACTCACGCAAATACCTGGGTGTAACAGTTTGTGAAGAAATGAAATGGAATCATTCCGTACGTTCAGTCGTTGGTAAGGCAGATGGTGAACTTCGCTCATCATCATGATAATTTGAAAATGCGGTAAGTCTACAAAGGCGATCACTTACCAAATACTCGTGTGACACATGATAACTATTAAACAAGTGTTCAGGACCTGTACTAAATAATATCAATTGCGGATATTGAGCGTGTACAGAGAAAGACAGCACGAATGGCGACAGGTTTGTTTGGCCCACAGGAGAGCGTCGCGGAAATCCCTGAACCGGCTGACGCTTGAAGACAAATGCCAAATATACTGCGAAAGCTTACTTGCAAAGTTGAAAGAACCGGTATTAAGTGAGGACACTGGTAATATACTGCAGTCCGTTTCGGACTTCTCCCGTGGGGACGGCAAAGACAAAATTACACCACTTACAGCGTTCACGGGAAGATACAGGTTGTTCCACGGTGATAGGTCACGTATGAGGAACAACTTTTGTTCGAGACGAATTGTTCGGCGACGTTTCCTAGCGACGCAAGGTGTCCTTTAATATTCGCCGGCCCTAGGATGACGAGATTTCACCGAACTAGCCAGGAGTGCTGGAGTGATTTTCACTATTTGGAGTGATTTTCACCATGAAAATCTTAAAACTGAGTGTCTTTAAGTGGAGAAAGATATTTTAGAAGCTTATCAGGAACATTAATTATTTCAAATAACTTCCGGGAATTCAGCCAGGTAACACCTTGCCATTTTCAAGGCAAACTGCGTTGCCTTGAAAATGGTGGGGTGTTCTCCCGCCGAAATATCGGCGGTCGCTGAAAGTGTTACCTGGCTGAATTCCCGGAAGTTATTTGAAAGTTGTATACGCCAGGAGAAACTCAGGTCTCACATTAATTCTACTTCGCTTTCACCTTTACAAGAGGCGCAGATGACAAAATTGTAGGCAACACACATTGCATACCGAAGCCGCAGACTGCGTACGCCCTGCGCCTCTCAGGAGAATAATCCATGACAAATAACGCCTTGCGTTGCCAGGAAGCTTCAGCGAACGTTTTGTCTATAGCGGAACTTGTTCTCCATGACGTGATCTATCACCCCTAGACTTTCGATGTAGACACTCTGACACGCCCTGCATAAGCAAGCACTCTTCTGTGCTCCATACATGAATTTATCAGAAATAAACGCTGATGCATCGAACAACGAGAAGTAACTTCAGCCAAACACTTCACAGTCGTTTGAAGAGTACGGGTTTGAAAGCCAATGTAGAATACTACTGAATAAGATTAAACAGTAATCCTAGTCGATTTACACATGTTGTTGTTGTTGTGGTCTTCAGTCCTGAGACTGGTTTGATGCACCTCTCCATGCTACTCTATCCTGTGCAAGCTTCTTCATCTCCCAGTACCTACTGCAACCTACATCCTTCTGAATCTGCTTAGTGTATTCATCTCTTGGTCTCCCTTTACGATTTTTACCCTCCACGCTGCCCTCCAATACTAAATTGGTGATCCCTTGATGCCTCAGAACATGTCCTACCAACCGATCCCTTCTTCTGGTAAAGTTGTGCCACAAACTTCTCTTCTCCCCAATCCTATTCAAGACTTCCTCATTAGTTATGTGATCTACCCACCTAATCTTCAGCATTCTTCTGTAGCACCACATTTCGAATGTTTCTATTCTCTTCTTGTCCAGACTATTTATCGTCCATGTTTCACTTCCATACATGGCTACACTCCATACAAATACTTTCAGAAATGACTTCCTGACACTTAAATCTATACTCGATGTTAACAAATTTCTCTTCTTCAGAAAAGCTTTCCTTGCCATTGCCAGTCTACATTTTATATCCTCTCTACTTCGACCATCATCAGTTATTTTGCTCCCCAAATATCAAAACTCCTTCACTACTTTAAGTGTCTCATTTCCTAATCTAATTCCCTCAGCATCACCCGACTTAATTCGACTACATTCCATTATCCTCGTTTTGCTTTTGTTGATGTTCATCTTATATCCTCCTTTCAAGACACTGTCCATTCCGTTCAACTGCTCTTCCAAGTCCTTTGCTGTCTCTGACAGAATTACAATGTCATCGGCGAACCTCAAAGCTTTTATTTCTTCTCCATGGATTTTAATACCTACTCCGAATTTTTCTTTTGTTTCCTTTACTGCTTGCTCAATACACAGATTTAACAACATCGGGGAGAGGCTACAACCCTGTCTTACTCCCTTCCCAACCACTGCTTCCCTTTCATGTCCCTCGACTCTTATAACTGCCATTTGGTTTAAGTGTTTCATTTCCTAATCTAATTCCCTCAGCATCACCCGACTTAATTCGACATACATGTCGAATACATACATTTACACATGTATCATTAAGTATTCTAAGAAGTCGCACTGTTCGAGCTTCCGACGGCTAATGGACTTCAACTGCGTGCCGGATCAGGACTCAAACCCAGAACCTTTCCTTTTGCGGTTAATGCTCTTACCGACTGAGCAAACCACGCACAACCCGCCCTCACAGCTTTACTTTCGGTAGAACCTCCCTCCTAAAATTCATTCCAGAAACAATCCTCGAAGCTGTGTCTAAGCCGTTTCTTCGCAATGTCCATTCTTGCAGGTGTGCTACTACCACAAAGTAAGGATGGGAAGTCCGACCGGTTGAAACCGATACCGGTATTTTAGTTCTGAATAACCAGTACTTTTCGATACTTGTTTGGTCTCGGTTATAACAGGTGTTGTAATTTTTTTTACTAATAACTGGGCGAAAAGGCAAAATATCAATTAACCATAGCAGCAATGCTAAAATTTTTCATTTTAAAATAAACCTTTTTTAAAGGACAAGTAATTATTGTTCGTAAATTTCATTGCTTTGAAATATTGAGTTATTATAGATAATAACGAAAGCGATCAGTTCCATTCTAATAACAATGCCGACAAAAATGAGCAACAAATACGTTGCATAACATCGGTAGAGCGTTGGCTGGACAATAGTGTGCCTGTTACCACGTGGCATGGCTTATTAATCGGCACGCGTGTAGAAGGAGTGTGCAAGACATGCCCTATCTGGTCTATTAGGTGGTTTATCACTGTCCTCATCAGACATAAGTTGTATTGCAGGATAGCACCTTCTTCAGTCTGGAAGTATTTTACGAAGTACAGTATCAGTGAAATATAATACTCCATTTGCTTTATAGGGTTAAAAACGGGAGAAGCCACAACAAACACGCGATATAATACAAGGAGAAAACTTAACAATGCGTTCATAGTTCACAACAAAAATAGAAAGCGGCTGATCTGCCGCTTGTGTCTACATAATGTGGCTATTTCAGCTTGTAGCTGAACGGAACAAATTAATACGAAAAATCAGCCTCAGTTTTAACCCTTTAGCACTGACTACTCGTAATGTACAAACAGTGGTATAATCCTCGATTACAACAGGATTTTTGGGCTGAGTTTCAAAAAATTAGAGTCAACAGCAGAATAATTATTATTTTTTGTAGTAGTCAACCATTTATCACTTTTCGAGACAAGCAGCGAACGAAGGCCGGACTAAGTTTTCTTTCATTTAAGCGTTTATTAATAATAAGTATCTTAAAACTTGTGAGTCAAAATTTTTCAATCTTCGTTGGAGTTTTACGTTTATTGCGGAAAATAATAAGAATAAAAACCTAAAAATCGGTTATTTCAGAAACTGGTTATTCTGGGGGGTTTTAATAGTCCAGTTAAACTGATGTATAACATAACCGAAAATTGATATTTCAACTACAACCGCTATCCCTACTGCAAGGTATGCAGGAGAATTGTTAAGTTAGGAAGGTACGAGGATGCCAGCGGAAGCACGACTCTAAGGGCAGGTTGGTGGTCGTGCTTCAATCGGTAGGGCACGTTGACGCCAAAGGCAAAGGTGCTAGTTTCGAGTCCCGGTCCGGCATATGGTTTTAATCTACCTGGACGTTTCGAAACAGCGCACATCCCGCTGCACAGTGGCTGATTCTGGGAACAGCGTAGAATTTTTTTTTTAGCTAATCGTGCACGAGGCTCACGATTAGCACCATCGGGCGAGGAATCATTGCTGGAAGGATAAATAATTCGCGCATTCAGATGTTTTCTCCGTGTGGTGACCTGTCGACATCAGTGGGGGAGCATGCTTTTTATTACCGTGTCTGCGTATCTGGGAGCGCAGACTGGACGGCTGTCCATTGTCGGCTTGGGCGTGAAAACAGTCAATGAGTATGTTTATCACAAGCATTACGTCCGCATTCAGTGGAGTACAATGCTCAGGCGTACAATGAGCTTGAGCCGCACAATACATTGTTGCTGCAGTGGTTAGGCGCTTCCCGGCCACGTCAATATATCAGGGGTCGGCTCAGCTGTCAGCCACTTCGCAAATGACTAGGATGCAGGCTGCCAGGGCCTAAGCGAAAACTATGATGCGCTGCTAGGGCCGATCGGCTAGCACTGCGCGGAATAGCTACACCTTATCGTCAAGCTAGAGTGGTTTCTATCCGAAAACTCAGTAATACATCTTTAATAAAAGGAGAAATACTTGAACGGACAGCGGATAAAGCAAAACTACAAATCTCCAACGACAGGTCACAGGTAACCACAAACAATGAGACTGCAACATCATTCAACACTAAGTATGAAAAAACCAGAAGTAAAAACAACGTAAGTACGTAAGAGAGGTAATCTAGCCCAAAGGAGTGGACGGAAAGTAACCATCTTAGGAGGATTACGAAAAATGCTCATAGCACATCAAAAAAATGGCTCTGAGCACTATGGGACTTAACAACTGAGGTCATGAGTCCCCTAGAACTTAGAACTACTTAAATCTAAGTAACATAAGGACATCACACACATCCATGCCCGTGGCAGGATTCGAAACTGCGACCGTAGCGGTCGCGCGGTTCCAGACTGAAGCTCTTAGCACGTCACTAAATGAATGATGACACTAATCAAAAATTGCTCCCTTCAAAGCAAGAAACTGTCATTAAATGACAATAATTCTGCCAATATCAGCATCAAAAACAAGAACTTCAGGATCAGTAAAAGAATATGAAGAAATCAGGAAAAAGGAAAGAAAGATTATGTGGAAGATGTTAAGAAATTTAACAAAATTTAACATGTATCACTGAACTTCGAAACATACAGAAAGTATAAAAGATAAAATTCGGAAACGTACCCCAAAGTTATGTGGGGTGCACCTAAACAACCAGTCCAGAAGACTGTCATTGAAAGATGTATAACATTTCGAAAATTAAAAGGCAGGCCCAGGTGTTGTAGGTAACTGCATGAAGACATTCAAGAAATTTGGATAAATAACCAAGAATTTAAAGACAGAATAAAATATAAAAACAAAATTATGAGGATGGAAGTTTTCCAAGGCAAATAAGTTCCAAAAAGACATGAAAGAGAATCATCAGAATATTAGAGGAAAGGAGACCTTAGTTGGTCTGCAACCAAATTCGAGGAAAAGGAATCACGGATCGAGAGATAACACATTACATTCTCCAATTGTTTCCTTCGTAGCCTCAACACTGTGGCTCCCACCACACAGCACCGATTTTCCAATTTCGTAGATGCAAACTTGTACCATCTATAGTAACATTTCTTGTGATTTCCCAGCCTTTCTACACTGAGGTGACAAAAGTCATTGGATACCTTCTAATATCGTGTCGGATCTCCTTTTGTCCGACGAAGTGCAGCAACTCGACGTAGCATGGACTCCACAAGACTTTGGAAGTTCCCTGCAGAAATATTGAGGCATGCTGCCTCTACAGCTGTCCATAATTGTGAAAGAGTTGTCGCTACAGGTTTTTGTGCACGAACTGACCTCTTGATTATGTCCCACAAATGTTCGATACGATTCATGTCAGATGATCTGGATGGCCAAATAATTCGCTCGATTTATCCAGAAAGCTCTTCAAACGATTCGCGAACTGCTATGGTCCGATGATATGGCGCATTGACATCCATAAAAATGCCACCGTTGTTTGGAATGGCTGCAAATGGTCACGAAGTAGCAGAACATAGCCGTATCCAGTGAATGATTGGCTTAGTAGGACCAGAGAACCCAGTTTGTGCCATGTAAACACAGCGCACACCATTATGGAGCTCGCCATGTTGACCTTTGTCCATGGCTTCATGTGGCTTCATGGGATGTGCGCCACACTCGAACCCTATTATCAGCTGTTACCAACTGAAACACGTCTGACCAGGTCATGATTTTCCATACGTCTAGGATCCAACCAATATGGTCACGAGCCCAGGAGAGGCGCTGCAGGCGACGTCGTGCTGTTAGCAAAGGCACTCACTTCAGTCGTCTGCTGCCAAAGCCCATTAACGCCAGATTTCCCCGTACTGTCCTAACGGATATGTTCATCGTACGCCCAACAGCGATTTGTGCAATTATTTCACGCAGTTTCGCTTGTCTGTTAACAATGAAAACTTTACGCAAACGCCACTGTGTTGTGAGAGGTGAAATTTGGTATTCTTGGCACACTCTTGACACTGTGGATCTCAGAATACTGAATTTCCTAACGATTCCGACAAATCCTATTCCACCTGGATACCCCCCCCCCCCCCCCAAATTCTACAACTCCATCCAGATCCTCGAGCGCCATGCACTCCACCTCGCCTTCCATATACGCCTCTCATCCCCCACGCGGATCCTCTACGACCTGATTCCTTTCCCCCATCTGCTCCTTTTCCTCGAACATATCCGCGTCCTCTACACCTCCCGCCGCCTCGATCCCCCTCATCCCCTGGTTGGCTCTCTCCTCTCCAACCCCCACCCTCTGCCACACCTTCACCGTTGTGTCCCCCCTACCCTCCACCTCTACAGCCATCATCTCCTTTCCCAAGGTAGCTTCTGTTGATTCCCCCTCCCAGATGATGCCCCCTCTCCCTCCATTTATCCCTCCTATCAACTCTGATCCTCACCTCCCCCTCCCTTCCTCTGTCCTTTTCCCAGGCTCCCTCTTCCTCCCCTTCCATCCTGTTTTTCCCCTACCTACCATCTCTCTGCCTCCCTTCTCTCCCCCAAGTCCTTTTCGCTCTCCCCACCACTGTCTTTCGCACTCCTGCTCGCGTCCGCCCTGCCCCCCTTTTCTATGTCCCCTCCCTCCATCAGCTCCCCTTATTTCTTTTACTTTCTTCCCCACCTTTTTCCCCTCATTGGTCCGCCCCCCCCCCCTAATCTGCCGCCATGTCACCCGTATAGCGCTGTTTTAAGTGAGTGTTCAGTGTTCTGCACCCCCTGTTAGTGGTACCAACAGCCACCATACTGTCGCTAGTTGTGTTTTTATCTCATGCGAACAGAAACGAGACTGTCGCCTTGTTTTTTTTAATTGTGCCTGTCTGCTTATTGTGTGTCTTCATCCGTATCGTCACCGCAGTGTTCTTATATTTTAAATCCCACAACTTTCCGCCATTTTACAGGTTTTTTAATTATGTCAACGTTTTATCGCCTTTTTCTTGCTTGTTTGTATTCTCATTATGTTTTTTAACTTTTCTGTAGGCTGTAGAGCAGCATATTACGCTGCTGCCAGCGCTCCCCTCCGAGAAAGGGGGGGGAGGGGAGATCGAAATGCAATAAAGGAAAAAAGAAAAAATTCCGAAATGTAATGACTTGTGTGTCTAGCTCCGACAACCATTCTGCTTTCAAATGGCTCTGAGCACTATGCCACTTAATTTCTAAGGTCATTAGTCCCTTAGAACTTCAGAACTACTTAAACCTAACTAACCTAAGGACATCACACGCATCCATGCCCGAGGCAGGATTCGAACCTGCGACCGTAGCGGTCGCTCGGTTCCAGACTGTAGCGCCTAGAACCACACGGCTACTCCGGCCGGCTATTCCGCTTTAAAAATCTGTTAATTCCCGTCGTGTGACCATAACCACGTCAGAAATCTTTTCACATGAATCAACTGAGTACAAATCATAACTCCGCCAATGCATTACCCTTTTATATCTTGTGTACGCGATACTACCACTACCGCCATCTGTAGAGTGTATGTGCACATCGCCATCCAATGACTTTTGTCGCCTGAGTGTATTTCCACTTCTGTGGGCTTGCAGCTGAGTTGGTGTTGCAATTTTCTTTTCACGATGTTTGGACAATTGTCCTAGTTGTATTCGTTAGGTGGCTACCGCAGTTTCGTTGCTCGTCTACAACTATAGACAGCTCTCTCGCTAAGGGCATTGCTCGCGTTATACTAGAGATCTAGCTCCAATACCGGACAAACGTACGCTTTTCATTCCTCAGCAAGTTTTACAACCGTCTCGTTCCTCTTGAAATGTATGTAAATGATATGGCGGATAAAGGCATAAAGGATAAGGCTCAGTATGTAGCCCTCTATACAGTCTTGTACATACGAAAGCTGAAAGGCCAGAAAATTGGACCTGCAGAGGGTCAATGCTTGGCGCAGGAACTGGCAGTTAACCCACAACGTAAATAAAAATAAAGTAAGTCGCACAACATCTGGCAGTAGACATCCCGATGGATCTTAGGAAAGGTAGGTAACAGTCTAAGATTCATAGGAAGAACATAACGGAACAAAACTCATCCATTATAGGCCCATTCCTGATTACTGCTCGTTCGTGTGGTCCATTACTACATAGAATTAATAGAGCAGATGTACAAGAGCTCAATGGCTCGTTAATTCGACGCAAGTGACTACAATGAGGTGAGGTGCATTTGTAATATGTAGGCTGGTAGTTTTCATGTTGCTGATTACGATAAGAGAGTCAAGGAATGTGGCGAAACCCGAACGTAGAAAATATTTGTATATTTTTTTTCTAGTGGATCTGTATTGGCTCAAATGGCTCTGAGCACTATGGGACTCAACATCTTAGGTCATCAGTTCCCTAGAACGTAGAACTACTTAAACCTAACTAACCTAAGGACATCACACACATCCATGCCCGAGGCAGGATTCGAACCTGCGACCGCAGCAGTGCCGCGGTTCCGGACTGCAGCGCGTAGAACCGCACGGCCACCGCGGCCGGCGATCTTTATTGATGGTCCAACAATTAACAATGTAAACGGACCACTTTTTACATTACATTTGATTCAAAATGATTTTCCACAGAGGAGTCCCAGAGAGGGAAAGGGAGGAGAAGTAATTAGTCCCGTCTTTTTTTTCCAAAGAACAATCCCGTCATTTTCTTTTAATTATTTAGGGAAAACACAGAAAAATCAAATACAGGTCTCCAGGCAGATATGTAACCACTGTTCTCCCGAATGTGTTGCCCCTAGTGTCTTACCACAGCACCATCCCCCTTGATCTCTGCACCATCAGGGTTCAAATAAAGAGACTTAGTTTCGCACGCCACCAGACTACCATGCATTAGAGTTTGACAGTATACCACACGTATGTTGACTGACTTAACATTGTTCACCACACCTGCAAACTGAGTCGCAACGCCGGAGTAAAAATTCAGAAGAGAGGATCGCAGCTTTGGAGTTTCCTACAAAGTTACATCTAGCACCACACAAGTCTCCATAGGGTCTCGTAAGTTCTCTACATGGTCTCGCATTTCGCAAGGCGGGATCAACAAATTCTGCTGTCGAAACAGAAACTTTATACTAGGGCGTCTTTAAATATGGGAGTGGTGGCGAGTAATAATCCAACGGCAGATATAAATTTCGCAACTTTGGAAGGGGAGCTCTCGCGGCCGCATCGCTCTCGTTTCGCCTAATTTCTTACCTCGGCGAACAAGTTTGATTTACGCCATATTTTACACGTGCAACGCCCGCCCGCTAGCCCCGGGTGCCAGCATCCGCTCACATCGGTCAGCGGAAGCCGAAATTTATAAGCACTCCTCCAGATATTCGCTGCGTGGCCGGTCTGAAGGATGCAGCGGTTACTGCGTCGGACGTGCGGCGGTCTCTCCGCTGCAGTTCTAAGCGGATCGGCTCACATGCGCAGCAGAACCGGAAAGAAAATACCCCGTATCGTTGTTCGCTATTTATTGCTGACGCAGTTATCCCGCCGTAAATCTGTCACGAGGGTACTCGTTTTGCAACGCTCGTTTGACGCTTTTAATCTTGAAACTCCTACAATGTTTTGCAAGTTCGAAACTTTACTTAGTATTGTTATTTATATACCAAAGAATGGCTGTAGATCACAGAAGAAAACGGCAACTGTAAGAGTAAACCAATGATTGTCGTCCGATAAATAAATAAATAGAAATAATTTGCCAATGACTGAAAAAGGAGAAAGGAAAAGAAGATATCAGGAAGTAGAAAACTATTTCAAACATTTACCTAACCTAACCTAATGAACAACACAGTCGGACAGGAAGAAATTACAAATGAAATTAGGAAAAGAAGATTAATGTTCTACGGGCACATCAAAAAGATCGAGTCCTACAAGACTGAAAAGAAAAAATGTACAGCATTTTGTAAAATTGAAAGGCAACCCACAACTGGCTTGGGAAAGTGGATCAAGACGTAGAAGAAACTGGCGTAAATAAAGTAAGGAGATGAAGGCCGAACGAAATACAGAAACAAAATTAAAAAGTGGGAAGTTTCCAGCAGAAAACAGTTTCAAAAAGTCAGAGAAGGAAACGAATAGTAGAGGAAAGCAAGATAAAACTGAACAGATGAAGGAGTTACTGTTTTTGACATATCCGTCACGAGAGATTCCGCAATTGTGTTGAATTTTCAAATTTAGCCTTTACTTCACCGTCTCATTTTCAAATTTATTTTGATGAAAAATAGTTTGACTCATAAAAACATGCAAATGTGCATCTGAGAGAGAGAGAGAGAAAGACAAGAGATATACACTAAGGTGACAAAGCCAGAGCCCGCCCGGTCGACCATGCGGTCTAACGCACGGCTTTCCGGGCGGGAAGGAGCGCCGGTCTCCAGCACGAATCCGCCCGGCGGATTTGTGTCGAGGTCCGATGAGCCGGCCAGTCTGTGGATGGTTTTTAGGCGGTTTTCCATCTGCCTCGGCGAATGCGGGCTGTTTCCCCTTATTCCGCCTCAGCTACACTATGTCTTACGCGTACACCACCATTACTCTACCAAGCAAACATGGGGGTTACACTCGTCTGGTGTGAGACGTTCCCTGGGGGGTCCACCAGGGGCCGAACCGTACAATAACCCTGGGTTCGGTGAGGGCAGTGGAGGGTTGAAGTGGACTGTGGTCGTCGTCGTGGTGTTGCTGACCATTGCGGCTGCGGCGGGGATAGAGCCTCTCCGTCTCTTCTAGGTCCCCGGTTATCGTAACATAACATTACATAAGATGAGAAAAGTCATGGGATACCTACTGATGTCGTTACTGACCTCCTGTTGCCTGGCGTAGAGGAGCAACTCAAAGTGGCATGCACTCAACAAGTCCTTGGAAGTCACTGAAGAAATATTGACCCATGATGTCTCTATAGAATTCCATTACTGCAAAAGTGTTGCCAGTGCAGAACATTTTGCAGGATCTGACCTTTCAATTACGTCCCGTAAATGTTCGCTGGGATTCACGTTGAGAGACCTGCGTGGTCAAATCATTCTTGAAACCAATCACGAACAATTGTGGCTCAGTGACATGGCGCATTGTCATCCACAAAAATTTCATGGTTGTTTGGGGACATGAAATCCATGAATGTTTGCATTTCGTCTCCAAATAGCCGAACATAACCATTTGTACTCAATGATCGGTTCAGCTGGACCATGTGAACACAGCCCACTCCATTATGGAAACACCACCAGCATGCACATTGTCTTGTTGACATCTTAGGTGCAAGGCTTTTGTGGGGTCTGTGTCACACTCGAACCCTACTATCAGCTGTTACTAACTGAAACTGGAACTCACGTGACCAAGCCACGATTTTCCAGTCGTCTATGGTCAACCAATATGGAGGCTCCGCAGCCGATATCGTGATGTTAGCAAAGACACTCTCCTGCCATAGTCCATTAACGCCAAATTGCGCTGCACTGTCCTAACAAGTGTGTTCGTCCTACGTACGATATTGATTTCTGCAGGTATTTCACGCAGTGTTGCTTGTCTGTTAGCACTGACTACTGCACACAAACAGTCGTTAAGTGAAAGCCGTGAGACACTGCGTTCAGAGGTAAACTACATCTACATCTACATGGTTACTCCGCAGTTCACGCTTAAGTGCCTTGCAGAGGGTTCATTGAACCATTTTCATACTACTTCTCTGCCATTCCACTCTCGAATGGAGCGTGGGAGAAAGGAACACCTAAATCTTTCTATTCGAGCCTGAAAGTTGATAATCTCGGCACACTCTTGACACAATGAATCTCAGAATATTGACTTCGCTAACAATTCTGAAATGGAATGTTCACATGCAGCTATCTCCAACTACCATTCCGCTTTCAAAGTCTGTTAATTCTCGTCGAGCGGCTGTAATCATTTCGTAAACTTTTTCACATGAATCATCTAGACACAAATGACATCTCCGCCTGCAGCTATCCTTTTATGTCATATTTACACGATACTACCACTACCGCTGCTGTGGCCTTCTCCACCAGACATCACAGCGCCTACAGTATCAGCAACCAAACTGACAGCCAGCAGCCGCGGGGTGCCAGCTTCGCACGCACACCGAAGCACTACACGACCGACAGGCAATATTGATTAACGGCCACAACAACAACAACAACAACACAGCAAAGACACCAGCGGCCACCAGGGGCCACTACCGGCCCACATAAACATAAGGAAGCTGTCGCTGCAGATCCTGGAACTATTTTCACACGTCAAACCACGTGATGGAAGATAGATCTGACATACTCATCCGCCGAAGTGCTATAAAGGCCGGCGCTCGGCCGCACATCGGGCCGATGACACTGCCTCCCTTGGCCTTGTCTCCACCCTGCAGCGTTCCCAACACCTTCTTCAATCCCATCTTGACCTGTTCACTGCTTGGTGCAACCAGTGGTTGCTCAAAGTCAATCCCTCCAAAACCCAGGCGATCATTGTAGGCAAAACCACCCCTTCCTTCCGCCTCCTCGATTTCTATCTAACCATCTATAGCCGTCCTATCGCCCTCACCCCCACCCTTAAGTACCTTGGTGTCACCCTCGACTGTCGCCTCTCCTGTACCCCCATCTCCGGACAATCCAAGCCAAGGCACAGTCCTAACTCCGTCTCCTCAAGCTCCTTTCTGGCCGTACGTGGGGTCTGGACCCCTCCACCATACTCCACACCTATAAATCCCTCATCCGCCCTATCCTCTGTTACGCCCATCCTGCCTGGATCTCCGCCGCCCCCCCCCTACCTTATACAAATCCCTTCAGATCCTTGAATACCATGCTCTCCGCCTCACCTATCGCACCCGTCTCCCCTCCTCCATGCGGATCCTGTATGATCTCATTCCGTTCCCCCACCTCCTCCTTTTCCTCGAACAGATACAGATCCTCTACACCTCCCGTAAACTCGATCTTCCTCACCCGCTTGTCTCACCCATCCTCCCCCACCCCTGCCCGCTGCCGCGCCTGTATCTCCATGTCTCACCCGCTCTCCATCTTTCCACCCTCCTTACCCTCTCCCAAGGTGGCTTCCGCCAGCTCCCCCTCCCTGATGATGTCCTCCTCCCCTCCATCTACCCCTCCTACCAACTTTGATCCTCACTTCTCACTTCCTGTGTTTTTCCCTTTGGGCACCCTCCCTCCCTCCCTTCTCTCTCCTTTTCCCTCCATCCCCCCTTCCTCCACCCCTCTTCCCTCTTCCCCTACCCCCCCTCCTCCCTTCCTTCCTCCTCCCTATCTCCCCTACCCTTGGCATCTCTGCTCTCCCCTCTCCCCCTCCCACCCCCCTCCTCCCCGGACTCGTACATGCTCAGTGGACATTCGCGCGCCGGAGAAAGTCGCCATCAGTGTCTCGTGTGTGTGCCTTCGCGTTTATGTTTAGTGTTCTCTCGCCGTCACGCCCCACCGTTCACATGTGCCGTCGCAGTCGTCAGTGTTCGTGCGCCGTGTCAACAAGTTTTAGTGTTTTTTCTTGTCCAGCGTGAACGGCTTCGTGTGTATTGTTTTCTGTGTCTACAGTTTTTTGCCCGCCATTTGTATTGTATCATCTGTACCCCCGCTTTATGTCTTATATTGCACCACTCGAGGCTGAAGAGCAGCGTACTATGCTGCTGACAGCACACCTTTGTACAAGGTGTTTAAAATAACAATAAAGGAAAAAAAGAAGAAAAAAACGCACATCGGCAGTTCATCGACCGCCAGCAGACGTGGATAGCTGCCGCCCCGGCAGCCCGGCTTGGATCTTCTCGCTGAACTCTGGATTAGGCTTGGTATATGGGAGAAGTCTCTGGCGGAGACTAGTAGGAAATTATTGTTGTATGTATTTGTGATTTGAAGACGGATCACTGTTTCGTGTTGGTGTTATCCTTGGAGAATTTGTTTTGGTTAATTGAACAGTCCAATAAATTGTTTTCGGACTTTGATCGTTAGTTTCTTCTGCTTACGCAGACATATCAACCGCCATCTGCCTATCGCTATCCCATGACTTTTGTCACCTCAGTGTGACTGCACTAGAAATAGATAGTGTACCTACAAACACATTACGCCACAGCCAGGCCAGAAATTTTCGGCTTGCCCCAGCATGGAGCGCCGTAGCGGCAGTCGTGATTTGAAGGAGACAGGTGTAGTGCCATCAGCAGCCAACGCTGGCCTGGAAGTGTCTACTGCCTCTCGCACGGGACTCCCCCTTCCCTGGAGTCTCCGTCCCCAACCGCCCTACCGCAACGGGCTGCGCGGCGGTCTTCTCCCAATTTGCGGCTCGGTGCGAGCAAAACGGAAGCAATAATATTGTTCCGGCCTCGGAGGAGCGGCCAAGTTGGGCCGATCTCGTAACTCAAAGGCGAGGAGGCGCGCCGCTGTATCTGCCGGCGTTGCGACGCCCCCGCGGCGCTGCGGCCTTCTTTATTGTGTTTGTGCGGGGGCGGAGGAGGCGGCGGAGGGCCTTTATCGCCGTGGCGCAGCATTCGCCACTTTCTCCCGCCGCTGCACCGGTTTTACGGTCGCGCCAGCTTCCGCCCGCTGCGCGGCAACTCCGCCACCGTTTCCCTCTGTGTGTCCGCCGCGCCCTGCGAACCCCCGGGGTATTCGCGTGACGACTACTCGAGTACCTGTGACGACAGGAGGCTCGGTCCTCTCGCTCTGAAAAGAAGTCTGTATTAGGCCCTGAAGAGCGGGTGCCCAGCGTTTTTATCTGAAATAACTTTTGAATCGTTAAGGGAGGACGTTGATCAAAACACACACTATTTCAAAAATGCACCAAATCCACAGTTTTGGAGATATGGCAATGAAATTTTGTACCACGCGTTACACGAAAGTAACACATTTACATATAAAAATTCTTTGATTATATATATTCAATATTCTTTTGAATGAAATTTGACGTATTATTTTCAAAAAATAATGTATGTTCCTTTTTCTCAGAAAGTATTCAAGAGATTTCTACAAAAATTTCTCTGTTTCATCTCTTTATATGTTGTACGCTTCTCTCACGAGGTTTTTGGAATAGGTCAAATAGGAGAATTTTCGTAATTTTTTAATTATAATTCCATAATGACAATTTTAAATTCATGCTAAATTCCAAGCACTTTGCCTCATATCTCAGATTGCAATCAGAATTTCAAACTTTGCTCTTGAGCCAAAGTTTATTAGGTTTACAGAAATACGTGTACAAAATTTTATAATTCTAGCATTCATAGAATCTGAGGAAAAGGTACATAAACTTTAAATTTTCAGGGAACGCAATTTAATGTTCAACCTAACTTTTTTCCTGATGTCTCTTCTTCAGATGGCACTACATTTGTACTCTGGGTCGTCTTCCCCCTCAAGGATTCTCTTCTTTTCTTTACCAGGCCTTCAACTGACTTTTCAGCTGCAGAGACGCGCTGTAAATCTATTTTTCTCAGGGTGTCTTGAGTAAAATTTCCAATCTTGAAGCCCATTCTTTCTAATACCTTCATCCTCCCGACGCTCCCATCATGAAATACAATAACTGCATCATAGGTTGCAATTCTGACAACTATAGCAGAAGTAAATGTGATTTTAGGGCATCGTTTCCATATGAGTGAATTTAGAGACTCATTTTGATTTTGGGTTTTGCCATGAACACACTTTTTGAGAAGTGGAGGATCGGCCAGAAACCTGTAATTGGACTTGACACGTTTGGTTGAAAGTAATACACAGAATTGTTGTTCACTGAGCTGGGACTGATGTGCTGCTTCAAAACGTGGGCGTGGCATGGAGGCCGAGTCACACTTTTAATTAATGTTCAGGCACTTCGGATGCCATTCTAACATTGACACTTTGGTAACTTATTGTCCTTTAGTTGTACTAACAAATAAAAAATAAATCTAAAATTGACATTTTTGGTCAATTTCATCTACGTCCCCCCTTAAAGATATTTGTAATTTCTTTTCACCTAGATGAATAGCGACCAAGAGATCGCAAAACAAAGACTAATGAATCTACGCAGCTACGTTAGTCACCGACAAACGGGTCTAAAATTTGTTTATGTAATAAGCATATTAGACAAAGGAAGGTATCACACTCATACCTTTGGTAATGGCTTCAGTTCGCTGAACAAGGATGTCCACTAGTTTCTTGAGGTACGTCATATCTAACTGAAGACCCTGCAGAGCGGCCAAACTGGTGTGTGTTGACTGCTCCATTTTTATGTGATTGACATAGGTGATTTAGCGGGCCAGCCAATGTGAAATGTGTCTCAAATTTGATCAAATAAGGCACGAAATTGTGCACTTCATAAACGATACACGCAGCGTACTATGACTATAATATTAATGAGTCACAGTTCGTATCGGTGAATTCATACAAAAACCTGGGTGTAACACTTCGGAAGGATACGAAATTCAACGAGCACATAAGAACGGACATGGTTAAAGCGGGTGGCAGACTTCGGTTAATTGATAGAATACTGAGGCAATGCAATCACACGAAATGTGTTCGCAATTTGCGAATACTATTGTAAATCAGCTGTACCATTTACTAGAATCACATGAAAATTTGAGCGGGATCGGGACTCCCGGATTTCGCACTTTTCTCAAACTGTCGCCTGAATCACTTCTACCATCCGATCACGCCTAGAGGCTCGACCCAAATTTCCATACGTACTAGTGTCTAGCACCATACTGCGCGCACATTATGTGATTCTCACACAGGAGAGACAATGTTTTCTTGTAAAAATCAGACACTGCAATAATTTTATTTCATGCCAAAGCACAGGCAGAGTGACCAGCAAAATATTGTCTCTGAGCAGGAATCACATAATGCGCGACATTAGAACATACGGAAGTTTGGATCGAATCTAGAGGCGTGCTCTTGTAACCGAAGTGGTTAGGGCGGCCGCTGGTGATTATCGTGAAATCCGGGTTCGAGTCCCGGTCTGGCATAAATTTTCATGTGTTTCTAGAAAATGGTACAGCTGATGTAGAATTGTATTCGCAAACTGCAGATACAAATCATGTATTTAATACGGATCTATATCTTTAGCAGTGTCTGTTCCTTCAGACACGTATGCATGTCTGGAGGGCACCTACATCAAATGCACAGACATTGTAAAACACAGACACTGATTTAACTGAAATTAAGTCAGTCCACAAAGGAGTTTACTTACAAATTACTCGTCCGGCCTACCGTAAAATATTGGTTGAGTGTGTCGGACCTGTACCAAATAGGACTGAAATGGGATATTGACCGCATACAGTGAAGGGCTGCAGCACGAATGGTCAAAGGTTTATTTGACCTGTGCTAGAGTCTCAAAGAGATGCTGAAGATGTTGGACTGGTGGACACATGTAAGATCGATGTGAACTACCCCTAGAAAGCCTACTTACAAAGTTTCAAGCACCGGCTTTAAATGATGGCTCTAGGAATATACGAAAACTCTTTACTTATCGCTCCTACAGGGATCACGACGACAGGCATTTAAACAAACATATTTCCCGTGGTCCACATGTGGGAAGAACTGGAAGGACCCTAATAACTGTAATATGGGATGTGCCCTCAACCATGCACTTCACAGTGGTCTGCAGAGTTTCGATGTTGGTGTGGATGTAAATGTGCAGCTCTGTGGACACAGATGTCATTCTGGAACTCTGGAATGTCTACAGCGTACTGATAGTGAAGACGTAGAACAAAGGGGCAACATTTGGCCACCGAGTATAGCAAAATAAACCCTGGTTAATGTTCACAGTAACTTGAATCTGTGAAATTATGTAGGGGTACGAAAAACATCCCCCTAACATCGCAAGAGCACTTCAGACCTCAACTACACACTGGCAGCATTCTGGGTTCCACACCTTATTGGGCCTTTGAATGTGTGCACGCGACGTCTTGCATTATTTGACAAGGGGCAAAGTCGTCACTCGTCTGACAAGTCGGGCAACTTCATTTACCGTGTGGTCATGCGCACCCCCAGACACGGCAGCTTCTTTCAGCTATTCTGTTGCTACAGTTTTGTCAAAAAAAAAGACATGGTTGGAGACCGTGGCTGATATATGAAATAAACTGTTGATGGTGAATAACAACCAGCTACATATTCAAAAAGTACCGTTACCGGTTTCGAATTTGACACTCATGTACTTTGTAAACTATGTATCTGTTTTCGTATGTTATAACTCAAAACATATGGTGCATATCGAAAATTCGTTTTGTGACCGAACGAAAGTGGTTTACAATGCAGTACAACGTTTGTGACTGCGAAAAGACAAACATCCTTTAGAACGTATTTCATTGCAAGAAAACTGCAAAAACAAATGTGCCAGATGGACATTTTACGTAAGTTGTATTCCACACAACCATTTTGGTTACACGTTTGTAACTGTGAATTATTGTTTATCCTAGGGAAACTCACAGGACCCAATATATAATTTGTTTTGACGAAAGCATGAAAAAACCGTCTGATGATGAATTGTGAAAAATTCGAAATCGGTAACGGCACATTTTGAGCAAAGATTCCATGTTAGGAAATTTCCGGAAAGCATCTGACACAGTGCCCCACTGCAGACTGTTAACGAAGGTACGAGGATACAGAATAGGTTCCCAGATTTGTTGTCTTTGATGGCGAGTGTTCCTAAGATGAAAGGGTATCGTCAGGAGTGCCCTCTTGTAATATTTTGAGGTTCCTGGCAGGATGAGGAGAGGATGGTATGATAGGTTTCCTCTCACTACAACACAAATGCAGACTTGGTTAAAATACACTTTATTACAGGAACCAATTGAGTATTGAACTTCAGTGATGTCCAATCTGAAGTTGGTGTGGTTAACAGCGATCCAATAGCAAGTACCGATCCTTGAATCTTGTCCGTGTCCATATCACAACTACACTACTGGACATTAAAAATGCTGCACCAATAAGAAATGCAGATGATAAACTGGTATTCATTGGACAAATATATTATACTAGAACTGGCATGTGATTACATTTTCACGCAATTTGGGTGCATAGACCCTGAGAAATCAGTACCCAGGACAACCACCTCTGGCCGTAATAACGGCCTTGATACGCCTGAGCATTGAGTCGAACAGAGCTTGAATGGCGTGTACAGGTACAGCTACCCATGCAGCTTCAACACGATACAACAGTTCATCAAGAGTAGTGACTGGCGTATTGTGATGAGCCAGTTGCTCGGTCACCATTGACCAGACGTTTTCAGTTGGTGAGAGATGTGGAGAATGTGCTGGCAAGGGCAGCAGTCGAACATTTTCTCTATCCAGAAAGGCCCGTACAGGACCTGCAACATGCGGTCGTGCATTATCATGCTGAAATGTAGGGTTTCGCAGGGATCGAATGAAGGGTAGAGCCACGGGTTGTAACACATCTGAAATGTAACGACCACTGCTTAAAGTGCCGTCAACGCGAACAAGAGGTGACCGAGACGTGTAAGCAATGGCACCCCATACCATCACGCTGGGTGATACGCCAGTATGGCGATGACGAATACACACTTCCAATTCCAATGTGCGTTCACCGCGATGTCGCCAAACAAGGATGCCTCCTTCATGATGCTGTAAACAGAACCTGGATTCATCCGAAAAAATGACGTTTTGCCATTCGTGCACCCAGGTTCGTCGTTCAGTACACCATCGCAGGCGCTCCTCTCTGTGATGCAGCGTCAAGGATAGCCGCACCCATGGTCTCCGAGCTGATAGTCCATGCTGCTGCCAACGTCGTCGAACTGTTCGTGCAGATGGTTGTTGTCTTGCAAACGTCCCCATTTGTTGACTCGGGGATCGAGACGTGGCTGCACGATCCGTTATAGGCATGCGGATAAGATGCCTGTCATCTCGACTGCTAGTGATACGAGGCCGTTGAGATCCAGCACGGCGTTCCGTATTTCTCCTGAACACACCAATTCCATATTCTGCTAACAGTCATTGGATCTCGTCAACGCGAGCAGCAATGTCGCGATACGATAAACCGCAATCGCGATAGGCTACAATCCGACCTTTATCAAAGTCGGAAACGCGATGGTACGCATTTCTTCTCCTTACTCGAGGCATCACAACAACGTTTCACCAGGCAACGCGTCAACTACTGTTTGTGTATGAAAAATCGGTTGGAAACTTTCCTCATGTCAGCACGTTGTAGGTGTCGCCAACGGCGCCAACCTTGTGCGAATGGTTTGAAAAGTTAATCATTTGCGTATCACAGCATACTGTTCCTGTCGGTTAAATTTCGCGTCTGTAGCACGTCATCTTCATGGTGTAGTAATTTTAATGGCCAGTAGTGTATATACAATGACTAACGTTCCCTTACAGGTAGCCAAGGTACGAGGCGACGATTGTCACTCTGGAACAATGGAGCACAGTGCGACGCATTGAGGTGCAATGCGAACTGAGTCGCGATGCAACGTACTGAGATACTGAGAATGGGAGACTGAGCGATTGATACAGTTCGGTCGGATACGCACGCTGACAAGGGGGCATTATCGGCGCGTTAGCCTGGGGGCGTGTCTTGGTCTTCTCTTGTCACAGGCGCGGCTAGTTCAGCGCCTAGTATACAATGTTTTCTAGAGCCTACCGATGTGCTGCTGAAGGCATATTCTGCACAAAGTTAGCCAATCACGGCACTGGGTGCGCAAATTGAGCGGTCTGACAGATACAATGAGTATCAGTTGTTCACATAGAGTAGATGATAGCGCACGAGACTGCTCAGCCTTTTTTATCGGCTTCGATGTTTAGTACCGTCTCATGTCCAATATACGTAATTTGTAGCGCTCTCTTGTTCGATTTTAGGAAAACAAACGAAGAACGCGTCTGAAGACATGTCTCCGGCGAACTACTTGAAATTGCGTACGCAAAGGCCCGACTGGCTAACATCAGCGCTAGTTAACTCGGAAACGATGCTAGAGAACGAAATTTTTTTCTCTGCCTCGTGATGACTGGGCGTTGTGTGATGTCCTTAGGTTAGTTAGGTTTAAGTAGTTCTAGGGGACTGATGACCATAGATGTTAAGTCCCATAGTGCTCAGAGCCATAACGAACTTTTTTTTTTGAGCAGTTACTTCTGAGCACCCCGTATATGACCAGTGCGGTTTTATTTTGTGCGTTGTGCGATTTCAGACACGTTTTAGGGATTCTACCTGTCTGCCAAATATTTTGCTTTTGACAGTCGTCACATGTGACCCTATATGTCGTTCACTGTGGGTATAATTTTTTTCTGTTTTCAGGTCATCTTTAAATTCAGTTTAATGTAAACATTGTGTCTATCGCCAACGGAAAGCTCGGATAGGACAAGCAAATTCGCTGTGTCTGTTTTAAAGGAAGCATCCATGCATTCGCCTTAAGAATGTTTCGAAAATGACGGGAAAATATAAATATTCATAAGCGAGTGCAGATTTTAACACCGTTCCCACCGAATGCGAGTACAGTGCCTTAACCACTTCGTCACCTCACTCAGTCGTTCTATATCGATACAAACCGATACAGTGGAATTGTGTATCTCGGACATTCGTCTGTGAGATACAGTTATGTATCATAGGTTCACAATGTCTCAGGCAAACTCCTGTGTGGGTTTGGTCACGTTTCTTTCAAAAACTACAGTAATTTTCCAGAAAATGTAACCCTTCATACTGTGAATTTCTTAATTCTAAAATCAAATCATTTTCAACAGGCTTGAGGCTAAAGAGTAAGGCAACGACGAAAAATTTGCCGGCCGTTGTGGCAGAGCGGTTCTAGGCGCTTCAGTCCGGAACCGCTCGTCTGCTACGGTCGCAGGTTCGAAGCCTGCCTCGGGCTTGGATGTGTTTGGTGTCCTTAGGTTAGCTACATTTTAGTAGGTCTAAGTTTTAGGGGACTAATGACCTCAGATGTTAAGTCCTATAGTGCTCAGAGCCTTTTGAACCATTTGAACGAAAATTTTTTTCAAGGCCTCGTGACATAATCAGCGCGTCACGATTCTGTCGATTCTTCTTTTTTCTCAAGTTGTCGATATGCATTTTTTCCTTGGGATTCTTCAACGACTCACTTTAACTGTTCTCCATTTTATTTTTTGGCTGACAGCTTTGCTTATTTAGGTCTGTTGTACGTCTCGCAAGTTTCTCGTATGATTCTTTAAAGTCTGATTTCCGAGCGTGGGAGTTGCTGGCCGAATTATTTCTTTTTCCCGTTGGAGCTAGCGATGCATTCTTCCTGTCTTAGTCCGCAGCAGGACGCGGGCTCGCAAACTGGCGGCAAATTTGCAATAGTAGGTAATACTAGCTGCAGGGCGTCCGACCGGACGGCTATCCCATTATTCAGGCAGGTAATTACACGCGCAATCAGTCATAATCCACGCGTCCGACGCATTACTTAATGACCTGGCTGATGGGAGGCTCGCGCAACGTGAAGATCCACCACGTGGACCCACGTCATGGATCCAACTCATGAACCTGTCTCATGAACCTGGGGTTTTCGTACAGAGACAGGAGTGTGGGCATTATGCTGGTTGCAGAGAGAGGCCTACACCGAAAAGTAACCAAGCTGCAAACTCAGTAGCGGTAATGAAATGGGAACACTGAATACGCCTACCTTCAAAGACCTTAGTTGTACTATTAATGCACACTTTTCGAAACTCTTCTGCAATCAGCTGCTTATCGTTCAGTAGCGAAAAACGAAAGAAAGAAGACTGAATATAAGACAGAACCGCCGGCCGCTGGTGACCGAGCGGTTCAAAAATGGCTCTGAGCACTATGCGACTTAAATTCTGAGGTCATCAGTCGCCTAGAACGTAGAACTAATTAAACCTAACTAACCTAAGAACATGACACACATCCATGCACGAGGCAGGAGTCGAACCTGCGACCGTAGCGGTTGCTCGGTTCCAGACTGTAGCGCCTAGAACCGCACGGACACTCCGGCCGGCGCGGAGCGGTTCTAGGCGCTTCAGTCTGGAACCGCGCGACCGCCACGGTCGCAGGTTCGAATCCTGCCTCGGGCATGGATGTGTGTGATGTCCATAGGTTAGTTAGGTTTAAGTAGTTCTAAGTTCTAGGGGACAGATGACCTGAGATGTTAAGTCCCACAGTGCTCAGAGCCATTTGAACCATTTTAAGACAGAACCGAACAGTGAAACTGAGATCACTTAACCGAAAACAGAAAGCATATTTAGGCCTTTTGCTCAAATTAAAAACGTCCTTAAGCGACAAGAGAAGGAAATACTTTGCACCTGACACCAGCTCTGCTCACCAAGGCTCAACGCAGCTGGCAACTGTCTCCAACACGGCTCGTTCTTTAAGGATATCAAAAAACTACAGCGTCTGGACTACACAGTAATCTCATTACAGACCGTATGCATTAGGTGAGGTAGAATAGTGGTGTTTCCGACAACGAGAAATCACGCAAATACCGCTTCCTTTTCAACGAAAGTGGCGTTTCCTTGTGGTTGATAGTGTACTGAATCGTAATATAGTAATAACAGAGCGATATCACGCATCTTTCTTCTTACAATTAATGCTCAGTACGTTTAGTTTCGTTAATGGTATAAACGGGGTAGTCAGGTATGGTCTGAATAGCTTTTAATGGTATGGCGGGGAAGGTTCTGCTGAAAAATAATTGTTACGATAGAAAATTTCTATACGGTGCTTCATTTCCGAGTTAATTACTACTGAAGTTAGTCTATCAGGCCGTTGCGGTCACAAATTCATGCAGCCCGACAGAGACGGTGCCGCCAAACGTGTTCTTCGTTTGATTTCCTAAGACCGAAAAAGAGAGCGATGCAAAAATTGGACATAGGACGGTAGTCTGAGTCGAACCAGAGATAAAAGCTTAGCGGTGTCGTCCACTATCACCTAAGCAATGAGAACAACTGACACTAACTGTATGTGGCGGGCCACTTTAAAGTGCGCGCCTGATTGGCTAACTTCGATACTAATTAACTCCGAAACGGTGCAACGCATCGAATTTTTTTCTTAACAGTTACTCAAAGCATACCCTGCCCCCAACTTCCTTACAAGCTTTTCAGACTGTTTCTGATCACCCTGCATATCATGTTCTACATCAGTTATTAATATAATTCTGATTTGGATCAACACTGCTAGAAAATTTTTTAAGCCTGAATGTAAGAACGTTTACTGTAAGAACTCCACGGCCTCGAAAAAAAATAGCTTCTATTACGAACTCTATACATTAAGTTGGGCCTAATGAAACAGTTCGTTTGTCGTTTGCCTTATCGAAAAAAGGAGGATGTTTGAAGTGTCTCTGCGCAAGTTTCACCTATCTTAGACTAAACTGAAAGAAGGTGTGTTTGCTGGACCAGACAGTCCCAAATTATTTACTAATCCGACTTTGAATCAAAACTGACTAACAGTGAGATAGTGGCTTGTGTATCAATCAAGGAGGTTACTATTAAGTTTTTAGGCAGCAGAAAAAATCCACAATACACTTTTTTTGTAACGAACATTATGGGAAATTGCGAGAAGTTAGGCTATATGAAGCGCCTTAAGTTTCACTTCTTGAATAGCACCCAATTTTTTTTCCTGAAAATTTGGGTGATGCCTGTGAGGAATCTGACATCAAACTGATGGAAAGACGCTACCAGGGTCGCTGGAATGCCAGTATGATGGAAACTGATGTAAATTTATTCGTCACGACGTACAACAGGCAATTAAACGGAGAAAAGCTATATTAGACACTTGAAGGAGAACAAAAAAAGCAAATGTGAGGAAATAGACTCATAATTTGGTTCAAATGGTTCAAATGGCTCTGAGAACTATGGGACTTAACATCTTAGGTTATCAGTCCCCTAGAACTTAGAACTACTTGAACCTAACTAACCTAAGGACATCACACACATCCATGCCCGAGGCAGGATTCGAACCTGCGACCGTAGCAGTCCCGCGGTTCCGGACTGCAGCGCCTAGAACCGCAAGACCACCGCGGCCGGCGACTCATAATTTCTTAGTAATAATGAGATGTTTTCATAGAACAGTATAGTCTTAGTTCATTTAGAAAAACTGAATTACTTTTCATTTCAATTACTGTAAGAAACAGAACAAACAGTATCAGATTTGGATTCAGTATCCAAAATATCATGACTGTGAGTTACTATAGCCTATAACAAAAACCAATAAGGATGTATTTTTTCGATCGCGTGTGTAATTTGGGTATACATGAACCGAACAACTGAATACCGTAACGTGTACAGGAAAGTTAGCCTATGCAGATTCAAGCGGTTAATTTTCGGCTACGCGTGACAAACTGAAACTAATAGGGAACGTTGACTTTCACAGGTAATGATGTGATCAATCACGTGTTCAGGAATCACATGAACGTTCGCCACGAAACGTCACTCTGCCAGTATTTTCCGCTCCGTATACAGTCCAACAGAAACCTCTATGTTTTGTGGATTGCAAATTGCATATCTCATGCTACAAGGTAAAGAGATAAGAGGCAGAAAAGTAGGCACTTAACGAGTTTAGGGGGACAAAATTTTCGAAAATATTTTTTCTCACTTTTTGATCAGTTATACTATGTTGATCTCGAAGATGTTATTTATTTTCATCCCCAATAAAAACTTTTTAATATATCGAGAGAAAAAAGTTTTTAATGAAAAATTCTTTTTCTCATTTTTTGACCGGACCACGAATATGTTATTAGCAAATATCATCCAAGCTAACTCGTAGCACATCAAAGCACTCGGATAAAATCGCCTCATTCAGTTTACACTAAATTCAAATAACAGTGTAGTTAACTGTTAGTTCGGTGTTTATTCTGTGCGTTTGTTCTACTAAGTCGTAATGACTAGAATTTTCCCTGCTTTGACCGAATTTCGAATGGTAAATTTGTAATGTTACATTTTGATTAAATGACAATATGTTGTTTTACTGTTTCAAAACCGCTGAAAAATATGTCATATTCGTGATCAGCATAGTCAAATTGACGATAATCGGAAAAAAATTAATGGTTTCATGAGTATCCCCCTAAACTCGATAAGTGCCGAAAAGTAATTGGTTCACACCTTTTTGCTGCGGTTGTGTTTCTCGCGTCTTCAGTCGGGGCGTTCGATTCATACAAAGTTCTCCAAGAACCTCACAGTGATTCCGTTTAGTAATCAAAACGCACAATTCAATATTAAACACCTTATTGTGACAGTACACACGAATTGTGTCAGTACGAAAAGTTATCGACAGAATGTGAAAGTAATGCTACGCAACGGCAGCACTGAACATTGCATTGTTACAAGCGTTACCCCGGATCAAAGACAATAGTTGTATGCCACACCGCAATGCTTTACTGACAATACAGCTGTTCTATACAAGCGATTGTTTACAACCATCAAATTAATAAGCAACCATATACCGTTATGGAGAGAAATTATTATCTAAGGTAACTGAGAAGTTAGTCTGAACAAACGTTCTCAGACACACATGTTAACTGTCTGACATATTGGATTCGTTCCTTTTCCATAAGTTTAATAATCACAACAGATACACATAACGGATACTTTAGTCATTAATTATATAATCTGCTTCGCTTCTTACAACCATCTGACAATGCTGGGGTAACCAGTGGACTCCGCGACTGTACAAATCACGTGGTTTAGAGGCGCACAACTCGTCGAGGCATGTTGGAAGCGCATTTTGATCCGGAAAGGAAGCCCTCTGACAGTGGGTACGGGACGACTTCCCAACCCAACTCTCGCATACTGTTTTTTGTCATATAGCAGAATACGGGCGGGCGTTACCGTGGAGTAGCAGCACTTCATGCATCTTCCTGGCCGTTGTTCTTGTATTGCGTCTGAAAGACATCTCAAATGTTGCCAATAAATTTCAGAATTGATGGTTACATCTCGGGGAAGTAATTCGTAGTTCACAAAATCGTCACAATTGCACCACATGCATAACATTATCTTTTGCGTATAAGCGGGGAGTTGCTCCTTTGTTCGGGCTCAACTATTCCCTTTGTTGTTTTACGATAAAGACATCATTTCTCGTCACCAGCAACGATACAGGATAGGAATGGTCGGTATTGTTCGGGCGCTACAGTCCGGAACCGCGCGACCGCTACGATCGCAGGTTCGAATCCTGCCTCGGGCATGGGTGTATGTGATGTCCTTAGGTTAGTTAGGTTTAAGTAGTTCTAAGTTCTAGCTGACTGATGACCTCAGAAGTTAAGTCCCATAGTGCTCAGAGCTATTTGAACCATTGTTGTTCGGGAGCCAGTTAATGACAAGGAAGTAGAGATACACATATGGTTGCCAGCTGAGTTTTGTGATTTTGACTTAACAACATGCGGTACCTATACACCCGATTTTTGAACCTACCCCATTGCATGTAAACGTCGCACGATGGTGGAATGAGCACAGTTCATCACATTTGCCATTTCTCCAGTGCACTGACGCGGATCATTATGGATTGATGCGTTTAAACGATCTAAATCAAACCCCGAAGGTCTTCCTGAAAGTGCAAAGCCACTAATGTCAAAACGACATTCCTTAAAACGAGGAAACCACTTTCATGCCGGGCTCTGCCCAAGGGCATTTTGCCCAAACACGGCGCAGGTGTTTCTGGCTGCTTACGCTGCTGTCACCCTTCTACTGAATTCAAACATAAGAAAATGTCGGAAATGTTCCGACTTCGCCACTTGGCACTCCGTTTTCTAGTGTTCACAGCTCCAACCACTGTTTGTAAATGACAATATGTAAATTCAGCTAGGTGAACTACAAAAAAATGACAATCGATGAATGAACCAATAGCCAATACCAACGAGCAAACCAAAAATGCTATGAACTTATGCACCAACCTAATATTACTTAATTTCACATTTCTTGGCATTATAGTGGCTATATTTAAGTACTGCAACTGAAAGATGTTAGAAAATGTCTCCGGGATGAATTATAATTAATAGTAAAGACTGAAACGGGTGAAAATAGACCGCAATAGACGCTAAACGTGAGTGCGGAAAGAAGTCATTTGCGAGATGAAAAATGGTTCAAATGCCTCTGAGCACTATGGGACTTAACTTCTAAGGTCATCCCCTAGAACTTAGAACTACCTAAACCTAACTAACCTAAGGACATCACACACACCCATGACCGAGGCAGGATTCGAACGTGCGACCGTAGCGGTCTCGCGGTTCCAGACTGTAGCGCCTAGAACCGCTCGGCCACCCCGGCCGGCTTGCGAGATGATTGCGAGCTAGTTTTGACGGGCCGGCAACTATGTCAGTATTAAATATTGTCCTACTTAGCACAAATGGATTTGAAATGTAAATTTTCGAATAGTGCTCACCTAACTGGACTCGCGTTTCTCGCGTTGTCAACTATAACAACAAATACAAACCTGCTTCAGCACGTTGCACGTTACTATTTACTGTGTACTAGCACCAGTTGCAGGAGGTTTCCACGCGTCGTCCTCGCATCTGGATGCAATACTGCACTCGTGTGTGGAGTGAGCTACAAATTCCTTAAAACATCCCCGCATCATCTTGTAAATCCTGAGGAGTCTGCAGTTCCCTGCTTCAGCCGTATCTAGAGAAGTGTTGTAGACTCCACTTCTGAGATGACTCCAAACACAAGAATCCAGGGTATTGAGTTCGGGTGATCTTGAAGGTCATCGTGAAGGACCTGCTCGGCCTATACATCTTGCAACATACTGGAGAGTCAGGTGTCGTCTTACGTCAGCAGTGACATTGAAAGTGTTCCACATTCCCCAAACTTGGAATAGTGAGCCCAGTTACAGGGGGCTCAATCGAAAATTCTACATTTCAAATACATTTGTACAAGCAATGACATTATTTGGTACTAATGTTAGTGACGGATCATAACTATTCGAAGTTATGGGGGTAGGGCACAAAAATATTGAAACACCTACAACACATTACTATGACTTACCGGCGGCCACAACACAACGCACCACCAGGTCTGCGCCAGGGACCGCTGCCCGGTTGTGGAGCCTGCAGAGCAGCTCCACCAGAGCTCGTAGCTAGCCCAGGAACTACTTTGCTACGCCAGGCACGTGATCGCAAATAGTTCCGGCACATACATGCGCCAACGGGCTTTATAAGGCGACGCACTGCCGGCAAAAGGATCGACGCACCGCTCAGAATGACACTGAGCTGCCGCCCCGGCAGACACGCCAAGACGGCTCTTCCAGCTGGCCGATCTCTTGGCATAGTCGACGTTGTATAACAGTTTGTGTTCGCTAGCCGTGAAAAGTCTGGTCTTGTTTTATTGTTATTATTATTATTTGTTATTTCGTATTTGTGTCGATACGCAGTTGGGATCGAGTCTGTTGTTCTTTTGGATATTATACAGGGTGAACACAAAGTATTGCCCTGATTATAACAATTTATTACAGAATAACCGTTTGACATAATAATTTACGTTTGATGCCGTTACATAGGTTAGCGTTACTAGTTTTTTTAAGACCACTTACGTTAGTAAACCTTAACGTGTGTTCCCTTGGTAGCTCGGAGAATGTCGAGGCGGTATTCCAGTTCCCCCCAGGTGTTGCATAACATGTGTTCTGTCACTGTACCCACAGCAGTTTGTATTCTAGCCTTGAGTTCGTCGACGTCAGCAACTGGTGTGACGAAGACTCTGTCCTTGATATAGCCCCAGAAAACGGGCGTAATGTCTGGAGAGGGGAGTAATGTCCGGATCGGTGGATTGGAAGAAACGGTCCGACACCCTGCTCACCCCGCTCTCCAGACATTACGCCCCTTGACTTTTTTTTCTGGGGCTATATCAAGGACAGAGTCTTCGTCAGACCAGTTGCTGACGTCGACGAACTCGAGGCTAGGATACGAGCTGCTGTGGGTACTGTGACAGAACACATGTTACGAAACCCTGGGGGGAACTGGTATACCGCCTCGACATTCTCCGAACTACCAAGGGAGCACACGTTGAAGCTTACTAATTTAAGTGGTCTTTAAAAAGGCTAGTAACACTAACCTATGTAACTTATTATGTCAAACGGTTATTCTGTTATAAATTTTTATAATCAGGTTAAGACTTTGTGCTCATCCTGTATAATTGTTTCGTTTTGGTGAGTCCAATAAATTGTTTTCGGACTTGTGTTTTCCGCATTTCTATTCTGCTAGCGCAGATACTTCACCCGGCATGGTTAAATGCAAATCCTGTATGTTTTTCAAAAGAATCTTATACCATCATTCCCTCGTAATAGTGGTAAGTTCAGGTAGTGATGATGGAATTGGATGGCGATTACGTGCCCTTCACTCCAAAGCAGACCACAAAGGCCCAATAATATTGAGATTTGCTAACTGCAGTGGCCAGGGGAGAGGCGACATGTGATCCTCGTAATGAGAAAACCAATCTCGATCGATGGAAGGTGTGTGAACTGGGGCGCTGTCGTCTTGGAACACAGCATCACCATTAGGGGACGAATGTACCTGATCAGCCAAAATTCTCGTATGATCCTCGGCAGAAATGCTACTTCGCAGAATACCACGATATGGGTGCACAAATCATTACCGAACCCCTGTCATGTTTCACTCTATGGTCGTAAAGTGGGCCAAAGTTGGAAACAATGTGAGACAAGACCCATAGGACCAAATGACTTTCTTCCATTGCTCCGTAGTCCAGTTCTTATGGCTATGGCACTACGTCTCCTGTAACGGGCATTTGCAGCACTGATGAGAGGTTTTGGAATTCCAGTTCCTCCCTGCAATTCCCTGCTTATGTATCTCCTTTCATGTTATTTTGCTGCAGACAGGGTTTAAGAGTGGACATTCAGTTCTGGAGTGACTTTCTCAGCTGTCTTCCTCATATTTTTCGTCACAATCCTCTTCAATGACCGTCTGTTATGATCACTCAATACAGACTTCCGCCCGCTTGTGAGGAAGCGGGAAATGTTTCCATTTTCCCTGTATGCAGTATAAATATTTTAAACGGTGTCTCTCGAAACACCAAACATTTCAGTTACCTTGTTCACGGTAGCACTCAGCATATGAGCGCTACTAATTTGCCCACGCCCGGCGTTACTTAGTTCCGACATAATACACTCACAACAACACTGTTCCGACCACGACTTACAGTTGCAACATATTGAGGACACTGCACAGGGCCCATTCGTGTTGAAATACCGGGTGATACAATTAAAGTTCAGATACGTTGGTACAATGTGGGCCGTAATTATCATATGGCAGCGAAACGTGGAAGATATGCTAATGCATTAATAGGGAATTGATTTACGCTGGGAAAAATTAGTTCCAATTTTTGGCCGCCAGGTACAAATCCGGCGCTGTACAGCATCTCGTTGACGTCTCCGGTGCTCATATTCAACACATTGTGTAAGCAGCAATGAATAATAAAACTGACATTATGCCTTCCTCAATTGTCCAATCTTTTCTGCCCATGTCCCGTTCCTATTCCATTATATTTGAAAACATTTCTATTCGTCTTTCTAGCATTGAAAACGCCGGCTTTGCACCTGGCGGCTAAAACTAGAACTAATTTTTTCTATCGTAAATCGATTCCGTATTAACATACTAGAATATATACAAAGTTTCGCTGCCACACTATAACTGCAGTCCACACTGGACCTCAAAGAATAGCTGCACTTTAATTATATCCACCCGGTACAAGAGCGGAACCTGCAGGCTTGGTTAGCACCAGCATTCATGTTCAAATACGCATTTATGGTGGTATTTTGTCTCACTCCTGAGCTAACGGCTCGTTGACGTATCCACGTTTACTGGAACTTTTCTCCTTATGTTAGTAGTAGTAGTAGTAGTAGAGGGGTTTTGGGGGCGCGCGACAGCAAGGTCTTCAGCGCCCGTGCAGTATCATAGTGAGACGGGTGTCAAGAAAAAAAACCCTCAGAACATTGACGTAAAATGGAACATAAAACACGGGGAACAATCATTGAAAAAATGTGCTCACCCACACCGAAGCGTGGGATGAAGCAGGGCGTCAGCAGTAAAACATGGACAACACAGGAAGAAAATGGTAGAGGGAGCTAAAACAATGTAGCACATGGAAGTGGTTGGCTGACCGCAAGGAAAAAAGGGGAGGAGTCAGCCACTCTGCAACACACTAAAACCTCCAGCCTAAAAGCTTAGGCCAGAGTCCAGATACATCACAGAACTTAAAAACCCTAGACACACACGTCTCATCGTCAGCTAAAACACAAGGCAGATCCCCATCAACTTGTGCTTCTGCCCTTGCATCACGGTATAAAATGCAGTCTGTTAAAATGTGCCGGACAGAGATGTGCACACCACAAGCGTCACAAAAGGGAGGATCCTCCCGCCGCAATAAATAGCTATGCGTCACAGGACAGTGCCCAATCCGCAGACGTGTGAGGGCCACCTCTTCCCGCCTGAGCAACCGGCAGGAGGAACGCCACGGCCGAGTGGTTGACTTTACCGACCGCAGTTTATTGGCCGACACCGCCAGCCATTCGTCCTCCCACAACTCCATGCACTTCCTGTGGAGTGCAGCGATGACTGACTGCAAGGGGATAGGACACTGGACCACATCATGCTCTCTGCAGGCCTCCTTGGCAGCCCGGTCAGCCTGTTCATTGCCCCATATGCCGACATGACCAGGCACCCAGCAGAAGGATACCTCTTTACCCCGCTGTTGGAGCAAGTACAGTTGGCTATGTATCAGCTGGACCATCTCTTCAGTCGGGTACAGGTTCTGCAGCGATTGTAAGGCACTAAGAGAATCGGAGCAGAGAAGAAATCGATCGCCCCGAACACGATGCATCTGCTCCAGTGCCGTCAGGATCGCGTGGAGCTCCGCTGCGAAAACGGTATATTCAGCAGGGAGGCGAATCCGGGTGACACGATCAGGGAACACCACAGAACAGCCTAGGGAAGTCTCCTGTTGCGAGCCATCAGTATAAACGACAGTGAAACCGTGATGCACGTCTAAAATGTTAAAAAACAGAGATTGGAACGTAAAATCTGGTGTGCCATCTTTCTTAAAACGAGTCAAATCTAAAATAAATTTGGGACGCCGGAGGAGCCAAGGTGGAGATCTGCTCCAACCGCGACGTAAAACACGAAGACCAGCCACAGACATCGCAGCGAGGCAATCCTGTGCGCGAATCCCATAGGGCTGCGTCGCACGTTGCCGGTTATGAAATAACCGTGCCAGAGGAGGCTTAGCAACGGTATGGCATGCAGGTGTGTACGGTGTGGACAAAGTTTTATACGCCTGGCGTACCGTAAGTAGCCGTCGTCGCATATGAAGTGGCGGTTCACCAGCCTCTGCACAGAGGCTTGGTATGGGGCTAGTGCGGAATGCCCCAGTGGCCAACCGCAGCCCTTCATGGTGGACAACGTCCAAAATCTTTAAGTACGAAGGCCTCGCAGACCCATACACCGTGCACCCATAATCGAGCCGAGATCGCACAAACGCCCTGTAAAACTGGAGCAGACAAGTCCTGTCAGCTCCCCATGTACTGTGGCTAAGACATTTTAAAATGCTTAAAGCCTGAAGCGACCGTCGTTTCAGGTCTTTAAGATGAGGTAACCACGTGAGCCTCGAGTCAAAAATGAGACCCAGAAATCTCACCGTGTCTTTAAAAGAAAGAATAGTGTCCCTCAAGCGCAACTCAGGAAAGGGTAAAATCGAACGAGAACGGTTAAAAAGAACACATACAGACTTCTCGGTGAAAAACTTAAATCCACTCTTCAGCGCCCAGTCATCCAAACGCCTAATCGTAAGTTGCAACTGACGAGTTGTCGTTGCAAGGCTTGAAGAAGAGCAGAACAAAGAAAAATCATCCACAAACAAAGAACACTGGACAGGACTTTTCACCATGGACGTAATGCTATTAATAGCGATGGCAAACAGAGTCACACTTAAAACGCTACCCTGAGGGACACCATTCTCCTGCTCAAAGCGATCAGACAGGACGTCACCAATTCGGTATCTAAAATATCGTGGCGAGAGGAAAGACTGAATAAAAAGAGGAAGACAACCACGAAAACCCCATTCGTGTAGCTGCTCCAGGATGAGACGCCGCCAAGTGGTATCGTAGGCCTTCTCGATGTCGAAAAATACACCTATAAGGTGATGACGGCGTAGGAAAGCTTGTTGGATAGCCGCCTCCAGGAGGGCAAGGTTATCGAAGGTGGAACGAAACCTCCTGAACCCACACTGAAAGCGACTAAGTAGTTGCCGGGATTCTAACATCCAGACAAGGCGGCGGTTGACCATCCGCTCCAAGGTCTTCCCTATGCAACTAGTGAGGGCAATACTACGGTAGATACTTGGGCTCGAGCGGTCTTTCCCAGGTTTTAAAAAAGGGATTAAAACTGCCTCACGCCATGCGTCAGGAAAGTGACCCGACGCCCAAATGGCATTAAAAAGTGCGAGGAGGATTTCTTTGTTGCGCATTGTGAGGTGCCATAGCATACTGTAATGGATCCTGTCGTGACCAGGGGAAGTGTCACGAGCTCCAGACAATGCAGAATCCAGCTCCCACATAGAAAAAGGGCAGTTGTAAACTTCATGAGAGGTGGGCTGGAAGTTCAGACTACACCTCTCAGCAACCGCTCTATGGCGCTGGAAACCGGGATCCTGACTGGTTGTGGCAGTAACTGTCGCAAAATAGGCTGCCATAGTCTGGGCAATGTCCCGCGGATCTGTGTGGAGAGTGCCGTTATTCAGTACAGCAGCTATGGGGCACCTCCCTCCTCTGCCAGAAATTTTCTCCTTATGTTATCGTATGCTTTAACATAAATAAATGTTGTGGGAAAGGCGAACCAAAGACTGAATTTTATTATTTCTCCTCCGAATTCAAAAATATTTTGTTGATCCATGATATAAGGGGAAAAATGACCAACGTGATTAAATAAGAGAAAGATTTAGGTGTTCATTTTTCCCATGTGATTTTCGATAGTGGAAAGGTCAAGAGATAACATGATAATATTTCCACTGCCTGCCACTTAAGTGTGACTAACAGAGCAGTCATACAGATGATATTTAGCTGTGTCGGTTGTCACTGTTATGATACACTCAAATAAGCTATTCCAGAAATTTGTTGCGTGCATGAACCATGGCACATTCTGCAGCAGCATCTTGAAGGTAGATACCATTACCTTGCAATGAAAGATGAGTATCGGACACAAACACAACAAACATCATGTGTATAAGAAGGAAGCGTAACAGGACTACTGTTGTACTCACCGTACATACACGATTTATCAGATAAGGTCAGCAGCGTTTCCTGACTATGCTGATGAGCACAAATGATTTCCATCCCTTGATGAATTCAGCAAAACGTGAAGTAGACAGCAAAGATTTTCCACGTAGTATACAGACTGACAACTGTCTTTTAAGATGTGTAATTGCTTGTGAATAACAAAAGAGCCATATCGGAATCAGTTAAATAACCTGAGCCGAAATTCAGAAGCAATTCGTCTCAGTTACACACAGGAGGATAATGCCACAGCTTACGAGATGACCGAAGTCGTAGGATACCATTTCAAGTCAATGATCTGTTCAGTTGGACCAGAGGACCCAATCCGTTCCCTGTACACACAGCCCACACCATTATGGAACTACCACCAGCTTTCACAGTGCCTAATATCGTGTCGGACACCCACATACCGGGTGTAATGCTGAAACTCGACGTGGCACGGACTCAATAAGTCGTTGGAAGTTGCCTGCGGAAATGTCCAGCCATGCTGCGTCTATAACCGTCCATAATTCCGAAGTGTGGCCGGAGCAGGATTTTGTGCACGAACTGCCCTCTAGATTATGTCCCATAATTGTTCGATGGGATACATATCGGGAGACCTGTGTGGCCAAATCATTCGCTCGAATAGTCAAGAATGTTCTTGAAACCAATGGCGAACACTTGTGGCCCGGTGACATAGCCCAGTGTCGTACATAAGAATTCTATCGTTGTTTGGGAACATGGGGGCCAGGAATGGCTCAAAATGGTCTACAAGTAGCCGAACACAACCATTTCAAGTTAATGATCGGTTCAGTTGGACCAGAGGACCCCATCCGTTCCATGTGAACACAGCCCACACAATCATGGAACCACCACCAGCTTGCACAGTGTCTTATTGACAACTTGGGTCCATGGCTTCGTGGAGTCCGTGCCACAGTCTAATCCCACCATCAGGTCTTACCACCTGAAATCGGACCTCATCTGACCAGGCTGCTGTTTTGCAATCGAGAAGAGGAGCTGCAAGTGATGTCGTGTTGTCCGCATAGGCACTCGCGTCAGTCGAGTCCTGCCATAGCCCATTAAGGATAGATTTTGCAGCACTGTCCTAGCGGATACATTCGTCGTACGTTCCACATTGATTTATGGAGTTATTTCACCCAGTGAAGCTGATGTTTTAGCACGCAAACACCGCTGCTCTCGGTCGTTAAGTGAAGGTCGCCGGCTATTGTCTTGTCTGTGGTGAGAGGCATATTTCATATTCTCAGCACATTCTTGACACTGTGGGTCGCGGAATGTTGATTCCCCCCAACGATATCAGAAATGGAAAGTCCTATGCGTCTAGCTGCAACTACCATTCCGCGTTCAAAGTCTGCCAATGCGACTGCTACGGTGGCAGGTTCGAATCCTGCCTCGGGCATGGATGTGTGTGATGTCCTTAGGTTAGTTAGGTTTAAGTAGTTCTAAGTTCTATGGGACTGATGACCTCAGATGTTAAGTCCCATAGGGCTCAGAGCCATTTGAACCATTTTTTTCTGCCAATGCACTGCACTTTTATACCTTGTGTAGGCGATACTACCCCCATCGGTAAATGTGCATATCGCTGTCTCATGACTCTTGACAGATCATTGTAGAGCAAAATTAATGGGACAGACACGAAAAAATTCTAATAGGGAAGTGAAAGAAAGGCACAGGTTTGCTGGCATTAATCTCAGGTGTATAAGGCTAGAGAAACTGCACCAGATACTTTGGTTGAGGTACAAATTTGTTATCGTCGATATACCGGGTGATCAAAAAGTCAGTATAAATTTGAAAACTTAATAAACCACGGAATAATGTAGATAGAGAGGTAAAAATTGACACACATGCTTGGAATGATATGCGGTTTTATTAGAACCAAAAGAAAACAAAGTTCACAAAATATCGGACAGATGCGCGTCGTTTGGTGATGATCGTGTGCTCAGCCGCCACTTTCGTCGAGCTTGGCTTCCCTTGTCCCCAGACCTTAGTCCGTGCGATTATTGGCTTCGGGGTTACCTGAAGTCGCAAGTGTATCGTGATCGACCGACATGTCTAGGGATGCTGAAACACAACATCCGACGCCAATGCCTCACCATAACTCCGGACATGCTTTACAGTGCTGTTCACAACATTATTCCTCGTTTAGAGCTATTGTTGATAAATGGTGGTGGACATATTGAGCATTTCCTGTAAAGAACATCATCTTTGCTTTGTCTTTCTTTGTTATGCTAATTATTGCTATTCTGATCAAATGAAGCGCCATCTGTCAGACATTTTTTGAACTTGTGTATTTTTGTTGTTGTTGTTGTTGTAATAAAGCCCCATGTCATTCCAAGCATGTGTGTCAATTTGTACCTCTCTATCTACATTATTCCGTGATTTATTCAATTTTAAAATTTATACCGACTTTTTGATCACCCGGTATTTTGGCACTTCAAGTGTTTCGCTTCACACTTCGTTTCGCTATTACGAGGGCTGTACAGAAAGTAAGTTACGATTGATCGCGAAATGAAAATCAGAGTGAAAATCAGAAATGTTTCATTTGTAACAGCTAGCTACACCTTTCAACTACTTCTCTACGTAGTCGCCGTTCTGACTCAGACATTTGTCGTAGCGCTGTACCAACTTTCCAATACCCTCATCATAGAAGGCAGCCGCCAGTGCTTTCCGCCAATTGTCTACGCTGGCGTAAAGCTCGTTGTCTGTGCCAAAATATTGTCTTCGTAGCCAGCGGTTCGTTTGAGCAGAGATGAAACTCAGTGGGAGACAATTACGGGCTGTATTGTGGGTAACCAAACATTTCCAATTGAAACGATGCAGGAACATCTCCATTGCCCCTGCAGAATGAGGCTGAGAATTGTCTTGAAGAAGAAGCCGCACGACAGTTATGTAATGTTGGTTGGATAGCTTCAGGGGAAAATTCTCACCAGGCCCTCGTACTTGGCGGGAGACACCATTTTCTGTAACATCTTTACGCGCTCACTAAGAGCTCAGGACTGAAAAGAGCGACATAATTCTACCTAGAGTCATACTAGAGACACTGCCGAACACATCTTTATCGGATTTTCATAGTCGTTTCCGTTTCGCGACCGATCGTAACTTACTTTATGGACAGCCCTCGTAGAATAAATTAATGTCCGATACTGACGCTTGGACTCGTTCGCTGAGTGCCACTGATGTACAAAGCAGTTACTATCCAACGTTTCCGGCGTGCTCATCTCTTTCCCGTAGGGACAGCTGCAGTTTCCGACCGACGTTTACAAATATTTGGCCAAAACACTCTGATCCATTTCGTACTTTTTCGCGCCCAGAATAGCGTCCAGTAAGTAATTAAACAGCACTCCAATCTCTCTGACTGCACCAGCCGGTGGTCACTCCGAAGTTCGGAGGTAATACAGAAAATAGGAAGAAGGAAAACGGATACGCGAGGAGCGGCAAACGCGTTGGCGATGGCACATCCCATATTTGTGATTAACATAAAAGAGAGCGCGGTATCTGGCGCGGCACACTTTTCATTATCCCCGGGACGGTCTGTGCTGGTGCGGTGTCGGACGCGGTCGGGTCGCCGCCGCCTGACGGCCAGGCACAGGGCGCAGCTGTCAGGACGTCACGTCGCGGTGGCGGCGGAGCCGGTGCGCCGGATATGAATCCCATTTGGGGTGGCGAGAACGTGCCCACGGCGCCAGCTGCCGCACGGCGCGGCGCGGTCGGCGGCCCGATGCTGCGTCTGCGATAACACGCACAGCCCAGCCAACGTTTCCTCTGGGGAGCGCCTCTATGAACACGAACCCGTTTCCGAGAGCGCACGGCTTACCTCTTACCGGGGTGGTAAGGGTGGACCGTGGCAATTCGATTATCTCCACCAGCTGGTGTTACGTATAATCATAGAGCCGGCATTCCATCAACCAGGCCCTGCACACAGTTAACACCACAAAACAGAAATACGCCATGGCAATAGGGATTGGCATTGCCGGAGCATTTGATAATCTTTGGTGGCCAGCACTGTTTCAGAGGCTAAGACATCTGGACGTACCGCAATCACTGTACAACAGTTTTCTAGACTACTGTAAAGAACGAGTAGTCGAATGGCAGATGGACAGCCGGAAAGTAATTAAAAGAATTACCAAAGGCTGTCCTCGAGGGTCGATCTGCGGCCCCATCTTCTGGGACATAACAATCGAACCCCTCCTACAGCTTCTGGATGGGGATGACAGGTCAGACGGAATTGTCGCCTACGCAGATGACCTATTAGTTGTAGTCACTGCAAACAACAGAGCCCAGTTAGAAGAGAAAGCCAGTGGATTACTACAAACAATTACTCAGTGGTGTCACAACAACAAACTCAGGATAACCGAAAACAAAACAACATACAATTTACTGAAAGGATCACTCCAAAGGAATCCTTCGGTTAAAATTGGGGACACAAACATCAAACGAGCACGCATTACGCGCTATCTTGGGGTACACATAGATGAAAAATTGAATTTCCACGAACACATAAGGCTAACAACAGACAAAGCAGAAAAAATACTCCACAAACTGGTGAGGCTAAATTCAAAACAGTACAGACTACGTCTACCAGTCATACGTACATAACACTGTGCGCTCTTCGAATCAGTACTCAGCTTTGCAGCTAGCACGTGGGCATACAGACTGAACGTGGTCACCAACAAAGCATCCGTCAGACGAGGGCAGAGAAGTGTCCTACTTAGGCTATCTGGAGCCTTCGGTACCACCTCAGCGGATGCACTGTGTCTGGTGCTCGGAATATGCCCCATAGATATCACGATCAAATACAGAGCTGCAAGGTAGTGGTTAAAGGTGGGGAGACTAGGTAAGGTACACACAATAACCGGCGTGCCCATAGAGACGATACGTCACCTTAAAAGTTGGAATTTGGATACATGGCAATGTGAGTGGGATGTAAATGATAAGGGACGTAGACTGCACGGCTTCCTCCCTGACATAAGGGAGCGGTTGGGAATGAGACATATCGATCCCAGCCGCGGTATGGTACATTTCTTAACCGGGCACGGACCTTATCCCACGCACTTAAACCGCGTGAGTCTGAGGCAGACACCTACATGCACATGCGGGGAAGAAGGTTCCCCAGAACACACTGTCTTTTTCTGCGGGCAATACGCGAACAATAGACATACACTACACTTAGATTACACAGATACAGACCTAGATATATACACAGCAATAAGAGACGAAGAACAATGGCCACAATTAAACGCACTGACCAACAGTATTTCAAAAACAACTCATGAGGAGTATATGCGGACACGACATCACAGACATGCCTATGTGCAGCGTAACAGAAACCTCCAGAGGATGGACAGCTATACCCACAGTGACAGCGAAAATAGTGAAAATGAGGAGGAACAGGAGGAGGAAGCTGAGATGTGACAGTAAATAAGCAAATTTCTGGCAATCTAGCCAAGAAAACACCAAATGCTGTACATAGATGCGCACCTAAAGTAGATAATACATAGGATTAGTAACAAATAGGATAACCAACATTATTTCTCTAGTAATGACCATTTGTGTATGTGTGTGTGACTGGCGGTCAACGGCTCGAAGAAACCATTCCGAGGTATTCACCGTCAGTCACACTCGGTGATGGTACTAACAAATCTCTCATCTATCCTATCTTCTTTTTATATTCTTCTTAAAAAACAACAAAATTTTATTTATATTTCAACCTTAAATTGTTGTTATTTTGAAAAGTATCATTCTCTCTAAAAGTTGCAGATACAACAAATGGAAACAAAACTGTAAAAAGATGAAAATCGAAAATTGTAAGATGTACCACCTGTTTTAAACATCAGGTAACAGGTCTGTAATTTGGCAATTAATAAATAAAAATAAATAAATAAATAAATAAAAAATTCCATTCCTTACTCAAAGAACCATATTCTTGTTACTATTCACCCAGAAAATATTAGATACAGGCTCCCAGGTAGATGCCACTTTCCTTGACTTCCGGAAGGCGTTCGATACAGTTCCGCACTGTCGCCTGATAAAGTAAGAGCCTACGGAATATCAGACCAGCTGTGGGGCTGGATTGAAGAGTTTTTAGCAAACAGAACACAGCATGTTGTTCTCAATGGAGAGACGTCTACAGACGTTAAAGTAACCTCTGGCGTGCCACAGGGGAGTGTTATGGGATCATAGCTTTTCACGATATACAGGTGTTACAAAAAGGTACGGCTAAGCTTTCAGGAAACATTCCTCGCACACAAATAAAGAAAAGATCTTATGTGGACATGTGTCCAGAAACGCTTAATTTCCCTGTTAGAGCTCATTTTAGTTTCGTTCTTCCACCTACGCTCAATGGAGCACGTTATCATGATTTCATACGGGATACTCTACCTGTGCTGCTAGAACATGTGCCTTTACAAGTACGACACAACATGTGGTTCATGCACGATGGAGCTCCTGCACATTTCAGTCGAAGTGTTCGTACGCTTCTCAACAACAGATTCGGTGACCGATGGATTGGTAGAGGCGGACCAATTCCATGGCCTCCACGCTCTCATGACCTCAACCCTCTTGACTTTCATTTATGGGGGTATTTGAAAGCTCTTGTCTACGCAACCCCGGTCCCAAATGTAGAGACTCTTCGTGCTCGTATTGTGGACGGCTGTGATACAATACACCATTCTCCAGGACTGCATCAGCGCATCAGGGATTCCATGCGACGGAGGGTGGATGCATGTATCCTTGCTAACGGAGGACATTTTGAACATTTCCTGTAACAAAGGGTTTGACGTCACGCTGGTACGTTCTGTTGCTGTGTGTTTCCATTCCATGATTATTGTGATTTAAAGAGAAGTAATAAATTGAGCTCTAACATGGAAATTAAGCGTTTCCGGACACATGTCCACATAACATATTTTCTTTCTTTGTGTGTGAGGAATGTTTCCTGAAAGTTTGGCCGTCCCTTTTTATAACTGCCTGTATATATATTACCTAGTAGATAGTGTCAGAAGTTCCATGCGGATTTTCGCGGATGATGCTGCACTATACAGAGAAGTTGCAGCATTAGAAAATCGTAGCGGAATGCAGGAAGATCTGCAGCGGATAGGCACTTGGTGCAGGGAGTGGCAACTGACCTTTAACATCGACAAAAGTAATGTATTGCGAATACATAGAAAGAAGCATCCTTTATTGTATGATTATATGATAGCGGAACAAACACTGGTAGCAGTTACTTCTGTAAAATATCTGGGAGTATGCGTACGGAATGATTTGAAGTGGAATGATCATATAAAATTAATTGTTGGTAAGGCGGGTGCCAGGTTGAGATTCATTGAGAGAGTCCTTAGAAAATGTAGTCCATCAACAAACGAGGTGGCTTACAAAACACTCGATCGACCTATACTTGAGCATTGCTCATCAGTGTGGGATGCGTACCAGGTCGGGATTACAGAGGGGATAGAGAAGATCCAAAGAAGAGCGGCGCGTTTCGCCACGGGGTTATTTGGTAAGCGTGATTTCGTTACGGGAATGTTTAGCAAACTCATGTGGTAGCCTCTGCAAGATAGGCGCTCTTCATCGCGGTGCAGCTTGCTGTCCAGGTTTCGAGAGGGTGCGTTTCTGAATGAGGTATCGAATATATTGCTTCCCCCTACTTATACCTCCGGAGGAGATCACGAATTCGAGCGCGCACAGAGGCTTTCCGGCAGTCGTTCTTCCCACGAACCATACGCGACTGGAACAGGAAAGGGAGGTAATGACAGTGGCACGTAAAGTGCCCTCCGCCACATACCGTTGGGTGGCTTGCGGAGTATAAATGTAGATCTAGATGTAGATGTATAAAGTAGTGGAATAAATTATTTCTATGCTGCCGTATATGAAAGACTACATCTTTCTGGGACGTTTTATGCAAATGATTTTTACTTAAACAGGGTGATTCCGTGAAATTGTTACGAGCTTTCAGGGATGATGCAGATGGGTAAATGTATTAATCTGAGGTAAGGCCCCTTAGTCCGAAAACAACATAATCGTAAGTTATAAGCAAAAATCGTTCAAATTCATATGACAGTGGACCTCTCGAACTACACTACTGGCCATTAAAATTGCTACACCAAGAAGATGACGTGCTACAGACGCGAAATTTAACCGACAGGAAGAAGATGCCGTGACTTGCAAATGATCAGCTTTTTAGAGCATTCACACAAGCTTGGCGAAGATGACGACACCTACAATTTGCTGACGTGAGGAAAGTTTGCAATCGATTTCTCATACACAAACAGCAGTTGACCGGCGTTGCCTGGTGAAACGTTGATGTGATGCCTCATATAAGGAGGAGAAATGCGTACCATCACGTTTCCGACTTTCATAAAGGTCGGATTGTAGCCTATCGCGATTGCGGTTAATCGTATCGCGACATTGCTGCTCGCGTTGGTTGAGATCCAATGACTGTTAGCAGAATATGGAATCGGTGGGTTCAGGAGGGTAATACGGAACGCCGTGCTGGATCCCAACGGCCTCGTATCACTAGCAGTCGAAATGACAGGCATCTTATCCGCATGGCTGTAACTGATCGTGCAGCCACATCTCGATCCCTGAGCCAACAGATGGGGTCGTTTGCAGCAGCATGGACCATCAGATCTGAGACCAGGGCTGCGGTTACCCTTGATGTTGCATCACAGACAGGAGCGCCTGCGATGGTGTACTCAACGACGAACCTGAGTGCAAGAATGGCAAAACGTCATTTTTTCGGATGAATCCAGGTTCTGTTTACAGCATCATGATGATCGCATCCGTGTTTGGCGACATCGCGGTGAACGCACATTGGATGCCTGTATTCGTCATCGCCATACTGGCGTATCACCCGGCGTGATGGTATGGGGTGCCATTGGTTATACGTCTCGGTCACCTCTTGTTCGCACTGACGGCACTTTGAACAGTGGACGTTACCTTTCAGATGTGTTACGACCCGTGGCTCTATCCTTCATTCGATCCCTGCGAAAGCCTACATTGCAGCATGATAATGCATGACCGCAAGTTGCAGGTGCTGTACGGGCCTGTCTGGATACAGAAAATGTTCGACTGCTGCCCTGGCTAGCACATTCTCCAGATCTCTCACCAACTGAAAACGTCTGGTCAATGGTAGCCGAGCAACTGGCTCGTAACAATACGCCAGTCACTACTCTTGATGAATTGCGGTATCGTGTTGAAGCTGCATGGGCAGCTGTACGTGTACACGCCATCCAAGCTCTGTTTGATTCGATGGCCACACGTATCAAGGCCGTTACTACGGCCAGAGGTGGTTGTTCTGGGTACTGACTTCTCAGGATCTATGCACCCAAATTGCGTGAAACTGTAATCTCATGTCAGTTCTAGTATAATATATTTGTCCAATGAATACCCGTTTATCATCTGCATTTCTTCTTGGTGCAGCTATTTTAATGGCCAGCAGTGTATTTGCTTTCCGCTGTTTGAGAGGTGATAGTATGGACAAAAAAAGGACAAAAAACATGTATTCTAAACTGCATTCCGTAAGTACTATGGACCGCCTGTGCGTGAACAGGCCGACTTACATTATAGTTGGAATCCGCCACGTGCAGGACCAGGGGGAGCGGGGTAAAATAACACCGAATCTTGACATGCACCAAACATGACATGGGCTAGAACCTTAGCTTGTAGGACTTAGAATTACGAAATTAAAACAGGCACCTGCAGCGATTATACATCATTGGCCTTCCTAGTGTCAGGGGCACGCTCATCGAGGTTAACTCGATGAGAAAGGCTGTGTAGCAGGTTTATATACTTGCTGACATACTTGGGGCGCTGCAGGCAGTCGTGCTTAGACAATAGTATCTATCATAAAGTAGAGTTTCAACAGTAAGATAGGTGACCATTGTAAATCTGTACTGGCTGTAGTTCACTTGCTAACATGTAAACTACCTGCAATTATAATAATATGCAACATCTAAGAACCCACTAATCATATAAGGTGGTCGGTTACATTGTATCATTATAATGGTTTTGTGAATAAAGAATTTTTTAAAAAATCTCGTAAATATGCGTTTTAGAACACATATTAACTACACTTTTTTTTGTCTGTACTACCAGCTTTCAAAATGTGGAAAGCAAAGAGCTTAGAGCTTGCGGTAAAAGAGATGCACTGTCAGAGATATCAGAACAATTTTCGCTTATAATTTCCGACACGGGCGTTTCATAAACAGCGTCCCCAACCTCACACTGATACATTTAACCCTTGCCCATCACCCCTGAAGATTTATAACGTCATCAAGGAATCACCCTACGTAAGGACAGATGTAGTATGTGACATAATGCGAAGAAAATAGACAAGGCGAAGTACGAGGACTATTCAGAAAATAAGGTCCGATAGGGCCCAAAATGGAAACCACAGTGAAAATCCGATAAAGATTTGCACAGATGCGTTGGACAGTGCCAGTCAATCGCGTCACGTCGCTCTTTCCAGTTCTGACCGCACAGTGAGCACATGAAGATCCGAGAAAATAGTGTCTCCCACCAAGTATGAGTGCCCCTTGAGAGATTTCGGCTGATTTCATGCAGCCCTCATAACACAACTGTCATACGGTTCCTTCTTCATGACAGTCCTCGGCCGCACTCTGCAGGGGCAATGAAGATGCGTTTTCGAGGTGATTTGATCACTCAAAATACAGCCTGTAACTGGATGCCCCTGAGTTTCATCTCTGCTCACATGAACGGCTGGCTTTGAAGATAACTTTCTGACACAGACAACGAGCTGTAGTCAAGTGTACACAATTGGCAGAAAGCACAGCCAGATGACTACACTCCTGGAAATGGAAAAAAGAACACATTGACACCGGTGTGTCAGACCCATCATACTTGCTCCGGACACTGCGAGAGGGCTGTACAAGCAATGATCACACGCACGGCACAGCGGACACACCAGGAACCGCGGTGTTGGCCGTCGAATGGCGCTAGCTGCGCAGCATTTGTGCACCGCCTCCGTCAGTGTCAGCCAGTTTGCCGTGGCATACGGAGCTCCATCGCAGTCTTTAACACTGGTAGCATGCCGCGACAGCGTGGACGTGAACCGTATGTGCAGTTGACGGACTTTGAGCGAGGGCGTATAGTGGGCATGCGGGAGGCCGGGTGGACGTACCGCCGAATTGCTCAACACGTGGGGCGTGAGGTCTCCACAGTACATCGATGTTGTCGCCAGTGGTCGGCGGAAGGTGCACGTGCCCGTCGACCTGGGACCGGACCGCAGCGACGCACGGATGCACGCCAAGACCGTAGGATCCTACGCAGTGCCGTAGGGGACCACACCGCCACTTCCCAGCAAATTAGGGACACTGTTGCTCCTGGGGTATCGGCGAGAACCATTCGCAACCGTCTCCATGAAGCTGGGCTACGGTCCCGCACACCGTTAGGCCGTCTTCCGCTCACGCCCCAACATCGTGCAGCCCGCCTCCAGTGGTGTAGCGACAGGCGTGAATGGAGGGACGAATGGAGACGTGTCGTCTTCAGCGATGAGAGTCGCTTCTGCCTTGGTGCCAATGATGGTCGTATGCGTGTTTGGCGCCGTGCAGGTGAGCACCACAATCAGGACTGCATACGACCGAGGCACACAGGGCCAACACCCGGCATCATGGTGTGGGGAGCGATCTCCTACACTGGCCGTACACCACTGGTGATCGTCGAGGGGACACTGAATAGTGCACGGTACATCCAAACCGTCATCGAACCCATCGTTCTACCATTCCTAGACCGGCAAGGGAACTTGCTGTTCCAACAGGACAATGCACGTCCGCATGTATCCCGTGCCACCCAACGTGCTCTAGAAGGTGTAAGTCAACTACCCTGACCAGCAAGATCTCCGGATCTGTCCCCCATTGAGCATGTTTGGGACTGGATGAAGCGTCGTCTCACGCTGTCTGCACGTCCAGCACGAACGCTGGTCCAACTGAGGCGCCAGGTGGAAATGGCATGGCAAGCCGTTCCACAGGACTACATCCAGCATCTCTACGATCGTCTCCATGGGAGAATAGCAGCCTGCATTGCTGCGAAAGGTGGATATACACTGTACTAGTGCCGACATTGTGCATGCTCTGTTGCCTGTGTCTATGTGCCTGTGGTTCTGTCAGTGTGATCATGTGATGTATCTGACCCCAGGAATGTGTCAATAAAGTTTCCCCTTCCTGGGACAATGAATTCACGGTGTTCTTATTTCAATTTCTAGGAGTGTATTATGAAGAGGGTGCTGGAAAGCTGGTACAACTCTGGGACAAATTTGTAAGTCGGAGCGACGATTATGTAAAGTAGCTGGAAGGTATAGCTAACTGTACCAAATAAAACATTTTTGATTTTCACATGGTTTTCATTTTGTGACCGATCGGACCTTATTTGTGGCGCAGTGGCTAGCACACTGGACTCGCATTCGGGAGGACGACGGTTCAATCCCGCGTCCGGCCATCCTGATTTAGGTTTTCCGTGATTTCCCTAAATCGCTCCAGGCTAATGCCGGGATGGTTCCTGTTGTGTACATAGTACATAGTTCCGCGTAGTCAGCGCGAACACAACTTTCCCACTACAGCGCGCCCCGCTAAGCACAACAGCGCAGGCGCAGCGCTCGTCCGTCTCCGCACTATCAGATGGCGCTGCCATAGAGACGGACCAAATACTGCTTCCGCCGATCCTCGTATCAATATGTAACGCAGCCAATGAGATTGCTGCTAATGTAGAACCTTTTCTCCTCGCGGATCACACTCGCGCAGTGATACATGAACGCGCGAGGTATTATAACGAGTCTACAGACCTCCGATTAGTCAGTCTGCATTTGTCTGCACCAGTCTGTACCAGTCTGCATTAGTCTGTACGAGTTCTACATTTGTCTGTACCAGTCTATAGTCAAGTTTCAGTCGGCGCCTAATAAGATTGTCATATTCCTGTACATAGCCATGAAGATAAATGTATAGACACTTTGTCAAGTATCAGAGATATGTGAGAATAAGATTAACGTACCAAGACCAAAGGAACTTCAGATTGTCAATTGTAAACAACATCCAGAATCAAGTTACACAATATCTATGCTTTTTATTATTTTAATAAATGTGTGTGAAAATTAATCAAGTTCTGTCTAAAGTTGGTCACCGCCAATCTGCTACTCTAAGTGTGCAAGTGGCATTTCTATCGTCTGACCTAACGACAGAAGATAAACACGTCACGATAAGACCATGAGACATATTGCTGACACTCGCCTACTTCGTTAGAGCGACAAGTCAAATAATCTGATGGTATGCGTACTGAAGGTCTTACAGCACGCACACCACAGTTCCTTTGAAAGGGCACGGCCGACTTCCTTCCCTGTCCTTCCCTAATCCGATGATGCCGATGACCTCGCTGTCTGGTCTCCTCCCCCTAACAATCCAAAATCCTTGTTTTCGGAATGGTTCTCGTAGAACACTTCTCAGTCTTTGTTTATATGAAAAAAATTTGCACAAAAGCTGGCTTAATAACTGCAAATGCGTATTTATTACTTTTTTTCCCACTTAATGAACTGACAACAACTCCACTATATAAACACGACCTCCGTGAAGTTTGTCTACTCACATACGAGAAATGGGCAGGAAATGCTAAGGAGCTATAATCTGCCCGTTAACTGAAATGGGATAAGCGCTCTCGGTGGGGAAAGTTTCCTTTCCCACAAAAAAGCTGATTAAGAATAAATTTTTACTCTAGCTATGTACAAAGGTGTCTAGAGATTTACGTGGTATCTGTCCAATTGCGTTTCTTTCATTAGTATTACTATTTATTCATATCAGTAGTCTTTGTATGGCTATCTCACTTTGTGGCAAATAAGCACCCTCTAGCACGCCTGTGCACTGCGTCTTGAATGATTCATAACACATTAACTGAATTCGCAATTGCGAATAAGGACTATCATCAGCTGTAGAATGGAATGACAATGATGGTAGTCCTTATTCGCAACTGCGAATTCATTTGATGTATTTAGTTAACGGCTGTGGTGGCCGCAATACCTGTTCCTTTGGATATGGGTACCTATCCAAACGAACTTTGCATCGTAGTCCGAACAACACAGGCACTATAGTATCGTAATGATTCGGAAGGCGAACTGTGTAGGGATGGTTATTACTTTTTGGAACACCCTGTAGTTAGTGCCCGTAAAATAGTGGGAGACAGCGGGGATTCCCCTGCACACTATTCAGTTTGCAGACCTACGAAGGGGGGAAGTGCATGGACACAATATGGTGAGCTGTCTCCCCTTCACCCTCCTCACCACCACCACCACCACCACCACCACCAGCACCAGCATGTTACACCCCGTCTACTGCACTTAGATGTGGTACACACATTTAATATTTGTTCTTAACCCACTTCATTTGACAGAAAACATTAACTTTACACCATTAAAACAGAAATCTGCGATTTTTCCTTCCCTGAAACGCGAAAGTCATTATTTGTAGTGAAAAATTGAGTAGGGCCTTTGTTGTAGGAAATTTAATGTAGTTTAATTTTGTACTGGGAAGCGTTTTCGCTAGAAGCCGCAGTCTTCGTGTTACTTAAGGGAAAAAACTGTGACCTTTAACTTTACCCCCTCGCCCCTAAGCCCCAAGCTCGCTCACATTCCACCGGTTTGGATTTTTAATTTTTAGTATGTTGTTCGGAGCACTCCCTCCTGACACTGAATAAAAATTTGCAACTACACGAATTTTTCCTCTAATTTTTCCTTCGTTGACTGTACTAGACGCTTTGGCTTGCGTCGTTTATTTTTTTCAGTGTCAGTGTTTTAACCGCATGATGTTAATCTCATGCTGTAAACCTTTGCAGAGAACCTTTCGTGCTAAATGCAGTATTCAGATTTCTATTTTTCATAATCCATCTGCAGAAAACATCTTTACAGAGAGCAACTGGTACAAGCAAGTTTGACCTGTCGTTTTCTGTCAACGTAAAGTTTCTGTGGTTTCCATACCTTCACACAGAATACTAAGGAGAGGTCCGTTTGCAATTGATGACTCTTTGTGATATGATGACACGAATACACTACGTCGAAGATTTGTCAAGCAAGAATTTTTGAGGTCACCGAGTTTGCACGATAAAGTCACTTATACTACAATTGGTTCTGTTTTTGTTGATAGGCTTATCAATATCTTCTTAGACGTAAGTTCTCATCAGCATTTCGACTTTATGTCACCGTGTTGAGCCGACAGTGGAATACCTGGGGGTGTTCGCGTATTAATAGGCCGCGAGCAAGCAACAAAAAAAGTACACTACTTGGCATTACAGTATATTGTTATTAACTTCTTCAAAAAGAAAACGCCTAGTACCACAATTTCAGGATTTTGGGACACACGACGCCCTCACTTCGAAACGCATCCTAAAATGTAATGTCCAGAAACTAACAAATACTAACCGAAACATTTTATGCATTATTAGCAGTATAAATTGTTGACAGAAAAGGTCAGTAAGCACCTACTTGGGATTTATGTCGTCTGCAACGTTCCGCAGGAGTCAAGAAAAGCCGGCCGCTGTGACCGAGCGGTTCTAGCCGCTTCAGTCCGGAACCGCGATGCTGCTACTGTCGCAGGCTCGAATCCTGCCTCGGCCATGGATGTGTGTGATGTCCTTAGGTTAGTTAGGTTTGAGTAGTTCTACATCTAGGGTACTGACGACCTCAGATGTTAAGTCCCATAGTGCTTAGAGCCATTTTAACCATTTTTTAAGCCAAGAAAAGGTATGTAGTGCAACCCTCTGATACTCTTTGAAACCTTGGTCTTCTGATAGAATTACATTTTTCTTGAGACATATGAGTCTCAATTTTATCTACTAATCTTTGTCTTCTGCTTCGTTTCTCTGCATATTATTATAAAAAGTTTGGAAAATATAAATTTTTGGGCCCAAGACAGTCAGCAATGCTAAAAACGAAAATGCGTTTGCAATGCGCGATGCAGAAAGTGCTGAAGTCTTTGTGTTCTTTATTCAAAGTTATTTTTTTCTTTTTTATTTATACAGTACTTTTTGCTACAAATATGGACTACAGTAGTACTTATCACAAAAAATAATTTTTCGGTCTTATCCCTTAAAATATGAAATAATAAATGTTTCTCCACCTGCTACAGCCTATCATCACCAGAATTGGTGAGGCTTCCGGTATCATCTTCGAATTCTTTTTCCGAACCTTCTGTAAAAATATATTTATAAATTAATAATGAAATTAACAAACAAATATTCATAACTTTATTATGTTAACCTATATACCTACTGGTTGATCCGGTTGAATGACAATATCATTTAATGACGTCAGTTTTTGGTCCCCATAAAACGATTGTCATTCATATAAATCATTAACTTCTTGCCATCCTTTGTTCACAGGTGATTCAAGTGTTGGTGTTTTCAGATTAGCATTTCTCCATGTATAGCATATATATGCATCTCTTTCAATATTTTCGGTATTCTAGGTGAGTTCTTTCCGGCATGGTGGAAAATACGAGGCATCAACATCGTTGACTGTAATTTTGAGCCGGCCGGTGTGGCCGTGCGGTTCTAGGCGCTTCAGTCTGGAACCGCGTGACCGCTACGGTCGCAGGTTCGAATCCTGCCTCGGGCATGGATGTGTGTTATGTCCTTAGGTTGGTTAGGTTTAAGTAGTTCTAAGTTCTAGGGGACTGATGACCACGGATGTTAAGTCCCATAGTGCTCCGAGCCATTTGAACCATTTTTTTGTAATTTTTAAATCATCGGCGGCATTTTAAAATTACGTTTTTGAAGAAAGTTGCTAATCTTGTATCATTAAGGGGACTGAGTTTTTTGAAGCCGTGCACGTGACACACACAATTTTCTGAGTCTCAGAAACTTACATTGTACAAATAAATAGCTTAGATTACTACATGCTTCTTGATATTTTTCAGAATTTCTCAATACAGTCATGTACTTTTCTCTAGTAATACGCGTTCTGATCTAGTAGCCATTATGAATTGAGACTCAAAGGAATTACTGACATTGGTTGCAAGTGGGCTTTGACTGAAATAAATGGGGAAAAGTTGAAAATTTGTGCCAGACCGGGATTCGAAACTGGGTCTCCTGCTTACCAGGCAGATGCTCTGACCACTAAGCCATTTTTTTATTCATTTTGTTCGATATTTTTCGTTGCATTTGGTCTGGGCAGACGTCACATGACATCCGTTCAAGCTGATCGTTGATTCTTTGACTCGGTTTTTTTTTATTACAGAGAGCACGCATCTCTGACCGAACATGCTGAGCTACCGTGCCGGCAAAACTTTATCCACTGCGCCTGCTGTAGAAGACAACCATCCGGACATAGTGGTCATTGCAACTTCACGGACTACTATAGCACTCCTCCCATCACGCCCAAAATCACAACTTATTCATACGCTAATAATTTAGTGCCCTTTGTCCATTATTCTTATTAGCCTCGAAATTGCTACCTTTCAGTGGCCAAGACCAATGTGTCTGTGTCTGGTAGCCGTTAGGAGTACCCCAATACTAACTCAAGTCCACCGACGGTAGTTAATCTAGTCCGCATGTGTTTGCAGTCGGCTGAGTTTTCGACCTCGCTTGACACAATTTCCTGATGCTGGGGTTCCAAGTGCAATCGAAAATTTTCCATCATTCCTATTCGGATTTCACCAAACTCTTTCACCAGACTTCCATATCTTAATGACGGGGTGCCTGCTTTCTAGGATAGATATGAGTCCGAGGACTATACTACTAATCCTAAGGCAGATAACAATTGACTTCGTCGGAGTCTCACTCTCAACACTGTGGTACTAAATGGTTTATTTAATGTTTGTTTTCTAGAAAGGGTTCCAGAGACTCACCTAAACTGAAAAACAGACATACTTCCATCTGAATGGCCGTTTCCTTTGTACAGAGCTACCAGTTGAATCACACAGAAGTACTGCTGCGAATTACATTTTCAAACCAAATTTTGTCGCAACTTCGTGTTTGTAACTGATTGTTATCCATTCTGCTTCTACGAAACAATATGAAACAGGGCGCCACTATGTTACTGTTCACGTTTTTTGTTGCACTGCCTTCTGATCGAAATCCAATAATGGCTCAACCTAGAAATTATCAGCATCTTTAGAAATGCAGATTTGCAAATCCTATTTTATTGAATTTCCTGGAAAGCTTTATCGTGTAGGTTGAATATCTGTTACTTTGGCCGTATTTCTCGGAAACCAAAACCACGAAAGATAGGATCATCACACAGCATTAGAGGCAATTCCGAGAGGAAAAGCACTTAGGTAATATCTGCAGATATTCTGTAGCAGCTTGGCTAGACACACCCACGGTCTGACCAACTGAATTCTTGTTGTACAGTCTTCAACTATTCATCTTCCCAGAACTCGAGTGATTTTTAAGAATACGTAGTGATCATAAATTTAAATCGGTGCTACTTCTCTCGTCGATAAAGTTCTCATGTTGAAAGCCGGAATTTACCAACAGCTGACACAGGAAAGGGCAAGTCGTTGCTGAACTTCAGGTTTTCAGATGACAGTTCGCAAATGTGATAGCCATATATAGATTGTAATCATAGGCATTTATAAATGGCGAAACGACAGACAATTCTATACAACACTGTGCCTGAAACTGTGGAAATCGTTGGTATGCGTAGTTTCACACGTGTTATTTACTTGCACAAAGCACTTCGTCAGGCAGAAATGTGCAGGGCATCTCATTACCATAATTATCCACGTTTCATCATTTGTTAATCAAGTGACCGGCTGCCAAACATGTTATGCATATTAAATTAAAAATTACAAACAAAACGGAAACGTGAGCAGAATTAATTTTGATTATTGAATTCCTCTGTGTAATAATATTGCAGACAAAAATATAGAGGAAAACTTAATAAGTTAAAATATTACTCGCACGAGTTAATTGCGGTGAAATCTACGTACGGAGGTGCTGTGGGTGTAAGGCAACGCTATAGTTTGAAATCTGAGTAAATCACACTCCCACTCCACATGAACAATAATTAAAAATAAATATCTTGTGACTTAAAATTGGGGTGCCCCAGTAGCAGCGTGTCGCTTCGTTATCAATCATACCTAATTCATTATGTGGAAGGGGATCATATCACAACAATCCTCGCAAGAGAATTGCTGATGCGTACGTTTTGGTGTAAGCAGTGAATCGTCAGGGTGGAGCGGAAGCAGTCAGAATTTTGAAGAAGATTGAGACCTGGTACCAAGGAAGCTGACGAAGTACCCGCCTTACAGAACAGCAGCGGCAAGGCGAGGAAATGTACACTGCCATAACATACACTAAGCTCCAGGGCAGGTAACTGGGGCGTTAGCGGCCGATAGGCAGGAAACATACCACTGGTTGAACTTCACAAACAATAACATATACACTACTGGCCATTAAAATTGCTACACCAAGAAGAAAAGCCGATGATAAACGGGTATTCATTGGACAAATATAATAGAACTGACATGTGATTACATTTTCACGCAATTTGGGTGCATAGATCCTGAGAAATCAGTACCCAGAATACTGGGCTCACCTCAGCGTTGAGACGATTTGCTACAAAATGCATAGTAGTTGCCAGCTAAAGATAAGCATGCGGAGAAGATACTAAGGTTCAAAAATGGTTCAAATGGCTCTGAGCACTATGGGACTCAACTGCTGAGGTCATTAGTCCCCTAGAACTTAGAACTAGTTAAACCTAACTAACCTAAGGACATCACAAACATCCATGCCCGAGGCAGGATTCGAACCTGCGACCGTAGCGGTCTTGCGGTTCCAGACTGCAGCGCCTTTAACCGCACGGCCACTTCGGCCGGCCTACTAAGGTTCTTTGAGACAGACAAGAGGTTACCGATGGGAGCATGAATATATGGGATGGAAGGTGTCTAATAGCAGACCATTGTCATACTGCTTTCTTTACGACTCCGTATCACCTTTTTCAATCCATATTACTAATTTCCCTCGCATCACGTTGACCCTAAGTTTCTCATTTCACTTTAATCTCACATTTTATATTCATTACTATTCCAGGTAACATCTTTAAGCCGTGCTGCGACTCGCGTTGGTGCCGTTGCTAGGTTGGAATCGTTTAGTTGGTATGGTTACGGTTGTCGTCTTCTTCTTGTGTTCATTGGCGCCACTCCGTTTGCAAGCGTTGTCTGTCCGCTAGTGGCAGCAGCGGTGGTTTTCGATGTCTAGTAACGGTGCAACCATCTTTGGGGCGACGTTGTGCTGTTTCCTTGTGGAGTGAGTCGGCAGTTCAGTTGGGACGGGCGAGCAGCCAGGTCCGCGCAGCGCGGGAACACGCCGGATTGAAGGGCTGTAGTCGCGAGGGGTACAACCTCATTTTCAATCGGACCCAGGAAGTAGAAGGTCAGTGTACCTTAATTCAAGTAATGAAACTTCCGCCATTGTGAAATCTCTCCATTTGCTTGCCTGTTGGTGCTCGCAGTGTCGCCAAGACGAAGAGCAGCGAGTGGAGCTTTTGGGGAAGGCGAACATAATTAGACTTCCTCCACTTCTTATTATTAATTCTCGCATTCTACACAACTGGCCATTAAAATTGCTACACCAAGCAGATGACGTGCTACAGACGCGAAATTTAACCGACAGGAAGAATATGCTATGATAAGCAGATGATTAGCTTTTCAGACGGTTGAAACAAGGTTGGCGCCGGTGGCGACACATACAATGTGCTGACATGAGAAAAGTTTCCAACCGATATCTCATACACAAGCCGGCCGCGGTGGTCTAGCGGTTCTAGGCGCTCAGTTCGGAACCACGCGACTGCTACGGTCGCAGGTTCGAATAATGCCTCGGGCATGGATGTGTGTGATGTCCTTAGGTTAGTTAGGTTTAAGTAGTTCTAAGTTCTAGGGGACTGATGACCACAGATGTTAAGTCCCATAGTGCTCAGAGCCATTTAAACCTTCTCATACACACACAGCAGTTGACCAGCGTTACCTGGTGAAACGTTGTTGTGATGCCTCGTGTAAGGAGGACAAACGCGTAACATCACGTTTCCGACTTTGATAAACGTCGGATTGATGCCTAACGTGATTGCGGTTTATTGTATCGCGATATTGCTGCTCGCGGTGGTCGAGATACAATGACTGTTAGCAGAATATGGAATCGGTGGGTTCAGGAGGGTAATACGGAACGCCGTGCTGGATCCCAACGGCCTCGTATCACTAGCAGTCGAGATGACAGGCATCTTGTCCGCATGGCTGTAACGGATCGTGCAGCCACGTCTCGATTCCTGAGTCAACAGTTGGAGACGTTTGCAAGACAACAACCATCTGCACGAACAGTTCGATGACGTTTTCAGCAGCATGGATTATCAGCTCGGAGACCATGGCTGCGGTTACCCTGGACGCTGCATCACAGACAGGAGCGCCTGCGATGGAGTACTCAACGACGAACCTGGGTACACGAATGGCAAAACGTCATTTTTTCGGATGAATCTAGGTTCATCATGATGGTCGCATCCGTGTTTGGCAATATCGCGGTGTGCGCACATTGGAAGCGTGTATTCGTCATCGCCATACTGGCGTATCACCCGGCGTGATGGGTGTGCCATTGGTTACACGTCTCGGTCACCTCTTGTTGGCACTGACGGCACTTTGAAGAGTGGACATTACATTTCAGATGTGTTACGACCCGTGGCTCTACCTTTCATTCGATCCCTGCGAAACCCTGCAGTTCAGCAGGATAATGCACAACCGAATGTTGTAGGTCCTGTACGGGCCTTTCTGAATACAGAAAATGTTCGACTGCTGCCCTGGCCAGCATATTCTCCAGATCTCTCGCCAACTGGAAACGTCTGGTCAATGGTGGCCGAGAAACTGGCTCGTCACAATGTGCCAGTCACTACTCTTCATGAACTGTGGTATCGTGTTGAAGCTGCATGGGCAGCTGTATCTGTACACGCCATCCAAGCTCTGTTGGACTCAATGCCCAGGCGTATCAAGGCCGTTATTACGGCCAGAGGTGGTTGTTCTGGGTACTGATGTCTCAGGATCTATGTACCCAAATTGCGTGAAAATGTAGTCACATGTCAGTTCTAGTATAATATACACTCCTGGAAATTGAAATAAGAACACCGTGAATTCATTGTCCCAGGAAGGGGAAACTTTATTGACACATTCCTGGGGTCAGATACATCACATGATCACACTGACAGAACCACAGGCACATAGACGCAGGCAACAGAGCATGCACAATGTCGGCACTAGTACAGTGTATATCCACCTTTCGCAGCAATGCAGGCTGCTATTCTCCCATGGAGACGATCGTAGAGATGCTGGATGTAGTCCTGTGGAACGGCTTGCCATGCCATTTCCACCTGGCGCCTCAGTTGGACCAGCGTTCGTGCTGGACGTGCAGACCGCGTGAGACGACGCTTCATCCAGTCCCAAACATGCTCAATGGGGGACAGATCCGGAGATCTTGCTGGCCAGGGTAGTTGACTTACACCTTCTAGAGCACGTTGGGTGACACGGGATACATGCGGACGTGCATTGTCCTGTTGGAACAGCAAGTTCCCTTGCCGGTCTAGGAATGGTAGAACGATGGGTTCGATGGCGGTTTGTATGTACCATGCACTATTCAGTGTCCCCTCGACGATCACCAGTGGTGTACGGCCAGTGTAGGAGATCGCTCCCCACACCATGATGCCGGGTGTTGGCCCTGTGTGGCTCGGTCGTATGCAGTCCTGATTGTGGCGCTCACCTGCACGGCGCCAAACACGCATACGACCATCATTGGCACCAAGGCAGAAGCGACTCTCATCGCTGAAGACGACACGTCTCCATTCGTCCCTCCATTCACGCCTGTCGCGACACCACTGGAGGCGGGCTGCACGATGTTGGGGCGTGAGCGGAAGACGGCCTAACGGTGTGCGGGACCGTAGCCCAGCTTGATGGAGACGGTTGCGAATGGTCCTCGCCGATACCCCAGGAGCAACAGTGTCCCTAATTTGCTGGGAAGTGGCGGTGCGGTCCCCTACGGCACTGCGTAGGATCCTACGGTCTTGGCGTGCATCCGTGCGTCGCTGCGGTCCGGTCCCAGGTCGACGGGCACGTGCACCTTCCGCCGACCACTGGCGACAACATCGATGTACTGTGGAGACCTCACGCCCCACGTGTTGAGCAATTCGGCGGTACGTCCACCCGGCCTCCCGCATGCCCACTATACGCCCTCGCTCAAAGTCCGTCGACTGCACATACGGTTCACGTCCACGCTGTCGCGGCATGCTACCAGTGTTAAAGACTGCGATGGAGCTCCGTATGCCACGGGAAACTGGCTGACACTGACGGCGGCGGTGCACAAATGCTGCGCAGCTAGCGCCATTCGACGGCCAACACCGCGGTTCCTGGTGTGTCCGCTGTGCCGTGCGTGTGATCATTGCTTGTACAGCCCTCTCGCAGTGTCCGGAGCAAGTATGGTGGGTCTGACACACCGGTGTCAATGTGTTCTTTTTTCCATTTCCAGGAGTGTATTTGTCCAATACCCGTTTATCATCTGCATTTCTTCTTGGTGTAGCAATTTTAATGGCCAGTAGTGCAATTAAGATTGTACTCAATCTGAAGCGCTCGAGTCCTATTCGCACATGGGCATTTGTTTTTTCCTATTCTGGCCATGTTTTGAAGCGAGTTGGCCCACTGTGCGTCGTCAGTATTACATGTGGTTGCCTAGTTAGTAAAATACTCGTAGCTCAAACCAAGAAAGGAGACATCAGGACTGCAGGAGATGGAAAAGAAATTCTGTAACACAGAGAAGTCACTGTTATTGTGGCAGTAACCTGCGCGAAACAAGTGCAACGTCTTCATTTAAGAGCGGATTGACCCGTCGAAAACTGTGCCCGCTGCAAGATTTAATAGCCTGCACCAGAGCGTAAGAATCTGTCTGAAAATCGATGACGCACAAAAGAAAAAAAAAGTACGAGAACGGAAGTGAGCGGCAACGTCAGAATACGAGCCGCGAAGTCCGCGCGCGTGTAATACGTTTGTTGCGGCTGCTGGCGTTGGCCGCCGCGCGGTAAATGATGTATAAGTCGGCAGGGAAGCACAATCAATCACGGTCGCCGGCCGTAATAACACAGCAGGCCCCACCCACCGTCCTCTCCCCAGCCACCAGGCCCCAGCCGCGGGCTGGAAGCCTACTTTTGAGACTCAACTTCATCCTCCGCCTCTCCCTCCCAGCGACGTCCGCACGCCGCCGATGAAATATCACGCAGGCTCTAATTGATTCCAAAAATCCGGCCGAGGCTGAACAAGCGGGCCGACATTCGCACTGGCGTACTGGCTTCCATTAATATCGTTAAGGCATCGCCTCATCCAATTCCGTCGTGTACGCCCTAGTCGGTTCTCATAAAGGCTTCTGCCTGTCATCAAAAACTCCGCCTTCGAGATATACGGTACGAGCGCCAACTTTTACGCTTATGCAGTATCAGTGAAACAAAGTAAGTTTTTAATCCAAATAGTCATCTTCATACATTTATACACTTTTTCGTGCTTTCGAATCAATCTTCATTCTGACGTTGATACGTCAAAAGGATGATTTTTGAAAGGTATCAACAGCTTCTTGAGATGATGAAAATAGCCGTCTACACTTTTCTACCTGACATAACGGCCGGCCGGTGTGGCCGAGCTGTTCTAGGCGCTTCAGTCTGGAACGGCGCGACCGCTACGGTCGCAGGTTCCAATCCTGCCTCCGGCATATATGTGTGTGATATCCTTAGGTTAGTTAGGTTTAAGTAATTCTAAGTTCTAGGGGACTGATGAGCTCAGATTTTAAGTTCCATAGTGCCTAGAGCCATTTGAACCATTTTTTGAACCTGATATAACGAAACAAAAAAGTCGTTGTGTGATAAATCAGTTGAATTTAGGCAATACACTGCCGGGAAAAAATTAGTACACCTGGAAAGACGACGTCGATTTTGATTGGATGATAGCTTACGTCACATGGGGGATAATGCATGTACTGATAATCGTTCCAGCGTCCCCCGTTAACAGATAGCGTAGTAGCACAGCTCCAAGAGGGGGATCGCTATCTACCCTTTAATAAGGAATGCTCATAGCCAGAAGGCTCACGGCGGTACAAACATCTGAAGCAATTAGGCAGCCATGTCACCGAGACGCACTCGTGCTACCTAGAGCCAGCTGAGCGATTTAAAGGGTCAAATTTCGGCCTTCCAACTGGCGGGATGGTCCTTTCGGAGAATTACCACACAAGTTGGACGTGCTGCGCCCGTTGTGCAACGATGCTGGTATCAGTGGTGACGTGAACGTTTTCACACCCGTAGCCGAGTTTCTGGGCATTCACGCAGCACAGGTGACCGCCAAGATCGGCGTGTTAACACTTTGCCGACCGGTTTCACCACAGTGGTGTCGTGAGCATAGTATCGCGTAGTGGCTGGTGACAGCACTTTAGTATCTTTTTCATTCTGTTAGTGTTTTGTTTAGGTAACAAAAAGTTACACACGTCAATTTTTGTTTTTATAAGTACTTGTGCACTTTCATCATGGCGGACGAAAGAGACGATACGATTATTTACGATGAATGCGCGGCCGTCTTGTCTGACATTCCGGACGACTTGGCCGATTGGAAAGAAGACATTGGCTATCAGAAAACTGAAAGTGAATCGAAATCGTCGGAACATAGTGAAATACGTCCAAGAAGAATTCGGCGAAAGCTACGGTTGGAAACTGATTCGAATGAATCAGACGAAGAAGACAGACTATGATTTACCGAGGACCAACAATAAAGCTGAAGGATCTCTGGGTCCACACCAAAGATACACAGAGTGTCGTGGATATCGTGCAATTATATATTGGGACAATCTATTTAAATACATTAGCAACGAAAAAAACAAGTATTACAGTCAAAATTGCTATAGAAGGAAACTGAATAAAAAAAATGCCACATTTGCCGACGTTACAGAACGCGAACTCAGAAAATGGTTTGGGCTTGCTATCCTTATGAGAACTGTAAAAAAAGCAAGGATGGATAATTACTGGTCAACGAATCCGTTGATGGACACACCGATATTTCGCAAAACGATGTCCTGCAACCGACTCAGACAAATATTACGATTTTACATTTTTCCGACAACATCAATAAACCGGAAAACGTCGACCGGCTTTTCAAAGTGCAATATGTAATTGATTAATTTTCCAAAAATCTAAATCAAAACACCAACTGATGAAGGAATGATACCGCGGCGGGCACAGTTAAATTTTTAAGTTTACAATCCGTCGAAAATTACGAAATATGGTAGACTCATTCGGATGCTGTGCGAATCGAGTACGGGATACATTTCCTCATCCAAGATATATTCCTGCGCTGGACAACCTTTAGTAAAAACAGTTATGGAACTACTGACACCGTCTTACGGAAAGTGGCATCACCTCCACATGGATAATTATTATAACAGTGCAGAAATTGCAGAGAAGTTACTTGAAAAGAAAATTGGAGTTTGTTGAACGATACGGCAAAATAGAGGATTTCCGGAAAAATTAAACCCCGTAAAAGTCAATGTGCGTGAAGCTTGTCACCAACGGAGAGGTGACAAGCGTCCGGTGACAAGCCAAGTAATCCGAATTAGCGCTGCCGGCGCCAAGCGAATAAATTAGTACGAGACGTGCGGACGGCAAAGTGTTAATAAAGGCAGCAGTGGCAGATGGTACAGCTACTGCGGGACAGATAACAGGGCTTCTCAGTCCAGACGTGTCAAGACGAATTACTGCGGATATGTTATTAGCTGTGGAACTACAGTCACTCTCACCTCGAGCCCGTCTTCCACTTACACCACAGCATCTACGTGCACGGCTAGACTTGTGCCGTCAGAGGATCACTTGAAAGATAAAGATGGAATGGCGCGTCGCGGTCTTCGGCGATAGAAGCAGACTCTGCTGCATGCAAGTGGGGGTCGTTTGCGCGAACGACGTAAACTTGGTGAGAACTGTCTCATAGAGTGCATTCGCCGCAAACACACTGGTCCCGCACCTGGCCCTATGGTCTGGGGTCAGCCGGCCGCTGTGGCCGAGCGGTTCTAGGGACTTCAGTCCGGAACTGCGCTGCTGCTACGGTCGCAGGTTCGAATCCTGCCTCGTGCATGGATGTGTGTGATGTCTTTAGGTTAGTTAGGTTTAAGTAGTTCTAATTCAAGGGGACTGATGACCTCAGCTGTTAAGTCCCATAGTGCTTAGAGCCATTTGAACCATTTTTATGGTCTGGGGTGAGATAAACTACAACTCTCATACACCTTCGTTGTTTCTGGGGGAGACGACAACCAGCGCTCGGTATATGCAGAATACTGTTAGACCCGTTCTCTACTGCTTTTGGAACAGAAAGATGATGTGCTGTTCCAACTGGATAATGCTCGCCCACACACTGTCTCTGAAGCTCAAAGGGTTCTACAAGACGTGCAGCGACTACCCTGGCAGCACGGTCTCAGGACTTGTCTCCAATCGAGTACATATGGGATATGATGGGACGTCAACCAACAGCTCTTGCAGAACTACGCAAACAGGTCGAGCAGACGTGGCATAACGTACCCGAGGACAGTATTCGCTATCTGTACGATGGACTGGATGCCAGAGTCAGCGCCTACATTGCCGCCCGTGGAGGCGTACCACGTTCCAGTACGGATGTTTCAGCATGGGTTGATACCTGGTACCTTAACATCCGCTTCCGCTTTTGATCCATAAATGTAATCATTTCATGTACTCCATATGGACTGTTGCAAAAATAAACCCTGAATAGATTAGAAACCTCTGAAGTGTGTACTTACTTTTTTCCCATCAGTGTATATAAATACTACCATACTCAGGAACTTGTAAGATGGCTACAATTTCGCACTTTACAAGCATCCATCCACATACTTTGCAGTGACCTACAAACACAATTAGGTATCACGTGATAGGTTGTACATAGTATATATGAATATATAAAGGAGACTGACATTGTCACATACACCTTGTAAATAATTGTTAACGCTTATTGCATGAAGGTGACGGAGTGTGTTTATTACTATACTAGTAGAGGTTGGAACGACAGTGGAAATGAAACAGCAGACGGAACTCAAGCCCTGGGTGGAAGGCCCACACAGCTGTGTTGGTCCTGCTTAAACACAGTAGCAAGAAGGACGTTGGGACACCTGAGCGCTGGGGCACAATATATTATACAGTTATTTCTTTGCATTCATTTTGCAGTAAGGATAAGGTAAGTCTGAGGTACAGGTAAGCTCGTCACACGTGTTGACATGAATCTTCTGTATAGGTATTAGTTTACACAACGTGGAGCCTATATCTCCGTTGTTCGCATGCTCGTGTTAGAAAGCTTCGAATAATTGAACACAACTTCGCATTGCTTAAACATATGTTAGAGATATCCTACATGTAACGTTGCGCTAAGAAAGTCTTTTATGCCTTAGAATATCTCGTAAAAGGAAAACAGATCCCGTTAACATTCATTTGTTAGTCAAAATCTTGTATACGAAGGGAACATTTTTTGTCATGGAATTGAGACTGAAGTCACACCAGTTGTGTACTCAGATTAAATTTGAAATCAATTAGGAAGCTTAAAGCCTTTCTGTATAAATGGATGTCAGATGATTCCTGTTGATACTGAAGACGATAATGGTCTAATAAGTATTATTTTTTAAGGGGACGTTATATGTCCTATGCTGCCAATGATAAATTATCGACTTTTGTGACCCATTATCTTGGAAACTTTTTAAGACACCAACTTACAATTTTCCATAATTGTTGAATGCACCTAGCTAAATACATTGAACGAGAAATATTACTAAAATTATATTGAGGGGTATGTTATCCTTTTTTTTCAAACACTCAACTTTTTGAAAGAATTTTGTGAATAAATGAATATAAAAACAAAACAACTCAGGATATTTTAATTATTCTAGTTCCGTAAGTGTTGAATCTTACACTTGGCATGCTGTGAAAATTTCATGTCTCTGCCATAAGTACTTTTTAGAAAACGGGTCATTAATTGCAAAAAATGTGGTTCAGAGTTACTGAGGTTTAAAACTTTTTTACTACAAATTCTTATACAGACTTACATTTCTGCGTCTTTTATGCACCCAGTGCTTGCCTCTTCCTTTTCTTTCTTGCTTCTTTTGTCATTTGCTGAGTAGCTAACTCTGCTTCACGTACACAGTCCTTTAGCTGTGTTTTGTCCAAATCTTACCCATAACTTCTCCACAACCTTAACTCTTTCATAGTTCCCACCATTAAAAGTTATTACAGCATCAGGCACTGCTAATTTCAGAGTCATAAGCCCAACAAATACATTTATAGGCACACGACACCAAACAACATTACTGAAGGACTCAAAGACATTCTGGTTCTTCCCACGTAAACACTTCCTTAGTAGCTCAGGATTTTCCAAATAGGTTTGATTGCCTGCATTACTGCCAAAGGAAGAGAATGTTTATACGTAAATTCATGCAGAATGCCAGAAAATTCAGCTTGCCTATATTTACACGAAGTGTTTGGTGGAGGTGGACACAAAGCATGACATGGCTTTTCATCGGTTGATATTCGATGAAAGAAAGTGCTCAACACAGCTCTTCTCATCTTCTCTAAATTGTCGCAGTTATCTCTAATGGGCTTCCTATAATATACCTTTCATTCATCAGTTACTTTGTACGCTGGTCTTCCAGAACATTTTACTGTCTTGCCATGAGACAGTATCAGAAACAATGGATTGATTTGTTCACTCGTAATGCCAACTTCTGAGACGTAGCAGAAGGCACAAAACAAAGCAATTCACTGCCTCCTAGACTGTGTAGTTCCCAAGAAATGACTGCTCAACTGTGGCAGTATATGCGTAGCCGCGAAATTTGACAGTCAAATGCCAACATTCAAAATATTATTTGAAGGTCTCACAATTGTCTGGTGTTAATGTATTGTACACCAAAATGTTCAGGAAAGTCCAAAGTACATTAGAGAGTAGAAAACAGAAAATGTCAAATTTCAACGAATTTCAAGTAGAGCGTCCTCTCAAAACAGACAACATAAAGAATATTTTTCCCGAATTACTTACAGTAGTAACTAATCAATCATTAATGGAACACTCTCTTCGCCGGCCAGGTTGGCTGAGTGGTTCTAGGCGCTACAGTCTGGAACCGCGCGACCGCTACGGTCGCAGGTTCTAATCCTGTCTCCGGCATGGATGTGTGTGATGTCCTTAGGTTAGTTAGGTTTAAGTAGTTCTTATTCTAGGGGACTGATGACCTCAGAAGTTAAGCCCTATAGTCCTCAGAGCCATTTGAACCATTTGAATACTCTCTTCTTCAACAACCGGAGCATTTCACTTTATCCTCCAAAGGTTATGTACCAGCAGAATGGAATCTATTATAGTAGATAAATACTCGTCACCTTGAATGAATTCATGTTGGTGTCTAACACCCCACAACAAAGAATTTAATAGCCGTTCAGTATCTCAGTTTTTCCATTGAAGCGAGGCATAAACAACACGGCAAACGTTATTGGACTATGTGTACCAGCATAGAGAATATTTTATTGATGTCGTTGTATGTTCTGCGCCTGTTCGACAGTTTATGAGGACAATTGAAGTTCCGGCATGTGAACTGAGAACTGATTACAAGGGAATTGGTTTCCTTCCCGTTAGGAAAAAAATAAAGAATATGTATTAGTACGAAGAGGGTAAAGGGAACGACTCTGATGCCTAAAAATGAAATGGGCATCTCAGAGCGGAAAGCGGCCTCCGAGCGGTCTCTGGCTACGTGGAGAGGAACGCAGACGGCCGCACGCGAGAGGAATATCTTGTCAGCTGGAAAAGTGGGGAAATGGAATTAGTTGCGCCTTTGTTAGCAATTTCCGGCGCGATTAGTCGGGCAGTCGGAAGCGGCGGCTGCGCCCCTGTTTGCCCGCCGCATGAAAAGTCGCGTCTGGAGAGGCGGAACAAGCCGGAGAATTCAAGGCCCGTGCGCGGCAGGACCGAGGAAGATTTTCGCCGCACTCCTGCTGCGCCTAGCGCATCCATTTCACCCGAGTTTGCACGTAACGGAAATCGCTTAGCACGCAACGACCCATTTGTTTCGTAAACTCGCCAAGATATCAAAACTGGATTTTCGCAAAATGAAAGTACGTTCAGGGACACGTATTTTTGTTGCAATTTTAGACCTCCCAACTTTGTGTCAAGCGATATATTGAAGTAGTTTGAAAAGCGTCAAACAATTCACAGCCTGTCAGTTTTCATTTTCTTTGTAATGCAAATCATGTTTGACATCGATTTAAATCATGTGTAAGCCGATTTACTGATTTTTTACTTTAATGACAAGGATTACGACGGTAATTGTGTAGATCAAGCCATGTTTATTTATTTCCTTTATAACTGGCAGGAGGCAATTAGTGTATATTCTGGGTGATTGTAATTGTGCAGCTATTCTCGGTGGTCCAGTATGGGCCCCTAATTATCGTACTGTAGCGAAACTTTGTAGATAAGCTAATGCATTAACGCGGAACAAGTTTACGCTGAAAAAAAAAAAAAAAAAAAAATAGTTCCAGTTTTGACCACCAGGTACAAATCTGGCGCTGTACACTGTATAACATCCACGCTGTCAGCTGACAATCCATAACGTGAGTGCATAGTATGGCTATCGAGAACAGAGACTGTGTGCTGCTAGCAAAACTGTGGCTGGCAGCAATTACAGCGATGCATTCGGAGAGTATCGTTGACTGAAGCGTCTGAGGAGTCATTAAATGGTTTAAAGAAGGTGATGAAATTCGAAGAGACGAGTGAGCTTGGTATGGCACTCGAGGGGGAAGGCGTCCTATCCCAGTTGAAGTTACTGATGACGTTGCTGTTGCTGTAACTGACCATGTCGCGGCACACATTATCGAGACCTCCTCGTATACCACGTGATTGCTGCTTTGGAAGAACGCAACCACAGCTTTTATTGAAGATGAGCAGAAACCTCATATCGCTTCCTCAGTGAAAGATCTGGCTAATGCAAGTTTTACCTCCAGAGGTTTTCCAGATGCATGGCCTGCTAGTTCACTTGATCTGAATACATGTGACTTTTGGCTCTGATAATATCTAAAATAACGCGTTTACCAGTGACACGTTTGGTATCTACCTGATCTGAAGGCCTGTATACCAGAACATGTTGCTCGGATTCCACCAGAACTGCTGCGAGAAACTGTTGACCACGTAGTTTTACGAATACAGCGTCTCCTCAAAGTCTCCAGTGCTCATACTGAACGAATTGTGTAAGCGGCAGTTAATAATGAAACCAACATTATGCCTTTCTCATTTGTTTATCTTTTCTGCCCTCGTCAGATTCCTAACCCATTACATAAGCAAACATTTCTATATAAAACGACAATGAAATCAAAACCCTAAGCTGTCGACAGGCGTTGATATACATCAACGGGGACAGTTGAAAATGTGTGCCCCGACCGGGACTCTAAACCGGGATCTCCTGCTTACATGGCAGATGCTCTATCCATCTGAGCCACCGAGGGCACAGATGATATTGCGACTGCAGGGATTTATCCCTTGCACGCCCCCCGCGAGACCCACATTCCCAACTTAATGGCACACACTACATTCGTAGTGCCCCTGCCCATTACACTCATTACTCGCAATAGACAATTTTACCGAGTCCCGTAAGAGTTCGGGCAATGCATGTGCATCCCCTCAGAAGAAGGAGGTCAATGGCCAGTTAGCCTGAACTATATATGAAGATGGTATCTGTTCTTTTGGGCATGTCCGAAAGAACAGATACCATCTTCACATACATTTCTACATGTCTCTTTTGCACTCACAGCACCAGATTTGCACCTGGTGGACAAATTTTGAGCTACATTTTTTTCCAGCGTAAATTGATTGCACAGTAGCGCACGAGAATATCTACACGTTTCGCTCTCACACGATAATTACAACCCACACTGGACATCTGTGAGTAGCTGGGTTTTAGTTATAGCCACTTGATATGTAGAATATTCGGTTGCAAGTCGAAGCCGTGAACAGCCAGCACTAACAGAGAACGAGAAGCAGTGACCAGGACACCCTGCCGTACTCCTACCAGGGGACACGCGACACTTAGGCAACTTATAAATGGGACGCAGGGTGAGAGCGGAGGCGTTCACAAGGCAGCTAGACAACGCTAGAAACGTACTGCTCTGCTGGCGTCGTGCTAGTGGTCGCAGCAGCTGACTCGAGAAATCTGGAAGGGGAAGAACATCCCAAGGTCCCGGCGAATACGTTAAAAAGATAGTGTGTGGCGATTCAATTCTATTACGCTATGTCCATTCTGGCAGCGCATTTCACTCTCAAGGCATTGTGCGTTGGTTGGCGTGCACGTAGAGGGCAGCTGTAGTAAGAGGAAACTTTTCGACACTACGCCTTGTACGTTCTAAAAATATAGTTAAGAAATGGGTATCACATACGTGGCTCTGACGTAGGACCGCTTCCCCGCGATTCTCGGTATGGTGCGAGCGAGGGAGCGAACAAATGGAGGAAGATATTTAGACAGTTCATAGGATGAGAATTTGAATACATAAAAAATTACACGATTCGCTTTGGTGACAATTGTTCTACAGTAAACTCGTTCTAAACGAAGGTAACAAGTACTTAACATAATCTGTTTGATTGTCCATTGAGTTTGTCGAAATTCTATTCATCGTACGCGTTGCACTGCGATTTCAAGGGAGGATCATGGTCTCCATGTCACATTTAATCAAACAGGACAGTTCGATGCGAGTCGAATCTGTGTATGTGTGCAAGTCTAATATCTCCTTTCCTTCTCTCGCCTGATAAGAAGTTAAGGATTATACAAACAGCATTCGGCCGATTTGTAACGCTGATGTTCACAGAATACAAATGGCTCTGAGCACTATGGGACTTAACATCTATGGTCATCAGTCCCCTAGAACTTAGAACTACTTAAACCTAACTAACCTAAGGACAGCACACAACACCCAGCCATCACGAGGCAGAGAAAATCCCTGACCCCGCCGGGAATCGAACCCGGGAACCCGGGCGTGGGAAGCGAGAACGCTACCGCACGACCACGAGATGCGGGCTCACAGAATACCCGTGGCTTCAAAAAGAACTTAATATTTGATAGTATAATACTACTGTTCATGCGCATTTGTTATAGGTCTCATGTTTCGTTTATCTGTTGATGTTTCTCGTCAGCTTCGTCTGTGATAATCGATTAGATCAGCACAAAACGACACTAGGTTCACTGCTGTATGATTTCAAATTTCACTAAAACTTTGTAGGTTCCTCTCTGTTTTTCCTTTTTTTTCACGTAAAATTTTGACCTTCACATACAACCTTTAACGTTCAACGAGTGCCTTGCGTTTTCAGGACAGCATCACCTAGAACATAGTAATTAATGATGAAATTAAAATACCTTTCATCTCAGTTTCATTGCCACAGTAATGTTTGTACTGCACAGATAGCCGCAATTAAAGAAGAACTTATATTTGCCACCCAATAATGGAGAAAAAAACTAACTCTTATTGACTGTAAAGGTGCTTGGCAGAAATTAGAGCATTACAAAGTGAACTTTATAGGAAATGCGATACCTAATATGTTGTGGAATTAATGGTTCAAATGGCTTTGAGCACTATGAGACTTAACTTCTGAGGTCATCAGTCCCCTAGAACTTAGAACTACTTAAACCTAACTAAGGGCATCACACACATCCATGCCCGAAGCAGGATTCGAACCTGCGACCATAGCAGCAGTGCGGTCCGGACTGAAGCGCCTAGAACCACTCTGCCACAGCGGCCAGCCGAATGTAGACACTGTACATGATTAGTGGCAGCGGTGGTCACAAAAGGTGAAGCCTTAAACTCCTCTTGAACGCAAGATGACTTTGGATGAGACGGAGGTTACAAGGTATAGTTTGTTCTAGTGTTGTATGGCTGAAATTAAGGTGGAGGTAGAGAAAGATTCAGTATTACACATAGGCATAGTAAAGATGCTGGACATATCAGACCTCTTATTGAAGTTTCACACTGTAGTGAACGTTCTCTACATTTTAAATAAGTGAAATGGTTCAAATGGCTCTGAGCACTATGGGACTTAACTTCTGAGGTCATCAGTTCCCTAGAACTTACAACTACTTAAACCTAACTAACCTAAGGACATCACACACATCCATGCCCGAGGCAGGATTCGAACCTGCGACCGTAGCGGTCGCGTGGTTCCAGACTGTAGCGCCTAGAACCACTCGGCCACTCTGGCCGGCTAAATAAGTGAAAAACAATCCTAGAAACCACTCTAAAGTCTCATATCTTAACCAATCAGAACTCAAGAGGGCACAGAGAAACTCAGAATGCGATGTGGAGAACGCTGAATAAGGTTAGTAGCTTTGTAGACAGACTGATGATAGTTCATTTAAAAACACGTGTCGGCATCTCGGAAGATACACACAACGATAATTTTCAGGGCGGCAGGTTGGCACAATACGTGTGTATGGAAGCGACGGCGGCACAAAGGCCGGGTCGCGAAAGTCATTTGTTTGCGCCCTGGGCCGCTGGGAAGCGCGCAGGATGCGCAGTAAGGAAGACTCCTCCAGGGCGCACAAGAGGCGCCGCCGTGAAAGGCCCGACAAGAGAGCGTCGCGCCATTGGGGCCGCGATAACATCTGTGCGCCCCGGGCCCGGGCAGCGGCTGTGGCAGAAAAAGGCGACGTGTTGGCAACACTGCCACGGGAGCCGCCCTCGGCGAGAGCAACAGGCAAGCCCGCGCAGGGGATGCGGCGAAGTACGCGCTGCTCCCCACACAGCGATACTTCTGGTTAGCCGCATGTGCACGGCGCTATAGATGAGTCAGCATAAACTGATCTTTGACAGTTGCAGTGGGCTGGATGAGGCAGCTTCGCAGGTGTCTCGACCACTAAAGTAACGAGATTTTGTATCCGTCTCTACGGCAAAAACTCAGTTCTGTCACAGCATTGTAGACGACTACTTTAAGGTAGTTAAATTCTGTACTGCGATCTGTTTTCCCTGCGGGCCACGGCTTTCGAGTTGTTCAAGAAAAACGCGCGTGAATGTCACTCTTGTACGTTTTTCTCGAATAATTCGAAAACTAAGGCCGCTACTGAAAACAACAACCTTCAACGTCGCAGCGCGGCAGCAGTCGTTGGTTAATATACTAAAAAAACTAAAAACCCGCCTCGATTGCGAAAAAGCACCTAGTGTTAAGTGGCATGTGTGAGGTGGAGCGTACACCAAAAATAGTTCAAATGGCTCTGAGCACTATGTGACTTACCATCTATGGTCATCAGTCCCCTAGAACTTAGAACTACTTAAACCTAACTAACCTAAGGACATCACACAACACCCAGTCATCACGAGGCAGAGAAAATCCCTGACCCCGACGGGAATGGAACCCTGGAACCCGGGCGCGGGAGAGCGTACACCAGTAAGTAGTGGTTTTGACTTTGTACGTAAGTACTGTTCGTGTTTTCCTTTTCTTTTTCGTTTATAAATATATAACTATGGTGTTCTTTTAATCATTGACGAAAGTCTTCTTAAGTACTTGTGGGTTTTATTGTTGTTCTGAAGAAGGTGTAGTTATCTACGCCGAAACCTGGGTTAACACTTAACACTAGGTGCTTTTTTCGCAATCGAGGCGGGTTTTTAGTTTTCTAGTAAGCTACTGGAAACGTATCAAAGAATAAAGATTAACTATATTTATTTTCCTACAAAAAGGTAGTGTTAATTTTTTTCTGTAGCACTAAGAATTACGCACAGCGAGAGAGAGAAAATGAATGTACTGCGTGTGGTATTTGGTGGCGTTGCAGGTAGCATAAAACCCATAGATTGGGGCCACTGAACCACCTTGTATATTGTGGCTGTTTTCCAAAGGCGCTATAAATTTAAATTTTTTCTACAGCGTCCATTAATACTTTTTTCTCTAATTTATGTAATATCTACAAAGATTCCTCGGTGCTGCTGGTGTTATCCTTGTAGTTTCGTGGATGTGCACTAAATGAGGATTTACAGTCTTCGCTTATGTTTGTGAGCTCTCAGAATCTCGTCGAGAGACATCTATCTGTTTGTCCCACATACACACTCTCACATTCACCAATTCCTGACGGTGTAAATGGTTTTGTTTTGTGGGTTTTGTGTCTCATTACAGTCCTTATTTTGTTGTTCATCCAGAACCCGATGCATGCGGAATACAACCATACACCTCACTGCTGCTTCTAACGACTAATCTTTCACCCCTAAATCTACTTGTTTGACTTCATATATTTATGGGCCTACAGGAGGGTTACACCTTTCCAGAATGGTACTCAGTGTCTTTGTGTTGTTGTAGACGTGTGCAGCTAATTTAGCTGGTTAGCTCCTGTTCTGGCATAATGTCTGCACTTGCTATTTTGCTTCGTTATACTATTTTCGTACAGACACTATGAACCACATGATCACGGCGTTTTGCTGTGCGCCTCTTACTGTTGACACACGCAAATAATGCGACAGGTATAACCTTCTGAAGAACGCCACTAAGTGTCCGAAATCGATAAAGAAATTAAATTTCTATTGTGCAGCTGGATGATTATTACTTCGTTATATACAACTACAGTTGTTGAGAACGGATAAAATACTAAAATCTACATATTTTTAAAGCTACTTATATAACGTGTGGACGGGGAAGCCTCGATCGCGCACCCTCTAGTACCTTGGAACAGAAGCAGGTCTTTTGTCATGGAACATGTGATACTTGCAAATGAAATGAGTTCACTTAATGTCTTAACAATTTTACCTGCATTTAATATGGAAACTTGTGTCAGCTTCCAACAGCTTGGATTTTAGAGTGTATTTAACTTACAACTGGTTTCTGATAATACTTCTGCTTCACTTATATTTTACTTACTAATTATTAAGCTGTAGTAGAGTAATAGGTACTGAATAGAATTAATGAGGTGCTGAATAGAACTTGGGCGAAGAGGAATTTGTGGCACAACTTGACTAGAAGAAGGGACACGTTCTGAGGCATCAAGGGATGACCAATTTAGTATTAGAGGAAAGCGTGGAGGGTAAAAATCGTAGAGGGAGACCAAGACATGAATACACTAAGCAGATTCAGAAGAATATAAGTTGCAGTAGTTACTCGGAGATGAAAAAGCTTGCACAGGATAGACTAGCATGGAGACCTGCATCAAACCACTCTTTGGGCTGAAGAGCACAACAACAATGACAATACCGTATTGACAAGATTTTCTATGCTGCAACGCTTTTAAATTTCAGTGAAATATTTATTCATAGGTATGTGAGCATGTTGTACCTTGGAAAATGTCTCCACATTTGGAAAAACCTTAATTTTCCGGAGTAATTTTTGTTATTTCGGAAAATGACTGTAGCAAATAAAATATGAATTCCATTTTTAAATATAGGTATAAGAAAATATATTCGACTTCTATTGCAGGGCTTGCTAGCGGCGAAGGTGTGAAAAGTGCACCAAGACCAAACACTCTCCCTTGTACCAAATTTGGTTGAAATTGTTCCAGGTGTTACTGAGTTGTGGTTTCGCGTCCCCCCATTTCACCCCAAGCCCTCAGCCATAGTAACATGAAACGCATTTGCAGCTGCGAATATGCGTAACAACCAGATGTGTAATGGAATGACGACAATGAAAATTTATGCCGGCCGAGGACTCGAACCTGGATTCCCCACTTATTGCGAGCGACGGCCTTATCATTAGGCTATCCGAGCACGCTCCTCGTCCAGACCAGGTATTCCACACGTCATCAGCCATGTGACTGCAATCTGCAATCTGCCTTCGTACTTTCATTATGTATATTCCTATATAGGGGAGACATTTTAATTGAAAGTTACTTGCTCAGTGTCGGCGGATAAATACGATATTGCAATGCATGCATGTCCGAAGGAACATTGCAACATATTTCTGAACAACATAGGCACTGCAATATCACACTCAGCCGTAGCGGTGCTAGGCGTGTCTTGCGGTCACAGCAAATTTTTGCACACAGCTAGTGATACGTGTGCCAAGTCTGATAGAAATTCCTTCACGCGTTACGAAGATATGCTGTCCTTTCACCCTCCCCTACCCCCTCCTACGGGTGAAACATTGTGATCCTCAACATTAAGTCTAGTGACATCTAAAACTACGTGAAATCTAATGTTCAAATTGTGCGTGAAATCTTATGGGACTTAACTGCTGAGGTCATCAGTCCCTAAGCTTACACACTACTTAACCAAAATTATCCTAAGAACAAACACACACACCCATGCCCGAGAGAAGACTCGAACCTCCGCAGGGACCAGCCGCACAATCCATGACTGCAGCGCCCAGACCGCTCGGCTAATCCCGCGCGGCTCTAAAACTAAGGATTTGATGCTTGTATCGGTCGTTCTAGAATATTTTTACATGTCACGTCTGCTCACTCCAACCGCACCCCTAAATGTGACTGGAGTATATTATCCCAAAAACATTTTATACAAATGATTATACAAGTAACTGGTTCATGTAAGGTAATATCGTTCCTAATTTCGCGCTCACTGTGAATTTCCAGTTACCACAGTTTATAATAAATGTTTAACTGCGCGAGCGTGCATGGCCTCAGACCATAGTTTTGATGAGAGAGTCTGTGACACGTTTAGCTTCCGTGTACGAGGGAAATCTTTTTTTTCTTTTTTTTTTTTTGACTTAGTTGAATTAGTGAAATAGTCAAACTGGCAGTCTGTTATTGCTAGTGCGAGCACTGGGTTTTTGTCAAACATTGAGATTTATTACAGCCGCGTGTGTTGTTTCTGGCGTGTAATCGCTACTGTCAACGGTTTGGCCTATGTTGCTCTATCGGCCATTGTATTAACTCTATGGATCTTCGTAATTTCGTCCCCATTACAGTTGATATTTTCGTGCTGGACACGATATTTGGAACTGTTATTAAAAATTCATTTTATATGCTGTTTAGAGATACTATTTCACTTTTTCCTACCGAAAATGGCAAGTGGAGAGAAATGGATTTGTTGCACAAAATACTTGGTTTCTTATCACGAAATATGCTATTCGTATGATCAGACACACAAATTCATGAGTGACACATGTTTAGAAAGCTGAAAATAAATTGAAAACGTTGTTCATCCATGACCTTCAAGTAGTTTATAATAGTGAAAGTGTTTGACAATGTCGCAATGGAAAAATACCGGCTGATCAAAAAGTCAGTACAGAGAGGTAAAAATTGACACACATGCTTGGAATGACATGGTGTTTTATTAGAACAAAAAAAAAAAAAAAAGTTCACAAAATGTCCAACAGATGGCGCTGGACAGCAAAACGTCAGTGACTGCGCATGACAATAGTGTATAAAAGGTGGTGTAGTGAGAGAGAGAATCGGTCCCCGGACTCGCACACGCTACGTGGACATTCGCGCGCCGGAGATCATCGCCATCAGTGTCTCGTGTGTGCCGTCGTGTTTAGTGTTCAGTGTTCAGTGTTCAGTGTTCAGTGTTCACCGTCGCACTCCATCGTCCACCTGTGCCATCGACATCTTCAGTGTTCGTGCGTCGTGTCAACAGTTTGTAGTGTGGATTATCGTCGAGTGTGAACGGCTCCGTGTTTGTCTTTATGTGTCTACTGTTTTATTACCCACCGTTATGTAACTTAGGTGTATTCTTTCTGTTGTTTCTTTGTCTATTCTATGGCTGAAGAGCAGCGTAACATGCTGCTGACAGCCTGCCTGTTTGTGCGGGTTTAAAAATAACAAGAAAAAAAAAGAAAGAGAATCAGATGCGCCAGCAGTCGCAGCATGTTGACGTTACCTGGAAAGGCGCTTTTAGTGAAGCTGTATTATCAGAATGGGGAATGTTCTAGTTCAGCGTTAGGATCCTATCGCCACAGGAAGGAGATTCGAACGGGTAAAGTCCGTTGACAAATGCAGCTGTGGCGAGAATGATTTCGAAGTCCGAGCCACGGGTTGTTTAGACGATAGACCCCGTAGTGGCCGACCGAGCACAAGGCGTAATGCTGCTGAGATAGTTCAGGAAGAAATGGAGACTGTAGCAGGTTAGTCTATGCACGGGGAAGTCAGCGCTCGTGCAGTCGCACCGGCATTCCATACGCTACCGTTTGATTGGCACTTAGGCGTACCCTCCGATGCTATCCGTACAAAATCCATCGGCATCATGAACTGTTACCTGGCGATTTAGTGAAGCGGAGGGCATTTTCGGTGTGGACGTTTCAAAAGATAGCGGAAGATGACGATTGGTTGAGTAATGTGTTGTGGACCGACGAAGATCATTTCACGCTCCGAGCGTCTGTCAGCGCCCACAACTGCAGAATTTGGGCTACCGAAAATCCTAGAACTGTCATGGAAACTCGATTGCACGACGAGAAAGTCACGGTATGGTTGGATTTACCACATCTACCGTTATCGGGCTTTTTTTTTTTTTTTTTCGAGGAAAAGTGTGACTCTGGTTTTGTAACTGCTACCGTGACGAGTGAGAGGTACGCCGATTTGTTACAGAATTGCATCATCCCCAGCGTGGCTGTAAACACCTGCTGGAGCGTACGATGTTTATGCGGGATGGCGGTCCACCCTATATTGCTGGACGCGTGAAAGATCTCTTGCGCGCGTCGTTTGGTGATGATCGTGTGCTCAGCCGCTACTTTCGTCATGCTTGGCCTCCCCAGGTCCCCAGACTTCAGTCCGTGCGATTATTGGCTTTGGGGTTACCTGAAGTCGCAAGTGTATCGACAGACATCTCTAGGAATGCTGAAAGACAACATCCGACGCCAATGCCTCACCATAACTCCGGACATGCTTTACAGTGCTGTTCACAACATTATTCCTCGACTACAGCTATTGTTGAGGAATGATGGTGGACATATTGAGCATTTCCTGTAAAGAACATAATCTTTGCTTTGTCTTATTTTGTTATGCTAATTATTGCTATTCTGATCAGATGAAGCACCATCTGTCTGACATTTTTTGAACGTTTGTATTTTTTTGGTTCTAATAAAACCCCATGTCATTCCAAGCATGTGTGTCAATTTGTACCTCTCTATCTACATTAGTCCGTGATTTATTCAGTTTACAAATTTATACTGACTTCTTAATCACCTGGTACTTTAAACTCATTGTAATTTTGGGAACATTTTCCTTTCTTTCTGCTTTTGCAGCATTTACTCTTAGATCAAATATTGGCTTTAGTATGTTATAACAACTTAATTTAAGTTGGCTACAAGTTGAGAATACATTCAAGAATATATACACCAAAGTGTAGCCTTTTCCATACCTGTTCAGGGTTTATATAGGTGTCAATCTACTGAGGTGACGAAAACTGACCTCCAACCTTACACACAAGTTCCTAGTACGGCTGTTCTTACCCCCACAGAAATCTATGCGGACGAGAACACAATCCACCAAAATTCCATCGTTATCGTATGAATAGCACAGGAACGCACAGAACAAAAACAAACAAACAAATATTCATTTTTATATATTAGACTTTAAAAAAAAAAATTGTAGGGCCGCACACGAGTGTCCGTGTTGCACCAACACGGGGCGTGGAAATTGGCGGCGTGGCGTTAATCCGGCCCTGGGGGCGCGGCGGGCATTATCTGCGCTCATTTATCTGGCCGCTAATGCGCGCGCCCGTATTTCAGCCGGAAGAGTTTGCGAAGCGCCGGCGAGGGTCGCAACGGTGGAACGGTGGCGGCTGCGAGACGAAGAATTATTCCTCCGGTCTGGAGCATGCCGTATGCCCTGCCGTGCTGCGCCTTGCCAAGATGCTATCGGCGCCGTTTCGGCGGCACGTGACCTTCACTGCGGCACGATCGCTCGCTTATTAATAGCCGTGTGACGGAAGGAGCGCACCGAATACTCCACAAACTTCGAACCAATAGCTCACTGCTGTAAATTTACTGTGGTACATACTTCGGGTTAAGCTAAGGCGGCACACTCCCGTTAACAGTACTTGTTTCTACTCCGAGCGCAGTCGTTTAACTGCACAGTGGCTATTACCTACATGCCTCGAGTCTCGCGGCAAGAATACGACTCGTTACTCACGCAACACTTCCGAATTTCTGCTTGCTTATATCTCTGTATCTGGGGCATTTTACAGATGTCTCAAAGTAATACATAAACTCCTAGAGTGAATATTTCAGTTTGTGACGAAATGTGTGCCGTTTTTCTCATTTCCTGATTAATTAAAACGACTGAATTTGAACCCAGAACCTCCATGTATGGGACGAGATGCTACTGGAACAGTTTCCTTACGTGTCAAAGTGCTTCACAACGGCTGAACATCTACGATTTTTTTCCTTGGACAAGTGAGCTCAAAAAAGAAAGTCCCTCTTATCGATTATTTAAAACAACACTAGTACGTTCTTGGTAAAGAAACCCTCAAAAGTTGAAAAATACCTTTATTGATCGAAGTCTTACGCAACAGAAGCCGCTATACATTATCACGGTTTCCGGGTCTTAGACTGCTCATCAAATGTATCCAAAATCTAGCTGTAGTAGGCCGTCATGTCCTAGACAGCTAGTAGGCAAACTTCTACCGTACGTGGAACGCCAAATAATATCTCAACCACAATTTTCAAGCGCGTCCTAGGAAAATGCCTCTTGCCCTAAAATTGCCACCTGGAATGCATGCAGTCGAATGGTGATATAACACGCATGTGTGCCCCTTGGGGCTGTGGCAAGCGGACTCAACTCGTCATGTAATTAGAAGAAATGTTAAGTTCGCATGCTGAAAATTAATGGTTTCGAATTTTGATATGAAAAATAAAATAAACGTTATTAACGTTCTACACATTAATTATCCATGTCTACATATTTATTTCTCTGCTGACGAACACATTTCCTCCAATGAGAGACCAATTTTTTGATACCGTCAATGTAGGATGTCTGACTTTGTTGAAAGAGTCACAACCTCATCTGTAGTTGCAACGCTGCATCACTATCAAAGTGAAGTCTTCCAACGCGTTCTTTAAGTTCCGGAAAGAGATGAAAATCGGAGAAGGCCAAGTCGGGACTCTGTGGAAGATGACAGTGAACCCAGATGTCGTAGCGCTCGTGTCTGTTCTCGCCTTGTTTTACTGAAGGAGAAATTGCTCCATCTGTGAACATCCACTTCAAATTCGAAACTCGATTACAGCTGGATGTTTCTCACGCACCGCTACAGTGACATTACACACTGCTATGTTACACGCTACAATTCGGATCCCTCTAGCGGCACACGGCTGCAAATATGTACACATTAAGAAGAGAGATGTAGAACGTTAGTAATGTTTGTTATAATTAAACAGCCTTCAGAGTCGTGAAAAATGAAATACTCCGTCCGAGCAAGCATCGGAAGACCTAGCGGTACCGACTGACCGCCCTGTCATCCTCAGACAAAGTCGTCACTGGATGTGGATATGGGGGATCATATGATCAGCACACCACTCGCTCCGTCGTTGTCAGCTTTCGTGCCTGAGGCCGTTGCTTCTCAATCAAGTAGCTGCTCAATTGGCCTTACAAGGGCTGAGTGCATCCCGCTGGCCAACAGTGCACGGCAGACCAGAACGGTCACCCACCCAAGTGTTAAACAACCTCGGCAGCGCTTAACTTCAGTGATCTGGTGGGAACCGGTGTTACCACTGTGACAAGGCCGTTGGCTGAAAAATGAAATGCCGGCCGCCGTGGCCGAGCGGTTCTAGGCGCTTCAGTCCGGAACCGCGCTGCTGCTACGGTCGCAGGTTCGAATCCTGCCTCGGGCATGGATGTGTGTGATGTCCTTAGGTTAGTTAGGTTTAAGTAGTTCTAAGTTCTAGGGGACTGATGACCTTAGTCCCATAGTGCTTAGAGCCATTTGAATAATTTTGAAAAATGTAACAGTAAAATTAAATTAATTAAAACATTTTAGCAACTGTTTGAAGCTGGCTGAGCGCTGCTATAAAATTTGAAGAGATGCAGCCACTTCTCTGCCGCTTTCCGAGGATAGGTAGTTATAAAGTATTAATGAACACCTCGAAGAAAATAAAGTTACTTAATTAAATTTTTGGTTTTTGCAGGTAAGTATTTGCAGTCCTGATATACAATAAACTGCCGTCTCCACAGTACCGCAGCAAATTACTAAAAGAACCAAAAACATAATGACTCAGCCCATTGATAAGGTGGAGCTGGATGGTTTTGTTTTGCCTCTTCTACCAGCATATGTGGCGCGGTTGTTTCACTGTGTACCAGGACTGCAAACAAACATAAAACTATAATATCTTAACGTTATTTTTTGCATTTGATAGTTAAATCCTTATAAACAGCCCTCGTATGTTAAGACATTTTAAAGAATAAATCTGTTATCTTAGAGAACCGCTCGAATAGTGCAATGCACAGAGCGCTAGCTTGTGAGTCGCCAGGTAGGCGAGACGTGTATAGAATCCGTAGAACTGATTAATGACCATTCACGGGTACACCTCTCGGGGTGTGTGAGACTCTTAGGTGGTTTCCCACGCTCCTGTAGCCCCATGCTCAGCTGGTCCTCCTATTCCGCATCAGATAATACGATACACGAACACGTAAAACACTGTAACATGCAGAACAAAGTTTACACCATCCATCGACAGATGGCGAACACGCTTTCCCTCCCTTGGGTTACTTTGACAACTGTGGTGTCAGGAAGGACATCCGCTCACAAAGTTAAGTACTAAAAATAAAATTTACATTTGACGAAAAAAAGCGGACATCGAACAGCAGGAAACAAACGTTGGAGAGAAGGAAAAACGGGATAAGTCCTGTTATGTCACGAAATTTTAAAATCACAGCTACTCTAGTCCAGTCGTCATCTAAAATGCTCATAGATAGTTGCAAGGCTTCCGTCATTTCTTCAAATATTTTACAATCAGGTAAAATTTTTCGTACTGTTTGTGGTACGTTACGAACACAGCACACACATCTCGCTGGGGAGAAACCGTGCATCACGGGAGTGTGTCCAATATGCAGGCGTGTTAGCAACACTTCATTCGCCTCCGTGATTGGCAAGAACTGCGCCACGCCAAGGTGAATGACTTTCAGAAAAGTTTACATGTTCCAGGTCCTCTGCTGATAGATTTCTGCTGCGGTTCAGATAAAAAGTGCGCTACAGTGGGCAAGTGAAATGACGCGGCAACTGGAAAAGAGCTCCAAAACTGAAGTACGTCAGACAGTACGATTCTTGTCTACCTCTACATCCATACTCTGCAAGTCACCTTATGGTGTGTGGCAGAGGGTATGCACCACTGCTACCTCCCCTCTTTCCTGTACCAGTCGCAAATTTGCCTCTAAGATAGATACTTCCTGCGCCAGATTCCCTTTAATTTTATCTTCATGGTTCTTTCGTGATGCACACGTAGGAGTAAGCAATTTATTTGTTCACTCTTCTAGGAACGTACGCTCTCGGAATTTCTTGTGGTAAAACGTCTACATTTAACACAAATTCACCTATAAAATTGTGAATGTATTTGATCAAAATTCAGTTTGTGTTTGTGTAAGCTGTCGCCAGCACACCGGTTGCCAAAGATGTGGCAATAAGATCGATAGTATGCACGGGTTCAAGCGTGCCTATCAGGAGAGAGCCCAAAGACAGACTCGCAAGCCAAACGCCGCCAACGCCCTCTTGACAGCAAGTATTTAGGTCGTGGCCGCGGACCAGAGGGCTCAGTCTCAGTCAGTAGCTCGGTCTCTCAGTCACTAGCTTAGTCGCTCCGTCACTAGTTCAGTCCCTGATGCACCAAATAGCACTCCACTTGGGCGTCTGTTCTTCATCGCATAGCGAGACTTGTACTTTACCAGCATTGTGGCTAACATGGACTATTACGGAAGAGCTTGTACCACGACACATGGACTGTCTTAAAGCTAAGTAACTTCCTGTTCATGTAAATAAAAAACCCAGTTAATGCATGCGTGCAGCTGTGTTGTAGAAAGAGGACACCAGGTACCAAACAACATGCTCCCCTTGATCCCTTGGTATAAGACACTACAGTGGCAACGAGGATACACACTGTCGCTGCCAGTCCTCGTAAATAACTCCAGCAATTTGATCAAGGCTGCACAGACGAGAGCGATGCTGATCTGCAAGGAAGAAACATTTGGACCAAATCGAAAGGAATATAGGAGGTGGAGAGGGCCGGGGGGTGGAGAAAGAGAATTTGCACTGTTGCGGCCCCATGTAGTAAGTGTTGCTTCACGCAGTGGAGAATGTCAAAACAGAGGCAGCTGGTGACAGAGGTGTTGCGAAGTAAGTGCGGCACAGATAGCCTTGCTGACAGAAGTGGTCTACCAACCGGCTGACGTAAGGACGCACGCAGACCGAGCGCCGAGCGAAGTCTGGAGAGTGCTGAGTAAGGGAAGTGAAGCCAGCACGCTAAGTTATGCTGCAATATACTGCGGGAGTAATAACAAGAAGCTGTCACCAAGTGTAAAAAACGTCCTCCTGCAGGATGTAAATAGTGGAGCACAGGCAGCAACGGACAGAAGCCATTAGGAAGCAGTTCGGATCTGAGGACGGACGTGGTCCGTGTCCGAATGTTCAATCTTCGTAGGTGACGTTTCCGGAAGTGTGTTCCAGCTCGCAGGAGTCATCCGTTCGCCGCCAGATGTCAACTTCAGCTCTGGAGGTCGGCCCAAGTGCGGCCGGCACCATGGCTGACTAACTACAGCGAGAAATTCCAGCAGGACCGGCCGCAGCGCCGTCTTAGTCACAGGCTCAGCCGGGGACTGACGCCTGGACTCCACGGCAACCCGGCACGTGGTCCGTCCATGATGGGACCTCGCGAACATCGCGTCTGATGGCTTCCCAGCCGCCGGTGTAGCAGGCGTCTGCAAGTGACCTCGCGGCGACTAGTTCATCTCAACCACAGGACATCTTGGCTTCAACGGAGCACTGGTGGCCTGAGGCTCCCGATCAGTAGCGCGCTGCGCACATTGTCGGAGAATCTACACAGCAGCAGCCAGGCGGAGGGATCTGCAGGGCTGTTAGTAACGACGAGGGAGAAATTGTAAAGAAAGTTCAATAAATAATTGTAAAACTTTCAGTCTTTGGCGCAGCCACAGTGACTGCTGCTAACAAGTACTGCAGAAGCTGTAACAAGTAGTGCAGAAGTCGTAACAAGTGGCCATCTGTCATAACAGCACTGATGAGGACGTTCACACAACAATTCTCCACTGGGATCATGACCAAGAACCGGATTTCTACTGTCGGGGATTTGAAAGATTGGTAGGATTTTCCAAAGTTTTTTGGATAATGATCTGATGTAATCTCATTTCCCTGGAGACATACTGAGTCTCAACTTTGCCTTCGATAAGAACAGAAGCGAAATAATGAATTAAAATTTCTGCAAAGGCCAGGACTTGAACCCAGTTCTTCTGCTTCGTAAGCAGATATGCTTTTGCTACACCACCCTGGCATTGTGGCCTACTCAGCTGCGTGGAATACCGTAGTCCAGTACCCTCCCTAACACAGACTTGAATCCATACCGCAATTCACAGAAAGGTCTTTGGACTAGGAAATTCTGTACAGATATGTTAGGCACAATGCCTGTGTGGTATAGTGGATAGCACACCTGCCTAATAAGCTGGAGATCTAATTCATGTCGCAGCCTTGGCACAAATTTCAATTCATTACTTCAGCTTCTGTACTTTTGCCTATGTCGAAAAACCTCGTCACGTTTTTTTTTCACTTTGTAGTATAGTGCAGCATACAATAGAAGTTCCTTGGTCTGCCATAATAATGCCTAACTTACGTTTTACGTCCCCTTATATTATTGGTCACCTGACGATGTTTGTTGATCCCAAATGGCACTACATACACAATGTTGTTGTTGTGGTCTTCAGTCCTGACACAGCCCTCCACGCTACTGTATCCTGTGCGAGCTGATTTATCTCCCAGTACCTACTGCAGCCTACATCTTTCTGAATCTGCTTGGAGTATTCATCTCTTGGTCTCCCTCTACAATTTTTACCCTCCACGCTGCCCTGCAAGGCTAAATGTGTAATCCCTTGATGCCTCAGAACATGTCCTACCAACCGGTCCCTTCTTCTAGTTACGTTGTGCCACAGACTCCTCACCAATTCTATTCAATACCTCCTCATTAGTTACGTGATCTACCCATCTAATCTTCAGCATTCTTCTGCAGCACCACATTTCGAAATCTTCTATTCTCTTCTTGTCCAAACTATTTATCGTCCATGTTTCACTTCCATACATGGCTACACTCCATACAAATGCTTTCAGAAACGACTTCCTGACACTTAAATCTATACTCGATGTTAACAAATTTCTCTTCTTCAGAAACGATTTCCTTGCCATTGCCAGTCTACATTTTATATCCTCTCTACTTCCGCCATCATCAGTTATTTTGCTCCCCAAATAGCAAAACTCCTTTACTACTTTAAGTGTCTCATTTGCTAATCTAATTCCCGCAGCATCACTCGACTTAATTCGACAACATTCCATTATCCTCGTTTTGCTTTTGTTGATGTTCATCTTATACCCTCCTTTCAAGACATTGTCCATTCCGTTCAACTGCTCTTCCGAGTGCTTTGCTGTCACTAACAGAATTACAATGTCATCGGCGAACCTCAAAGTTTTTATTTCTTCTCCATGGATTTTAATACCTACTCCGAACTTTTCTTTCGTTTTTCTTGGTCATTGGACTAGGGAATTCTGTGCAGCTGTGATAGGCACAATGCTTGTGTGGTATAGTAGATAGCACACCTGCCCAGTAAGCTGGAGATCTGGTTAATGTCCCAGCCTTGGCACAAATTTTATTCCATTACTTCAGCTTCTATACTTCTGCCTATGTCGAAAAACCTCGTCACGTATTTGTTTCACTTTGTAGTGTAGTGCAGGATACAATAGAAGTTCCTTGGTCAGCCATAATAATGACTAACTTACGTTTTACGTCCCCTCATGTTATTGGTCGCCTGACGATGTTTGGTGACCCCAAAAGGCAGTAGAATTTAAAGCGTTTACTAATCGGTGACTGAGGTAGTGATTCACATACACAATAAAACTGAGAAATTCCCCTTTTACGTGGTGGAGACGAATTAAAATCAACGGAACAGACGAGAGACGGTGGCAGTCGCTGCAACCTCAGCAGCAGACCCACGTGTGTGCTGGGGAGGCGCCTGCAGGGCAGGACGGCAGAGATACGGCCGCGCCGTTTCCGGCGGGGAGCCAGCAGCCAGCATTGTGGGGTCGCCGCACAATAGCCCAGCCTCTGTGCGCCGGGAGGCGGGTCGCGCCCACAGCCTCTGCGTCTGCCTGCTGCGCGGGACAGCCTGCCTCAGGGCGCACCAACACTCCGTATTGCTTTCGTAAATACACTGTTGCGCAGACGTTACGGACGGTGCTAAATTTCGCATGATGTGTCACTGTCAAGTCGTGTGACTAGGGCTTCCCGTCGGGCAGACCGTTCGCCAGGTGCACGTCTTTCGATTTGACGCCACTTCGGCGACTTGCGCGTCGACGGGGATGAAATGATGAAGATGAGGACAACACGACACCCAGTCCCTGAGCGGAGAAAATCTCCGACCCAGCCGGGAATCGAACCCGGGCCCTTTGGATTGACATTCTGTCGCGCTGACCACTCAGCTACCGGGGGGCGCACACTGTGAAGTAATACAGCTCGACGAAACTTGGTCCTTGTATAGAAAGGACACTACAGTGTAGTACAGAAGGTACACTGAAGAGCCAAAGGAACTGGTACACCTGCCTAATATCGTCTAGGGCCTCCGCGAGAACGCAGAAGTGCCGCAACACAACTTAGCATGGACTCGACTAATGTCTGAAGTAGTGCCGTAGGGAATTGACACCATGAATCCTGCAGGGCTGTCCACAAATCTACATCTACGTGATTACTCTGCTATTCACAATAAATTGCCTGGCAGAGGGTTCAGTGGACCACCTTCAAGCTGTCTCTCTACCGTTCCACATTCGAACAGCACGAGGGAAAAACGAGCACTTAAATTTTTCTGTGCGAGCCCTGATTTCTCTTATTTTATCGTGACGATCATTTCTCCCTATATAGGTGGGTGCCAACAGGATGTTTTCGCAATCGGAGGAGAAAAATGGCTGGCTCTGAGCACTATGGGACTCAACTTCTGAGGTCATCAGTCCCCTAGAACTTAGAACTACTTAAACCTAACTAACCTAAGGACATCACACACATCCAAGCCCGAGGCAGGTTGGTTGGTTTTGGGGAAGGAGACCAGACAGCGAGGTCATAGGTCTCATCGGATTAGGGAAGGACGGGGAAGGAAGTCGGCCGTGCCCTTTGAAAGGAACCATCCCGGCATTTGCCTGGAGCGATTTAGAGAAATCACGGAAAACCTAAATCAGGATGGCCTGAGGCAGAATTCGAACCTGCGACCGCGGCGGTCGCGCAGTTCCTGACTGTAGCCACTCCGGCCGGCCGGAGGAGAAAACTGTTCATTGAAATTTCACGAGAAGATCCCGTTGCAACGAAAAACGCCCTTGTTTTAATCATTGCCACTCCAATCCATGTATCATGTCTGTGACACTATCTCACCTATTTCGCGATAATAGAAAACAAACCACCCTTCCTTGTACTTTTCCGATGTCATCCGTCAGCCCCACCTGATGCGGATCCCACACCGCACAGCAGTACTCTAGAATAGGACGGACAAGCGTGGTGTAAGCAGTCTCTTTAGTAGACCTGTTGCACCTTCTAATTGTTCTGCCAATGAATCGCAGCCTTTGGTTTGCTCTATCCTCAATATTATTTATGTGATCGTTCCAATGTAGGTTATTTGTAATTGTAATCCCTAAGTATTTAGTTGAATTTCCAGCCTTCAGATTTGTGAGACTTATCGCGTAATCGAAATTTAGCTGATTTCTTTTAGTACTCACGTGAATAACTTCACAGTTTTCCTTATTCAGGGTCAACTGCCACTTTTCGCACCATACAGATATCTTATCTAAATCATTTTGCAAGTCGTTTTGATCATCTGATGACTTTACAAGACGGTAAATGACAGCATCATCTGCAAACAATCTAAGACGGCTATTCAGATTGTCTCCTATGAAGTTAATATAGATCAGAAACAATAGAGGGCCTATAATATTTCCTTCGGGAACGCCGGATATTACATCTGTTTTACTCGACGACTTTCCGTCTATTACTAAGAACTGTAACCTTTCTGACAGGAATTCACGAATCCAGTCGCACAACTGAAGCGATACTCCCTAGGCATGCAGTTTGGTTAGAAGACGCTTGTGAAGAACGGTGTCGAAAGCCTTCTAGAAATCTAAAAATATGGAATCAATTTGACATCCCCTGTCGATAGCACTTATTACTTCATGAGTATAAAGAGCTAGTTGTGTTTCACAACAACGATATTTTCTGAAACCGTGCTTACTACGAGGTGCATTCAAGTTCTAAGGCCTTCGATTTTTTTTCTAATTAACTACTCACCCGAAATCGATGAAACTGGCGTTACTTCTCGACGTAATCGCCCTGCAGACGTACTCATTTTTCACAACACTGACGCCATGATTCCATGGCAGCAGCGAAGGCTTCTTTAGGAGTCTGTTTTGACCACTGGAAAATCGCTGAGGCAATAGCAGCACGGCTGGTGAATGTGCGGCCACGGAGAGTGTCTTTCATTGTTGGAAAAAGCCAAAAGTCACTAGGAGCCAGATCAGGTGAGTAGGGAGCATTAGGAATCACTTCAAAGTTGTTATCACGAAGAAACTGTTGCGTAACGTTAGCTCGATGTGCGGGTGCGTTGTCTTGGTGAAACAGCACACGCGCAGCCCTTCCCGGACGTTTTTGTTGCAGTGTAGGAAGGAATTTGTTCTTCAAAATATTTTCGTAGGATGCACCTGTTACCGTAGTGCCATTTGGGACGCAATGGGTAAGGATTACGCCCTCGCTGTCCCAGAACATGGACACCATCATTTTTTCAGCACTGGCGGTTACCCGAAATTTTTTTGGTGGCGGTGAATCTGTGTGCTTCCATTGAGCTGACTGGCGCTTTGTTTCTGGATTGAAAAATGGCATCCACGTCTCATCCATTGTCACAACCGACGAAAAGAAAGTCCCATTCATGCTGTCATTGCGCGTCAACATTGCTTGGCAACATGCCACACGGGCAGCCATGTGGTCGTCCGTCAGCATTCGTGGCACCCACCTGGATGACACTTTTCGCATTTTCAGGTCGTCATGGAGGATTGTGTGCACAGAACCCACAGAAATGCCAACTCTGGAGGCGATCTGTTCAACAGTCATTCGGCGATCCCCCAAAACAATTCTCTCCACTTTCTCGATCATGTCGTCAGACCGGCTTGTGCGAGCTCGAGGTTGTTTCGGTTTGTTGCCACACGATGGTCTGCCTTCATTAAACTGTCGCACCCACGAACGCACTTTCGACACATCTATACTCCATCACCAAATGTCTCCTTCAACTGTCGACGAATTTCAATTGGTTTCTCACCACGCAAATTCAGAAAATGAATGATTGCACGCTGTTGAAGTAAGGAAAACGTCGTCATTTTAAGTATTTAAAACAGTTCTCATTCTCGCCGCTGGTGGTAAAATTCCATCTGCCGTACGGTTCTGCCATCTCTGGGACGTATTGATAATGAACGCGGCCTCATTTTAAAACAATGTGCATGTTTCTATCTCTTTCCAGTCCAGAGAAAAAAAAACGGAGGCCTTAGAACTTGAATGCACCTCGTATGTGTCAATAAATCGATTTCTTCGAGGTACTTCATAATGTTCAAATACAGTATATGTTCCAAAACCCTACTGCAAATCGACTTTAGAGATATAGGCCTGTAATTCAGCGGATTACTCCTACTTCCCTTTTGGGTATTGGTGTGACTTGAGCAATTTTCCAATGTTTAGGCATGGATATTTCTGTGAGCGAGTGGTTGTATATAATTACTAAATATGGAGCAATTTTATCAGCATACTCCGAGAGGAACCTGACTGGTATACAATCTGGACCAAAGCCTTGCCTTTATTAAGTACCCGTACAAGTACGTGAGGGTGAAGATCTCTTCTGAACAGCATGTTGCAAGGCATCTCAGATATGCTCAATAATGTTCATGTCTGAGAAGTTCGGTGGCCAGCAGAAGTGAACAAACTCAGAAGAGTGTTCCTGGAGCTACTCTGTAGCAATTCTGGACGTGTGGTGTGTCGCATTGTCATGCTGAAATTGCTCAAGTCTGTCGGAAAGCACAATGGACACGAATGGATGTAGGTGATCAGACAGGATTCTTAAGCACGTGTCACCCGCCAGAGTTGTATCTAGAAGTATCAGGGGACCCATATCACTCCAACTGCATACGCCCCACACCATTACAAACCCTCTACCTGCTTCAACAGTCCCCTGCTAACATGCTGGGTTCATGGATTCGCTGAGGTTGTCTCCTTAGCCGTACACGTTCATCCGCTCGACACAACTGAAACGAGACTCATCCGAGCAGGCAACATGTTTCCAGTCTTCAACAGCCCAGTGGTGCTGACGGACCCAGACGAGGCGTAAGGCTTTGTGTAGTGCAGTCATCAAGGGTACACGAGTGAGCCTTCGTCTCCGGAAGCCCATATCGATGATGTTTCATTGAATGGTCCGCACGTTGACACTTGTTGATGGTCCAGCAATAAAATCTGCAGCAACTTTCGGAGGGGTTGCACTTCTGTCACGTTGGACGATCCTCTTCAGTCGTCGTTTGTCCCATTCTTGCAGGTTCTTTTCCGGCAGCAGCGATGTCGGAGATTTGATGTTTTACCGCATTCCTGATATTCACGGTACACTCGTGAATTGGTCGTATAGAAAACTCCCCACTTCACCGCTACGTCAGAGATGCTGTGTCCCATCGTTCGTGCGCCGACTATAACACCACGTTCAAACTCACTTAAACCTTGACAACCTGCCATTGTAGCAGCTGTAACCGATCTAACAACTGCGCCATACACTTGTCTTAAATAGGCGTTGCCGAACGCAGCGCTGTATTCTGCCTGTTTACATACCTCTGTATTTGAATTCGCATGCCTATACCAGTTTCTTTGGCGCTTCAGTGTAAATACGCCATAAGACGAACAGAACTGGCACTTTTATTCACGGTCATTATTTATAATGAATTCACCGAGGTTCATGATGGTCCCGTGGTCATTACAAATGGCGGTACATGGCTCTCAATAGTGTGTATGACGCCCACGATGCCAATTCAAGCTCTGCGATGTGCTTCCATGTTGGTTGCTAATGAGTTCTTGTGATACGGCCTTCCACTCCTCCACTAGCAAGGATGACAACTGCCGAACGGCCGTTGATGCATGTGGATGCGCTGCAATACGTGCCCCCAACGCAACCCACACGCAATTGATAGTACCTAAGTTGGGAGAAAGGACAGACCAGTCCATTCACCGAGTATCCTCCCATTCCAATAGTTCCTTCGACTGCAGTGTTCGATGCCGCTGCGCATCGTCAACCTTAAAAATGAAGGCAGTGCCGAATATACTCTTGAAAAGAGGCACATGGGGAAGGACTACAGATTCATAATAACGTTGACTAGTGAGTTTACCGCATTCAAAAATTTGGAAGTCAGCACGCCACGCAACATTAGGCTTCCCACTCGTGGACCACCAAATCGATCATGTACGACAATGTTCCTGGTTGCATTAAATGTTCCCACCTCTCGCCATAAAGGGGTACATCCAAAACTGTCGAAGATTATCGTTTTGATGATGCAGGTACATCAACTTAATTAATTTCAGTCGCGTGTAACGCATGGCGGTAATCGGTTCAAAATGGTTCAAATGGCTCTGAGCACTATGGGACTTAACATCTTAGGTCATCAGTCCCCTAGAACTTAGAACTACTTAAACCTAACTAACCTAAGGACTTCACACACATCCATGGCCGAGGCAGGATTCGAACCTGCGACCGTAGCGGTTGCGCAGTTCCAGACTGAAGCGCCTAGAACCGCTCGGTCACAACGGCCGGCCGTCCAAGAGTGTAGTTCCTTCTAGACGGCTCTACAGAATTGTAATCGTTTATTTTTGTTCTTGAGATTTGTCTGAGTTCTTTTCGACTAAAGTTGGACTTAAAAAGCCGGCCGGTGTGACCGAGCGGTTCTAGGTGCTTCAGTCTGGAACCGCGCGACCGCTACGGTCGCAGGTTCGAATCGTGCCTCGGCCATGGGTGTGTGTGATGTCCTTAGGTTACTTAGGTTTAAGTAGTTCTAAGTTGTAGGGGACAGATGACCTCAGATGTTAAGTCCCATAGTGCTCACAGCTACTTGAACCATTTGGACTTAAATATAAATTGAATTAATTTCATAGTCGTTAAATCCACGAAGGTAATGTGGATCGAATCAATGAAGACGTAATGAATTGAGATCTTGTCCCTAACCAGTCACAATGCAGATTTGAGTCAGGCCTGCTGGACGCCACATCGATTCGCATGCCATGCCCTAGCCGTATGAGTGTTATGGATGTCGTCTCGCCACAGTACTCTCTTTTCCTGGTTTGGGTCGTGTTATGTCAAGTATGGTGGAAACTGCACCGACCATTCCTCTGTTTCCAACCCGCCTTCCACCTCCAATAGTAACGGTAGGGTTGTCTTGCACCCACAATATTTTTTGACACGTCATTGATCATATTTTATGTAAATTACCTGAGTTTTATGTGCAAAAGATAACAGAAATAAAATTATAAACAAGGTATTCTCAGAAACTAAATGCTTGGAGACGACAGAAGAAAATATTTTAAATGCGACAATTGATTGGCTAACAAAAATTAACAGTAAATATTTGTAGCTTAATAGTGAGTGCAGCATTTCGTGTGATGGCAGCATAAATCACAATGCTGCTAATATATCAACCTCTATGTTATCTGTGTTTTCTTGCGTAAAGTTTTCGCAAATGCTGAACTCGAGGAAGAAAACATTGATAAACAAATGTAATGTACGAAATCACTGTGGTGTAATATTTCCTGGTTTTGTCAACATTAAACGGCAGGCAGACCATAAGGCTACACCTGTATTCCGTTTGTCATTTGTCACTTGTTGATGGCCTTATACAATTAAATACTTTCAATATACTGCTTTCATTTCTCGTCTGATCGCATTTTCATGTAGTTTAAAATTTCATCCCTATGATTTGCCGCCTATTTAACTGAAACAAAAAAAAATTGCCTGTAGGTGCAACAACGTTTAAGAACGTGCTCGCAACAAAATGAGAAATATCATCTTTGTATTTGTACTATTATAGAATAAATTACCCATGTTATTGTTTTAGCAGTCATTTGTACATTCTCGTGGAGTGACAAAGACGTATCACGAAACCGAAATCTGGAATGACACGGCTGTTTGAACGTGTCTTCATTCCATTAATAAGGTGCGTTCCGTGGTGTAATTACCTGCGACCATAGCAATATCATCTTGTATTCATACAAAGGACACATATGACAAAGTTAATGAGATATAAAATACTCAAAACAAACTATAGTTCCATATTTTCGGCGAAGAATTTCAGTTCACCATTCTCTCTTTTCTATACCGATCAGCATTTGCTGCAAAACGTCATCCGACTCTCACATCCACCAACCTATACGTGACTCAAAATCGTCTTCTTTGAACACTTGGTTGACTCTACTGAGACATTTTTCCGCGCACAGAGCAGCTGAATGTAATTTCATTGCGGTGTAATTAAAACCTGTTTGCATTTTTCATTAAAATGTAAATATCACAAGATTGCTTTTTAAAACAGCATTGTCATACGACTGTATAAACAGCTATACCAGGCAATTTTTTCAGTTAATTTTCTCGATACAGTGTCGTCTAAATTGAAGCGAATTTGTCGAAGAATTTCGTTGTTCGGTGTAAAGTTGTAGGTGAGTTTTCGTTGTACGCAAAGAGATACTGGCTAGTTTAAATCATGGCTTGTTACACGACAAGGTGGATGTCATACACTATGATGTAAGCTGCTATCATCACCATAATGATCAGCAACCATCTGACTGCCACTTGTAGATAAAACCCTTCCTTTGTATTTTCTACTTACTACTGAATAAAATAACTGAAGAATCAGACTGAAGATGTATGGTTTCGGGAAGTGAAAAAGTATCATAGAAACAGTTCTTTCATTTGGATTGGTAATAAACGTTAGACTGGACATATAACCTTCCTAGCATTTGTGCACCTAGGAAACACTTCGGTTAAGTGAAATGGCATAAGACGTTCACATTCTTTGAAGAAAGGGGTTAATGTACAGAAACAGATGAATAATCTACGAAATCCAAATAGGACTAATAAAAGTGGAAGTCTGACGAAGCCAAATTTCTGTCAAGAAAAGAGAGGTTGCGTTGCAGCTTATCACTATTGGTGTTCAACTTGTACGTCGAAGAAGAAGTCAAGGAAGTGAAAGAAAATTACCGAACAGGAATAAGAGTTCAAGGGGAAGAGAGATCAGTACTAAGTTTCGCAGACGACATATACCCTCTAACCTATTGGAAGGAAGACGCTGACCTTGTAAAGTATCGTGCACACTAGACGCTCAGCTCGCCTCCGAAGTACGATAGCCGTCTGATACCGGGCCGGAAGCATCCTTTGGAGTCGCTCGCCAAGGGCGGCCCCGGGCATTCACATGGAGTGGGCCCGACCACGCATCGGAGCGTTCGCTTGTCCAGGAACATATCGTCAAGCTGGAGCGAAAGCTGATATTCGTGTACGTAAAGGCACAAATGACAAGTGGAGAAGTCCACAAGGCACGGGACGCTGGCCAACACGTAATGGAAAAGACACAATTTGCCGAGCAAGGGAATGCCTACTAGCAACGACTTTCTTTATGGTTGGGTGTCGACTCTCTCCCGTCAGTGTTATACGCGATGCGGTATAGTCAGGTTGTAAAATAATTTTATGGGCAGAGGAAGAGCATACGCTGGCCAATCGGGTGTAAGGCCATGCGCAGGGAGACAGCTCTAGGATCGTCCTGGTGAGAGGGAGACCTGATTTCGAGACTTCCTGGGGAGACTAAGGTAGATGCTTCATTTGGAGGGACAAGAGTAGGTGCTCTGGTGAGAGCTTTGGCGAGACCGGTCTTCTGAGCGTCACTACCGCCAATTCCGGACAAGCAGTTGTGGCCACAGTAGTTAAGTTTATACCGCCCACCGCATCCACGCCGCCGCGCCGCCAGGAGATTCTGACACACGACTGTAGCGCACCCAGGGACACGCCGCTAGAAGCCCGACAGTTGCCCGGTAAATGGCTTCCACTACAGCACTCCCATCAAATTATGTCCGCCACCTCCATTAGTCTCGAAGCAAACAGAATTTAAATCTCTAGTAACGACACTGAGAGCTTTCTGCTATTAATGATGTGTGTATTATTGTTTCTTTCCATTAGTAATAGTGATTTATACATTTTGGATCAAACTGCAACAGGTGTTAGTGAGCGCACAATTCATTATATTGAGACAGGGAACCAGTGGTTGGAAATGCTTAGAAATACACAGCGAACACCGCGTAACTACAACGCAGCTCGCAGTAACTGTTGAAAGTGACGACAGCCAGTCTCATGCCAGTGCATGGCAAAGGTGCATGACGTTCTGCCGCACTCTCCCAAAGATCTCTCGTGTCTGTCCTATCAGGATTCAAGCAAGCAGGTCTTCATCAGTTTTACGGAGGTTTCATACACCAACGTCTTGACGTAAACCCAGAGGAAAACGTACAAATGTGTGAGATCCATTGATCAAGCTGGCCATGGGGCAGGACCTCCCCTTCCACTCCAATGAAGATGATGATGATGATGTCCCATACTCCGAGGGGCGCAGGGAACGACAACAACACCCAGTCATCTCGAGGCAGGAAAAATCCCTGACCCCGTCGGGAATCAAACCTGGGACCCTGTGCGCAGGAAGCGAGAACGCTACGGCAAATGCCTCTGAGCACTATGGGACTTAACATCTGAGGTCATCAGTCCCCTAGAACTTAGAACCACTTAAACCTAACTAACCTAAGGACATCACACACGTCCATGCCCGAGGCAGGATTCGAACCTGCGACCGTTGCGGTCACGCGGTTCCAGACTGAAGCGCCTAGAACCGCACGGCCACACTGGTCGGCCGCTACGGCGGCAAGACCACGAGCTGCGGACTCCAATGAAGATGGTATGTGTTATTCAGGTGTTCGAGGACACTAACACCGAAGTGGGCTGGTGCACCGTCGTGTTGAAACCACATCCTACCCTCTTCAGTCCGATATCTGTTTAACTGCACCCACACCTCCGTTGGTTGGTGGAAGCCTGGAACTGGAACTGTTGGGTGTCTAAAAGTTCGTGGTTTCGGGTTCTTGTAGCTTGCCACTCACGTTTCCACTCTGCGTCCTGGTCGAATCCTGTGGATAGCGTATGGACTCCCATTTCATATGCTGGTCTTCTAGATTTGAGGCGTTTCCTGGACAGAGATAGCAAATCGTCATGAAGAGGGATCGAGTTGTTTTCAGAAACTTGCTGACAGAGGTTGTAAAGAGCAGCCTTTCGACGGAGGTCTGGTGGACAGATGTTTGAAAGTACTGGTAGCCAGCAAGTACAGGGTGTTTCAAAAATGACCGGTATATTTGAAACGGCAATAAAAACTAAACGAGCAGCGATAGAAATACACCGTTTGTTGCAATATGCTTGGGACAACAGTACATTTTCAGGCAGACAAACGTTCGAAATTACAGTAGTTACAATTTTCAACAACAGATGGCGCTGCGGTCTGGGAAACACTATAGTACGATATTTTCCACATATCCACCATGCGTAGCAATAATATGACGTAGTCTCTGAATGAAATTACCCGAAACCTTTGACAACGTGTCTGGCGGAATGGCTTCACATGCAGATGAGATGTACTGCTTCAGCTGTTCAATTGTTTCTGGATTCTGGCGGTACACCTGGTCTTTCAAGTGTCCCCACAGAAAGAAGTCACAGGGGTTCATGTCTGGCGAATAGGGAGGCCAATCCACGCCGCCTTCTGTATGTTTCGGATAGCCCAAAGCAATCACACGATCATCGAAATATTCATTCAGGAAATTAAAGACGTCGGCCGTGCGATGGGGCCGGGCACCATCTTGCATAAACCACGAGGTGTTCGCAGTGTCGTCTAAGGCAGTTTGTACCGCCACAAATTCACGAAGAATGTCCAGATAGCGTGATGCAGTAATCGTTTCGGATCTGAAAAATGGGCCAATGATTCCTTTGGAAGAAATGGCGGCCCAGACCAGTACTTTTTGAGGATGCAGGGATGATGGGACTGCAACATGGGGCTTTTCGGTTCCCCATGCGCCAGTTCTGTTTATTGACGAAGCCGTCCAGGTAAAAATAAGCTTCGTCAGTAAACCAAATGCTGCCCACATGCATATCGCCGTCATCAATCCTGTGCACTATATCGTTAGCGAATGTCTCTCGTGCAGCAATGGTAGCGGCGCTGAGGGGTTGCCGCGTTTGGATTTTGTATGGATAGAGGTGTAAACTCTGGCGCATGAGACGATACGTGGACGTTGGCGTCATTTGGACCGCAGCTGCAACACGGCAAACGGAAACCCGAGGCCGCTGTTGGATCACCTGCTGCATTAGCTGCGCGTTGCCCTCTGTGGTTGCCGTACGCGGTCGCCCTACCTTTCCAGCACGTTCATCCGTCACGTTCCCAGTCCGTTGAAATTTTTCAAACAGATTCTTTATTGTATCGCTTTTCGGTCCTTTGGTTACATTAAACCTCCGTTGAAAACTTCGTCTTGTTCTAGGCGGTGGAATTCCAACACCAGAAAAAATCCTCTGTTCTAAGGAATAAACCATGTTGTCCACAGCACACTTGCACGTTGTGAACAGCACACCCTTACAGCAGAAAGACGACGTACAGAATGGCGCACCCACAGACTGCGTTGTTTCTATATCTTTCACATCACTTGCAGCGCCATCTGTTGTTGAAAATTGTAACTACTGTAATTTCGAACGTTTGTCCGCCTGAAAATGTACTGTTGTCCCAAGCATATTGCAACAAACGGTGTATTTCTATCGCTGCTCGTTTAGTTTTTATTGCCGTTTCAAATATACCGGTCATTTTTGAAACACCCTGTAGACATAGACCGGACTGTACCACTAATTACTCTCATAACTGAGTTCAGTACTTTCACTACGCAGGTGCTTCGGAGCCAAACTGGTGCACAGTATTCTGCTGCAGAGTATACCAGTGCAAGGGATGCTCCTCGGAGAACTGATGTGGTTGCTCCCCATGTATTGCCTGCCAGCTTTCTCACAAGGTTCACTCGTGTTTGTATCTTCTTGGCCACGTTGGAAAGGTGTTTTTTGTATGTTAAAGTTCTGTTCAGAGTGACTCCCAGATATTTTGGGCTTTCGTCGTATCTGACTGTGCCAAGAGGGCCGAACTATGGACTGATCTTTGCTGATGAAAGGTGATTAGAGAGGTGGAACTACGGTAGCATTCTTATTAGGGGCCTAACGAGGATATGGCAGCCAGGTCGCGTGCCTTGTGCATCGTTTTCGTGGGAGCGCAGTTTCGTGACCGGCGAATGAAGAGGAAGGGCAACAGAAAAGAAAAATATGGAGAGCAACTGAAAGACAGGAAGAAGAACAAGAAACGAAGAGGAAGGGTGAGGATGGAGAGGATCGGAGGGCACTGAAATTAGATAAGTAGGAGGAGATAGGTGTTTAACGCCCCGTCGACAACGAAGACATTTAAGACGGAGAAAAAGCTCGGATTAGGGAAGAATGGAATTGGAAACTGGAGGAATTCTTTCAAAGCAACTACCTCAGCATTTGCCAAAAGCGATTTAGGGAAGTCACGAAGAACCTAAATCCGGATGGGAGAACGCTGGTTTGACCCGCCGAATCCAGTGTGCTAACCATGCTCCACCTAGCTCGATTCAAATTATCTATACCGAGCAACTTGTCCGAAACATTTTCCTTCCCCTGGTATGGAGACGGTAGTTTCTTGTTTCCAGTTACTAAACGGTACAGCATTTTTCTGAAAACAGTCATCTGAAAAGATCTCCTGGTATAAAAGACGTAGAATAATACTCTTTGTCACAGTTCAAATCTGTAAAAACAGAATTAGAGTTTTTTGGCACAGTTTAATATTTCTTGTGTATAGTGTAGGAATATAGTTAAGATATTGTGAGAGATCACAAGTTATTATGTTAAAGAAGATCGTTACTGTACAACAAATGGCTCTGAGCACTATGGGACTTATCTTCTGAGGTCATCAGTCCCGCAGAACTTAGGACTACTTAAACCTATCTAACCTAAGGAAATCAAACACATTCATGCCCGAGGCAGGATTCGAACTTGCGACCGTAGCGGTCGCGCGGTTCCAGAGTGTAGTGCTTAGAACCGTTCGGCAACCCCGGCCCGCTACTGTACAACGAAACCATGTTTTTGTATAAATGTTTATGTTGTTATGTTTCTTTATGTATAAAGTTTTTAATTTCAATGTCTCTTCTTATCAAAGAACATGATACTTAATTAACAATTTGTAGCAGCCAAAACATAACAACATTTAATCATTGTTCTTTATTTTTGCATCGTTTCATTGATTTTTCCTAAGAACTTTGGACAGTTTGGTTAGTTTCAGATTTTAAATTTACAGGTTGACGACTTCTCGTTGAAACAGATGACCAAAGTATTCCAGATTTACCGAGCGAGGTGGCGCAGTGGTTAGCGCACTGGACTCGCATCCGGGACGACGACGGTTCAATCCCGCGTCTGGCCATCCTGATTTAGGTTTTCCGTGATTTCCCTAAATCGCTTCAGGCAAATGCCGGGATGGTCCCTTTGAAAGGGCACTGCCGACTTCCTTCTCTAATTCGATGAGACCGATGACCTCGCAGTTTGGTCTCTTGCCCCAAACCAACCCAACCCAACAACCTTCTTACTTCCCATCAGTGCACTGAGTTAAAACTGCTCTGGAATAAACTACTCAACAACTAATGTGAATCAGATTCATTACGATTAAGCTTATTGTAGATTATTGACGCATTCAGACATAGGAAAGTTACGAGATTGGATGGCAGAAGGGGTTGGCGAGGATTAAACAAAAAACTAGAGTTAGATTGGGGATAAGTTCCGTTGCAGTTACCACCAATGGCAGTGAATGAAGAATAACTGGATGTAGATGAAAATGGCCACCGCTCATTCTTTCATCGTAATCTGCCGGTAGCGTTTGGCGACCCAAAAACTGTTAAGACGGCAGAGTTTACGTTAAGCCGCGTAATCCCTCTTGTCTTATTCCGCCAGGCCGCTTACACTGCCAGAAAGTGCGGCAGCGCTATAATATGAACATCTCTGACACGGAGACTCGGCGTGACGGAATGTTGGGCAGGGTTAGGCCGCTGCCGGAGCATATGAGATTGCGCCGCCATTCACAGGAAAGTCGGCGCACCTCCGTGACAGCAGCAGTCGCCGGCCCCACGGCACCGCCGCCTCCTCTGCCCGGGAATCCATCTTCCCCGGCGGCACGCGAAGCCTCCGCGTATCCACTAGAAATGGAAAAACGGAATGGACTCCGGAACATATGTGCCGCTCCCCACCCCTCCTCCGGAACGGACCAGGATTGCGAGGTGCGAAGGCAGCGGAGACGAAGTCACGAGGGAGGGGCTCTCTTATTTTCGTCTCGGCGAACAGCTCTTCCCTGTGGATGTTCACGACATTCCTTCATTTCGCGCTGTGAACTCGTTCACAATACAGATGCTATTGCATATACAGTACTGGCAATTAAAATTGCTACACCACGAAGATGACGTGCTACAGATGCGAAATTTAACCGACAGGAAGAAGATGCTGTGATATGCAAATGATTACCTTTTCAGAGCATTCACACAAGTTGGCGCCGGTGGCGACACCTACAACGTGCTGACATGAGGAAAGTTCCCAACCGATTTCTCATACACAAGCAGCAGTTGACCGGCGTTGCCTGGTGAAACGTTGTTGCGATGCCTCGTGTACGGAGGATAAATGCGTACCATCACGTTTCCGACTTTGATAAAGATCAGATTGTAGCCTATCGCTATTGCGGTTTATCATATCGCGATATTGCTGCTCGCGTTGGTCGAGATCCAATGACTGTTACCGGAATATGGAATCGGTGGGTTCAGGACGGTAATACGGAACGCGGTGCTGGATCCCAACGGCCTCTATCAGTAGCAATCGAGATGACAGGCATCTTGTCCGCATAGCTGTAACGGATCGTGCAGACACGTCTCGATCCCTGAGTCAACAGATGGGGACGTTTGCAGCAGCATGGACCATCAGCTCCGAGACCATGGCTCCAGTTACCCTTGACGCTGCATCACAGACAGGAGCGCCTGGGATGGTGTACTCAGCGACGAACCTTAGTGCACGAATGGCGAAACGTCATTTTTTCGGATGAATCCAGGTTCTGGTTACAGTATCGTGATGGTCGCATCCGTGGTTGGCGACATCGCGGTGAAAGCGCATTGGAAGCGTGTATTCGTTATCGCCATACTGGCGTATCACCCGGCGTGATGGTATGGGGTGCAATTGGTTACATGTCTCGGTCACCTCTTGTTCGCATTACTGCACTTTGAACAGTGGAAGTTACATTTCAGATGTGTTACGACCCGTGGCTCTACCCTTCATTCGATCCCTGCGAAACCCTACATTTCAGCAGGATAATGCACGGCCGCATGTTGCAGGTCCTGTACGGGCCTTTCTGGATACGGAAAATGTACGACTGCTGCCCTGGCCAGCACATTCTCCAGATCTTTCTCCAATTGAAAATGTCTGGTCAATGTTGGCCGAGCAACCGGCTCGTCACAATACGCCAGTCACTACTCTTCATGAACTGTGGTATCGTGTTGAAGCTGCATGGGCAGCTGTACCTGTACATGCCATCGAAGCTCTGTTTGACTCGATGCCCAGGCGTGTCAAGGCCGTTATTACGGCTAGAGGTGGTTGTTCTGGGTACTGATTTCTCAGTATCTATGCACCCAAATTGCGTGAAAATGTAATCACGTGTCAGTTCTAGTATAATATATTTGTCCGATGAATACCCGTTTATCATCTGCATTTCTTCTTGGTGTAGCAATTTTAATGGCCAGTAGTGTATCACCCACACAATTCTGGAGGTACTGCAGACAGGTAAATGCGTAAACTAAAGCACAATCAACAGCTCATGCATCCCAGTTGATCACAAGAGTGATGTACAGAAGAACGGAGAAGAAAACTGAGGATCTGTTAGATGAGTATTAGTTCGTGAAATAGGTAAGGTAAAGGTACCAGGGAAGCAATTCTGACGCTGAGCTTGATATAGTCGAGCCAAGGTAAAAAAAAAGGTCAACATTCCTTCCTAAGATTTCTCGGTCTCTTTGAAACGCCCATTACATTACAGTGTTTTGAAGTGAGTTGAATCTCTCTGGAACCTCCTGTACACTGTAGATCACACCTTACAATCTAGAAGGAAAGAGGAACTGTCTTGGTGCACGTTTGATGTATGATACTTATTCACCGCAGTAATGGTTTCCAACCGAAGCCTGTCCTAACATAGTATAGAGTCACAAAGCTGAGTGTCAGGAATTTCGTGAAACCTTATAGAGGGCTATTAAGTACAGCTGCATAAATGCATATTTACAAGTACATCTGCATCTATACTCTGCAAGGCTATTTATAGCCTCTGGTGTAGGATACTTTGTGAACCCGTGTTACAGCTGCCTTTCCTGTTACAGTCGCGAATAGTGTGCTTTTAGTACGAACGTTGGTAAGCCTCCTTGTGAGCTTGAATCTCTATAACTTGACGGTGATGGTCATTTCTCAAGGAATAAGCAAGAGAAAGTAATACACTGGTTGATTATCCTAGAAACGTACGCTCTCTGAGTTTGAACAGTAAACTATACGAAGCTGTGATGATAAGCATTGCTCTTCTTTGTATATTTTCTAATTCGTCTTTCAATTCTACATACTATCGGTCCCAGACTGAGAAGCAATATTTAGTTATGGGTTGAACGAGGGTTTTCTGGGTTACCTTCTCCGTAGGAGGACTAAACGTCTAAATGGTTCAAATGGCTCTGAGAACTATGGGACTCAACTGCTGAGGTCATTAGTCCCCTAGAACTTAGAACTAGTTAAACCTAACTAACCTAAGGACATCACAAACATCCATGCCCGAGGCAGGATTCGAACTGCGACCGTAGCGGCCTTGCGGTTCCAGACTGCAGCGCATTTAACCGCACGGGACTAAACGTCTAGATGATTCTTCTGATGGATCTCAGTCTGTGCTCTGTCTTACCAGCAGTTAGTTTTATGTGGGCGTTCCACTTTGAAACGCTCCCCACACGCAGTCCCAGGTATTTAATGGATATGTACGCATCCAGTGATTGTTCTACAATCGTCTAATCACACATTATCAGGCCTTTCGGTGTATCTCTTTGCAATATATTACATGTGCATATGATGAGCATCATCTGCCAATGCCTGAACCAAGCTTCGATCGTCTATACGTCATTCTGGGTTGCGTTACGATTTTCTAGCTTTCAGGCTTGTATGTACGAACTGCTTCAGCCGTGAACATCCTCATGGAACTTCTCACTATCCACTAGGACATTTATATATTTCGTCAACAGCAATTGTCCTCACCACTTCCTCGGAGTACGCCCGAATTCCCTTTTACATTTGAAGATTTCTCTCCGTTAACAACGTCATGTTCAGTTGTATTTGCTAAGAACGAATTGTTACTATGGTAACGACTAAATGGTATGTATGAATGTATGGTCTCTCAGTGTTATGAATTAACAAACTCTTCTTGAGCTAACATCCGCATCAGGCAGGTGAAATCGGGAACCGACGTCAAGAATAACGAAGAATACATCTGAACTTCGAAAACAGTCGTCGTTGAAAGATTTCGTAGTTACGTATTTATTCCCTCAGGTGACGAGACCACCTAAGCTTTAGGGCTACCAAAATCCACAAAACGAATTCATCTCTTCGTCCCATTGTGAACACCATTGGATCACCACCTTATAGACCAGAAAAGCATCTGGCCAGCCGCTTTACACAGCAGGTGGGTCGCTGTCAGCATGACATCAAGAACAAAATGGTTCAAATGGCCCTAAGCAGTATGGGACTTGACATCTGAGATCATCAGTCCCCTAGACTTAGAACTACTTAAACCTAACTAACCTAAGGACATCACACACATCCATGCCAGAGGCAGGTTTCGAACCTGCGACCGTAGCAGTAGCGCGGTTCCGGACTGAAGCGCCTAGAACCGATCGGCCACAGCAGCCGGCAATCAAAAACACGAACGATTTTTTCACCGTAGTTAAGCGTCTACGTCTTGGATAAGGTCAGCTTTGATGTGGTTTCGTTATTTACAAGTTTTCCTGTCAAAGACTATAGATCCCCTCTCCCAGGTATTTTATAGTACACTTCTGGAATTGTTTAAGCACAGGTTGACATCGTAGCATTTCACATAAGGCGGCCAGTATTTCTACTAATTGGATGGCGTGCCGATGGGAGTACCGTTAGTTCCATCCATAAGCCACTTTTTTGTAGAGAAATTTGAAGGCATCGCCTTACAGCTCCAGGTGGGCCAAGTTGCTTACACCGCTACATCGACAGCATATTTATCATCTTGCCCCACAGATGAGAAAAACTGAGAAAATTCTTAGAAAACCTGAAAGGGATTCACAAACACATCACGTTTACGACGGAAAGGGAGATACATGGTGAGTTGCTCTTCCCTGACATCCTCGATCGCAGAGAAAACTGTGGGCACCTCATCCCCAGGGTCTACAGGAAAACTACACACACGGATCGGTATCTGCACGCTCTCAGCCACCACTACCCTGCATAAAAACGTGACGTTCGTAACATCATCGCCAGTATAACAAGCCATTCCTGGTGAGAAGCGCAGGAAAACACCGCCAATGAAGGGACCATTCGGGAAAGATTAGCTGGCTCCGGAAGAGATACAACATTTCATCAGCGTTGAAGCCCTCAGCAAAGATACGACAGCTCAAAGTCTGTGAAAGACAATCAGAGGCTCAAAATGGCTTTAGTGTACAAGATACCATGTCAATGTGGCTGGTATTACGTCGGACTGACAGTATGCACTGTGGATCAACACCGAACGGAAAACGAGAAGTGCTTACACCTACGCTATTCTGAAAAAAAAAAAATCAGCCTTGGCGGAACACGGTTTAAAGAATCGACACCAGATGATGTCTGACGAAACATCTGTCATTATGTGGACGAGCGGATTCTGGGACAGCATTGTAAAAGAAGTTACAGAAATAAATGGGATAAATCTACAGTCTAGAACGCAATAATATTTTATTCATAACCAGTTTCGAGTTCACGTAGAAGTCATCTACAGAAAATGATTAAAATTATACGAAAACACCATCAACAAGAAAGGCGGTTTGTGGATCAGCACGGCCACGGACCTGGCCATTGCGAGGCTGAAGCGGGCGCGACGGACGCTAAACGAAGACAGTACCACATTTGACGAGGAAGCGACCAGTGACGTCACAGCCAGCAGCGCGGCTATATAATGGCGAGGCCACGACGGCACGTAAGTTATTTACCACTTAACAATGCCCAACGAAGTTTTTAACCAACTGACGCGGCTAGAAGCTCTAGAACATTTTATCGGTTTTTGGCGTATTGTTTATATTTTATTCTACGTACTATCGAAACCCAATCAACGTTACTAATTACTTCTCTTTATCTCCTGTCGTTATGCCGCAAGATTCCTGCTAAGTTCTGTTGCAAATTGTCACCATGTAAATGGAAGCGTAGCAATCTAGACATAACAGATAATATTTTTGTATGTATTTTTAGGTCATACCATACAATCGACAAAGAAAGAAAAATTGTTTTATGTAAGTCCGATGAATGAATGCGGCTTATTCGCCATTATGATAGTCTAACAAGAAACCTCTTGAGAGGGAGGTCAAAAAAGGCAATTATGTTTACGGCTATGGAAGGTCCACATATTGTCTACCTTTAGCCAAAAGAATAATGCTGAACATTAGATGGGTAGATCACATAACTAATGAGGAGGTATTGAATAGAATTGGAGAGAAGAGAAATTTGTGGCACAACTTGAATAGGAGAAGGGATCGGTTGGTGGGGCATATTCTGAGGCATCAAGGGATCACCAATTGCCGGCCGCGGTGGTCTCGCGGTTCTAGGCGCGCTGTCCGGAACCGCGCGACTGCTACGGTCGCAGGTTCGAATCCTGCCTCGGGCATGGATGTGTGTGATGTCCTTAGATTAGTTAGGTTTAAGTAGTTCTAAGTTCTAGGGGACTGATGACCACAGCTGTTAAGTCCCATAGTGCTCAGAGCCATTTGAACCAACCATCACCAATTTAGTATTGGAGGGCAACGTGGAGGGTAAAAATCGTAGAGGGAGACCAAGAGATGAATACACTAAACAGATTCAGAAGGATGTAGGTTGCAGTAGCTACTGCGAGATGAAGAAGCTTGCACAGGATAGAGTAGCATGGAGAGCTTTATCAAACCAATCTCAGGACTGAAGCCCACAACAACAACAACAACATCCAAAATATTGGTTGCAAATAGCAAGAGGAGGCGGGACTGGAGGTATCCAATGGAGTGCACAACATGAGGTTACGGAGTGTAGTTTAACTGCTCAGTTGACGAGTAACTCACAACAGTGCTACAATCCTAATGGTGGTTATACAAATCAGACCAATGGCAACGATAAACAAAGTAAACATTGCAATGGAACCTACAGTAACAGTTGCTGAAATTAATGTTTCGTCTGAAGAGAACACAAAAAATTTCTCGGAGTGAGGAAATATTAGCGTTTCTGCAACATGAGTCAGTGGAATACGTGGTGGCGTACACACTCGACGGTAAGGACGACTAACATGAGGAGTATAATGACGGTGGTACGTGCATAACAAGTAAAGGTGATACTGAATAGGTGTAGAGTCATGTGGTCCATCATCCTTGTTGGACGTGGAGAAACAAATCCCGTCTATACTGAAACCTAGTAACGGACAACCGTTGCCCAAGGAGTCGTTACTAACCATAATTATCTACATTGAAATTCATCTCCTGAATATCAAAAGATAGTTATTAACAGATTTCGAATAAGTCCTCAGAAATATGATCGAGTATTGCATAAGGAACTTGTTACAAAACCGGTGTATGCAGCCGGCCAGTGTGGCAGAGTGGTTCTAGGCGCTTCAGTCTGGAACCGAGCGACCACAACGGTCGCAGGTTCGAATCCTGCCTCCGGCATGGATGTGTGTGATGTCCGTAGGTTAGTTAGGTTTAAGTAGTTCTAAGTTCTAGGGGACTGATGACCTCAGATGTTAAGTCCCATAGTGCTCAGAGCCATTTGAACTATTTGAACCTGGTGTATGCGCGTTTGAAAGATGCTCGGCGCAATTTACTTGATAGTGACCTACTATCCTATGCACATCCAACTGTGCGCGAAGTAGATTACAGTCATTTCAAAGGAAGTAGTGGAGGGTTGCATAACTTCAAACAGTGCTACAGAATCGAAAGACGTAAGATAACTTAATTTCAAGCAAAGTGACAACATGATGCACAGCAAACTGCGGAATCGGCCCGAAAATTTATAGATGAGATAAACAAAATTATCCCACCGTCTCAGTGGGCAATTTGTTTGCATTTCCGACCAATCGAAATTTGAAGAGGAAATGCTTATGAAAGGAACTCGGGTAATTAGATGTACCAAGAGAGTTGTATCAAGATCAACTAACATCAGTGCCTTAACCCATTCGTATACCATTATGCTGACCGTCAAATTGGATGGTAAATTGGCTGGGAGGTGCTCTACCCCTTACGATTCTTTCTCGTGCGCGTCTTGCAAGAGCAGTAGGAAATATTTATGACACAGTAAGAAAGAGAGGGAAAGGGCGTAAGCGAACTACAATTACCGTACGAACATTGCTTTTGGCCAATAGATGGTCAAAATAATTTGCTTTTGCTTGATTCCTGGTCTGCTATAAAAATCATACTCGTTTACAAAAAAGTATCCCTCCTGAAAAGTATGTGAGGTGCAGTTCATTACCACCTGGAATCACTGGACAAAAGAAAAAAAAAAGCTCTGAGCACTATGGGACTTAACATCTGAGGTCATCAGTCCCCTAGACTTAGAACTACTTAAACTAACTAACCTCAGGGCATCATACACATCCATTCCCGAGGCAGGATTCGAACCTGTGATCGTAGCAGCAGCGCGGTTCCTGACTGAAGCGCCTACAACCGCTCGCCCAAAGGGCCGGCAATCACTGGACAAATTCAATCTCAGGATATTTGTTTTTTTTTGTTTTTTTTTTTCGTCTGTGTAGAACATATTATCGCAATATGTGAAACTACGCCATTAAAGGATTGCCAGTTTCACGATAAGCTCCAGGAAAGAATATTTTGTGTTCGGTTGCATGTCACCACATTACATTACTTCTCACTACCCCGTTACATTAATATGATCCTATATGCATTCTTTAATATTGGGTACCTAGCTGAAGGTCCTGCATGGTTTGTAACTCCCAAGGAGTTCGTATTCGATCTTAATGGTGCGAATCTTTATCATCACTGCGGCGCGCTATTTTTCATTCGGTGCTCATGGTGCAAGCCTATTACTTGTTTCGAACATTTCTTGGTTGTCGACGATGTTCATTAAGTGAAGTATAAGACACATAAAAGTTTGATCTCTGCACCTTCTGGACACTCATTTTCTGTCGCCTTCCTGATGCACATGGCGAGTCATTAGCAGCTAATATTTTTCCTGTTGTAATAGTCAACACACCACTTTCAAATCAGCCTTCCGAAAGACTGAACCGAACTCGCACTGAAGGGGTCCCGTGTAAGTGCGCAGTCATACACCTTTGTGTCATGATTTTCACCAAGACAAATAAACAAGCATATGCATACTTTTTCGGTAATATCTACTACACGATGGTTGCCTAGGAAGTGATGCACAGCATTTTTTTTTTCTCAGCCGGAAACAATGCTACGAGTGCTAAGCGTTACGTAAATATTATTTGAAGTCTCCTGAGTGAGCGTGCCAAGTTTCCGTCACTTCCGACAGATAGCGTAGCTGCAGGACAGTTTCAAAATGGCGTTTGTAGGTCTTGTGCTTTACAAGCGACGTGCAGTCCTTGAATTTCTCACTGCAGAGAAAGAAACTGTGAGTAATATCCACAAACGCATGTGCAAAGTCTACGGAGCATCTGCTGTCGGCAGAAGTACAGTTAGTCGCTGAGCACGGAGGGTGAGGTCATCAGAAGGCGGTTCGGCGGAGCTCCACGATTTGCAGCGGTCGAGGAGACCATCCACGGCTGTCACACCCGACATGTTGCAGCCAGCTTCCACTTGTTTGGTCCAGTAAAGCGTGCGATTCGTGGAAGATATTTTGAGGACGATGAGGTGGAAATTCACACAGTGAAGCACTGACTCCACCACCAGTACAAGGATTGGTACCGACAGGGCACGCACCTCCTTGTTTCACGCTGGAGGAAGGCCACAGAATGTGATGGAGATTACGTGGAAAAATAGCGTGCGTAGATAGTATACAGAGAAGTTGCAGCATTAGAAAAGTGCAGCGAAATGCAGGAAGATCTGCAGCGGATAGGCAGTTGGTGCAGGGAGTGGCAACTGACTCTTAACGTAGACAAATGTAATGTATTGCGAATACATAGAAAGAAGGATCCTTTATTGTATGATTATATCATAGCGGAACAAACACTGGTAGCAGTTACTTCTGTAAAATATCTGGGAGTATGCGTACGAAACGATTTGTAGTGGAATGATCATATAAAATTAATTGTTGCTAAGGCGGGTACCAGGTTGAAATTCATTGGGAGAGTCCTTAGAAAATGTAGTCCATCAACAAAGGAGGTGGCTTACAAAACACTCGTTCCACCTATGCTTGAGTATTGCTCATCAGTGTGGGATCCGTACCATGTCGGGTTGACGGAAGAGATAGAGAAGATCCAAAGAAGAGCGGCGCGTTTCGTCACAGGGTTATTTGGTAACCGTGATAGCGTTACGGAGATGTTTAGGAAACTCAAGTGGCAGACTCTACAAGAGAGGCGCTCTGCATCGCGGTGTAGCTTCTTGTCCAGGTTTCGAAAGGGTGCGTTTCTGGATGACGTATCGAATATTTTGCTCCCCCCTACTTACACCTCCCGAGGAGATCACGAATGTAAAATTAGAGAGATTCCGGCGCGCACGGAGGCTTTCCGGCAATCGTTCTTCCCGCGAACCCTACGCGACTGGAACAGGAAAGGGAGGTGATGACAGTGGCACGTGAAGCGCCCTCCGCCACACACCGTTGGGTGGCTTGCGAAGTATAAATGTAGATGTAGATGTAAAACATCATTCTCTCGTGTGTGTAATTATCATTATGTTCAATAAAGAGCTGTTGAAGAAAAAAGATGCGGTGCTTTACTTTCTGGGCAAGCCTCGTGTATTTACTTAGTTTGAATGCAGTTTTTGCGATGATCCATTTTTGGTAAAGCATTCCACAATGTGTTGTCTGTGAGGTCACAGTAGACGAGAGAGATTCTGTAGGTCGCCACAGTGTGATGCGAAGCGGGCAGATTTTGCTCGCGTGTGAGCGACAGCGCGGGCACGGCAAACGTTGGCCACACGTCAGGCGCGTGGCCATGTGGCGGGACGGCTAGCGCAGCCTACAGACACACATTCACACACGGCTCAATCAGGCGGGCTCTCTCGGCCGCGCTAATTATTAATTCAATCGCGCGGCAGCCGCCGTGATGAGGCAGAGGCGGAAATCAAACGCACGCTTCCTCCAATGAACTGCCACGCGTTACAGTCGTTTAGATCACCCACGCCGTCACACCCGTATGAGCGAGAGATCAGTCGGAATAAGTACGCAGCCCGCCTGTGCAGGGAGCAAGTTAATTCGTCGTGGAGTGTTATTAGCTTCGGATACGCAGCCGCGGCTTTTCTCTGCATGACGTCCCAGTGGTGGTGGTTGTAAGAGCACGAAACGTCCCCTTAGAAAAAATTATAGATGACTGTGCTGGTAAACTTCTACGTTATTTGATAGAAAGACAGCTGAATAAAACTCAACGTACTCAGTTTTATCTTTACTTATTCTGATCATCACTAAAGTGATACACAATATTTTTTAGCGCAACACAAAGTGACTTTCAAAAATCCCTACAGAACAATGGCCCTGACTAACAATAACCTATACCTTTCATGAATCACTTACCTCACAAAAATCTTCGTTATTCGAACAACTGCAATACAGTGAGCGCCAATACTGACAGCTAAATAAAAGATTCTGACTACTGAAGGCACTAACTACATATAGGCATAGTTAGCAAATCAAAGATTTTGATAGAGAACTAAGAATGTATTTACCTAAATAACGTTCAAAAGTCATCATATATATATAAATTCATGACATCCATCATTACAAATTTCCTTTTTCTGGCGGACACACGTCCAAATCGTCCGCTTATAGTAATCTCTCAAAACTCTGGCATCTTTCTCCCCACATCCACCACTTCTGGCGGCTCACCTCCAACTGCTACACAAGCGAATATTCCAACAATGAGTCCAACCAGCCACAGACTGCACACAACACAGATAGTGATTTTCATACAGAGCGCTACGTGGCGTTACCGACATAAAAACCTAAACAGCCTACTTACAAGCACAGTGTCTTTGACACTTGTACTACGATGCACGGAAAAAAATTTCGACATCCTCAAGGACAAGGCCACTTTCTTTTTACAAGTGATGTGAAGCGTAGTTCACCATTGCAAGAGTATATGATAACAAGCTGAGAGAAAATGAAACAATACGTTACAATAAAGGGTGACAAAACAGTCGTATCAATAAGCAGTGTACCGCCCTCTGGCGGCAACGCAGGCCTGTATTTTCGCAGGAACAAAAAAATGGTGCAAATGGCTCTGAGCACTATGGGACTTAACATCTTAGGTCATAAGTCCCGCAGAACTTAGAACTAGTTAAACCTAACTAACCTAAGCACATCACACTAATTCCATGCCCGAGGCAGGATTCGAACCTGCGACCGTAGCAGTCACGCGGTTCCGGACTGAAGCGCCTAGAAAGGCACGGCCACCGCGGCCGGCTCGCAGGAACCAATCGCACAGGTGTCGCATGGCATCCTGCGATAGACTGTCCTAACCAACTTGCATCTTTTATTGTAGTTCGGCAATGGTTCTTAAAGGCTGTACAATACGAGTCAGTTCACCATATCCCATACGTAGCAACTGGCCGCGGCAGTTGTAGTACACCACGAATAGCACGTTACGTCGCAGCAGCTGTATGTGGACGTACACTACCGTGCTGAAAAACCGCATCACCTTCCGTCGAGGAAACGGCAGCAGAACAAGGATAACAACCTCGGCAACGAAGCGGATCACTTGTTGCTCTAACCCGCGGAAACACGAAAGGAGGTAAAATAGTGGGTGAATGTTTCTCTGAAAATAAATCTTTATTAAAGAAACTACTGAAGCATTTTTAAAGCTACTTCTATGGATACTGGTATTTGACTTCTCGCTTGCAAATTTAAAAACCGCGACTTCCAGTGTTTGGCAATTGAACCCCTAATGGGTAAATCGGGGAATGAAAGTTATTAAGAAAATATTTCGTTACAATTTAAAAAATTAAAGCTAAAAAAGCTGAAAAGTGGTATTTCACTCCTCGGTTGAATACAGGGGTTTCAAAATGAATATACGGGTTTTAAGGCTTCGTAGCACATATTACATTCACCTTACAATTATAAATAACACAGGGTGATTCAAAAAGAATACCACAACTTTAGGAATTTAAAACTCTGCAACGACAAAAGGCAGAGCTAAGCACTATCAGTCGGCGGATTAAGGGAGCTATAAAGTTTCATTTAGTTGTACATTTGTTCGCTTGAGGCGCTGTTGACTAGGCGTCAGCGTCAGTTGATGCTAAGATGGCGACCGCTCAACAGAAAGCTTTTTGTGTTATTGAGTACGGCAGAAGTGAATCGACGACAGTTGTTCAGCGTGCATTTCGAACGACGTATGGTGTTAAACCTCCTGATGGGTGGTGTATTAAACGTTGGTATAAACAGTTCACAGAGAATGGGTGTTTGTGCAAAGGGAAAAGTTCTGGACGGCCGAGAACGAGTGATGGAAATGTAGCACGCATCCAGCAATGTTAGATAATTGGCTGTTCCCTCAGCTCGAACAAGAAGCACAACAATTCATATTTCAGCAGGATGGAGCGCCACCACATTGGCACTTATCTGTCCGTAACTACCTGAACGTCAACTACCCGAGGCGATGGATCGGCCGCCAGGCAGCCCGTGACAAAGTACTTCATCACTGGCCTCCAAGAAGCCCTGATCTTACCCCCTGCGATTTTTTCTTATGGGGGTATGTTAAGGATATGGTGTTTCGGCCACCTCTCCCAGCCACCATTGATGATTTGAAACGAGAAATAACAGCAGCTATCCAAACTGTTACGCCTGATATGCTACAGAGAGTGTGGAACGAGTTGGAGTATCGGGTTGATATTGCTCGTGTGTCTGGAGGGGGCCATATTGAACATCTCTGAACTTGTTTTTGAGTGAAAAAAAAAACCTTTTTAAATACTCTTTGTAATGATGTATAACAGAAGGTTATATTATGTTTCTTTCACTAAATACACATTTTTAAAGTTGTGGTATTCTTCTTGAATCACCCTGTACATCAAATGAAGGGAAACACAAACAGTTTTTCTTACAATTATTCAGTGTGAACACCGATCACACATGGAGTCGACAGGCGAGTTGTTCCGAAACCTTCATCAAGGAGTAACTGTTGCAATAACACTGTTTTTAAAGTCAGAAAGATCAGCTGGTATCGGAGGCACATGCACATGACCGCGTCACATCGAGTGTGAACGTGGAGCTCATCCATAAAATGCTGAGTCAATCGGCCCGTTTGCGCCCAATGCACCAGTCGGATACATCATCGTTTAAATAGTCGCGTACTGAGTTATGCCAGTGAGACGGGGCACCACCTTTCTCCCAAATAAAGAAGTGTTGTTCAGTTTTAGTTATATCATTCGTCGGATAAATTTACAGAACCTGTTTTCCATTAATCACCGTGTTTGTCACTTAGGGATAATGAGAATACGGTAAGAGAGATTACGTCACTTTCCCTCTCACTCCAAACATGATTGGAGCAAAACAGAAAGTAGATAACACTGGTTCGATGTACCCCCTTCCGTGCACTGTACGGTGGATTGCGGAATATGTGTAGTTCTGAATCACAAAAGTAGTGCAGAATTCAGTAGAATTTTATCACAACTTCACACGTTCATCTGCCCGTTTTTCTCCCAGCATTAGAGACAGCGCCGATGGCGAAGACTGATGGTCACTCAGCCGACGTCATAGAGTCGGCCCGCCAAGCCGCGCCGTAGCGCAAAACAGGGGCCGGCGTAACGGCGCGGAACGAGGCCTCTGACGGCCGCGCTTTGAGCAATTTCGGAAACGACGCGAGCAAACAGGCCGCGCTTTGCGGACGAGGCTCGCATACAAACAGCGCGCGCTGCGCCGCGCGTGTACAATTACAAACTGGATGCCGCGTATTTGCGACAGCTACGACCGCCGCGCGCACATGCCATCTGGTGCTCACTGAGCATGTCGCGACCGACCGGCCGAAACGTCGCCATTCGCCCGTGTGTGTATGTGGCTTTTCACGACAGGCTGCCGACGCAACTGCCCGCCACCGCAGCGGTAATATAGTGCAGTGGTTCCGAGAAATTAATACGTTGACGAGGATTTCCTCTTCCCACGAAATGTAACACGTGTGAGAGAAAGGTAACGAGACTGAGAACACTGCGATCGATCTGGCAACGCTGCGTACTTGTGTAGACCGGTGCGTTCATCCCTTCCAGATGCTCGGTCCGAGTTTCAGCTCCCTGCCATCATTACGTGATTTCTGGGAGCGCCATCAGTGAAGCTGTGTTTTTGTTGTGTGTTACGAAACTGTAACAAGGGACTTGAAAACAATGTTACCCATGAAGCTTTCTGCTAAAATTGGGAAATCCACGAGTGTGACCTTTAAAAAGTTGAGATAGTTCTATGGGTTCAAAAATGTCTCTGAGCACTATGGGACTCAACATCTTAGGTCATAAGTCCCCTTAGTTCTATGGGGAACATTTATTGTCAAGAGCACAAGTTTTTTACTGGCACGAATCGTTTTTGGAAGTCGAGGTCACGTTGAAGATGAACCTCGCTCAGGGAGACCTTAAACTTCAACAACTCACGAAAACGTCGAAAGTGCGCGTGTTCGTGTGAGATTAGACTGAATCTGTTCCTTTTGGACAAATAGTCATTCAAGTATTTTTCGTAGGTGCTCTTGAACGGCTATCCGCGCCGATAGCTGAGTGGTTGCCGGCACGGTAGCTCAGCGTTTTCGGTCAGAGGGCTGCGTGCTCTCTGTAATTAAAAAGCGGAGTCAAGGAATCAACGATCAACTTGAACGGATGTCTTGTGACGTCCGCTCAGGCCAAACGCAACGAACTATATCGAACAAAAGGAAAAACGAGTGATCAGCACGGCGATCTGTCACGCCAAGGGGTCCGGGTTCTATTCCCGGCTGGGTCGGAGATTTTCTCTGTTCAGGGACTGCGTGTTGTGTTGTCCTCAGTATCATTTCATCATCAGTGGAAGGCAACGGGAAACCACCACTGGAATCAGTTCCCTAGACGCTCATGCGGTGGACCTCTCTGACGAAGCTTCCTCCATGACAAGACCTGCCATAAGGCAGAACACAAAGTTTTTCCTTGAACGGATCGGAATAAGAGTGAGTCGAGTGAGATCGGACATTGCAGTAAGTGAATGCTGCATATGACATCGCTCCATGTCACACGGCCCCTTCGATCACTGAATTTTTGATCTCAAAAGGGACTCCTTTCGTTCCACAGCACCCCTATTCACCTGACCTGGATCCTTGGGACTTTCTTCTTTTCTCATTTTGAGACTCTGGAGAACATTCAAAAGAATGTGACCGACATGTTCAAGGCCGTACCAGCTGAAGCCTTTCAGCGCTGCTGGCAAGATTGGAGAAAACGACTCCACCGGTGTATAGCAGCCGAATGAAACTACTTTGTAGCGGACAATGTTGTTGTTTGAAAAAAAAAAAAAGAGAGAGAGAGAGAGAGAAACTTTCAACCAGATAAACAATCAGTCTCATTACTTTTCTCACACACCTCCTATAACTAATAGTACAAAAGTTGCAAAAAGACAATCCTGCTGACGGAGACACTGCAATGAAACTGATACAGAAACTTCATAGCGACTCGGACATCCATAAAAGGTATATTGTTTGCACTGCAAAATTAGCTCCATTCCCTTATCATTTGCCGGCCGGAGTGGCCGAGCGGTTCTAGGCGCTACAGTCTGTAACCTCGTGACCGCTACGGTCGCAGGTTCGAATCCTGCCTAGGCATGGATGCGTGTGGTGTCTTTAGGTTAGTTAGGTTTAAGTAGTTCTAAGTCCTAGGGGACTGATGACCTCAGATGTTAAGTCCCATAGTGCTCAGAGCCAATTGAACCATTTTTGAACGCCTCTCATTTTCGCAGAGATTTCCTGGCGCAGATATTAATCGGGTGTGAGTGGAAAACAGCATAGTTCCCTCCCGTTTAGAAGAAGGGTAAAAAAGCGCAGGCACACAGCTATAGACCGAAGTCATTGACATGCTTATTTGGCATACTAGAAAAAATTATAATTTCAAACATTATGGTGTTCCTCTCGTGGAAAATTAGCACGGATTCGGGAAAAACAACTAGTGTGAGAAAGATTTAGCTTTGTTCATTCATGGTAGCTTGCGAAAAGTAGATGTAGGACAATAAGTCTTCCTAGATATCGACATTGTCCAACAACGTCCACTACTGACCAAGATACGTTGATACAGAGTAACGTCGGTAGTATATATATATATATATATATATATATATATATATATCCATGACCAGTTGGCTAATACAATACAATATATTGCGCTGGACGGCAAATGTTGAACAGAAACTAAAGTAACATCGGATGCGCCCCAAGGAACCGTAATACGACCTCTCTTGTTTTCAATATATACATGGTGACCGGTTGATAGGACATGTTCTCTGGCATCAAGGGATCACAAATTTAGCATTGGAGGGCAGCGTGGAGGGTAAAAATCGTAGAGGGACACCAAGAAATGAATACACTAAGCAGATTCAGAAGGATGTAGGTTGCAGTAAGTACTGGGAGATGAAGAAACTTGCACAGGATAGAGTAGCATGGAGAGCTGCATCAAACCAGTCTCAGGACTGAAGACAACAACAACAACAACAACAACAACACATGGTGCCAATCATAAATGTGCAGATATTTCTATTGATGATTGAGGACAGTGTAGTCACCAATATTAACTCAGTATTTACTTCATTTTCAGGCAAATAATTGCACAGAATACCTTCACCATGCTTTTAGGTCAATTACTGCCTGCAAGTAGAAGTGCAACAAGGAAGCCATTAACGTCTATTTTTCTCTGGGCAGCTGGTCAGCCGCTGAAGTGTGGACACATGGACGCAATACCGGTAGTCTATACTAACAGGCGTAGTCCACTTCACGGCAAAATTACGACTGTCCAGAAAACATCAGGTAGAAAATATATGTGATGTGTTTGTGGGAAGACTGTTATACGCAGAGAAAAAGCAGCTAATACACTGAAGTAGGTACAAATCGAGGTACCAGTTATGACAATATCTGCACCTATGCCCCTAACACGGAATATACGTCACAAAAAGTGAGTATTAGGGAAAGCAAATGCATCATTCAGAACTGTTGGAAGAGTTCGGGGAATACAGAGCATATCAGCAAATAACATCGCACACGAAAAGCTAGTGCATTTAATTCTAGAGTCATGTCTTACTGACTGAATCCCTGGGACTCTTGCTGGCCACAGGAGTACCACTAAATCACGCAGACTGTTCATAGAGTAACGTGCCATGTGTGGACAAGCATTATCCTGTTGAAAAATAGCAACAAAGTACTGTCATATGAGAGGTATCACATGAGGGCACAGGATGTCCATGGCGTACCGTTTCGCTATCAGAGTTCCCTAATTCTCCACCGGCCGTCCCCCGAAGTCGTAGACGATGACTATCCGCACCATGACACCACGAATAAGTCTGTTATGCTTCTCCAAAACACTGGCTGTTGAGAACTCTCGCCAGGTCTCCGCCATGCTTCCCGTTCACGGAATCACACCAAACGCAACCACTTGTGTGTTGTTGTTACATACAGCCTACATAAGGGGTGATAATTTCCACGTCTGGATGCGGTTAGTGCCCGACCAATGCTGCAGGATGACACAATGTTCCAAGGAGTCAATTACTTGTTTTCCGATGGCAGGCGCAGATTTGGAGGTGTTACGATGTGCCTGATGCACACTATGGGTATTCCCCTCTGTGGTTATTATACGTGGTCGGCCGTAACCTTGACAAGTACGCGTGCCGCTTCGTTCTCTAGGAGTCCAACGTCAACCCACTGTCACATCCGAGAGTCCCATAAATCTTGATGTTGCGCGATTCGACCTGCCCGCCAATTGAGACTCACATTGACGCCCCTTTGAGATTCTGTCTGTTGCTGATAACGCTGTCTCACACGAGTACGTGGGTGGTGTGTCCGTATACTTCACAATAATCACTCAATAACTGATGCTGTTCACGCCCCTCAAACATCCTACCAGCCCTAATAACAACACCAATCGCGATCAACATTAACGCACATTAATACAATCTGGTCGTCGTTCTACCTGTCTTAGAATACAGAAACTCTAATCATTTACAGACCCGCCGATGGTGAGTATGTTTACGAATTTCCACTGACATCCGACCGTATCTCGTGGGTGATGCATTCTTTTTTTTCAGATAGTATAGGACAACTTCAGTTCTTCGCAATCTAAAAGGCTTAAGATGATTTAACTTACATTGCACACGCTCAGTGTATCAACACAGTTTGAAAACTTTGTTTCGCTGTCTAGAACAGCCCAGGAATTGTTAAGAAAACTATTAGCGGCTCTTATTTACACTCATTACGATGTACACTATGTGGTCAAAAGCATCCGGACACCCCAAAAAACATGCGTTTTCCATATTAGGTGCATTGTGCTGCCACCTACTGGCAGGTACTCCATATAAGCGACGTCGTGAGAGAGCAGAATGGGCCGCTCCGCGGACGTCATCAGATGATTGGGTGTCACTTGCGTCATACGTCTGTACACTCCTAAACATCCCTAGGTCTACTGTTTACGATGTGATAGTGAAGTGAAGACGTGAGTGGACACATACAGAATAAAGGCGTACAGGCCGACCTCGTCTGTTGACTGATAGAGACCGCCTACAGTTGAAGAGGGCCGTAATGTGTCAAAGACAGACATCTATCCAGACCATCACACAGGAATTCCAGACTGCATCAGGATCCACTGCTCCTACTATGAAAGTTAGGCCGGAGGTGAGAAAACTTGGATTCCATGGTCGATCGATTGCTCATAAGCCACTCATCACGTCGGTAAATGCCAAACGACGCCTCGCTTGGTGTAAGGAGCGTAAACATTGGACGATTGAACAGTGGAAAAACGTTTTGTAGAGTGACGAATCACTGTACACAGTGTGAAGATCCGATGGCAGGGTGTGGGAGTGTGTGTGGCGAATGCCCGGTGAACGTCATCTGCCAGCGCGTGTAGTGCCAACAGTAAAATTCGGCGGCAGTAATGTTACGGTGTGGTAGTGTTTTTCATGGAGGGGGCTTGCACCCTTGTTGTTTTGCGTGGCCTATATTGATGTTTTAAGCATCTTCTTGCTTCCCACTGTTGAAGAGAAATTCGGGGATGGCGACTGCATCTTTCAACACGATCAAGCACCTATGGAGGAATGGTCACACGACACTAACATTTCTGTAATGGACTGGCCTGCACAGTCCTGACCTCAATCCTATAGAACACCTTTGGGATGTTTTGGAACTCCGACTTTGTGCCAGGCTTCACCGATAGGCATCGATACCTCTCCACAGTGCAGCACTCCGTGAAGAATAGGCTGTCATTCCCCAAGAAACCTTGCAGCATCTGATTGAACGTATGCCTGCGACAGTGGAAGCTGTCATCTAGGCTAAGGGTGAGCCAACACCATACTGAATTCCAGCATTACCAAAAGAGGGCGCCACGAATTTGTAAGTCATTTTCAACCCGATATCCAGATACTTTTTATCACATAGTGTATATAAATCAAGTGGGATTTAAAGTGCTGTGCAGGTAAAAATAATAATATTCAGTGATTCTAATTGAATTTGTCCGTAATCGCAATTAATCTATAAAGTTAGCGTGCTCCGATTTGCGTTAACCGGGTTTATAACAAATTACCAAACTATTCATGTCCCTCCAACATTCTGCACCTCTTCATCCCTTTTTACTGTCCGTGTTTCGTATCCTCATCCCTTCTTTGACTCGTATCCTATAAGTATTGAGGATACGAACAGGTCTTCTCCTATGTAGCTTAGAACGAGCATAATAGATTGAAGGTAAAAGAACATATGTTTAAAAATAAGAAATGCCAGACCAGCCAAGAGGAGCTGTTTTGATGATCACCGTGTTTAAGAAAGTATGAGACACTTCTCTTACTCTCAGGAGTTTCATTGAAGCTGCTCATCTGGATGTTCAGTGAGCAGTAAATCAGAGTTATAATAGTTCCAAGAAAGGACGGTGAATGAATCGATTGCACGTAGCCGTTAAAAATGCTTATCGTACGTGTCAAAATTACATTAGTACCGAAGCAGTTAGACATTCCCTATCGTATTTTAGAATTTTGATAGAAGAAAGATTTATTGGGTCTTGAGATACGAAGTACCAGATAATAGTTTCCTAGCCACGATAATCAAGTAAGATAACCCAGTAAGAAACAATGCAGAGAGAACGTTAAATGGTACAAACACGCGATAGGTTATTTCGGAGAAAATTATGCTGACAAATTTCGCCATCCGATATATTTTTATATGCAAAGTTCTCATTCAATAACACGTAACGCTTGTGAAACTAGAACTTATCGTCTAATAAACAGACGTTCCGATAAAGTTACGATAGGTCATAAATTTGTCCAGGTTAACGTCAGCGTTCCACCATCAATTGTGAAACAATTCCAGTAACGTGTGTAAAAAGCTTACAACGAGCACGGAAAAAATGTGTCTGAAACAAGGAAGTTTTTATTTTTCCGTCAACTACATGATACACAATTTATGTACTTTAGCTGAATTATTTTACAGCAGTTTATAGTTCAAATAAATTTATCTTCGGAGTTCCGTTTTCCGTCGAATTCAACAACATGCTACATTTTACAGAAAATAAAATAGACGACCATACCTCACAGCACAATGTAAACTCTCATCGTCCCAAGCTGCTTTTTAATAGATTCTAGGACGATGAATAGTTAACTATACCGATTCTATCCGTAGTTGGTATTTCTCGTTAGGTTGGTACGTTTGTTCAGGCCAAACTCCTGACTCTTTAAAGAGAGAGATGTAGAGCCCAAGGATTTGTTTCATGGGGCTACCGCTCAAGGTTTACAGCTGTGAACTCCATTTGCTTTGCGTCTTACGTCTAATGGTGAATAGGATGCCATAGGAAAACACAAGTTATTTTAATTACTTTCCTTGTTCGAGCATCCCCAGCCATGAAACATCGATGAAAAGACGTTGTAGTTCCACTGAGTCTGTCTGTTAATTTTTCGTCATAACTATCCAGTTTGAACAACATGCTCATTATCGAGTGTCAATTGCGTACGTACACACACACACACACACACACACACACACACACACACACACACACACATAAATCATAAATAAATAACGCGCACATATCATAAATAAATAAAGGAAATCGCAAGGTCTGTCTACACAATCCGTACATCAATTAACCATAGATCCTCTACACGTATCTATTCTCAGTGTTTATATGAGTAATAAAAGTGAATTCCATTTCCTATTGTGCACATTACACACCTTAGACACAAAGTTTTTCTTTCTGTGCACCCACTTTGTAGATACATAAAGGACGTATTGGTTTCTGGGCGCTCAACGGCATGGCATGATCTTGCAGAAACGCTGGCAAATTCTGCCGTTCGATATATTCTCACATGCAAAATTCTCGTTCAGTAACACGTAACGCTTGTAAAACAAGACTAGGCGCTGCAGTCTGGAGCCGAGCGACTGCTACGGTCGCAGGTTCGAATTCTGCCTCGGGCAAGGATGTGTGTGATGTCCTTAGCTTAGTTAGGTTTAATTAGTTCTAAGTTCTAGGCGACTGATGACCTCAGAAGTTAAGTCACATAGTGCTCAGAGCCATTTGAACCATTTGAGCCAAAACAAGAACTTATCGTCTAATAAAAGACGTTCCGATAAAGTCACGATAAATCATAAATTTCTCCTACCACCATAACTTGTGAAACAATTCCAGTAACGTGTGTGTAGAGATTATACGAGGTGCATTCAAGTTCTAAGGCCTCCGATTTTTTTTCTCCGGACTGGAAAGAGATAGAAACATGCGCATTGTTTTAAAATGAGGCGGCGTTCATTGTCAATACGTCCCAGAGATGGCAGCACTGTACGGCAGATGGAATTTTACCGCCAGCGGCGAGAATGAGAACTGTTTTAAATACTTCAAATGGCGACGTTTTCCTTAGTTCAACAGCGTGCAATCATTCGTTTTCTGAATTAGCATGGTGTGAAACCAATTGAAATTCATCGACAGTTGAAGGAGACATGTGGTGATGGAGTTATGGATGTGTCGAAAGTGCGTTCGTGGGTGCGACAGTTTAATGAAGGCAGAACATCGTGTGGCAACAAACCGAAACAACCTTGGGCTCGCACAAGCCGGTCTGACGACATGATTGAGAAAGTGGAGAGAATTGTTTTGGGGGATCGCCGAATGACTGTTGAACAGATCGCCTCCAGAGTTGGCATTTCTGTGGGTTCTGTGCACACAATCCTGCATGACGACCTGAAAATGCGAAAAGTGTCATCGAGGTGGGTGCCTCGAATGCTGACGGACGACCACATGGCTGCCCGTGTGGCATGTTGCCAAGCAATGTTGACGCGCAACGACAGCATGAATAGGACTTTCTTTTCGTTGGTTGTGACAATGGATGAGACGTGGATGCCATTTTTCAATCCAGAAACAAAGCGCCAGTCAGCTCAATGGAAGCACACAGATTCACCGCCACCAAAAAAATTTCGGGTAACCACCAGTGCTGATAAAATGATGGTGTCCATGTTCTGGGACAGCGAAGGCGTAATCCTTACCCATTGCGTTCCAAAGGGCACTACGGTAACAGGCGCATCCGAAAATGTTTTGAAGAATAAATTCCTTCCTGCACTGCAACAAAAACGTCCGGGAAGGGCTGCGCATGTGCTGCTTCACCAAGACAACGCACCCACACATCGAGCTACCGTTGCGCAACAGTTTCTTCGTGATAACAACTTTGAAGTGATTCCTCATGCTCCCTACTCACCTGACCTGGCTCCTAGTGACTTTTGGCTTTTTCCAACAATGAAAGACACTCTCCGTGACCGCACACTCACCAACCGTGCTGCTATTGCCTCAGCGTTTTTCCAGTGGTCAAAACAGACTCCTAAAGAAGCCTTCGCCGCTGCCATGTAATCATGGCGTCAGCGTTGTGAAAAATGTGTACGTCTGCAGGGCGATTACGTCGAGAAGTAACGCCAGTTTCATCGATTTCGGGTGAGTAGTTAATTAGAAAAAAAATCGGAGGCCTTAGAACTTGAATGCACCTCGTACAAAGCACGGCGAAATTTTGTCTGATTCGTGAGAAAAAAGTATTTGCGCTTTAGCAATCTCTTCAGAAAAGAGGCCCATGTATGCATGTTAGAAACGTGAATGAAAGATTGCCAATGACAACATAGTGGTTGCTTATGAAAATATTACAGTGGATACTAAAAAATCAAGCGTGGGTGCGTGCCTGCCTGTCTACATTCACGTTCATGCACCTTCCTCGTGTTTAAATAAAACTGCAATTGAGTTAGCCGGCCGGTGTGGCCGAGTGGTTCTGGACCTTCAGTCTGGACCCCGCGCGACCGCTACGGTCGCAGGTTCGAACCCTGCCTCGGGCATGGATGTGTGTGATGTCCTTAGGTTAGTTAGGTTTAATTAGTTCTAAGTTCTAGGAGACTGATGACCTCAGATGTTAAGTCCCATAGTGCTCAGAGCCATTTGATTTTGTAATTGAGTTATAGACATAAAATACTAACTAAAACAGGAATTCGCTCAATGAAACGATAAAAGTTAGTCCTTGGTACTTTTGAGTGCGTGACCATTAATAAAAACAGGAAGAGCTACCAACTTTGGGAACAAGTAGATTATTTGGCACAGTGTTATGCAAGGTTCTTAAAAGTGCTCAAACGCCATGCAGCGTGCATTCCACTGAACCCAAACAACTTCCATTAGCGACCTCAAAGGCGTCACGTGACAGTTCATTGGAGGGCAGGTTGGAGGTCTATTGCGTTTTCTGATGAGAGATGGTTCTGTCGCAGTGCCAGTTATGGCCGTGTGCTAGAAGGAGGCCTGTTGAGGGCCGCAACCACCCTGTCTGTGCGCTACGCACGCTGTACCTACACCTGTAGTTACGATCTGGGGTGTAATTTCATATGACACCAGGAGCACCCACATGGTTACCCCAAACACCCTGACTGCAATCTTGTACATGAATCTGGTGATGCGGCCATTCATGAACTGCATTCTAGGGAGTGTTTTCCAACAGGATAACGCTCGCCCACATACCGCTTTTGTAACCCAACACGCCCTACAGAGTACTGACATGTTGACTTGGCCTACTTGATCATCATATCTGTCTCCAATCGAGAACAAATGGAACATCATCGGACGACAACAACAACTCCAGCGTCATCCACAAACAGCATTAACTGTCCTTGTATTGACCGACGAAGTGCAGCAGGCGTGAAACTCCATCCCCAAACAGACATTAGCCACCTGTACCTGTGTACGTTTTCATGCTTGCATTCAACGTTATCGCGTTTACACCGGTTGTTAATGTATCAACATTTCATATTTTCAACACCACATCTCGTGCTTACATAAACCTGTGATCTTGCAAAGTTAACTACTTAAATATGTTGCCTAGACAAATATATTCAGCAAATTTCAATACTCTACATTAATTATTTTTGGGGGATGCGATTTTTTTCTGTCAGATATTTCTTCGACATACTGTGAAACGATGAAGAACGAGTAGTGGAAGGGGAAAAGTTACGATCGGATGTGAGCGTCGCCTTCCCCCTTCGTATTCTGCCGGAACTTGGCAAGGCGCAGTGGTAACAGGATATCCCGCCGACGCCATCACATACGGCGGGCTGGCATATCCATAACAAGGGGGTCGCTAATAAGGAAGCGGCCACGGCACAATGCGCGCGCGACGCTGAATGGCGGCTCGTATTGAAGGCAGACACAAAGCGGACAAACACCCACCCCCACCCTCGCCAATCCTCCGCCCACGGCGGCCACGCCCCCTCACAATGCAGCCGGAAGGGACAGCCGCGGCTGCTGCCCGCGCGCCCTTTAACAGCCGGTCTGATTCCACTCAGGCAGAGGTGCACAGGTTTCCACACAGCCAGTTATTCATCACGTATGAAATGGAGATTAAATCTCAAGAAACTGCAGAATGTTGTCAAATTTAGGAGATGGGGCATGGACAGGTTGAAACAACCAAACGTTATCTAGGGCCTCGCCGGCCGCTGTGGCCGAGTGGTTCTAGGCGCTTCAGTACGGAACCGCGCTGCTGCTACGGTCGCAGGTTCGAGTCCTGCCTCGGGCATGGATGTGTATGATGTCCTTAGCTTAGTTAGGTGTACGTAGTTCTAAGTCTTGGGGACTGATGACCTCAGAGGTGCTTAGAGCCATTTGAATCATTTTATCTTGGGTTTCAAAGGGAGCATTAGGCAACAAGTAATGACATGTGGACATTGGGATAAATTCAATTAGATTCAAGTAGCGTGGAAAGATGCACTCACATGTGTCGTCCGAGCTCATTCCGACTCTGTTCCGAGCTTTGTCAGAGCCGTTGTCGCTCTTGGAGGCGGTAGCACAGTGTACCAAATTTGGCATCCTGTGCAGCACATAATTACCTACAAATTTAACAATATATACCTCCTACTTTAATGTATACGTGCGAAAAGTATAAGCTCGTTATTCGTTACCCTTTCTTGTTGCAGTTTTAACGGTGAGCAGCGTATACAATGAAGGAAAAAAATCGGAACACCAAAAAACATAGCAAAATTGAGTAATGAAATTTCGGAAATACCTTTGTCTAGGTAACATATTTAAGTGATTAACATTGCAAAATCACAGGTTAATGACAATGGGAGATAAGCCATTTCAAATGTGAAATGCTGCTACGTTAATAACCGGTGTAAACGCCAGAATGTTGAATTCAAGCACACAAACGCGCATTTATCTGTTGTATAGGTGACGGAAGTCATTTTCCGGGATGGAGTTCTATGCCTTTTACACTTGGTCGGTCAATAAAGGGACAGTTATTGCCGTTTGTGAATGACGCTGCAGTTGTCGTCCGATGATGTCCCACATATGCTTGATCGGAGACAGATCTAGTGATGGAGCAGGCCAAGCCAACATGTCGACACTCTGTCCAACGAGCTGGGTTACAACAGTGGTAAGTGGGCGAGCGTTATCTTGTTGGAAAACATCCCCTGGAATGCCGTTCATGACTGGCAGGACGACAGGTCGAATCATCACACTAACGTACAGTTTTGCAGCCAGGGTGGGTGTGATAACTATCAGAGTGATCCTGCTGTCGTACGAAATCACTCCCCAGACCATAACTCTGGGTTTAGGTCCAGTGTGTCTAGCAAACAGTCATTTCGGTTGCAGGCCACAGAGCTATAACCAGCTTTCATCAGAAAACACAACAGACCTTCACCCTGCCCTCCAATGTGCTTGACACCACTGAAGTTGCAGATATTGTCAGTGGAATGCAAGCTACAAGGGGTATGGATCGCAGCTGTCGTTGAAATAACCGATTTGTAACAGTTCGTCGTGTCAAATTGCTGCTGCAGATGTATGATGCAACAGAGGTACAAACCGAACTCGATGGTCTTCCATCTCAGTAGTGTCACGTGGTCGTCCAGAGACCGGTCTTGTTGCGACCGTACATTCTCCTGACCACCGCTGCCAGCCTGCATGTACAGTGGCTACATTCCTATCAAGTCATTCTGCAATATCGAAGAAGGATCATCCAGCTTCTCGTAGCCCTATTACACGACCACGCCAAACTCAGTGAGGAGCTGATAATGGCCTTAATGGCGTTCATGACTATCATCAACCACATATAACCTCAAAGGTTCAAATGGCTCTGAGCACTATGGGACTTAACATCTGATGTCATCAGTCCCCTAGAACTTTGAACTACTTAAACCTGACTAACCTAAGGACATCACACACATCCATGCCCGAGGCAGGATTCGAACCTGCGACCGTAGCGGCCGCGCGGTACCAGACTGAAGCGCCTAGAATCGCTCGGCCACTTCGGCCGGTTAACCTCAAAGGTAACAAACGCTCACGACCTTTACAGTGTGTATTTAAAGCAAATCTGAATTGCATCTTCATACTGGCGTTACTGGCGCCTTATGCTACTGGCGCGAAATCTGAATAGACATGATGTTTCATATGTAGAAATACGGCTACCAACTATCGTTTATGTCTCAGAACTCCTCCTTGGCGTCGCTATTTCTTTTCCGTCAATGTATTTACAGATAAACGGAGAAACCGTAATGAGGATACAACTGAGCCGTACGGGATTGGGCAATCTATTGGTGGTAGTTGTGTGGCTCAAATGACCTGATTAGCAACAGATTCGAGACAATGATTACACAGAATGTTATTTACAGGAAGTACTTGGAGATGGGATCAATCCCGAAAAAACGGCAGCATCACAGACCTGAGCGACATTGATTACTTTCATAAAACAAATGCCACCCTGTCACTTTCTGGACTTCCTTTACACGGATTTGTTTAATTTCAATATACATGCAAATGTCTGCATAAAATCCATTTCCTCGGCGCTCGATACAAATACGAACGTACTCTCTTTTTTTTTTTTTTTTTCAACGCCGCAAGGTGAAATAGAATTTACTTCAGTGATACAAACAGAATTTCTCACGTTTTGTGATAATTTTCGCTTACAGTTTTATTTTAAACCAAGTTTTTCGATTTTTGCCGGACACTTCTTTCTTAAACTGCAATGTGTTCGCTCTGTCGCTAACGTTTTTCTTACTCTAACTGCAAGACGGTTGTAACGAATTGTTTTCATAGCGAGTATTTAGGAACATGGCTTTCAGTATTGTGGTAAGAAAATGCTGATCGGAAACCTACACTCAACAATAAAGAGAAAACTTCTGTTCCGAGAAAGTCCACGTGGTCTTTTTCGTAGTCTTGTAAGTATATGTAGGTACTAAAAACTGAGGACACAAATCCGGTGGAGAGGACGTCTTGAAATTCCAAGAGCAAGTGCGTGTTTCCGAGCTCAGCGTTTCGGAGATTTCAGTACTGCTGCTCTAACTCGTTCAACATTTTGTGGTGTTGTAACGCTTCTCAAAAATTCTTCGTACAGATAACACATCACCTGTTGTTCTGGATGCATTTACCCAATTTAAAATTGATTGCCGTCCAGGAACACATCCGCGTGGAGGTACTCCAAAAGCATAAACGAAAAGCACGCTGCACTGCAACGATCGAGTGGCAATTCCAGAAATACACTTCAATGCAAATTGAGCGCTCCCTGCGTATCCATTGCACTATCGCAACTGAACAACAACTGAATACAAACCTCGCGTCGGTCACTATACACCACGCCCACTCTCCCATCTATTCGACCAACATTGCTCCCACAACGTGGATTCTAAAAAAGCAATTTACCGCGCTCCACTCTGTACTACTCTATCTTCGCTACGATAACGCTGTTCACAGCAGTTTACCCGATGTCTAGTGCAGTTTAAAAACTGGCTGATCCTGCGATATCAAGGAATATATCGCCGAACTCGCGTGTCGGCATTGCGACGACCCGCCTACCCCGCGGCAAGTGGGCAAGTGCAGTTGTGGGGACTGCTCGCGTATTAGAGCCACGTAGCGCAGCGCAGAGCCCGGCATTGGCGGCCCGGACACGTAGCGTGCCTAAACTTTATTACGGCACACGTCGCTGACTTGGCGGCCACCTTAATTAAACCATGAAGCGCCAGCCGCGGAGCGCCGTTCCGCACAGCCGAATGTCGCGAGACTTTCGCCCGGGTCGCGTGGTGGTGGGGGTGGGGGAAGGGGCAGCCGGGTGGGGGTGTACCCGAACGGCAGAAGCTATTCCCGGCCGCAGCTCTTCGATAGAATTTCCCAGAGGACTGGCAGGTGGGGGTGGAGGGGGCGCATCTTTAAGAGGCGAGCGTCGGTGGCGGAACAGTTAACGCAGTAGTGCCGCGCTGTATAATTTGTGGCCCCGCTGCTAACGACCGGCAATCAAACGTGACAGCACTCGCTAAGCCCGCCGGTCGAACCAGGGAGACTTGATACGAGAGGAATCGACACCCAGGGGTACGGGGCGAACGTGGCCGTTCGGAACTGGACCCTACACCCGATCCGGCTGGCAGCTCTTTAATAGGATTAGGCTAATCCTCGGGTCATGGAGCCGGCATCTGTTAGCCGCAGACACGTGGTTCCAGTCCGCTGGGACATGGGGCACTTGGCGGCGCGTGCGACGGTACAGTCTAGTACCCAGGCGCAGGTGGCGAAACCGCAGCAGTGCCCGCATGCTCCGTGGTGGAGCGACTCCCTAGGGGACTCGGTTGCGCTCGCATCTTACGGAATGAGTCGCCGACCGCAGATGCTAACAGCCACCACACAGTAACCACAGGAACACTTGCAGGTAATCGATACTTGCAGCAGACTACACGCTCAGTATTTCCGCTGGCTGTGCACATTGTGCATCTCTTTGGGTAATTTCAGAGGATCAGGCTGGTAAAAAGACAAGGCCTAATACATATTTCCAGAATGGGATTTTCACTCTGCAGCGGAGTGTGCGCTGATATGAAACTTCCTGGTAGATTAAAACTGTGCGCCGGACCGACACACGAACTCGGGACCTTTGCCTTTGGCGGGCAAGTGCTCTACCAACTGAGCTACCCAAGGACGACTCACGCCCCGTCCTCACACCTTTACTTCTGCCAGTACCTCGTCTCGTACCTTCCAAGCTTAACAGAAGCTCTCCTGCAAACCTTGGAGAACTAGCACTCCTGAAAGAAAGGATATTGCGGAGACATGGCTTAGCCACAGCCTGGGGGATGTTTCTGGAATAATGTTTTCACTCTGCAGTGGAGTGTGCGCTGATATGAAACTTCCTGGCAGATTAAAACTGTGTGCCGGACCGAGACTCGAACTCGGGACCTTTGCCTTTGGCGGGCAAGTGCTGTACCAACTGAGCTACCCAAGCACGACTCACGCCCCGTCCTCACAGCCTTACTTCTGCCAGTACCTCGCCTCCTACCTTCGAGGAGAGCTTCTGTAAAGTTTGGAAGGTAGGAGACGAGGTACTGGCAGAAGTAAAGGTGTGAGGACGGGGCGTGAGTCGTGCGTGGGTAGCTCAGTTGGTAGAGCACTTGCCCATGAAAGGCAAAGGTCCCGAGTTCGAGTCTCGGTCCGGCACGCCTAATACATATACTTGGATAACACATGAGATACGAAATTTAATTTACGAATTCAGAAACCGTAAGAATGTGGCAAATGAAGGTGGTGAATAGGAATATAAACGTCTAAAAATGGAAATGAACAAGTGGCAACCTACAAAAAAATGGTTCAAATGTCTCTGAGCACTATGGGACTTAACATCTGTGGTCATCAGTCCCCTAGAACTTAGAACTACTTAAACCTAACCAACCTAAGGACATCACACACATCCTTGCCCGAGGCAGGATTCGAACCTGCGACCGTAGCAGTCGCGCGGTTCCGGACTGAGCGCCTGAACCGCTAGACCACCGCGGCCGGCGGCAACCTATCTATTTGAATCTCAGTTATGCATTATTTGTGGACTCACATTTTAATTTATGTATATGGGATTTTTTCTAAGACTTTCTGTTGTTTCTTCTTAGATTTGTTTATCTTAACCATATGGATACGCAATATTAGTCATTTGAAAATTTCGCAGATGCATCTGAAGACGGGATGTATGTCTTGAATCCGGGTAGTGCTTTCCCTTTTAAAAATACATAACTTTTACAATTTTACTTTATCACTGATAATGAATAACAATTGTGGTTGTCCCGTGAATAGAAATGTGTGGCAAATCAAGAATGGCTGGACGAGAAATGCAAGGCTGTAGAATTCTGCATAACTAGGGGAAAGATAGATGCTGCAAACACCAAAATTAAATACACCTTGTAAAAAAGATAACCACCTGTATGAATAACAAGTGCTTAAATGGCAAACCAGAAACAAGCAGCGAACGTTGACACAGACGATCTATACTACGAAAATATACTTTAACATAGTATTGCTGAAAGAGAAGAGGAATTAGATGAAGAAGAGATGGGAAATGCGATAAAAAGAGAAAAGTTATCAGCGTACTGAAAGACATAAAGCGAAACAAGGGCCCTAGACTAAGTGCCATTCGATGTAAGCTAATGAGGTCTTTGGCAGTGCCAGCCAACGCAAAAATATTCCACCTCGTGTGGAAAACATATGAGACAGGCGAAATAGCGTCAGTCTTCAAGAAGAATGTGATAATTCATATTTAAAAGTAGGTAGGTGGTGGCATGTGTGCATATTACCGAACTGCCGGTTTAATAAGTCTTGGTTGGAAAATACTGACAAGAATAGTTTATAGAAGAATGAAAAAATTAGCACAAATCCTTCTCGAGGAACAACAGTTTGGATTTCGTAATGTGGGAACACATGGAATTTACTCGTAAATCTTTAGGAGAAACTTCTGATGCTCGCTGTACTACACACCTAGCAATTCTAAAGGAAGTTGAGATGAAATACAGCAAGACAAAAGTTATGAAACATTTGTACAGAAACCAGACTGATGTTATAGCAGTTGAAGAACGTGAAAAGGGAAGCAGTAACTGAGAAGGGCACGAGACAAGGCAACAGCCTATCCTCTACTCTGCTGAGCCTGAACCTTGAGCAAAAATAAATTTGGAAAAGGAATTCAAGGGCAGGGAAAATAAATATAATACTTGAGGTATATCGATGCTGTAATTCTGTCGGAGGAGGCAAACCACTCGAAAAACAGATTAATGGAATGGATAGCGTCTTGTAAAGAGGTTACAAGATGAATATGAACGAAAGCGAAACAACAGTAATGCAACATAGTCAAATTAAGTCAGGTAATAGTATGACGGTTAAATTAGAACATAAGATACTAAGAGAAGTAGATGACTGTTGCTATTTGGGCAGCAATGACGATGGCCAATGAAGAGAGGTTATAAAATTCAGATTGGCAATAACAAGAGAAGTGATTTTAAGAATGAGAGATTTATGAACAGATGAAAATGGTAAGACTCTTTATGAACGTGAAATCCTTAATTAAATTTTTTAAATGGAAAAGCTATTTTCATTATTTACAGCGAGTGACATATGGAGATTGTCATTCCAGTTGGCAGATAAAACAAAATAGCACATAATTTTTATACTGATAAACCTAACGGGAAAGTGGCTACACCCTGCCCACATTACCCTCGCAGGTACGAAATATGCGTATATTCCATATATATTACTTTCTTTAGACTTCGAAATATTGGTGTGGTGCCTTATATTACAAGGGGTGGTCAGAAACAGTATGAAAAGCTTGTGAAGAGTATCAGGGTAGGTTGTGCTGAGAAATAATGGTTAAGAAAAGAAATTAGATACGTTGCCCCGTTTCCAGGTTAATTACCACTGATGTTAGCCAATCAAGGTGCTTCACGCGCAAACTCAAGAGGACTGCCAGAGACACTTTCGCTAAACGTGTTCTTAGATTGATTTTCTACAACCGAACAAGAGCGCGATACAAAAATTGGACATGTGGTTGTAGTAAGTTTCGTACCCATGTCAAATGCTGAGCAGTCTCGTGCGCTATTATCTACGCTATGAGATCAACTGACACACCGACACCGATTAGCCTCCTACCTGCAGGTTGCTCTTTCTCATAGGAGTATGGATGTTGGTTGTGCATCCGCACTGAAACTTTTTCATCTAACAGCCGTCGTGCCCATACCCAAAAAGGAAAATAGGAGTAATCCGCTGAATTACAGGCCCATATTACTCATATCGATTTGCAGTAGGGTTTTGGAACATATACTATATTCAAACATTATTAAGTACCTCGAAGGAAACGATTTACTGACACACAGTCAGCACGGATTCAGAAAATATCGTTCTTGCGGAGCACAACTAGCTCTTTATACTCGAAGTGAATAGTGCTATCGACAGGGGACGTCAAACTGACTGCACATTTTTAGATTTTCAGAAGGCTTTCGACACCGTTCCTCACAAGCGTCTTCTAACCACACTGTGTGCCTATGGAATATCGCCTCACTTCTGTAACTGGATTCGTGAATTCCTGTCAAAAAGGTTACAGTTTGTAGTAATAGACGGAAATCCATCGAGTTAAACTGAAGTAATATGCGGCGTTCCCAAGGAAGTGTTAAGGCAATCTGAGTAGCCCTCTTAGATTATTTGCAGATGATATCATTTACCGTCTTGTAATGTCATCAGATGACCAAAATGAATTGCAAAATGGTTTAGATAAGCTACCTGTATGGTGCTAAAAGTGGCAATTGATCCTGAATAAAGAAATGTGTGAAGTTATTCACATAAGTACTAAAAGAAATCCGCTAAATTTCGATTCCGCCAACAGTCACACATAATGTTGTGAGTAGAGCAAACCAGAGACTGCGATTCATCGGCAGAACACTTAGAAGGTGCAACAGGTCTACTACGGAGACTGCTTACACCACGCTTCTCCACCCTATTCTGGAGTATTGCTGTGCGGCGTGGGATATGCATCAGATGGAACTGACGGATGACATCGAGAAAGTACAAATAAGGGCAGCCCGTTTTGTATTATCGAGAAATAGGGAAGATAGTACCACAGACACGATACGTGTATTGGAGTGGCAATCATTAAAGCAAAGGCGTTTTTCGTTGCGACGGAATCTTCTCGTGAAATTTCAATTACCAGTTTTCTCTTCCGATTACGAAAAAATTCTGTTGGCTCCCACCTACATAGGGAGAAATGATCATCACGATAAAATAATAGAAATCAGGGCTAGTACAGAAAAATTTAAGTGATCGTTGTTCCCGCGCGCCGTTCGAGAGTGGAACGGTAGAGAAACAGCTTGAAGGTAGTTAAAAAATGGTTCAAATGGCTCTGAGCACTATGGGACTTAACAGCTGTGGTCATCAGTCCCCTAGAACTTAGAACTACTTAAACCTAACTAACCTAAGGACATCACACACATCCATGCCGCAGGATTCGAACCTGCGACCGTAGCAGTCGCACGGTTCCGGACTGAAGCGCCTAGAACCGCGAGACCACCGCGGCCGGCGCGAATGGACAGTGTCTTGAGAGGAGGATATAAGATGAACATCCACAAAAGCAAAACGAGGATAATGGAATGCAGTCGAATTAAGTCCGGTGATGCTGAGGGAATTAGATTTGGAAGTGAGACACTTAAAGTAGTAAAGGAGTTTTGATATTTGGGGAGCAAAATAACTGATGATGGTCGAAGTAGAGAGGATATAAAATGCAGACTAGCTATGGCAAGGAAAGCGTTGCTGAAGAAGAGAACTTTGTTAACATCGAGTATAGATTTAAGCGTCAGGAAGGCGTTTCTGAAAGTATCTGTATGGAGCGTAGCCATGTATGGAAGTGAAAAGTGGACGACAAATAGTTTAGACAAGAAGAGAATAGATGCTTTCGAAATGTGGTGCTACAGAAGAATGCTGAAGATTAGATGGGTAGATCACATAACTAATGAGGACGTATTGAATAGATTTGGGGAGAAGAGGAGCTTGTGGCACAACTTGACTAGAAAAAGGGATCGGTTGGTAGGACATGTTCTGAGGCATCAAGGGATCACCAATTTAGTATTGGAGGGCAGCGTGGAGGGTAAAAATCGTGGAGGGAGACCAAGAGATGAATACACTAAGCAGATTCAGAAGGATGTAGGTTGCAGTAGGTACTGGGAGATGATGAAACTTGCACAGGATAGAGTAACATGGAGAGCTGCATCAAACTAGTCTGAGGACTGAAGACCACAACAACAACAACAACAACAACAACAACAACAGTTCAACTTTACGTATTCACATTGCTCCAAAACAAAACGGAACCTAGAATACTTTACGTACAAAAAAATACTCATGTATTACAACAGCGGCTCGATGTGGCGAACACCAATGTTGTTACAGACATTGTATCTACGAAGCATGTTCTGGTACACGCTCTCCATCCCACGCGGTGTCTGTTCAGTTTCTAGTGCAGCGGCCAGAACTCGTACCATTAGATCTTCCTCTGTCTATCCAGGAGTCTCGTAAATTAAACTCTGCATGCGACCACACAAGAAGTAGTCCATAGGAGATACACCCAGCGATCGCGGCGGGCACGCGATTGGATAACCTCGGCCTAGCCATCTTTCCCTCAGCAGACGTGGACGCTTTACATATCTGAACTGATACCGTTATAGAAAGCAAACTGTACGTTTCCAGACATTGGTTCGCATTCGAAATATTATGTACTCACTCTCAAAGTCCTAGAATTTTGTAACACCCTGTATAGCTAGTTTTTGGTTACTTATTATTAATGTGTCAAAATCAAAATTTTTGCATTAGTGCAGACTATTCCCCCACTTACCTCCCGAGAGAAATCTCACTCGTTTTCAAACAAAATTTGTGAACTCTAAAGAAGAGGATTGAGTTTTGTTTCCATTTTTAGTACGCCCGTACGTTTGAGACTATAATAAAATGTTTCGCGTGTTCGAGAAACATGGGATGATAGATCGATCACGAGTCTGTAACTTCGGAACCGTCAAAAATTCCTCATGTCACATAAAGCCGCCCGCCAAGTGCGCCCTACAAACTCTGGGAACTGTCAAATTATTCTACAGGAAATCGTACTCAGAGTTTATTCACTATCCTGATGACAACAGCAATGCCAAAAGGTCCCGAGCAGCGACTCTGCCGGCTGGAGTTGGGCGTAAACTTTTTTTTTCCGGGGAGAAATTCTTCGACTTTACGCTGGCGCCATAAATACGCGGACGACAAGAGTTGGATCAAATAACATCTACCTGGTATTTATGAGGGGCATAAATCAAGCAATTTGTGTTCGGTACTGTGCGGCGGGGCGGATAGCGATCGCCGCGTCGCCAGCGCAGCGGGGGCGGCGCGGCACAGTAAAAGTGCGACGCCAGGCACTCGACCACGCTCGACTTGGCGTCGGGCCCATCTCGCCAAACGGCTATCGCATCATCTGGCTGCGTCCGCGCCGGCGTCTCCGTCGCCCAACTTCCAACCAGCGCGCCGCCGGCGGAAACACCGGCTTGCACGCGGCCTAGCTGTAGGGCAGTTTCGTCCAAATCCCGCCTATGCAAAATACTGCACAGTGAAGGTCTCACACAGCCCCACTCCTCTGCAAGCAAAGGCTGTCGTTTAGAGTAAAAAAACTTCTTGTAGAATACTTTTCCTAGTTTATTCTGTACAGAGGCTGATTCGCTGAAGGCGCAACGCTTCCTTTATTTCTTGAAAAGATCAACTACTAGAGATATCGAAACGAAGTTTTTGGAAACTATAGTACACCTACATCTATGTTTCTTTTGTTTCTTTCTTTACCCAACGTTCTCAATTCTTTACAGTATACAGGGTGGTCCATTGACCGTGACCGTGCCAAATATCTCACGAAATACGCGGGAAACGAAAAAACTACAAAGAATGAAACTTGTCTACCTTGAAGGGGGAAACCAGGTGATGCTATGGTTGGCCCGCTAGATGGCACTACCATAGGTCAAACGGATATCAACTGCGCTTTTTTTTAAAGTAGGAACCCCCATTTTTTATTACATATTCGTGTAGTACGTAAAGAAATATGAATGTTTTAGTTGGAACACTTTTTTCGCTTTGTGATAGATGGCGCTGTAATAGTCACGAACATATGGCTCACAATTTTAGACGAACAGCTGGTAACAGGTACGTTTTTTAAATTAAAATACAGAACGTAGGTACGTTTGAACATTTTATTTCGGTTGTTCCAATGTGATACATGTACCTTTGTGAACTTATCATTTCTGAGAACGCATGCTGTTCCACCGTGATTACCTGTAAATACCACATTAATGCAATAAATGCTCAAAATGATGTCCGTCAGCCTCAATGCATTTGGCAAAACGTGTAACGACATTCCTCTCAACAGCGAGTAGTTCGCCTTCCGTAATGTTCGCACATGTATCGACAATGCGCTTACGCATGTTTTCAGGCGTTGTCGGTGGATAACGATGGCAAATATTCTTCAACTTTCCCCACAGAAAGAAATCCGAGGACGTCAGATCCGGTGAACGTGCCGGCTATGGTATGGTGCTTCGACGACCAATCCACCTGTCATGGAATATGCTATTCAATACCGCTTCAACCGCACGCGAGCTATGTACCGGACATCCATCATTTTGAAAGTACATCGCCATTCTGTCATGCAGTGAAACATCTTGTAGTAACATCGGTAGAACATTACGTAGGAAATCAGCATACATTGCACCATTTAGATTGCCATCGATAAAATGGGGGCCAATTATCCTTCCTACCATAATGCCGCACCATACATTAACCCGCCAAGGTCGCTGATGTTCCACTTGTCGCAGCCATCGTGAATTTTCCGTTGCCCAATAGTGCATATTATGCCGGTTTACGTTACCGCTGTTGGTCAATGACACTTCGTCGCTAAATAGAACGCGTGCAAAAAATCTGTCATCGTCCCGTAATTTCTCTTCTGCCCAGTGGCAGAACTGTACACGACGTTCAAAGTCGTCGCCATGCAATACCTGGTGCATAGAAATGTGGTACGGGTGCAATCGACGTTGATGTAGCATTCTCAACACCGACGTTTTTGAGATTCCCGATTCTCGCGCAATTTGTCTGTTACTGGTGTGCGGATTAGCCGCGACAGCTAAAACGCCTACTTGGGCATCATCATTTGTTGCATGTCGTGGTTGACGTTTCACATGTGGCTGAACACTTTCTGTTTCCTTAAGTAACGTAACTATCCGGCGAACAGTCCGGACACTTGGATGATGTCGTCCAGGATACCGAGCAGCATACTTAGCGCACGCCCGTTGGACATTTTGATCACAATAGCCGTACATCAACACGATACCGACCTTTTCCGCAGTTAGTAAACGGTCCATTTTAACACGGGTAATGTATCACGAAGCACATACCGTCCGCACTGGCGGAATGTTGCGTGATACCACGTACTTATACGTTTGTGATTATTACAACGCCATCTATCACAAAGTGAAAAAAGTGGTCCAACTGAAAACATTCATATTTCTTTACGTACTACACGAATATGTAATAAAAATTGGGGGTTCCTATTTAAAGAAAACGCAGTTTTGACCTATGGCAGAACCATCTAGCGGGCCAACCATAGTGCCATCTGGTTTCCCCCTTCAAGCTAGAGAAGTTTCGTTCTTTGTAGTCTTTTTATTTGATGAATATTTCGTGAGATATTTGGCCCGGTCACTATCAATGGACTACCCCCTGTATACTCCAATCTCTAACTTTCCACACTGTTTTTCCCTCTACAGCTCCCTCTAGTACCATAAAGTTATTCCTTGATGTCTTAAAATATATTTCATCCTGTCCTTTCTACTTGTCAATGTTTTTCCCGCGTTGACGTCCTTGCCGTTCTGCAGAGAACCTCCTAATTTCTTGTCTTATCGCTCCACATCTCAAATGCGTCGATTTTATTATTTTCCCTCAGACCACGAACCACTTCTGTACAATGCTGTGCTCCAAAAGTACATTCTCAAATATTTATTCCGAACATTAAGGCTATTGTTCGATATTAGCACACTACTTTTGGTCAAGGAATGACCTGTCTGCTTGTGTTAGTCTCCTTTTCATGTGCCCTTTGCCTCGTTCATCATATGTTAGCTTGCTTCTTTTGTAGCGGAACTACTCAATTTCTTCTACTTCGTGGTCACCAATTTCGACATCACGTTTATTGTTCATCTCATTCCTGCAACTCCTCATTACTGTCGTCTTTCTTCGTACTACTCTTAATCTGCAGTATGTACTGACATTAGACTGTTCATCCCATTCAAATGCTCCTGTAATGCTTCCTTTCACTGAGGATAGCAGTGTCACCAGCGAATCTTGTCACTGATATCATTTCACCCTGAATTTTAATCACACTAATTAACCTCTCCTTTATTTCTGTTGTGTACAACTTTGTACGCAACGGTAAGGAGAGGTGGATTACAGGGGTGCGGAAACTACCGTTATAGGAAAGCTGGACAGGAGCAGAAATGATTGGAGGACAAGTTATCACAGTAAAAAGAAGATTTATTTATCTTGTATTTCTCCAAGCATACGAAGACTCATTACAAATAATGCAGCAAGTAACAGAGTCCTGCCTCAGGGTGTTCATTTTAACTGAAGACATTGAAGTATCTCTAAAACTATACATCGGCTCAAAGAAAGTTATAATTCCACTGTTCTCCCTGTTCTGTGCTCATAGGTAGCACACCGCGCCTAGTACACGTCCACCGCGGCGCTCGGGGGACACAGAACCAAGTTACGACACCTGAAGATGGGCTTATAAGAGCCCGAAACCGATCGTGTGATAGTTTGCGGAGGTTCGTCCAAAAGGAATTTTTGTAAAAAGCTATACGATAAATAATGTAGTACTAATACATTAAATTACAATTTCCATGGTAATAATCTCTTCCACGTTGCAAAAGATGTTCAAGGTAACTTACAAGGTTTGAAGTGCAAGCGTTCAGAAATTGCATCATGGAATTCTTTTCAGAGACCCTCAGAAGTATAAATCAATCTGCGTTTTAAGTCCAGCGCTCGGGGTGGATGTGTACAACGGAAAATGATGTTCAGGCTTTGATAAAAAATGATAAGGGAGCCTCATAGTGAAACTTACTGCTAAAAGCACATTCTCCACTAACAGACACACAGTGGTCTGTAGGGACTCCACTTATGTACACCCACTAAAGCACGTGCCAATACAAATTGTCTAACTAGGTGGTCGACAGTAACACTTGCCCAAACATTGATACTAAGTGGCAGCCGATTAGACGATTCAACTATTCCCCGAAAATTTTCTATAGCCCAAATATGACGATTGTGTAGACCTATAACACCATCCCTACCAAAATTCACGTCATCGGTGAAGAGAACTGACGAAAGGAATCCAGTAACGATTGCGGTTTCTTGGAACATCCAGCTATACAATCATCCTCGAGGAGAAAACCCTGCTACCGATAACCCATGCACACGTTGCAGATGATGAGGATAGTATGGGTTTCCATGAAGGATACACAGCATTGTCCCTTGCCTTACTCCGTACAGGTGGGCCACTTACCTGCATGTTGTACTGGGCTTGGTCTCAATATCGTGTTTAACCTGTTGCTCCAGAGTTGGATTTTCATCTCTCTGAAAGGACCCATGGTCATACAAAAACCGAAAAACAGATACAAAGATGTTGATGAGTTGGGGGGGGGGGGGGGGGTTTCTATCTATCAGAGGTAAACTTAACACTAAATCTGTGCAGCCTCTCTATTATTTCCAGGTGGGTGCCACAGACGAAAACTGTCTCGGCTTGCTCCTGGAGTGAATAACGGACCATTGTGTTTTGACTTAAATGAAACCACACAACCTACACTTCAGAGAATGTTGTCCACCCATGCTGTCTACAGGTACGTTGTCAAAATAAGGTGTTCAAAATTTCAATGCCAAAATCAGCAGAGATAATACATGAGGCAAAAAGTTGAATTATTTCGTAAATAAACCATGTATCTGAAAATCATGTTCTTCTAGTACTTAGTACGCAGGAGATTATTGTGTATGATTGAGAATAAAACGGTTTTGAATGTTTTCATTGCTTTATTGTTCTGATAACCATTACATTACAATAAACGTTAAAAATTAAGACCATTAACCTCAGCACAGAGCCGCTGTCGGTATAGCAGGGAGTTCCGTATTCGCTGTAAAATGCATGGTGCTGCAAGAGTTCTTGCAAACAATTCCACCTCCGAGTTGACGGGACTATAATGCAACTCGGCTCTCATGTAACCCTACAGAAAGTATTTTAATGGGGCGAGGTCCGGGGATCCTGGAGGCCAGTGTACTGGACATTCCCGACCGATCCTCAGTCTGCAAAAACCACGCGTTGCTACTGCCCGGACTGGTTCTGCAATGTGTGCTGGGGCCCACACATACTGAAACGTTATCCTCCTTCTGCCTCCTGCTTTCAACCACACCGTGAATCTAGTGCATTTCTCGGAATTCTCCCCACATGTAGCGCTCCATGTTGACACTGCAACTGTCACGCAGGGACTAGTGCCACCCGCTGTTTACTGACTTAGTCTCGAAGGGCATGATACACTACTGGCCATGAAAATTGCTACACTAAGAAGAAATACAGATGATGAACGGGTATTCATTGGACAAATATATTATACTAGAACTGACATGTGATTACATTTTCACGCGATTTGGGAGCATAGGTCCTGAGAAATCAGTACGCAAAACGACCACCTCTGGCCGTAATAACGGCCTTGATACGCCTGGGCATTGAGCCAAACAGAACTTGGATGGCGTGTACAGGTACAGCTGCCCATGCAGCTTCAACACAATACCACAGTTCATCAAGAGTAGTTACTGGCGTATTGTGACGAACCAGTTGCTCGGCCACCATTGACCAGACGTTTTCAATTGGTGAAAGATCTGGAGAATGTGCTGGCCAGGGCAGCAGTCGAACATTTTCTGTATCCAGAAAGGCCCGTACAGGACCTGCAACATGCGGTCGTGCATTATCCTGCTGAAATGTAGGGTTTCGCAGGGAACGAATGAAGGGTAGAGCCACGGGTCGTAACACATCTGAAATGCAACGTCCACTGTTCAAAGTGCCGTCACTGCGAACAAGAGGCGACCGAGACGTGTAACCATTGGCACCCCATGCCATCACGCCGGGTGATACGCCAGTATAGCGATGACGAATACACGCTTTCAATGTGCGTCCACCGCGATGATGCCAAACACGGATGCGACCATCATGATGCTGTAAACAGAACCTTGATTCATCCGAAAAAATGACGTTTTGCCATTCGTGCACCCAGGTTCGTCGATGAGTACTCCATCGCAGGCGTTCCTGCTGTGATGCAGCGTCAAGGGTAGCCGCAGCGATGGTCTCCGAGCTGATAGTCCATGCTGCTGCAAACGTCGTCGAACTGTTCGTGCAGATGGTTGTTGTGAAAACGTTCCCATCTGTCGACTCAGGGATCGAGACGTGGCTGCACGATCCGTTACAGCCATGCGGATAAGATGCCCGTCATCTCGACTGCTAGTGATACGAGGCCGTTGGGATCCAGCACGGCGTTCCGTATTACCCTCTTGAAGCCACCGATTCCATATTCTGCTAACAGCCATTGGATCTCGACCAATGCGAGCAGCAATGTCGCGATACGATAAACCGCAATCGCGATAGGCTACAATCCGTCGTTTATCAAAGTCGGAAACGTGATGGTACGCATTTCTCCTCCTTACACGAGGCATCACAACAACGTTTCACCAGGCAACACCGGTCAACTGCTGTATGCGTATGAGCAATCGGTTGGAAACTTTCCTCATGTTAGCACGTTGTAGGTGTCGCCACCGGTGCCAACTTTGTGTGAATGCTCTGAAAAGCTAATCATTTGCATATCACAGCATCTTCTTCCCGCCGGTTAAATGTAGCGTCTGTAGCACGTCATCTTCGTGGTGTAGCAATTTTATGGCCAGTAGTGTATGAAAATGTACTACGTACCTCAAACTAACATTTGGTGTAACCATGTTAGGTACAACTACTTTCATCTGCTCTACTCGTATATTACCTATACATGCTCAGTGCTTACGCACTATGGGTTTTAGACATATGGTTGCTTTGCGAAATATATTTGTTTTGGTCTCTGGATCATTCTTGTTAGTTTTGGCACAGATTTTTTTAACACCTTCTACGCATTAATGAAACACTAAATCAATACCGTTGCATATTCGGGTTCCAATTTTTCATTTATGGACGTATGTTAACATAAACATTTTTGTGGTTTTCCTTTCAGGAACTATCTCCTGTAGTTTATCCTCTCACTTCATAGTCATCCTGTAAAATATTTTCAAACGAATTACATCTACCGTTAATTTGCTCCCAAAAAATTTAAAATAACACGCATTGTCCAGTTTATAACTATTCATCAACTTTTACTACGGTTTATTCGTGACAATAACTATCTTCGAGTACCACAATGTCTCTCTTACGCCTGTTTGATTTCCATATTTCCTGAAATATCTCTCGCGACATGTACAGTCTCCCTTTTCGTACTGTCGCCCCTAAATCTTTCAATTTTTCGCTTGCTTCATCTAAAACTTTTTCATGGTTGTACATTTAAATAATATGGGTGAATTATGCATTCCTGTCTTACTGCTATTTTCCATTTAAAACTACTCTAATCTCTATTACCATTCCGACTGAGATGACAAGCATTCCACATCTGGAAAAGATCCAACAGCTCGTCTCCAGAGGATGAATAATGTGCTATTCATACTAATGCAATAACTTGGCTGGATAATCTGCAATAAATCTAGAATACGTCGTCACTTCTCCAAATTTCGGAAGGTACCTTCGTCGTAAAACAACAATTCAAGGCACCTCTGAAAGATGGAATCGAAACTCTGGAAAGCGGAGAACCTTTTAATCTAGCTGCAAACTATTTATGTATTCTGTAATGTGTCAGTGTCATAACCATTATTAAAACCGTTGTTGAAACGGTCATTTTATCTGTCTTCGAATCTTCTAAGCGGACGCACGAAATCGCACTCGTGGTCTCAGCCAGAAACTATTCACTCTGCACGGAATACGGCGCGCAAGACAAATTACGTGCCCTATTGTTCCACAGATTTAATCGGAAACGTTTATTGGCGGACCGCGATTAATTTTCTGCACTGCTACACATGTAAAATGAAGGTCCCCAGCCTCGCTTTGACCATAAGACAAAGTTAAATCTTTCACTTCTCCGGTGTCAAGAAGCTAAGCCCTGTGGCAATCCAATCACTTTCAAAAAGATTCCGAGAGCCGTTCACTGACTGAAATACACTGATGAGCCAAAGCTTAATAGCTTGTGTGGCCGTCTTTTGAACGAAATAAACCACTTATTCTACGTATCAGGCATCCGACAGTTTGTTGGTACGTCTGTAGAGGTATGATCATTACATGTCTACTCACATGTCATGTAATTCGCGTAAGTAAGGGGCTGTTTACTTGCGTATGTGGCCGTGCGGTTCTAGGCGCTACAGTCTGGAGCCGAGCGCCCGCTACGGTCGCAGGTTCGAATCCTGCCTCGGGCATGGATGTGTGTGATGTCCTTAGGTTAGTTAGGTTTAATTAGTTCTAAGTTCTAGGCGACTGATGACCTCAGAAGTTAAGTCGTACAGTGCTCAGGGCCATTTGAACCATTTTTTGAACTTGCGTATGCGGTGATGGCGTCCCATAGCAATCCAGATGGATTCCATAGAATCTACGTCATGCGAATCTGGTCACCGAGATAGCAACGTGAATTCACTAAATGCTCCTCAGACCACTGTAGTACGTTTCTGGTACTTAGATACGGACAATTATACTGCTAAAAGATGACTTCGCCATCGGGGAAGACATCAAGTATGAAGGGATTCAGGTGGTTTGCAGCTGTCAGCGTGTCTTCGATTACTACCACAGGTTCTGCACAAACACAGGAGACAGTCTTGCAAAGCATAATACTGCTCCCAGCAGGCTGCGTCCATGGCGCGCGGCTCGTTTCGAGCGGCCGTTCACCTCCATGACGGCGTTTGTGGAGGCGACCATCGACCTGGTGGAGCAAAAATGTGATTCGCTCGAAGGGTCGACACGTTTCCATTGATTGGCGGTGGAATTACGATTGTTCCTTAGCCACTGCAATAGTAACTGACGATGTCGCTGAGTCAACACGTGAACACGTAGTGGTGGTCTGCTGCCGAGCTTCACGTTCAACGGTGAACGGTGTGCTCCGAAACACTTGTGCGTGCACCATCATTGTGCGCTTTCAGCAGAGAAGCCACAGACCACCATCTGTCCTACTTTACAGAGCAGACAAGCCTCCGAACCCCACGTTCTGTGAAAAGTCGTGGGCGTCTAAAACTTTAGCGCCTAGTGGTAGTTTCGCTATCGTCGTACGTCTTTCTGTAGATTTTCACGACTGTAGCACGCGAACATTCGACCAGTTTCGTCGTTTTCTAGATACTAGTTCACAGGCTTTACCTGATAATAATAATCTTCCCTTAGCCAAAGTCGGTTTTCTCAGTGGATTTTCCCATTTGCAGCCCATATCTTCGCTAGGGTGATCCCCAGTCCGTGTCTGCTCAGCTTGCATATTTCTGTTACCGGGTCACGTGCCCGCAACATCACCAGGTGGTATTCAACGTGGCAGGTGGGCAGTGATCATAATGTTTTGGCTTATCAGTGCATGCAACTAACAGCCTAGCAATTTAAGCCGATAATATCTATTGTAAATGAGCTTAGACAGAAGATCGGGAATAGCTAAAAGTCCGCCGAGACTGGACAGACCGGCCAAGGGTCGTCAACAGAGGATCGATGAATGAAAGAAAGACAGACAACGAAAGACCAAGTGAGGTGGCGCAGTAGTTAGCACACTGGACTCGGAGGACGACAGTTCAATCCCCCGTCCGGCCATTCTGATCCTAAATCGCTCCAGGCAAATACCGGGATGGTTACTTTGAAAGGGCACGGCCGGCTTCCTTCCCCATCCTTCCCTAATCAGATGAGACCGATGACCTCGCTGTTTGGTCTCTTCCTCCAAATTACCCAACCAAACCCAACAATGAAAGAAGGACAGTCAACGGATACGGGCAGGGCAGAATAATGCGACGAATCAGGTACTCAGAGAGCAAAACGAAGGACTTAGACAAAATCTGAGACCGAACCAACGATGAGTACACAAAACTGTACGATAACACAGAGAATAACAACTACAGCAGCGCCGCAGCGCGGCTAGCTTTATAGACAATGTAGATTGGAATTGGAGGGAGGAGAAAGAAAATAAAAGGAAAGGACAGGAAACGAAACTAAAGGAAAGGGAAGACTGATGTCAGCTACATCGGAACTTTACGTGGAATCAGCGGAGCCGATTGAAATGTGTGCCGGACCAGGATTCGAATTCGGAATCTCCTGTTTATGAAGAAGTTAACTTCTGAACCACCCGAACACACTGTTTATCGCAATTGGGCGTACTATCTCTGCACGCCACCCGGCCGGCTTTCACTCCCACCCAGCGCCACCTATGCGCAGTCAGGAATCGTTAGCACTAGGATTTCACCCGGAACAAGTCCCGCCCACTCACCACCGGTTTCCCGGCCTTTGTTCGGCGCCTGGGCATCGTTTCACTTGACCCATGTGGTTTAGCGCGTTCGGCTGTACTTGGAGTGAATGTTAAATTAATATCTTGCTAGGTCTTAAATTTTTCCAGATCGTTAAAAGACACGTTACAAAAAACGTGGACAATTGGCCTCAGCTGTGCCAGGTACTTCCACAGCAAACATATGAGAAAACAATTTAACACTGAATTCTTTAAATACGAGAAGTCAGTATTCAGATGAATAGCCTATGAAGAAACATACTTCTATGTGAGAAAAAACACCCAAAGCTACAACAGGGAAAGCCTACCCTCAAAGAATAATTTGCTTGGAGAAAGAGGAACAACAGTATACTTGACACTTAGAGAACTCAGACAGTATATGTGCAACAAGCACCAATGTTCACTATACTTCCAGATGGCATCAAAATTACTTTGTTCTTGCTAGATCGATCCAAGCTGTTTTTGCGTGTTATTCACTGAATTGTTTTGCTGAAAAGTTTTAGGGGTGGAAGAAGAACTAGCACAGCATGAAGGACGTTTTACAGCCGTTGAAACACTGCAGCATTTATTTACTCCATAACTGCTCTGTGACAAACATACACATCATCATTATTACTTTTAAAAAATGGTTTGAATGACATTTACGAAATTAATAAATCTTTTGGTTAAAAACAGACAGGACCAAAAATAACGACAGATTATTTTCCTGAGTCGTTTGCAACAGCATATAGGACACTAATAACACAGAAACAGCCACAATTCTTTATAACCTCGTTTATAATGCGCAGGTATGGCATTGGAAGAATTTACAAGTTAAAATTCACCCATTACCCATGCAAATACTAACGAAATGTGGCATATAAGCAAATATCTTACTGCATTCATTAGGCATTTCTACTTTATGGCATTCTAATATTCTTTAATTTTCATGCTCTACTATGAGGGCCTACATAAACAAAACGACTTTCACTTATTTCTATATAACGTTGATTTTAGACAACAGAGTTAGTCGACTGCATCTGTGGCTTTACTACCGACATGACAGATTCAAGACCATTGTTTTCGCACTGTATGTTTGCTCTGCTGTTTCCCTCAAATAAACATATTATAATAGCGAATTAGTTAATGAAAATTTGTCCTTATTGCCCTTAAATAACATCACGTTATTTTTTTTTGTTTTCCATTGCTGGCGATGCTTTCAATTCTCTATAAATACTTTTATTTCTTTAATAATGCACATTCATATTATATTACTATCCAGAAAAACTTAAATTTTTTATCATTACTGAATCTCATTACAGTGTAACATGTGTTGGAGTGTGACGATAACAGGTTTGATGTAGCCTCCAGTCTGTGGAACTGGCGGCTGTTTAGGGGAGGACCTTACACTATGGATAGGCTTGGAGGGGGATGAATGGGCGGGAATTGTTCCGGGTGAAATCCTAGCGCTAAGGGCACGTTGCGCAGTCCCTGTCGATGTCCTCCAAGCTCGCCATTTTAGATTCCCGCTGGTGGTCGAACGCAAATCTGCATCCGCACTGAAGGTGGTGGATTCATTGCCCATCGAGACGAATCAATTATATGAATGCGTCCGAAAGGACAGACACCACGCATTCATATACGAGCTTTATAGGGCTGCTGAGAGCATTAATTGGCCAGCGAGATGGACGTCGCTCAACGAGGCTGCATCGAAGTCAGCTCTGAGGACGGTGATATTAGCGCTCGTAGCTTTAACAGTGCCGCCTATAAGCCAAGAGCGAGTTCCATGCCTTCCAGCGAGCTTTCTAAACGGTCGGCGGGCCGGGGTACAGAATTTTCACAACAGAACAGGGATAAATTTCTGGGCCAATAGGGAAGTAGTGACAAAAAATACCACACTCAAATTTCCACAGAATGGACGTAATTTATTGGCTTCAATGAAAACCGCACCGTCTCGTTCACTGAACACAACCGTCCAGCTAGCAACTTGGAATGACAATCTAATTTTGTATTATCGCGAAATACGGGAGATAGTGTCACAGACATGATTCGTGAATTGGAGCGGCAATCATTAAAACAAAGGCGGTTTTCGTTGCGACGGTATCTTCTCATGAAATTTCAAATCACCAATTTTCTCCTCCGATTGCAAAAACAATCTGTTGCCACCTGTCTCCTTAGAGACAAACAATCAGCACGATAAAATACGAAAAATCAGGGCTCGCATAGAAAAATTTAAGTGCTCGTTTTCCCCGCGAGCCGTTCGAGAGTGGAACGGTAGAGAGACAGCTTGAAGGTGGTTCATAGAACCCCCTGCCAGGCACTTTATAGTGAATAGCAGAGTAATCACGTAGATGTAGACCTAGATGCACACGAGAATCACCATAACTTTTACCATACTGGGGGCTCTGACGCACTTTCGACTTTCGTGGCGACCCATAATGACGCCATTCGTTGGATTGGCGTTTCAGTTTTGGCTCGTACAATCTGGCTCATGTCTCATCCAGTGTTACGATACGGCGTAAGAAAGCCTCTCCTTCGCGCTCATAGCGCTCCAAGTGCGTCTGAGCAGCGTCGTAACGCATCCATTTCTTCATTTCCGTCAAGCAGTACCTGGGGTATGGAGTATTTTTAACATCGTGGAAGACGAATGAAGACTTGTAAGTGGCCATACAAATGTTCCAGTTCCGAGTCTGTTGAAAACCTACCTGAAACCGACTTCTAATTCCTATTTAAGAAAAACTCCTGATAACACTATATTTTTTCCTTTGCCTTAGAGTACGGGTGGTGAGGGGGGGGGGGGGCGGGGGGAGCGCAGACCCCATCCTTGCCCAGCTCTAACAGATCAAATATCGAATTTTCATACAAAAACTAAATCTTTTACAGTTGGCAATCCACTTAGGTATGTACTTTATTGAATATTCGAAGTTTTGATGGCAGTAGCTGGAAATCCATTATAAATAAGGAAGCACAATTAGAGATGTACCTCCTCTGAAACAAAGTGACAGTACTGTAAAACTAGAACATTTGTACTGTGCCAAATTGCTGGGTTTGCTTAAGACAGGAGAAATAGGAAACATGGAAAAGAAAGAGCAGAGACGCTAAGAAAAATATTGAGGTCTGTTAAACAGAACGGTGAATACAGGGACAAAGGCAATGAAGCTGTGTACAAGAAAATTGAACAACTAGATGTAACTATGAGAAACTCGAGAATGTTGTTTTACGGTTCAAATGGTTCTGAGCACTATGGGACTTAACATCTATGGTCATCAGTCCCCTAGAACTTAGAACTACTTAAACCTAACTAACCTAAGGACAGCACACAACACCCAGCCATCACGAGGCAGAGAAAATCCCTGACCCCGCCGGGAATCGAACCCGGGAACCCGGGCGTGGGATGTTGTTTTACGGTAATCTGGGTGGGAAGATCGAAAACACTAGATGCAAGTGAATTTTTCAATTTGTGAAGCGGAAAATCCTCCCTGTGCAAGTGACTCCAACAAATCACAAGTGATCTGACAGAGACGAACATTGAACAACACGAAATTTAGAGCAGAGATACGTTTATGTAAAACTGTTGGAAAAACATGAAATTTAGTTCAAAAATGTTCAAATGTGTGTGAAATCTTATGGGACTTAACTGCTAAGGTCATCAGTCCCTAAGCTTACACACTACTTAACCTAAATTATCCGAAGGACAAACATACACACCCATGCCCAAGGGAGGACTCGAACCTCCGCTGGGACCACCCGCACAGTGAAATGTAGACAAAGTAGTTACTTACATGGACCATAAGAGGCCCAAATGGAGTAAAAATGTTTATTAAGCAATCTAATTGGCTTAATTCACTAAGATCGCACACTCATTTAGGAAACTTATTTCTTTCATTAACAAATATTTCGGTTCATAACTGTTCGGTGCTTGTTGGTTTTTGCCACACAGAGCACATTTATTCCTTCCGCCAGTCTCTTTCCCAGAGTATCTCCGTCGGCATTCCTCCGTCCACCTCTGCCCACGTTGTGAATCAAGGATATTTGACCGCACTACGACCCCACTCGCTGTTCCACACGCGTCGACGTACAGGAGCATCGCAGCGTTTGAGCAGAGAGCGGGACACGGGCGCGTGTTATTCGAGGAAAACCAATTAAGCCGAAGTTATGGGCGGATTTATACGCGCTGGCGCCAGTACGCCGGCGGCGTGAGTTATGGCGCCATCTGTTTGTCGCCGCAGGTGACAGAGAGGAAACGAACACAATTGGGGCGTGCGCCGGCCGTGAAGCCGGCAGCGCCACGCGCGCGCAGCGGCGACGCCCTGAGTTATCACCCGCCGCCTCTCAGGCCGCGCGACCCTGCGGTCTTGGGACGCGACGACCCCGCCGTGTCTGGCCGCAGATGCTACCTGGCCGGCTCACCACCACTGAATCACGGAGTCTGACAGGGCTGCGCGTTACCACATAATTTAATTTTGCTCGCATCAACTGGAAGGGCTATTCTACCTACATCTATATAATACGCGACGGCATCTACAATGGCAAACTCAGCGACTGCCTGTTGCGTATTTATGAAACAGCAGAACAAAAACTGCCTTAGACATTTTGTATGATTTCACTATTTATTTACAACGAGCTGTTACCAAGGTTATATGCTCATGTCACTAGCTGTGTTCTGATGAGTGCTGGCGGATAAGTAAGCTAGTAATTTGCAAATATTTGCCAGAACGAAAATGTCCCTCTGCAGCGTAGTGTGCGCCAATATGAAATTTCCTAGCAGATTAAAATTGTGTGCCGGACCGACACTCGAAATCGGGACGTTCACGTTTCGCGAGCAAGTGCTCTACCACATTTGCACACGGAAGGGAAGGTCCACAGATCGAGTCTGGTCTCACACACAGTTTTAATCTGTCAAGAAGTTTATAATATATCTCGTTAGGCTTACTGCTGTAGACAGGGTTCATACTGAAATGCAGTCTCACTAAAAGCGCCCAAAATCCTACATGTAAAATCACAAAGCCTCTCTGTTTGTTCAAAGGTCTGTGAAATCTTAAGCGACTTAACTGCTAAGGTCATCAGTCCCTAAGCTTACACACTACTTTAACCTAAATTATCCTAAGGACAAAAACACACACCCATGCCCGAGGGAGGACTCGAACCTCCGCCGGGACCAGCCGCACAGTCCATGACTGCAGCGCCTTAGACCGCTCGGCTATCTCTGTTTGTCACACAGCATTTAAATGAAGCTATCATTGAGAGTCTTCATGCATGTCAGAAGCTATGAGAGATATGTCACAGCCATTGTCCCCTCTAGGTCTTAATGTCGCATGACAGTCTGCATCTAAGTTACGAATAATCAGAGGTTTCTCCGGAGTTTCTTGTAGTTCGAGTAACTTCCGCATTTCGAGCTCTCGTAAAATTATGCACCAAATCAGACTCACGTTTATGAAGTATATAGTAAACTAAATAATATTAATAATATGTTTCTTAAGGCTTTTCCGACGTTATAGTTTCAAATATGGGTTTCGGGCTTATCGTCGGAATTTATTGATTTATGTTCACAATATTACGTAGATGTCCAGCCTCACTAGATCGTTTAGCAACTCTTTTTTAAGATTTCAGAAACAACGCTCAGACTACTGGATCCGCCCTGTCACACAACGCTCAGAGTGAACACTGGATCCGCTCTGTCACGGAATAATCTATAAAGACCAGGAGTCGCTGACTGCCGTGCAAGGGTCGTCTACACCCCATTCAAGTATTTGATATTAGGGCTCTCTTTTTCCTTTCTAAAGTAACTTTTGTTCCGCCTCAGGTTTCAGGCTATCTCAGTACCAAATTTAACGGAAATGGGTTTAGCGTTTTATTGATGAAAACGAAACAGAGTTACTTGCGCATTTATAATATTAGTAGGGGCGTAAGTATGAATCAAACACGTGCATTGTGTAAGTATAGTATTCATTACGTTCAATTCTATGACGCAGAATATATGAATCAATAAAGGCATTTTCACATAGACCCTATATGATAAAGTTCAAAAGTCAAAAAGTAAATAGCTATTTTCAGAGAGTAAATTTTTCCCTAATTCGCACAATATTCTTCAAATCAATGAATATCTTGTACTTCATACTTTATAAAGTAGCCTATGTTCTTCCTCTGAGTTCAAGCTATCTCCATTCCAGATTTCACTGAAATCAGTTCAGTCGTGTAGTCCTGGAAAGGTAACAGACAGGTTTACTTTACCATTTACAACATCAGTATGGATTCAAAACACATGACTGCACATAAGTTTCAGCGCATATATAGAAAACAAAAGGTAAAGTGTATTCGTAATCCAGGTGCACACCACCACGTAGAATATATGTGCAACACTAACTCTACTGAAGAGCTGGAGCACGTAGTGGGCTGTGAAGTCCGCCTTTGTGACTTGCTCACTGTGTCTCGCTACACAACTCTGTCATATGGAAGAGCTATGACTTTCGCCTATGTGGTCCGTTCCCCCATCGCTCTTATAGGACTCCGTCATTGCTTCAAACTTCAAATGGTTTAAATGGCTCTGAGCACTATGGGACTTAACTTCTAAGGTCATCAGTCCCCTAGAACTTAGAACTACTTAGACCTAACTAACCTAAGGACATCACACACATCCATACCCGAGGCAGGAGTCGAACCTGCGACCGTAGCGGTTGCGCGGTTCCAGACTGTAGCGCTTTTAACCGCTTGGCCACCCCGGGCGGCGCCTCAAACTTCGTTCTCTGTAGGAAATAAGAACGAACTCAAAAATCCAAAAACATGGGACTGTACACCGGCTTCCTAAGTTTACGGGTAGCAACGAAAAATTAAGTGGCTCCATGCTGAGTACGTACTTGAACTTCGCAAACATCAAGCACAGAGCGTTTGAAAAAACGTACCACATATTCCGGCAAGACATAGCATTGGTCAAAACTATAACAGAAGTTCCTATATTTATATTATCTGATCGAAAGTAACCGGACAGGGTATGGCGGTGTTTTCCGTGGTTAGGATGTGGTCCCCTTATTGCGCATAAGGAAACGCTAAAAACGGAAGGATATGAGCTCATTCTAGATCATTTTACAGTAGAGGAACAATTTCTATCAACATGACAATGAACCTTGTCATAAAGCAACGTTTCTGACACAGTAATATGTTATCAATAACTTTCCTCCAAGTGTCCGGCCTGTCCACAGCCTCGAACTCCAACCAGTGACACACTATTGGAACTAATCAAAATGTCGACTTCGCTTCAGTCCCCAGCGTATAAAATCACTACCTACTCTTTCTCTGGTTCTTGAGGAGCAATGGGCTGTCAATCCATCACAGACATTTAGACAACTTATTGGAAATGTGCCCAGCAGACTTCAAGCGATCATGAAGGCGATTGGTGGTCACACACCATATTGATGTGCACTGATAGGTGTTCGAATACCTTCGATCAGATCATGTATGTCCGGAAACCAATACCTGTTGAGATATGAGACGTTGTAGTTATGACAGGTAACATGTAGTATTCGGCAGAGTATGAAATCGTACTGTTGCAGTAAGCTGCGCCGAGAATTACCTAAGCAACTGGAGAAAGTAACCTTTCCAGACTGCCGACGACTGTGGTTTGTGCACGACGGGACACCAGCCCATTTTTTTACGGATTCTGCGGCAGTACCTCAACGCAACGTTCCATTGGCAGTGGCTTGGTCGAAGAGGTCCAGTTGACTGAACCTCAGTCCTCTGAATTTATGGCTATGACATCATTCAACACTTTGACTGTCATGTGAACGCCGGCAGTTACGCCTGCCGTCGTGTGACTGGCCTGTCCTGGTGATGAAGCATCCATCACAAAATGTTTGGCAGTCAGCTTGTGTACGTCCAACTGCTCTACAATGTACAGATCTTGCAGGAGCGTGTAAGAAATGCATAGGACACAATCCGAATGGAGACACGAGAATTGAATGAAGGTGTAATTCATTGCGAAGAAAGGCTCTACGATGTCAGGATGCAAGGTGACCACATGCAGCACCTTATGTAGCGTCTACTACGGATGGAAATTAGAGGACAGACCCGCCTATTAAATTCTCAACAGGTATAGGTTTCTTGACATATCATTATAGGAACTTTTATTCCAGTTTTAAACGACAGTAACTCCTCTAGGAATATGTACAATTTGTTTAAAACATCCTTCATGCTTCATAAGTCACTGTGCAGTGCGAATTGGAGGGTACTTCATACCATTATTAGTGGTTTATTCGTCCTGTTACACACTCGTATTGAGTGAGGGAAATGCACCTCTACGCACATTGAGCTCTCCTTTTCTTAACTCTCACGATTCTAGCACGAGAATACAGATGCCAAGGGAAAAACCGCCACAAAAAAGTGCATATAATTTGCAGATGGAAGTGCTTCTTTCATTTTTATAGCTAGCGCCTTGTTTTCGTCCTCTAATTGCTCTATTGAGGACGTATAAAATATTATATCAGTTCTGAGTAAAAGTTGGCAACATTTATTACTGAATAAAGTATATTCATCGCTTGAGTCTTTACTGAAGAACATTGACGTCAGACACAATATTTGACATTCCATCAGATTTCTAATCAGGTAATGTAGCACTTCCAAGAAGTTCTTAACTAATTTCCTGAGCGATGAATTTGGTGAGCAAGTGGCGGCCATCGCAGACGAGCGGTGACGCACGTCGGTGCCGGAAGTAGACCCACTGACTGCCCAGACGAACTCTGGTTGACTCGACACTTCGATCTGCTGCCGTCGGGCCGAGCGTCTTCCTAGATATTCGGTGGGCGGAAATATACTGCAAAGCTCTGCTTCTGCCCATGTGGCCGTCGCAGCAAAACAGTGAAGCAAAGGATGTGTCGTCAACTCTGCATACGCCTACTGCGCAGGCAACCCCTCTGACTCCACTGTACCGCATGGAGCGCTTTTGCCCCGTGGAGTCAGCGCTACTCGTTAAGAGATTGGCAAGCCATTGTAGAATTTCGTTCTTTTCCGATAAATAACCTGGTAATCTTGGAGTTCCGGCTTTCGCCTGATGACGAAGAGAAACGTTCCGAGAACCTTGGTAGGAACCAGGGAAATGAAGCTATTTTAATTTTCGTCTGGGAATACATTGTCCATTATCCATCGCCCCAGTCAGAAATATACAGGGCGTTAGGGGTATATTGCAGATATTTCTACTGATGACAGAGCAGAATATACTGAACCACATTACATCAGTATTTACTACAAACCAATAATCATTGCTATTACAAACAGTATGTTCTAAGGTTGATTAGTACCTCCAAGTACACGTGGCACAATCAAGCCATAAAGTTTATTTTCTCCTGCTAAGCAGTTCGGGTACTGAAGTGTGGACACAAAACGGAAATTCTATACTGATCCGCGTAGTTCACTTTGCGGCGCAGTTACGACTGTGCAGAAAACACAAGTTAGGAACTCGTGCGATGTGTTTTTGGGTAGACTGTTAGACGCAAAGAAAAAAAACAACTAACATGCTTAAGAGGATACATATTAAGGTACCAATGATTACAATGTCTATGCCTATACCCCAATCCCAAATATATGTTTGTGTTTGTGGTGAGATTAGTTTTCCGTTTAGCCAAATACTTTTGTGTGTAGTAATGACCTTGGGAAGCAGCCCTCGAAGAGATTCACCCAGCTGCGCTACCAGCGGATCTCTAAAACGGTACGGTGGTGCCAAAGTTATAAATCTCATTTGACTGATTCATCACTGACACTGTTTCAGCATTTTCCGACCAACATGCTTCCCCTAGACGAAATGACTCAATGAAATCTTTTTCATGCAACCATTTCATCTATGAACTGGTTTTATGTTTTTCTGACTTACTGTTTTTTGGAAGAACAGTAGCGCTACATCTGTGATCACTGATACGTATGAAAAATGGCGCAAACTTCTCAATTACTTTAAGCATTATAAGAACACCTTTTGGTTTTCCGTACGCCTTGAAAAACACTGTATTTCCTCCATAACCCACCTAACAATGCTTGACGGCGGGTATATACATTCTCATTTGTATGCAGCACTTTGAATTTATGTGCGATAACAGAATACGTAAGATGAAAGAATATATAAGTGAAAGTCAACGTCGCTTTTCTCGAGTAATTCTCGACCTGTTTGATATGTCACATTACTTCCCTTCCATTTGAAAATTACTGTGGTGTCACCGCCAGACACCACACTTGCTAGGTGGTAGCCTTTAAATCGGCCGCGGTCCATTAGTATACGCCGGACCCGCGTGTCGCCACTGTCAGTGATAGCAGACCGAGCGCCACCACACGGCAGGTCTAGAGAGACTTACTAGCACTCGCCCCAGTTGTACAGCCGACTTTGCTAGCGAAGCTACACTGACCGATACGCTCTCATTTGCCGAGACGATAGTTAGCATAGCCTTCAGCTACGTAATTTGCTACGACCTAGCAAGGCGCCGTATTCAATTGATATTTATTATGTGAAGCATGTATCATCAAGAGAGATGTTCTACAATTGTGGATTAAAGTTAAGTATTACATCATCTACGTACTTTATTTGCAATTCTCAAGATATTGTCCTGTTCCAGACCTCACGCCAGTCAGCGTGAAATTAAACGCGTGCATTTCGGCCTCCTCTAGAAAAACAGTGTTGGCTCTTCTGCCAACACTACAATTACGAGTTGCATGCAAGATGGCGGCTTCCAAACTGATTGCCATGCTGTCAAGAGCCCCAAAAATATCCCTCCTTTTTTGTTTCACTCTAATCGAAATTTCTGTTTATTGATCTGTTCCTTTTTTTTTAATTTTATGTGGATGGTTCCACACCCTCGGGCCAAACTACAGTCATTTTATGAAGTCCTTGTTCATTCTCTACGAAACTATTGCTCCGGATGCATAAATGAGTGAGAGAGCTATCGTTCTGCGTTTTCGGATAAGCGTGAGATTTTATTAGACAGTCTGGAGAACGTACGGAAGTACCACATCTCATAGAAACTGGACTGTAATAAATCAAATGTTAGAAATAATTTAATAGTCCGGAGTTTTATTTTATTCTCCCAGGACTTCAAATGGGGCCGCGCGGGGTAGCCGCGTGGTCTCAGGCGTCTTGCCACGGTTCGCGCGGCTCCCCCTCCCCCGTCCCTCCTGTGCCTGTTGCACTTAGCGTAAGTTAGTTTAAGTTACATTAATTGGTGTGTAAGCCTAGAGGCCCATGACCTCAACAGTTTTATCCCAAAGAATCTTACCACAAATTTCCAAAAAACTCCAAATGGGGCGAAATCTGAGAACAAGAATCGAGAGACGCGTTGAACTGGCAAAGGTAGAACTGGTATAGGTACAATATACACTTTCTGGGAAACGACGAGTTCAAATTCCCGTCGAGCAATTCAAATTCTAAATCGCTACGGTCGCAAGTTGGAATCCTGCCTCGGGAAGGGGTGTGTGTGATGTCCTTATGTTAGTTAGGTTTAACTAGTTCTGTCTAGGGGACTGATGACCTCATACGTTAAGTCCCATAGTGCTTAGAGCCATTTGACCCTAAAACGCTGAAGGCTAATGTCGGGATGGGTCATTGCAAAGGACTCTGCCTATTTCCTTCCTTATCCAGCTGCAAACACAGCTTGTGCCCTGTCTCTAACGACCCTATCATTGACTAGTGACTTTCCAGCACTGTTCAGTCAATGCGTAGTGGAAGTTTTCATTGAAAAGTTTTAATGGCATTGTACGTAGTTGTGCTTGTAGACAAGGATTGCTGAGGCTGGTAGCTGGACCAGTGTTGTACTTACGTCAATGAGTAGTTTTAGTCGTTTCTCCGAATCAGAGAGATTCACTTTCTTGTGATTTTCCATTTTTCCTTTTGCTGCCACTGGCGCTATCGCACTTGGCTTTTCGCGTCTGCACGTGGAGGTACAAAACGTCCGCTCGTGTTTCTCTCCAAAGAGGTGACGTAGCGTCTCTTTGTCCTGGAATCCGCCGCCGCATGACAGCTGTATTTGATGTTCGTTCACTGTGTGTGTGTGTGTGTGTGTGTGTGTCTATGTGTGTGTGTGTACCAAATTTTGTCGTGTTATCCGTAGGAAGAGTAAGATTAGCACGAGCTTAAATGAAAAGAGTAAAACCGTGGACAAAGCCTGCGGCATTTTCGTGTGTGATGTGTGTGTCGATCACAGAGGGACACAAACACGTCGAGTGGGAACGCACAGGCGGAAGCGTATACATGGCCGTTCGCGACAAAAGGGATAAGGGAGCAAAGTAGCAGCCAACGGAAATATCTCACGGGATGGTTGTGACCACAATGGGTGCGGCGTGGTGCGGTGCGGTGCGGCGGGGCTTAGTCGAGAATCGATCAAAGGAAAGAGGAGCGCTCTGTCCTGTACACCGTGACCGCAGCGCCGTTCTCTAGTGACACAGCACGGACCACTCTGCGGCTTCGTTAGGGCACGGCCAGATCAGTTAATGTACAGGCGGCCGCTGCCAACTCACTAATGCCGACGCGGGTGCAGGAAGCCTATGAAGAGTCAGACCTACAGTGTAGCGATGGGTTCCAAGAGGTCAAGAACAGCGCAAGTCTTTCCAGTGTCCAGAAAATTAAAAATAACATAGGAGCTGCCTAATAAATAATTTCCACAGACTTTTCTTCCGCGTTTTACACAAATTAGATACAACATAGCCCCCAAACTGTCAAAACCATAACAACAACTTCCTTACTCCAACACAAAAACGCCTACAGTGCTTAACATCCAAACAACTGCCATAGAAGAAAATGGAGATCAAAATCAACGTACTAGATAGACACCCAGAACAGCCTACCAATAGATATACTGTATGACGAAATGAACTAATCGCCAAAGTGGAATTATCCGAATGGGACGGAAATAGGTAGATGTGATGAACATGTACAGACAAACAAATGATTATAATCTCAGAAAAATTGGGTGATTTATTCAAGAGAAAGAGCTTTACAAATTGAGCAAGTCAATAACGTATTGGTGCACTTCTGGCACTTATGCAAGCATTTATTCGGCTTGGCATCGACTGATAGATTACTTCGTCTCTTTCTCCACCAGCAATCACTACCGATACAATGGCGAAGGGCCCATCAATGGCCTATTGCTCCCTCAGAACAAGCTTCAGCATACACCATTTTGTGTAATATTCATATTTAAAATTTTTCATTTTTTAAATTTTTCATTTAATATTGCAATGCCTAACTATAATTCATTGTGAACTATGTGCCAATTTTTCATATATATTTGTGTAAGTATTTCATCTGTAACTGAAGAATTCAGTTCTGCAGCTTCATCTGAAACCTGAGCTTAAGATTCACCAGAGAGCACTGTAGCGAGATATTGCCGCGTAGCATATTGTCGGTGAAAATCTGTTCCATTTCTTCACAGTAATTTTGTTTGTTTTTCCCTTTCCACTGAATCTCGTCAATACACTCCCGTTGCTTTCGAGGCATACTGACAACAGTATTGCACCCCAGAACAATATTCTGGAAAGATATTAAAAAATTGTTAAAATTCCTCCTGAACAGCGCCGGTGCCAAAGCAGAAATCAAGGAAGGTGTGTGCAATACCTGTATCGGAATGCTAACTCAGAGAACAACCGATATTGTGTGTAATATGCGCATGCCATCGATTCGATTGTAACAGACAATCTGAGCTGGACGACCAAGATGCTGATGTGGTGGAATGACGTCAGTGAGAAGAGACCATAACGTCATTCTGGCGATAAGTTAGATGCAATAACGACTTTACACCACACTAATGCTGCAGAAATACACAGGCTGAAGGCCTGAAATTGTGACATCACAGTGCAGCACAGAGCCCTGACGTTCTCAGAATATTAGTGGACATTCCGTCTTCTACGCTGATGGATATAGTGGTCAACTCAGTCCAAGGTACGAATACCATGAGTTGTATTGCTACATTCTCAGTACTGCATCCAACCATTTCCGAGGCAGAACCCGTGATGCTCCAGCCACGTTCTGCTGAAATGACTACGATCTACAATGGTTCAAATGGCTCTGAGCACTATGGGACTTCACATCTGAGGTCATCAGTCCCCTAGAACTTATAACTACTTAAACCTAAGTAACCTACGGACATCACACACATCCATGCCCGAGGCAGGATTCAAACCTGCGACCGTAGCGGTCGCGCGGTTGCAGACTGTGGCGCCTAGAACCGCTCGGCCCGCCCAGGCCAGCCCGATCTACGATGTCATCGCCAATTAGGTCTCATCGACTCTGCTGCCAACAGCTGCTGCTGCCTCATCTTCGCCTTTGCTGAGGAGAAGACTTAAGTGCACTCTGACATCAGGCCCCTGCAGGACTCACTGATCGTCCCTGTCTATCTGATCAATCCATAATTCCGAGGGGTGAAGTAATTGCTGTCCCCCGATTCCAGCTACGAGAAGACTTATGGGCCGTTCTCTTGCTGAGAAGTCATAACGTAATTCTTCACGACTAAGGCTGCTTCGTGCAAAACTGGTGACCGCTTTTCCGGCCATAGATCTCGCGGCGCTACGGGTCGACGACCGTTCGTGACTTTGCTACTGCTACGTGAGCTGCTGCCACCACCGACGCAGGAGGCGCCTGCGTCAGTAGATATCGCCCTGACGAGACTCACTGCCTCGCCTGGTTACCGCCGATGTTGGGTAAGATGAAGCTGTACTCGTTTTTATTGATTGTGTGAACTGCCAGTAATGTTTCGCTAATGCTTTCCGGCGTCTGACACATCACCATCACCGCATTTCACATGACGCTATAAAATGTTCAAATGTGTGTGAAATCTTATGGGACTTAACTGCTAAGGTCATCAGCCCCTAAGCTTACACACTACTTAACCTAAATTATCCTAAGGACGAACACACACACCCATGCCCGACGGAGGACTCGAACCTCCGCTCGTTCTAGCCGCATGACGCTATCCTGACGACTGTAGGCGTCAGTGCCTCCACCCACTACAACCGTAAGTGATTCTCGTTCCGAAAGAAAGAGCTGTCACTGGTAACTGACTGATTCTGAACTGCGTCACACCATGCGACTCCAGGTCAAACTTTGAGCATATCTGTGTTCTTCAACTGTGTAGCATGAGCTTTTGTCCTGAAAAACGCTGATAAAATTATTGGTTCGTTACAGTGCTCAATCTCGTCGACGCACTGACCAACACAAATAAGAGACAGATGGCGCTTCATATTTTTAGTGTTGTAAGTCAGCTAAACACTGGAAAGAACAGTTCGCTTTTGATCATTTTTACACGTTCCCTCCTCATTCCCACACGTAAGGGTAGTAGCGGTTTCACCCTATCACAATATTTTTATACAAATAATGAGTCATATAGATACCAGATTTATTTTTAATTGCTCCCGTTCCTGCGTTATGCTTCTATGTTACCCCTTTTCACCCCACTTCCACATCTATTGTTGGTATGTAGTTTTTATCTCCCACCGTCACTAGTGCCTTTTTTCCCAAATATTAAGAGATATATGTACCAAATTTGGCTGAAATCAGTCCTTTGCTTTGGGAGGTATGGAACGTGCAAACATACATACATCAATTTTCTTAAATACTGTCCGAGTACCTGGCGTTGCCTGGCTACGTATTTATTGTAATCTTCTATAGTCCACCTCCTTCTTACCCAATTCTCTGTCCATTTCCTCCTAGCCCTCTTTGTCTCCACGTCTCCTCCTATCGCACTCTCTCGCTAGGCTATCACCCCTACCCCAATAGCACGTTGGTGGTTCTTACCCCCACAGTATTTCTTTCCAAATAGTAAGTTGTATTGTCTGAAATCTATACAGGGGTTTAAGAGGAGCTTTTCGTCCGTCGCTTTGCCCGCGTACGCAGATATCACACATATTTAAAATATTTCACACATACTTGTACGCATAGTTCATCTGTATCTCTCGCGAATGTAGCCTTCCGTTTCGTCTTTACGCAGCTCATTGTTTACGTCATATCTCCTGAACTATGTGTTGTACAATAATATAGTTTTCGGGTAGATTCTGTGGTATATGTGAACACTGTCTGCAAAATGTGTCGCCACTACTCTTAATGGCAAAGGAGTAATATATTAGAACGTCACACCTAATGCTGCAGTTTCGTTGCAGGAACAGCAGAATTGAAGTGGGGGATTCAGCAACAAAAAGTTTCGTAAAGATTTGAAATTATTTGTGAAGTCTGTTGCCAGTCAATACTTGCTCTCATTCTCAACTACTGGATGAATGAAGTCTTGGTATTCGCGCAACGTGGGTTCAAATCGCTCTGAGCACTATGGGATTTAACGTCGGAGGTCATTAGTCCTCTAGAACTTAGAACTACTTAAACCTAACTAACCTCAGGACATCACACACATCCATGCCCGAGGCAGGATTCGAACCTCCGACCGTAGCGGTAGCGCTGTTTCAGACTGAAGCGCCTAGAACCGCTCGGCCACTCCGGCCGGCGAACCGTGGGCTACACTTCTTCTCACCCCCAGCTCCGCAACTCTGATAGGTAAATGGTTCTTACCCACAACATACATCTTTCGAGACAGTAAGTGATATGTGGGCCAAGTCTGCTTGAGATCATTCCAGTGGCTTAGGACGAGATGTAGAAAATACATACCCCAACAGTGATTCTTTCCAGACAGTCGGTGATATATGTACCAAGTTTGGTTGAAATTGCTCCGGTGGTTCAAAAGGAGATGTGGAATATACATAAACATACTTTTATAATATGTATGGCTATAGATTTACGTGTGAGTGTGAGTAATCTTCTGCCATCGTCTGATTCAAAAATATTGTTCAAGGTTTTTACTCAGTCATGTTCTATATGGCTCATCATGCCGGTGACTATTGGCTTCACCAGGGCTTGTTAAACTACAGTGGCCGAAACTTTCATCCGTACCGTCTTTACATCTCGAATGACCTCGTTTTCTAAGGTACGTTAAACCCTAATCTTCCTTCCCTTCTTTCTTCCTTCCGTTGATCCGCAGTACAACATGATACTGTCTCACACCCTAAAGCCTTTCATTGTGTTTTTTTCCTAGTTTGGGCTTCTGCACCCATAATCTCTAACCCATCTTACGGTGTGTGGCAGAGGGTACCTCTGGCACCACTATCTGACTTCCGTGTTCCCTGTTCCATTCGCGAATGGCGTAGGATGGGTTAATGTCGGTAAACCGCTGTTCTGGATCTAATTTCTTAGATTTTCTCGTTACCGTTACTTTGCAAGATGCATGTGGGACAAAGTAATACGTTGCCCAACTCTTTCGAGAACGTAATCTCTCGGAATTTCAATAGTAAACCTCTCAGTGTTGCACAATGCCCTGCTTGTAGAGTACGCCAGTTGAGTTTGTTGAGTACCTCCGTAAGACTATCGCGCCGGCTAAACGATTACCAGAAGAAACACGCCGCTCCTTGTTCGATCTTGTCTATCTCTTTTAGTAATCTAACTTGTAAATGTCCCAGAGTTATGTGCAAAACCCAAGAATGTGGAAGTGTTTTGTAAACGACTTATTTCGTGGATTAATTGCATTTCCTCAAGATTCTTCCTACGAATCTCAGCTTGGTATCTGCTTTCCCTATTATGTTCTTCACGTGGTCGCTTGCGCTTTAGATCGCTCAGTATGGTTACTACTAGATATTTTACTGCGATTACTGCTTCCAGCGATATATCATCAGAAGCGCAACAGTGGATTTTTTCTGCTACATATGCGCAATATGTTATATTTATTTACATTCATAGTCAATTTCCAGTCCCTCCACTATTCATGTCTTCCTGAAATTCGTTACAATATTCTGGCTTTGCTACCTTCGTATAACAACCGTGTCACCTGCCAACATCTTTCAAGAGCTTCCGACGCAGTCTACTAGATCATTTGCATACATTGTAAACAGTAACAGCCCAATCACACTTCCTTAGGCTAGCACCGCAGTTACCTTTACATCTATCGAATTTGTTCCGTTAAGAGCGACGTGTTCAGTTACATATGCAAGGTAGTCTTGAAAGCAGTCGCAAATACAGTCCGATACTCGGTAACCCCGTATGTTTTTCACTAATCCGCAGAGCAAGGAATACGGCATCAACGGCTATGTTTTCACTTCGCTCAACCTGAGCGCCGTTGTCCACAGCGGTATGAATCTCATGGACGAAGAGAGCGAACAGAGTTTCGCAAAATCTCTGATGGGAAACTGCGTTGGTTTTTATAGAAGAGGTTTTCGTTGTCAACAGTGTCATAATTCAAGAGATTGACGTCAACGATAAATTCTAATAACTCTGTTCGTCTGTCCTACGTCCGTTCTTGAAACCTTTAATACCCTGCCTTCTTTTTTTTCAGTCACTAGATACCTTTCGTCACTCCAGCGATCTGCGATAGCCTGCTGCTAGAACGGGAGTAAGTTCTCTCGTATAATCTTTGTAGAATCTTGCAGGTATCTCATCTGGTCTTGATGCCTTCCCACAATTAATCGGTTATAGTTGCTTGTCTATACCGCATCGGTTTTCTCAGTGTCTGCCATTTCAACGTTCGCACGATGATTGAAAAGAGGGACTCTATTCATCATTGGTTTTCTCAGTGTCTGCCATTTCGACGTTCGTACGATGATTGAAAAGAGGGACTGTGTTACAATCTTCCGCGGTGATACAATTTTACAAGACCGAAGTCAGTATTTCTGCCTTCGCTCTGTCAACTGCCGTTTCAGTTGCAGTATGGTCAGTGATCCACTGAATAGATGATTTTGATCCGTTTACTGACTTAACATAATATAAAAACTTCTTAGGAATTTTAGTCAGGTCAGTTGGCATAATTTTGGCAACGTCCTTGCTGCAGTGGATACACCGATTCCCGTGAGATTACCGAAGTTAAGCGCTGTCGGGCGCGGTCGTCACTTGGATGGGTGACCATCCAGGCCGCCATGCGCTGTTGCCATTTTTCGGGGTGCACTCAGCCTCGTGATGCCAATTGAGGAGCTACTCGACCGAATAGTAGCGGCTTCGGTCAAGAATACCGTCATAACGACCGGTAGAGCGGTGTGCTGACCCCACGCCCCTCGTATCCGCATTCTCCACTGAGGATGACACGGCGGTCGGATGGTCACGGTAGGTCACTCGTGGCCTGAAGACGGAGTGCAGTTGGCATAATTTTACTTTGAAATTCAGTGAGCTCATACCTCACTACCCTCATTTTCGTTTATATCGGCTTTTGTTTGTCAGCTTAAGTCTGAGGTGAATCTACATGCACAAAAAACTACATTTTGGGATTCCGTAGAGCTAGGTCAATTCGCGGCGGTTCGCCGAAGGAGGGGCACGCCATAAGCGAACGCTGTTGCATAATGGAGGCGTCGGGGTACGAGCAGCACTCCTCGAGCTGAGGGTTTACGACCCTGCCAGCACCCGCCAACAGCCCCCTGTCCAGTTATGGGCAGTAACGCTCGCGCACTGTCCCTACTCGCGTTTAACAGCACTCTGGAGAAAGCACTACCCTCCATCGCAGACCAAGTCATCCCCGCAAGTTACAGCACTGACCGCCGAGTCGCTGAAGCCTAGTGGAAGAAAGGCTACTTGCATTTTGGGAGTACTTACCGATGTAAATTTGAAATGGAAGAAACATTTTACTTAGTTTTTGAAATAACCAAGTTCTGAAACATTTACTCTCCGTATGATTCCTTGCAATGAGAACAAAATGTCCAAAAAATAAAGAAAGACAAAAATACAGCGCTGAGTATAATATGTGTACCCCCGCTGTCAACTCGAACGCTGCTGTTTAGGGATTTAGGGAGTCTCACTGTTCCTCCGCGAAATGCCTCTCTGCTAATGAAATTCCTCATAAGTAAACAATAGCAGTTTGAGAAGGAAGTGATGTCCGCATCTACAACGCTACGAGAAAGTAATTATTTAAATAAAAATTACTCGTTAATATAACACAGTTTCAAATCGGACTAAAATGTGTAAAATGATTTCTCCTAGTACCATTCAGATTCCTAACTCGATACAAATAGTACAGATAATTTGTGTTTGTAAATTTTTGATAACTATGAAAATACTTCTAAGATTTTTAACTAAAACTACGTAACTGATGCATGAATAGTTCAGCTCGTAACTATTACCTGTTTCATGCACCCCACGTTTTTCGTTATGTATTATACAAGTACTGCCATAGCTCAAGCAAAATCTTTCAGGTCCATCTGTCTGGACTTGGCAACCTCTACGGAGCTAGGGGAAATTATTTTACACCTTTAAGTCCGATTTAACAAGTTTTATATTACGATTTTTATCCAAACAGTTATTTCTGCTTTCGCTCTTGTGTATGTGAAATTTGCCAATGGATTTTAAACATTTTAAGAGACCATATTTTTTATTTAATTAATTATTTATATACATGTATTAGCTTTTCACCTGCAGCTTCACCCGTGTACGTGCATGTCAGACATACTACACACATATCCTCGACCCCTTCTCTCTGTCCATCTTTCCCTCTCTCTTCTCAGCTGTGCACGTCTGCTCGCATGCCGCCTGGAACGCATTTCGATACCATCCGTACAAAGTGCCAATCCTGCAGGGTAGATGAGATGTCATGTCATGCCCAACCCCACTCCAACCCCACCGAACAGACTGACAAGACTGACAAGAAAGCGAGTTAATGTTGTACTGTCATTCAGTTCTGAACTATGTTTAAAATTTCAAGTCTCTAGCTCTCCAGGATGTTAGTTTAAAATCAAATGCAAAATCTGTACCGAACATACTGCCAACAAGAAAGCTATATGATAGAAAAAAGTGTTAAAATAACTTTTATTGCCAATTATTAAAGTTGTTAGTGATTATAAAAAGAGGCTCAGAATGTAGTCTCAAATATCTGTGTAATTCACATGCAACCTGATATGCAGAAACGCAAAAGTTAAATACAGGGTAAAATAATTTTTCTCTCAATTCTTTTTGTTTCCTGTATGAACAATTAATTAAACTCTGGTAGCATGTTTACCTAAAAAAATTCTGTTTAAGTCAAGCACTAACTAGATGACTAGAATTCAACAACTATTGTATTCAGTTTCATTACGTTTAACTCAATGTGTAACTTAGAAACCAACAAAACAAAATGCCAACAAACAGCCTTACTCACAAACAACTGTTGATGAAGCCTGTAACCTGATTCGTTCCATATCGTTTGAATAAAAACTGAGTAACTGTAAGAAACAAATGAATTACCTAACCAATTAGTAGTTGCTAAAAAAAAACAAAAAAGAAGTGGGGGAGACGGAAGTAACGCTGGTGGCGTACTGTTGTGGATTTCTTGGCTCCTTTGCACTTTGTTCGACCGTATATTTAGGATTCCCATGACAAACTAATTGACAGTCTACAATCTGACACACATACGGGATCTTCCTCTGATCAAATTTTGTCCAATTTGCGGATGATATAAGTATAGGAAGAAACAGCTGTACAATTCTCCTTACCGGGAAGGCAGCAAACGAAATACTCTAATAACATCAACAGATGGGTCAAGGCACATCAATTCTTAATCAATTTTGACAACGCTCTGGACATACTGTTCAGTACTTCCTCTATTTTACCTGTGACATATCTATTTTTGTAGATCGCAACCTAGAGTTAATGACGCTCCTTAGTTCACCTATGTTTGCAGTACGGGTGATTATTGCTACACGTGATTTCAAATGAGGAAACTAGTTCATTTTGCATATTTTCAATCATTAATCACTTCAAGAATCATTTTTTTAATAAACTCACCTTGTACGAACAGTACTTTCAGAACACAGAAGCATAACATAAAAAGTATATGTAGCGTCAATTGAACAACATACTGCTGAGATCTCTTCAAAGCTATTGCTACAAGTGCAACTACTTCACATTATAAACATTCAATAATGCTCTTGGTCATTACCAATATTTCTCTTTCGCAAAAAATAGTGGAAAAGGTGACTAAACTAACTAAAACAAACCTTTACAAATACCGTGGTGTGTAAAACGTAGCGACGAAATTAACTTTCGCTCATTGGCAAATACACACATCAAAAAAAGTTTTGCATCACCTCGGTTCCGAGAGTTTTGGAACCTGCACAGAAAATTGGAATAGAGATAAGCATAAACATCATTTCCGCCCTTTTTATTGCTCACGAAAATCACACATTGCATGTTGTACCACCATACAGCGAGACCTTCAGAGGTGGTGGTCCAGATTGCCGTACACACCGGTACCTCTAATACCCAGTAGCACGTCGTCTTGTATTAATGCATGACTATATTCGTCGTGTCATACTTTCGATAAGTTCATCAAGGCACTTTTGGTAGATATTGTCCCACTCCTCGACGGCGATTCGGCGTAGATCCCACAGAGTGGTTAGTGGGTCATGTCCTCCATAAACAGTCATTTTCAATCTATCCCAGACATGTTCAATAGGGTTCACGTCTGGAGAACATGCTGGCCACTCTAGTCGAGCGATGTTGCTATCCTCAAGGAAGTCGTTCACAAGAATTTCACGATGGGAGCGCGAATTGTCGTCCATGAAGAAGAATGCCTCGCCAATATCCTGCCGATATGGTTACACTATCGGTCGGAGGATGGCATTCAAGTATCGTACAGCCGTTAAGGCGGTTTCCATGACCACCAGCGGCGTACGTCGGCCCCAAATAATGCCATCCCAAAACAGCACAGAACGTCCTTGCCATGGTCGTCGAGAGTGAAGTTGCGCATCATGCAGCCTATTGCGCACAGTTTGAGTCGTAACACGACGTCCTTTGGCTGCACGAAAAGCATTATTCAACATGATGACGTTGCCGTCAGGATTCCTCCGAGCCATAATCCGTAGGTAGCGGTCATCCATTGCAATAATAGCCCTTGGGTGGCCTGAGCAAGGCACGTCATTGACAGTTCCTGTCTCTCTCTATCCCCTCCATGTCCGAACAACATCACTTTGGTTCACTCCGAGACGCCTGGACACTTCCCTTGTTGAGAGCCCCTCCTGGCACAAAGTAACAATGTGAACGCGATCGCACCGCGGTATCGACCGTCTAGGCATGATTGGACTACAGACAACAAAGACCGTGTACCTCCTTTCTGGAGGATTGCTTGTAACTGATCGGCTGTCGGACCCCCTCCGTCTAATAGGCAATGCTCACGCATGGTTGCTTACATCTTTGGGCGGATTTAGTGACATCTCTGAACAGTCAAAGAGGCTGTGTCTGTGATACAATATCCACAGTCAACATCTATCTCCAGGAGTTCTGAGATTATATATATATATATATATATATATATATATATATATATATAGAGAGAGAGAGAGAGAGAGAGAGAGAGAGAGAGAGAGAGAGAGAGAGTGAGAGAGATACAGAGAGAGATAGAGAGAAACAATAGCCCTACAACTAACGTAGGAAATTATACGGGGCCCTTCGCGCGTGATACTGTTGCACATAGAGAAATGGTGACGAAAGAAAATTGTAGCGAAAAGCAGGAAGACCTGGAGAGGATCGACACTTAGTGCAGGGAGTGGCCATTGACCTCCAACATAAACAAGCATAACGTATTGTGAATATATAGGGTGAAACACTAGATTCCATAAAATAACGGAGTAGGCGTACGGAGCGTTCTAAAGTGGAAAGACCTCATAAAATCAGTCACACCAGACTGAGATTCATTGGAAGAATCGTCAGGATACGTAGTCCATCAGCAAAGGAAGTTAGCTTACAAAACTCTCGATTGACCAGTAGTTGAATATCGGCTCTGAGCACTATGGGACGTAACTTCTGAGGTCATCAGTCCCCTAGAACTTAGAACTACTTAAACCTAACTAACCTAAGGGCATCACGCACATACATGCCCGAGGCAGGATTCGAACGTGCGACCGTGGCGGTCGCGCGGTTCCTGACTGTAGCGCCTAGAACCGCTCGGCCACCCAGGCCGGTAGTTGAATATTGCTCGTCTGTGCTAGGTTCGTACCAGGTTCTTTGGCTCTTCATTGCATATCTCACAAAAACACGATGAAGATAAAATTACAGAGATTCGAGACCACACTCAAGCCACATGGCAATTGTCGCTCCGGCGAGCGATACGCGACTGGAACAGGGAAATGAGGAAGTGGCACACTGGCACAGAATGTGCCTTCCGCCGTACACTGTAAGGTGGCTTGTGGACTAGTGATGTATATGTAGATGTAGGTAGATGATCTGAAGTCTAAACAGCGAGAGGAGATCAGAATGAAAAACGTTGGACGCGCAGTGTCTGTGCCGGGCGTGGCAGTGACGGTACCAGCTAAGCCGGCGGGAGGCGGACACAAACCGGGCAACTCAAGTCGCTTAGCGAGCGCCCGGGGCGCCTCCGTTTCCGGCCGAGTGCGGCAGGAAGTCGCCGGCGGCCCCAGAGGCCGGCGCTCAGTAATTACAGCCGCCTCTGGAGAGCGGCCGTCTGTCCGGCCCCGCAGACACTCCACTTCCCGCTGCGCCCGGCCAAGTTACAGTCCTCGCCAGTATCGCCTCCGCACTTACGAAAGCAGTCCCCTCGTATCTGGCACGTCATTCCCCGCCAAGTTGCACTAAGTTGCCACAACATTTCTGCCCGGACAATCACAGGAAATGTCTTATCTCTGTTGGAACGGCGCGAGCATGTTGTAAATCCATTCTCTGCACTTATCCGAGCCCAGAGTATCCAAGAAAGCGGAGATACAGCAAGTATATAATTCGTTTCATGTCTAACTGATAAGTCACGAGGCTCTCATGATGAATCTTCTAAGTGGAGACAAGTAAATAATGGCGACCCACATGGGTCAGATCTGGGACCGCCGACCGGTGTGGCCGAGCGGTTCTAGGCGCTTCAGTCTGGAACCGTGTGACCGCTACGGTCGCAGGTTCGAATCCTGCCTCGGGCATGGATGTGTGTGATGTCATTAGGTTTGTTAGATTTAAGTAGTTCTAAGTTCTAGGGGACTGATGACCTCAGATGTTAAGTCTAATAGTGCTCAGAGCCATTTGAACCATTTGAACCAATAACAGTCTCACTGGGAGCTGAAAATCAGGTCACCAGGTAGCGTCACCTAAACGATGGACCAAAAGGTATATTTTCCGTGGCAAAAAATGATTGTGTGGTCATCATCCTTCAAAGTTTGCCCTGAGGTTCTGAAACACATTGCATATACTGGTCTTCCACTTTAAATTGAGAAACCAGAAATAGTATTCTTAACTGATGATACAGCCATCATAATAAATCCCAACTGCACGAGCAACACAAAAAAAAATGGCTCTGAGCACTATGGGACTCAACTGCTGTGGTCATAAGTCCCCTAGAACTTAGAACTACTTAAACCTAACTAACCTAAGGACATGACACACATCCATGCCCGAGGCAGGATTCGAACCTGCGACCGTAGCGGTCGTGCGGTTCCAGACTGTAGCGCCTTTAACCGCTCGGCCACTCCGGCCGTCCCGAGCAACACATTGAACATTCTAATTTATTATTGATTGGTTCTCGGTAAACGGTCCATCCCCAACCCAGACAAAATACATAGTTTATGCTGTTTTGAACAAGTCAAGACATATCATCACCAATAAAGGTACAATAAGGGGGAAAGAAAACATAATTTCTGAGTAGGTAGTGTGTATGTAAACGCGTTATGATTATCAAATTTTGTTACAGGTTAAGGTTAAAACAAAATGGCAGTTCTGTAAATGGCCAGCGTGTAGGACGTTTTTGCAGGGATAATGAATCTTACTTGTAAATTTCCAGACATGTCCCACTCTATAGTGAGTTTTCGGTAAAAATCATCCACGAAACATGCAAAAAAATTATAAAAAAAGCAAAAAACCAAACTGAAAGATGACAGCAAGTACATATGATAGACGCCTCCTGTATATCTTCACATGTTATTGTTTCATTAAATGTCTGCTACATTTTCACTATACGGATAATAGGTTATCTTCCGTTAGAAATCTTAAGAAAAATAAATAGCAAATCCCGGAAGAAATGAGGAATAAAAAAATTGCTTTACATTCAAGTATTTTCGCACACTCCAAACAACGAACTGCGGCCTCTTGAAACTGAGAAGAATGTCTCCCGAAATACAATAGCAAGGGCAGTGGTTGCACTTTATTCACCACTGAATGTCGTATGAATAAACAGAAAAGTTATACAATGGTTAAGTGAGAGCCGTGTAATGAGATGTCGAGATTTTCTTCTAGCTGTAAGGGAAGAACATTTGCAGAGCAAAATTTTAAATCCTAGTTTACCTTTATGTCTGTCATATAGACTCGATAATATCCTACGAACTGATGTGGGAAAGAGAGAAATCGACACAAGTGAGACTAAACAAAGGGGTAAAAAAAGTGCACAACAGATGTACGCAGTGTCAGAAGAAAAACAAGTTTCGTATGAAAAGATATAAGTGCTGATCCTTGCCTACAGAACGGTATTTTAGTAACAACAACGGTGAGGATCTACGATATCTAAGACAACGAAAACCACTTATTTTTATCGCTTTGAACAACCAAACCTCTTAGGGACTCGAAAATTACATCATAATTATGACTCGCATCAATTGCTGTTTGCTGTAAAATTTATTCTTAATTTTTTAAGAAAGTGGCTTGGTGATGTTTGATGCACTTGAGGATATGGTTTTATTCCTTGAAAGACTGTCTTCATCTATGTGGGGTGCTTATTGTAAAACCTTCGGTACACACACCATCAGATTCTTTGACTTGTCGCTCTAACGAAGTAGGCGAGTGTCAGCAATATGTCTCGTGGTCTTATCGTGGCGTGTTTATCTTCTGCCGTTAGGTCAGACGATAGAAATGCCACTTGCACGCTTAGAGTAGCAGATTGACGGTGACCAACTTTAAACAGAACTTGATTAATTTTCACACACATTTATTAAAATAATAAAAAGCATAGAAATAACTTAACTTGCTTCTGGGTGCTATTTACAATTGACAGTCCGAAGTTCCTTTGGTCTTGGTACGTTAATTTTATTCTCACATATCTCTGATACTTGACAAAGTGACTATTCATTTATCTTCATGGCTATCTACAGGAATATGATAATCTTACCAGGCGCAGACTGAAACTTGACTATAGAGTGGTACAGACAAATGCAGACAAATGCAGACTAATGCAGACTGGTGCAGATAAATGCAGACTGACTAATCGGAGGTCTGTACACCCGTTATAATACCTTGAGCGTTCAGGTATCACTGCGCGAGCGTGATCCGCGAGGAGAAAAGGTTCTACGTTAGCAGCAATCTCATTGGCTGCGTGACATATTAATACGCGGATCGGCGGAAGCAGAATTTGGTCCGTCTCTAGGACAGCGCCATCGCGTAGTGCGGAGTCGGACGAGCGCTGCGCCTGCGCTGTTGTGCTTAGCGGGGCGCGCTCTAGTGGGAAAGTTGTGTACGCGCTGACTACGCGGAACTATGTACACAACAATTTATAATGTGGTTTTATTTAAGGACAAACAGACTGCATATCATAAACTGACCATTAATGTTGTGCAGCAGCAGAGACTAACGGGGCGTTAAGCAAAACCTAATCCCATTCACATTATTTATCCTATAAATTAAATACGGAGATTATGACGCTCATGTTGTTCAAATGCGTGATTTATTTAAGTTAGAAACCGTCTTCGGTAGGCCGTACCCTCCATCTCCTTTCCCAACACAACTTCCACCGTCTACCACTCCCGGATGGTGAGCTTCGCCCTGACATCTACCCTTCCTACCAACTCTAACCCCCTCTTCCTGCCTCCTCCTCAGGGCTCCCTCTCCTCCCCCTCCCTCCTTCTGAGCGGATTTCCCCTCCTACTCCCCCTCCATTTCTTGTGCCTTCTTTCAGTGTCTCTGCGCTCCCTCCTCCCCTGTCTTCCCTTTTCCTCTCCCGCCCCATGTGTCTCCTGCCTCTTCGTGAACCCACGGTTTCCCCTCCTCTCTTCATCCCGCCGCTTCCCCAGCTGCCCCCTGCTCTCCCCTCCTTTTCCATCCTCTCTGACCCTTCCCTCGGCAGGTCTCACCTGGTAGTTTTATTCTTCGTCGTGTGTGCTCCAAGTGGGTTTTAAGTGTGTTGTTTCAGAGTGTTTTTAATACTGTGGCCAACTTTTAACCTGTGCATGCGCATCCAGTGTCTTCTCTGTGTTTTACGAATCGCCAACTGTGTTTTTTAACTTTCTGGTGACTTTTTTAACTGTCCCCTATGAACGTCTACATGTCAGTGTATTTTTACCTCCATTTTCTCCCCTTACTCTGTTTTATGTTCCCCTTTTTTACCTCCTTATGTATGTATTATTTTATTTTGTTTTAGTTGTCATGTCACTCGGCTGAAGAGCGGCGGATTGTGCTGCTGACAGCCCTCCCCTGCCCATATGGGGCAGGGGAATGAAATCACAATAAAGAAAAAAAAACTGTAGGCTGTAGCGATTCAGTTACTTACGTTTCTCTATTCTTCCCTGGGACGTGAGAGAAAATCAAATGAAAACGAGAAAGATTCCATAAATAATCGTCATAACTGTTAATACAGTTTTCCCACTGTGAGACATGGTGTCAATACTTTCATGGAAAAATGTTTGCAGCTGCCTACGGAATCATGAATGTATTCAGCCGTGCATCTCTTCGTCCGAAGCAAACAGACGGCCACGAACGTCTTTCTTCAGCGTCGTAAAAGCATGAAAATCGTATGGGGAGAGAGATCGGGACTGTACGGACGATGTATAAGAGCTTCTCAGCGAAACCCTACATACACCGTCAGGTGGTTTGCGGAGTGTAGATGTAGATGTAAATGGTGGGTCCACATTGTTTCGAGCACGCTACAGAAATTCCGCTGGGAAACACTTACACATCCTCTATACAGTACCGATCGCTACCCAAGCTATTTCCATATTTTCGGAGTCCTGAAGAAAGACATTCGTGGCCGGTGATCTGCTTCAGACGAAAAGGTGCACGCCTGGGTATAACCATTGTTCCATAGGCAACCACAAACATTTTTGCACTGAAGGCACTGACCGTCTTGTCTCACATAGTGATAAATGTGTTAACAGTTATGATGTTAGTTTTGAATAATGAACAGTTTGTATACTTTTTTTCATCCCTCTCGTTCCCATTTGACTGGCCCTTATAGAACTGGAATCGAGACCTCCAGATCACAGTCCAGGCACTTAGTAAAATGAGTCAACAATCTGTACCCTTCCGGTATTAACAGGCGCTACATCTACATCTACATCCATACCCCGCAAGCCACCTGACGGCGTGTGGCGGAGGGTATCCTGAGTACCTCTATCGGTTCTCCCTTCTATTTCAGTCTCGTACTGTTCGTGGAAAGAAGGATTGTCAGTATGCTTCTGTGTGGGCTCTAATCTCTCTGATTTTATCCTCATGGTCTCTTCGCGAGATATACGTAGGAGGGAGCAATATACTGCTTGACTCCTCGGTGAAGGTACGTTCTCGAAACTTTAACAAAAGCCCGTACCGAACTACTGAGCGTCTCTCCTGCAGAGTCTTCCACTGGAGTTTATGTATCATCTCCGTAACGCTTTCGCGATAAATAAATGAGCCTGTAACGAAGCGCGCTGCTCTCCGTTGGATCTTCTCTATCTCTTCTATCAACCCTATCTGGTACGGATCCCACACTGCTGTGCAGTATTCAAGCAGTGGGCGAACAAGCATACTGTAACCTACTTCCTTTGTTTTCGGATTGCATTTCCTTAGGATTCTTCCAATGAATCTCAGTCTGGCATCTGCTTTACCGACAATCAACTTTATATGATCATTCCATTTTAAATCACTCCTAATGCGTACTCCCAGATAATTTATGGAATTAACTGCTTCCAGCTGCCGACCTGCTATATTGTAGCTAAATGATATGGGATCTTTCTTTCTATGTATTCGGAGCACATTACACTTGCCTACATTGAGATTCAATTGCGCTGCAGATCCTCCTGCATTTCAGTACAATTTTCCATTGTTACAACCTCTCGATACACCACAGCATCATCTGCAAAAAGCCTCAGTGAACTTCCGATGTCATCCACAAGGTCATTTATGTATATTGTGAATAGCAACGGTCCTATGACACTCCCCTGCGGCACACCTGAAATCACTCTTACTTCTCTCCATTGAGAATGACATGCTGCGTTGTGTTATCTAGGAACTCTTCAATCCAATCACACAACTGGTCTGATAGTCCACATGCTCTTACTTTGTTCATTAAACGACTGTGGCGAACTGTATCGAACGCCTTGCGGAAGTCAAGAAACACGGCATCTACCTGGGAGCCCTCTGAGCCTCGTGGACTAATAGCGCGAGCTGGGTTTCACAAGATCGTCTTTTTCGAAACCCATGCTGATTCCTACAGAGTAGATTTCTAGTCTCAAGAAAAGTCATTATACTCGAACATATTACGTGTTCCAAAATTCTACAACTGATCGAAGTTAGAGATATAGGTCTATAGTTCTGCACGTCTGTTCGACGTCCCTTCTTGAAAACGGGGATGACCTGTGCCCTTTTCCAATCCTTTGGAACACTACGCTCTTCTAGAGACCTACGGTACACCGCTGCAAGAAGGGGGGCAAGTTCCTTCGCGTACTTTGCGTAAAATCGAACTGGTATCCCGTCAGCGGCCTTTCCTCTTTTGAGCGATTTTAATTGTTTCTCTATCCCTCTGTCGTCTATTTCGATATCTACCATTTTGTCATCTGTACGACAATCTAGAGAAGGAACTACAGTGCAGTCTTCCTCTGTGAAACAGCTTTGGAAAAAGACATTTAGTATTTCGGCCTTTTAGTCTGTCATCCTCTGTTTCAATACCATTTTGGTCACAGAGTGTCTGGACATTTTGTTTTGGTCCACCTACTGCTTTGGCATAAGACCAAAATTTCTTAGGATTTTCTGCCAACTGCTAACTGTTGCTCTTGTACACGTGTGGCTTTCACGCTACACTAGCATTTCTGTCGTTTGTAGGAGCGTTAGCTATGAGCGTGTGTGTGTGTGTGTGTGTGTGTGTGTGTGTGTGTGTGTGTGTGTGTTGGAGCAGCCTAGGTTAACTGGTCGCGCTGATTTACGCGCAAGCAGCCTTAATCAGAGTTGACCCGTGCATACCGCCCCCACCCCGCCCTGCGAGATCTGTTCGCTGAGCCCAGCGGACCGCAGTTCGCCCCAATACTTCGTCGTTCCCGTGCCGCTGCCGCCCTGCCTCCCGTTATTATGGATGGCGTTTTAATTGGGCACCCACCTTGGAGAGCTCTTAAGTTGATCGGACGCCGCGGTAGCTCGCGGGATCCGGCGCCATTAATCTCTCGCTAAGCGACGTCACGGCTCCCCTCCCACCCCCCCCCCCCCCGTCCCTCCCCACCCCACCCCACCCTGGGCCCTTACCCCTCCCACCCCTGAAACGGCGCGCTCTGCGGCCCGTTGCTAACAACTGGGCACTGCTCAATATTTCGAGCTGCCTTACTGGCCTACATTACTAATGGAACATCCATTCGGCCTGACGTTCCGCAACCGCAGTTTCGTCTCGGATCGGAATCGAGTATGACGTCAGAGCGACTGTATCGATACAGCAAGCCTTTAGCGGCCATTAATCGTGAACTTCCTTTCACACTAATGCACTGTGAAAGGTATATGGATGCTCCCAGAGCCTCATAAATCCTTTCAGGCCGTAGGCATCCTGGTCGGCAAACTTTATCAGCCATGATAATCTTGGTGATTTGGCGATCACTATTTCTGCGCTTGTTTGTTCAATAGTAATCTGAGGACACCGTGTTAAATAACTTAGTCCTTCTCCTCTCTCTCTCTCTCTCTCTCTCTCTCTCTCTCTCTTCCTTCCTCCCGTTCTCCCTTCTTCCCTTCGCCCCACTATCTCTTCCGAACAAACACGTTTCAGTACTGTTGTGCTGCAGTCTGACGATTTTTTTTTTTTATATCTGTAGTACGGTTGTTACACACACTATGTATGTTTACTAACATGAAAGATTTTATAATGAAAATCTGATGTCCCTGATACCTCAACCCACATTTAGTCTGTAATCGTCGTTGTCTATTGGGATGTATTTCACATTTCCTCGCCTGTAACTTGAAGAAACGCTAAGTTATTAGGGCTGTAATACTGACTGAATTTTACTAGAAAACTGATTTGATAAGCAATAAGAAACGTCAGCGCACAAAGCCTACAAGCATCCGAAGCAACCACATTTGAACAACATTTTTTAACAGTGGAGGTCTTTATTCGCATTTCTGTTTTAATCGGGATAGGCCTTCTTTTTTCTCATCCATCATCTCATAACAATGGCGTCGCGTTTAACGCAGAACGAATATTAGGGGCAAAAACTGCGTTATGATTTAGTATTTATTTCTTGGACAGTTACGTGCTGAATTAATTCACCTTCACTGCATCATTTTAAGTCTCACATTTGCTTCACACAGCATCGTTAAAAAGATTCTGTTACAAGCGCATATGTGAAATTAAGCTACGATTTCCAATGCAACAGTTATGTTGGTCGAATCCATTCATTCACTCAAACATTCACACACGCACACACACACACACACACACACACACACACACACACAACGTTGTTCTCTTTGTCTCTAGTGAGGATAAATTTCAACAGATTGAAGAACTTAAGAGCGTAATCTTGATTATAATCCTGAATATTGGTCATAATAAGACTAAAATTATGAATAACGGATATAGTTACTGAAAAGAAAATAATAAAATTTACAATGAAATTACAGAACCAGCTGAATTCCCTGGTTAGGGCAGTTGATGATGATGAATATATGAACAGAACAGAAAAACTGGCATGGAGTCCTTTCCAGTAATTTAAATAGTCTGTCAAAACCAAACTTTTGCCGTATTTAAAAAGGAAAATTTACCGTCGGAGTTTGTGGCCAGTTTTTACTTACACAAATGAGACCTGGACTTTTGGCGAGAAAACCATTCACAAAAACTGAGAATTTCTCTGCGATATACTGAGAGACGCATGCCGGAAATTAGTAAGAGAGAAATTAAAACGAACATATGGATCAGGAGACACTCTTGGATAGGCTTATTAATTACGATTGTAATGAAAACGAAATGGAAGTTAGTGGAACAGGTGGTGTGACAAAGTAAGCAAGGCACAGGCTATGAACTGTTTTTACGCTTATCTTCCGGGTAATATTTTGTTGAATGATGAAAACTTCACGATATTCACACACGACCATTTTATATAGTATTTCCAGACTAATCTTTCATACTTCGTAAACAGCCGCGTTTCTCTAAATGTTTGTGGCTGAAACCTTAAGACTAATGCCACTCACACACTCGCGTGATTGTATTTCTGTTTCACTACTAGTTTTGTTACTCACCACGGACAAGGTGGGCCACGATGCTCTCACTTACCTGAAACATAAAAATAAGAACATTATTAAACAAAGTTTGTGATGAATAGTAAGAAAAAAGTGTAGCATGAAGATGATGATAACACAAATGATAATGATCTATAGAGAGACGATGTTTGATTGCCACATGAATAGTTTTGGCGGTTATATGTAGTCCTATGTACTTCAGTTAACGTATCCAGAAATCCTATATCAATATTCTGAACGAAAAAGAAGGACGTAAGAAACTATTACTTTCGTCGTGGCAAAGTTATCCTTTAGCTCACCGAAAGTTTCCTTGCGCGAAGGGAGTAATTAAAGCAACAGAAAGTCTTGATAGACCTTGGTACATATCGGCGCCCCGACATGATTGCTGAGAATTTCCAAAGCAGCTTAAGGCAGTCGTTTCGTTACAGAGCAGATCTGTTTCAGAGAAAGAAAATTTATTCCTGGGTCTCTGATTAGATTAGTACTTGTTCCATAGATCATGAATACGACACTTCGTAATGATGTGGAACGTCTCAGGTTTTAAAAGGTGTCTATACAAGATATTACATTACACAAAATATTACATGACACTCAATTCTTTTTTTTTTTTTTTTTTTTTTTTTGTGTTGGGAAATTACCCACTTACTACATCCAAAAATTCATTTAATGATTAGAAGGAATTGCCATTAAGAAACTCTTTAATTCCCTTTTAAATGCTATATGGCTATCTGTCAGACTTTTGATGCTATTAGGTAAGTGACCAAAGACTTTTGTGGCAGCATAATTTACCCCCTTCTGAGCCAAAGTTATATTTAACCCTGAGTAGTGAAGATCATCCTTTCTCCTAGTGTTGTAGCCATGTACACTGCTATTACTTTTGAATTCGTTCGGATTGTTTATAACAAATTTCATAAGTATATATATATATATATATATATATATATATATATATATATATATATACTTATGAAATATATATATATATATATATATATATATATTGTGAGGCTACAGTGAAGATTTCTAGCTCTTTAAATAAGTGTCTGCAGGATGATCTTGGATGAGCTCCAGCAATTATTCTGATTACACGCTTTTGTGCAATGAACACTCTTTTACTCAATGATGAGTTACCCCAGAATATGATGCCATACGAAAGCAGAGAATGAAAATAGGCGTGGTAAGCTAATTTACTCAGATGTATATCGCCAAAATTTGCAATGACCCTAATAGCATAAGTAGCTGAACTCAAACGTTTCAGCAGATCCTCAGTGTGTTTTTTCCAGTTCAACCCCTCATCAATGCATACACCTAGAAATTTTGAATATTCTACCTTAACTACCGATTTCTGATCGAAGTTTATATTTATCAATGGGGTCTTTCCATTTACTGTGTGGAACTGTATATACTGTGTTTTGTCAAAGTTTGATGAGAGCCCATTTGCAGAGATCCACTTAATGATTTTCTGAAAAACATCGTTTACAATTTCACCAGTTAATTCTTGTCTTTCGGGTGTGATAGCTATACTTGTATCATCGGCAAAAAGTACCAGCTCTGCATCTTCGTGAATATAGAATGGCAAGTCATTAATATATATTAAGAACAGCAGAGGACCCAAGACCGAACCTTGCGGCACCCCATTCTTGATTGTTCCCCAGTTTGAGAAATCACCAGTCTTTTGCATATTATGTGAACTGTTTATTTCAACTTTCTGCACTCTTCCAGTTATGTATGATTTAAACTATTTGAGCGCTGTCCCATTCATACCACAGTACTTGAGCTTATCTAGAAGTATTACACGATTTACACAATTAAAAGCCTTTGATAGATCACAAAAAATCCCAACGGGTGACTTCCGGTTACTCAGAGCATTTAATATTTCATTAGTGAAAGTATATATAGCATTTTCCGTTGAAAAACCCCTCTGGAAACCAAACTGATATTTTGTTAAAACTTTATTTTTACAAAGGTGTGAAGCTACTCTACAATACATTACTTTTTCAAGAATTTTGGATAAGGCAGTCAGAAGAGAGATTGGGCGGTAGTTGTTGACATCAGACGTATCCCCTTTTTTATGCAGTGGTATAACAACGGCATACTTCAGTCTATCTGGGAAAATACCCTGCTTCAGAGAGCTATTACATATGTAGCTAAGAATCCCACTTATTTCTTGGGAACAAGCTTTTATTATCCTGCTGGAAATGCCATCAATCCCATGTGAGCTTTTATTCTTGAGAGAGTTTATTATCTTCCTAATATCAGATGGAGAGGTGGGTGGAATTTCAATTGCATCAAATGGCTTGGGTAAGGCCTCTTCCGTTAACTGCCTTGCTTCTTCTAATGAACATTTAGATCCGATTTTCTCTACAACATTTAAAAAATGACTATTCAAAATGTTTTCGACTTCCGGCTTGTTGTTTATGAAGTTCCCATTCGCTGCCCGAGGCAGGATTCGAACCTACGACCGTAGCAGTCGCGCGGTTCCAAACTAAAGTGCCTAGAACCGCTCGGACACCCCGGCCGACAAGTCACTTTCAGCCAGGTGTACGGATACTTTTCATCTCATAGTGTACCCTATTCTGGTCTGAACCCAACAAACAAAAAAAGCGTTCGGGGAATAAACAGACTCCATAAGCAAGTCACACCGCCATAATACGCGAGCCTTCAGCGTCCGCCTCGAGAAAAGTAGTTCACAAAAGCGCTAAACGAGTTACCAGTTGTGCCATGACAGAGTGACGTATTTTGCGACACTCCAAAGTTGAAGCGGTGCGCATTTTCTTCGGAGATTAACATCCGGAACTTCAAATATCTCGCCCTTTTTTTTTTCAAATAAAAATGGAGCAGAGGAGGAACGGGAATAACAGTGGCTGGTGAAATAATGGCGGCGCCAACTTCCGCAAGCAAAGAGACGCAGCCAAGTTGTCGCGGAAGATAGGCCGTCAGCGTAATTAAAGCCCCGGGGAGAGAGAGTCGCGGGGCAGCGGCAAAAACACATTAACACAATTTATCAGACGGGCGGAAAGCGGCTGGCGACGAAGCGGTCACCGCGGGGGACTAACGTCTGTCCAGGTGGTGGCATCGCTTCCTCAACCAAAGGCTCCGACGCTCCTGCCGCCCGTCTCGGAAATTAACAAACCAGCGGGTGAGGCATTGTTACAGGAGACGCGGAGATAACGTGAAATACTACTATAAATACTTAACGTACTTTAACATTTTAAAATGTTCGGATAATAAGTTGCCGTCTCTTTATCTAAGAATAGATGATGAATGCAGCTAGCCGCTATCTCTGTGTAATGTCTTGTCTGTATAGACGTGTATCTGTTGCCTTTATCTATACAGTAAAGTAAGGCCCTCCCAGTTCTCGGCTGATCCGTGATAAGACAGGTGAAAAATTAGACTAATGGAGATTATCAGTATTATCTCTATTTTCATTCGCTCTCTCTCTTTCTCTCCTTTATCTATGTACAGTTCTAATATAATATTTCATTGCGTGAAATCAGCAAAATAGAATCTTTGGTGGAGTCCTTCGTCTTGCTAATCAGCGGCTGTTTTGCTGTAAGAGATCTTTACATTTACTATTACCGTTAAACACTGCAGTCAGTCGGGAAAATCAATCGCTTGGACAATTTGTTCATTTTACGAAAGATAGCGAATTCCAGATGTGTACGAAGCCTTTTTGGACGATTTAACACAGACTCAGTGATTGCAGGCTCTCTTCGACACAGCTGAAACTTCCCCACTAATTACAGGGCCAACGTGATCAACAAATGATTCAGAAAAAACTCATTCGTTCATTCACTCCAGAATAAAAAAGTCACAAACCTTATTTATGGAGGAAATCATGTATTAAATCCATCTCCATTACATGTCCAGATCTCCGGTGATTCCACGCCTTAATTATTTTCCTTTTACAATCTCTTTCTCTTCAAAACAAACCTCTAGCGGCGCTAATGTTAATTGGCTCGCTTTAGCGAGAAGAAAAGCAGAATATGTATCTCTCAGAAACACGTCAATCCTTCAACAGGTACTCCAGAAGCTGTCCTAGTTACCACTCCCTAACAACCATGGAGAATGCATATATGCATCTCTGTTATTTCAAAGAATAAACGCACTAGAAAATACTTTGGCGTCGACGAGCTGTCGCCGCATATATTACGAGAAAATCAGATCAGATAACTGTTCCAAAGTGAATGAATGTGGATGGTTTGATTGAAAATGATTAATTGGTGCGTGGTAGAGGGTATTTTCTGTGGGGACATTACAGTATGAACGCCCTATTTGTATGCTGAGGTGACAAATGTCATCGGATAGCGATATGCGTATACAAGATGCTTCTGGAAAGTTCGGCGAATATATATATATATATATATATATATATATATATATATATATATATATATATATATATATATATATATATATATAGTCCATTGATCGTGAGCGGGCCAAATATCTCTCGAAATAAGTGTCAAACGAAAAAAACTGCAAAGAACGAAACTTGTCTAGCTTGAAGGGGGAAACCAGATGGCGCTATTTTGGCCCACTAGATGGCGCTGCCATAGGTCAAACGGATATCAACTGCGTTTTTTTAAACAGGAATACCCATTTTTATTACATATTCGTGTAGTGCGTAAAGAAATATGAATGTTTCAGTTGGACCACTTTTTTCGCTTTGTGACAGATGGCGCTTGTGGCGGTGCGTCATATAAATATTGACATTTTTAGCGGTTGTAAATCGTAGTTTACGTATTTTATGAATATAATTGGTGTAAAAGGTATAGTTAATGTACTTGAAACAACTGATATGCAGCGATAGCATCTTTATTTAATGTCTACGAAAATAAAAAAGGATCGAAAAGGACGCGATTGTACGGCCGAGGAGGAAGGACGATTTTATGTAAGTTATTCGTATTTATTGCTAAAATAAACTTGTTACTATTATTATTACAAAATGAATTTCTTTGTAATAGTTGCCACCTCAAATGCTCGCAGTGGCTAATTATTTTTAATAAGCATTTTTTCAGTAATTTGCGCTGCGAGCTCATCTTCTGATGCAGCCTCTGGTCGGCCATTACGCCCCGAAGTATTAATTAATTTTTCAGTGTTAACAGTAACTGTAAATACGAGAGATTTCGTTATAAGAACTTTTTTAAATTGCAACAGATAATTAATTTACATTAAAGTTCATGTTTTTAAACTATACAGATTGCATAAGTTCAGTAAGTTTTATCTTGGCCGCTCCACGGCAACAATCGAAATTCATTCAAGCCTTGCTTTGCAATCAGTAAATAGAAATTAACAAAATTACATTCAATTCAGTTAACGGCAACTATATTTTAGTCGTCACGTTCAAAATCTAAAGTTGGTACATGAATAGCTGAGGCCCTTCAAGAACCCGTTTCATATTTGCTTATGCACGGAAGTAAAAGTGATAAGAAAAGACAATATCCCTGATAAATTAAAAAAACAAAAATATATAAAATATATATGTAATTTTTTTGTATGTGACGTAACGAATGACGACGACGTAACAAGTGACATCACACGCTGGAATAGTCACAAACGTATAAGTACGTGGTATCACGTAACATTTCGCCAGTACGGACGCTATTTGCTTCGTGATACATTACCCGTGTTAAAATGGGGCGTTTACCAATTGTGGAAAAGGTCGATATCGTGTTCATGTATGGCTATTGTAATCAAAATGCCCAAAAGGGCGCGTGCTACGTATGCTGCTCGGTATCCTGGACGACGTAATCCAAGTATTCGGACCGTATGCCGGATAGTTAAGTTATTTAAGGAAACAGGAAGTGTTCGGCCACATGTGAAACGTCAACCACGACCTGCAACCACGGCACATAGCTCGCGTGCGGTTGAAACGGTATTGAATAGCATATTTCATGACAGGTGGATTGGTCGTCGAAGCCCGCTGCACCTTCACTGGATCTGACGTCCCCGGATTTCTTTCTGTGGGGAAAGTTGAAGGACATTTGCTACCGTGATCCAACGACAACGCCTGACAACATACGTCAGCGCATTGTCAATGCATGTGCGAACATTACGGAAGGCGAACTACTCGCTGTTGAGAGGAATGTCGTTACACGTATTGCCAAATGCACTGAGGTTGACGGACATCATTTTGAGCATTTATTGCATTAATGTGGTATTTACAGGTAATCACGCTGTAACAGCATGCGTTCTCAGAAATGATAAGTTCACAAAGGTACGTGTATCACATTGGAACAACCGAAATAAAATGTTCAAACGTACCTACGTTCTGCATTTTTATTTAAAAAACCTACCTGCTTCCAACTGTTCGTCTAAAATTGTGAGCCATATGTTTGTGACTATTACAGCGCCATCGATCAAAAAGCGAAAAAAGTGATCCAACTAAAACTCTCATATTTCTTTACGTACTACACGAACATATAATAAAAAAAGGGGGTTCCTATTTTTAAAAAAACGCAGTTGATATCCGTTTGACCTATGGCAGCGCCATCTAGCGGGCCAACCATAGCGCCATCTGGTTTCCCCCTTCAAGTTAGACAAGTTTCGTTCTTTGTAGTTTTTTCGTTTGACGCTTATTTCCTGAGATATTTGACCCGGTCACGACCAGTTAGAAACAATATACCTTAAATGGTCTTCAAAGTAATCACCGTTAGCTACAACTTACTTCTGACATCGGTTGTAAAGCTGTTGGGAACAGTCAGTTAACGCATCTTTAGAATCGCTCGAAGCGGCGTGGTCACATGTTGTTGGACATCCGCATCGTTACAGGAGATGAGATTTGTTACTACCAATACGGTACGGTCACCAAGCGACAGTCAGTGGCATGGTGTTTATCTTCTCCCCCGTCTCCCTCGGGTAGAAATCCGTGACGTATCAAGTCCTTGTTGTCGAAAAAGGCGATCACCATCGTCCTAATCATGGATTTTGTACGAGCCGACATGTTTCGACAGGCGGGGAAGCGATGCCCACCATGCCACTCACTGCATCTAGGTCTCGGCATCGTATTGGTAGTACCAAGCCTCATCTCCTGTAATGAAGCGGATAATCAACTACGCGTGACCATGGTGCTTCGAGCGATGCCGTTGCTGACAGCTTCCAACAGCCTTGCAATCGATGCCGGACGTTACGTGTAGCTAATGGTGATTAAAGGCCAGTAAATGTATTATGTTTGTAACAATTGTTTTCTTTATTTTCTGAAACCATTCACCGAAGTTTTAAGACATACCTTCTATGAAGATGGCGGTAGTATCGCATACGAAGGTATGAAAGGACAGTGCATTGGCGGAGCTGTCATTTGTGTTCAAGGTGATTCATGTGAAAAGATGAGGGAATTAACAGACTTTGAACGCGGATTGGTAGTGGGAGCTAGATGCGTGGGACATTCTGTTTCCGAACTCGTTAGGAAATTCAGTATTCTGACACCCACAGTGTTAAGAATGTGCCGAGAATACCAAATACTGGGTGTTACATCTCACCACGTAGTGGCCAATGCCTTCACTTTACAAGCGAGAGTAGGGACATTTGTGTAGCTTTGTCAGTACTGACAAACAAGAAACATTACGAGAAATAACCGCAGAAATCAATGTGGAACGTAAGACGAACAGATCCGTTAGGATAGCGCAGCGAAATTTCGCGCTGATGGGCTATGGCAGCAGACGGCCGACGCGAGTGCCTTTGCCGACAGTACATCTACTATAGCGCATCTCCTGCACTCGTCAGCGTTGGGTTGGATTCTAGACTACTGGAAATCGAGGCCTGGTCAGATGAGCGCTGACTTCAGTTGGTAAGAGTTCATGGTATGGCCCTACGAAACCTTGGACCCAAAGAGTCAAAAAAATTTTCAAATTTGTGTGATATCTTATGGGACTTAACTGCAAAGGTCATCAGTCCCTAAGCTTACACACTACTTAACCTAAATTATCCTAAGGACAAACACACACACACCCATGCCCGAGGGAGGACTCGAACCACCGCCGGGACCAGCCGCACAGTCTATGGCTGCAGCGCTTAAGACCACTCGGCTAATCCCGCGCGGCCCCAAGGAGTCAACAAGGCACTGTGTAATCTGGTGGTGTCTCCATAATGCTGTGGTCTGTGTTTACACGGTATGGACTGTGACCTCTGGTCCAAGTCAACATCGACTGGAAATGATTGTGCTCGGCTACTTAGAGACCATTTGCTGCCATATATAGTAAGAGCTGTTGTGCCAACCCATGATTTTTCACAAATATTTAAAAATCTTAAATCATTGCTTTCTTAAGGTAATGTTTATTGTTGCTACTATTAAAATTCCAGGTATCTGAGGGACGCCAAAAATAGAGATACCTGCAGACTAATATTTGGACGAGAGGAGGAGGAGGAGGAGGAGGAGGAGGAGGGGAGAGGGAGAGGGAGAGGGAGAGGGAGAGGGAGAGGGAGAGGGAGAGAGAGCAATGAGGTGGGGGGGAGACGTGGGGGGGGGGGAATTGAGACAGTAACAAACTGTCGTCGTCCCCCCTCTCTATAATCACCGAGTTCTGGACCAATGCCTGATCCACAGTGCAGACGAGCTACCATTGACTACGCCAAGGGAAAATTTTTTGTCTTTACGGATACTCCCACTGCCACACGAAAAGTAATTGAGAGGAACCGACACGAATATTTCAGAGCAAACGAGGCTTGCTCTGCGCGAAATAGCCGAAGAGAAACAAATGAACTCGGAATACGGGTGGAATAATAACTTCTGTGCGGGCACCACTTTTCACACCGGGCAATCAGCGACCTGCGCGCGGCCGAGATGAAAAAGAGCCCCAAATTCTGGCGCGTAGTACCGTACTATTTCTGCGACGACAGGTGTGCGCTGCCGGACGATGTTGTTAGCGAGTGCCCGCGGACCTCGGCTGTATCTATAAACAGATAAATCTCGCCGTTTATCCGATGAAAAGGATAATTTTATTGGATGCCGGTCCATTTAACTCGCGGAAAATCATATTTATTCGGGCCGATTTGTCTGCCCTCCTCGGGACACTCTCTATCGGAGTGGTCGCTATCTGAATCCGGTCAGCTCCCGGCTGCGCCGCTATTCGAATGTCGGTCCCCCCCACACCGCTCCACGCCGCGTCCGGGGATGTTGGGCGGAGGAAAATATCGCTCTCTTGAGAAAGGGGCCGCCTAGATGGACACTGGTTACGAAAGAGGAAATAAAGAACTCGGGCGTCCGAATGTAATTTGGTAGTCGAGGGACGCAGCGAGTGAAAGAGGCGAGGGGGGCAGGGAACTAGAATTGGGAATATCGTGTATCCACTGGAATAGCTGCAGCACCGCAGGCCTTCGACATGGCGAGCGAACTCTTTCAGCAAAAACACTAATATCCGTTACGTTGTCCCAGTGAAGTAAAATTGGAGGAGATGTCAAAGAGAAGACGACACTGAATCAAATTCAAATGCAATGAATGCACATTTTTATTACGGTACACAATGCGTATCACAGTCTATAGCTTCATCTTCAGATGTAACATGCTTATTTGGGCTAATTTCTTGACACTGGAGCAAGCCTGTTCGTGGATACTTGTTACGAAATTACACAAAAAGTCCCTAGTTTGTGCAAAAGAGGCTGTTTTCTAGGGCTGAAATGAATTAGATAACACCCAAACAACATCCATTTTCTGCTCCATTCACTGAATGCTCACATCCAGTCTGATCTTAACTAGTCCTCGCGGCGACGCGGTTATATCTCTGCCTTCCTATGAACATACAAAGTACTCACTTTAAAGAGTTCTTTTGGACCATGGCCCATCCTAAAGCAATTTGTACTGTTGTGTAATACTAAATGATCAAAGTAATCTCCCCATGGTGTATCGGGCCAAGCAACATAGCTCGATGAAACTTCGACCACAGATGCAAAGAACGGCTACTGTACAGTACAGTACAGAAGGTAACTGGAAGAGATACGCAGAGAGACGAAGGGACATTTCTAGTCAAAGACAATAATTACACGGAAATGACCGTGATTCATGATGCTTCCTGGACATTACAAAAGGCGGAACATGTGTGATCACCGCGAATGGCAGCATCCAACGAAACGGTCGCGCATTTACATCCTTAGTAATGAAGTCAGGCTTGTGAGCGCCTCTGATAAGGCGCACACTGGGGAGGAGCACAGTGCCACAGTAACGTTGACCAGCGAGTGTATAGTGTTCAAAGACTTGGAGGTCTGTAGACGCACGCAACATTGTAACACCAGGCCGGCCGTTGTGGCCGTGCGGTTCTAGGCGTTTCAGTCTGGAACCGCGTGACCGCTACGGTCGCAGGTTCGAATCCTGCCTCGGACATGGATGTGTGTGATGTCCTTAGGTTAGTTAGGTTTAAGTAGTTCTAAGTTCTAAGGGACTGATGACCTCATCTGTTAAGTCCCATAGTGCTCAGAGCCATTTTTTTGTCACACCGCACGCTGTAACACCTGAACCACCAACAAAACGATCATGTTTGACAATACTGGACGAACCCTCACGTGACGAGAGTTGGAAACACGTAATGCTCCCAGGAACGCTGCCGAACATTATCGTTTTGGGGGTCCAGGTGTTACGATGTGGAGAAGCATAATGGTTCAAAAATGGCTCTGAGCACTATGGGACTTAACATCTGAGGTCATCAGTCACCTAGAACTTAGAACTAATTAAACCTAACTAACCTAAGGACATCATAACATACACGCACGAGGCAGGATTCGAACCTGCGACCGTAGCGGTCGCTCGGTTCCAGACTGTAGCGCCTACAACCGCACGGCCGCGTTAAAGAGCATTCATTGCCTTCCGTCGTGATGACACACCCTATTAAGAACCGTATCCCGGCTTTTGTAAAGTGCGGAGGAACATCATGTCTTCAGTATAATTATTGTCTTTGAACGAGAGTGTCATTTCTGTTCGTCTCACGGCGTATTTCTTTCAGTTACCTTCTGTACTATACTGTAGCAGTTCTTTCTGTATATAACTCTCCATAGAGTTATGTTACTTGCATTACAGCACACACGTGTGTAATATTGTGTATTGTGTATTGAACCGAGGACCTAGAAACGACGGAGAGGCTTCGTCCCGCCGTAGCACTCAGCGTTTCACAGACCCAAAACAGGCCACAGCAGTCCACCCACCCCACCGCTGCCCCACTCCGAACCCGCGGTTATTATGCAATTCGGCCCCCAGTGCCCCCCCAGGAACGTCTCATACCAGACGAGTGTAACCGCAAATGTTTGCGTGTTAGAGGAATGATGGTGCACGCATACGTGGAGACAGTGTTTGCGCAGCAATCGCCAACATAGTGTAACTGAGGCACAATAAGGGGAACCAACCTATATTTGCCGAGGCAGATCCGTCTTAAAAACCATCCACAGGCTGGCCAGCACACCGGACCTCGACACTAATCCGCCGGGCGGATTCGTGCCAGGCGCCGGCACGCCTTCCCGCTCGGGAAGCAGCGCGCTAGAACGCGCGGCTAGACGGGCGGGCGTGTATGTTACTCAGCTAATAAATGCAGGGTGCCCAGATGTATGTAACTGTATTATACTGCCGATGTGAGTAAATTTTACCAGGTCTTCGTGTAACTACTACATCAAGCTCCTACAGTAAGTCACCTTATCTGTACTGTCCCTTCGTATACGTCTGTTTACTACCGAGTCCATCCAACCTACATTTCAACAAATGAGCGGACAACAGTAATCAGGCTAATCCTTTCACACGTATAGCAAATGATCTCTCTTTCTAGCAGTGAGTTTAAGGTTTTAACTCAGACCTGATGCTGAAAGACCGGAACTTCTCATCAGTTAATAATTAGTCTGTAGAAACATACGGTGGTTAATGGCTTGGAATGCGCCTTCAAATACCATTCAGATCATCAGTTTTGGACTCAAAGTTAACAGTTACGAGTGCACGGCTGGCACACGGAGTTTATACCCTACGAAAAAAAGTATCAGTTCTCACTAATAAATCCGAAATTTTCACAATCCTCCTAAGAGTCACTATTACCCGCTCTTAACAAGAATATGTACAGTTCCGGGCTATGTGCACTCTCGTCCCAAGAGATGCCCATCGGCTCCTCAATTGACGCACGAAATTCCTCTCCTAGAACCAAAGGGCGCGAAAGAGCTCCCCTCTGAATGGCCGTATAACACTGTATGCAATTAGCTTCATACTTTTCCTCTTTGATCCAGTTCCGAAATCAATTTATATAAGTCACTGCCAGAAACCAAAGAAAATCGAATTAAACGCACCTTCAATCGTCTGAAGGATTAAAGTATAATATTTTCGCAGTCCCGAAAACTTTCTGCTTTGTAATTAGCATTCGCCTCCCCCCCCCCTTTCCCGCCATGCATGAGACACAGATCTAGGCTGTTGATGATATTGACTAGAAAACAAATAACGACCAGGGGAATTTTTTTTGGTTATCTGGGAAGGGCAGTTGACAATCACAGAGTCATAGTTGCCAACCCTCCAGAATAATAAGACCTCAGACTTCATTGATATACTTTGTACACGTCATGAAGAGTAAATTGTTATTATATCAAGTCAGAGGTGGCACAGAACGATATAAAGTATTAAGAGGATGAACGTCTATTACAATGAGAGAGAATCGAAGACTTCTATTTGTTGGAGAGACGACGTGGAAATGAGGAGTGTCTGCGATGTAGTCTTCATTAAGAACTTCTGCGGACTTTTAATTACTGTGTGGGTGCTTGGAATGCATCATGGTTACCTGATGGAACTAGTCAGAATAGAGATACACTAATTTAAACAATGAAAGACTGGACTAGCTACGTTTTTTCATGCATAGGACGAGGCGTTTCGCAAATTTATTCCCATTTTCCAGTGCTGCTATTTACACTTTTATTTGGTGAGATGTCTGCGTATGTGCTGTTCTGCCTCTCTTACCCTACAGTCGTCTTTTTATAGTTTTCTGCTATTGTGCCTCCTCCACTGATCCATTGTAGTCGAAATCACGAACGCGCAAACCATCACTCACTATGTTTGTTTACGTGAACTCTGTGTAAGCACGGATGGTTTGCACGTGTGTGATTGTGTACAATGGATCAGTGGAGGAAACACGATACCAAATATCATAAAACGACAACTGGGTAACAGAGGCAGAGCAACACATACACAGATATCTCAGAAAATGAAATTGTAAATAGCAGCACTGGAAAATGGGAAATATTCCTGAAACGTCTCCTGCTATGCATGAAAAGACGTAACTGGTGCAATGTTTTATTATTTAAATCATTAATGATACAGTTGCAGTCTTTTTAAAAACATTGTTACTGATGAGAGAAATTACGAGCTGTACTGCTACATTTCCAGTAAGCCGATTTAGTTTGTGTCAGGCGGTGCACAGTGTTCTGAAACTGAAGCGTTAGAGGAAATATTACGAACGCTATTGCTGTCTATAAAAGGTGTATCGGGTAGAGTATAACGAATTTGTACTGCGTAAATCATCTACATGTTTAGCATAAGGAACAGAAGCACAAGAGAAGTTAAAGTAGGTCGTGGTTGTTCCTCTGTAAACTGATATAACATAATAGGAAACGGTAACACTGGAGTATGCGAAGTGCTATACAATAGCTCGTCGAGAATATATGTTGATGAACATAGTAAAAATCACCTCTGAAGTCGGACCAAAATTTTGATAGGTAGATTATAAATAGTCGAATTAATTTACGGATGGAGAAGACAATATATAATCATTTAAAACGCGCTTAAATCGCAGCCTTTTTCATTCAATTACGAGGACACTCATTACACATATACAGGGTAGTTACAATTAAGGTTAAACTTTCAAAACTCTGTAGACGTAACACCACTTGGCAGAATGACGTCAAATTGCAACGGGATATTATCGGAGAATGGGGAAAACGACGGCAAAAGAAAAAAAATAATGTGAAAACTGGTGAATATTTGGTGCTGTATGTGTCATAATACGAAAATGAAAACACCTGTCATCCGCACGACCCAGTGAAGTTACAATAAACACGTCGGGTACACGGCTTTTCTTCGTTTCGCGTCTGCGACGTTCGCCATGACTGACTCAAAGCACTCTCCCTCTCTGCTTGTAAAGCTGTATTACGAGAATGATGAATGTGCACACGTCGCTCTGCAGACGTTCCGGACCCTGAAGGGTTTGAAAAAAGGCGTTGGTCCGATAACTACAGTGGGTCTGGAAAAAATTATTCGGAAATTCGAAAAGACGGGTTCTTTTGGTGTGCAACCTGGTAGCGGGAGGTAACGAATTGATTCGGCGTCATTGGAAGCATTGGCCACAGCAATGAAGGAGGAGACGAGCGGTGGTGTGCAAACGTGTAGTGCACGGAGAATTGCCGAACATTGGACATACGCTTGAGCACGGTGCGTAATATCCTACGAGACATCCTTCTTTGCTATCCATTCAAAACTACCCATGAACACGAGTTGCTTCCTGTTGACCCGCCAGCAAGAGAGAAAAAAATGGTTCAAATGGCTCTGAGCACTATGGGACGAACTTAGAACTAATTAAACCTAACTAACCTAAGGACATCACACACATCCATGCCCGAGGCAGGATTCGAACCTGCGACCGTAGCGGTCGCGCGGTTCCAGACTGTAGCGCCTAGGCCGGCTGGAGTGGCCGAGCGGTTCTAGACGCTACAGTCTGGAACCGCGCGACCGCTACGGTCGCAGGTTCGAATCCTGCCTCGGGCATGGATGTGTGTGATGTCCTTAGGTTAGTTAGGCTTAAGTAGTTCCAAGTTCTAGGGGACTGATGACCTCAGAAGTAAAGTCCCATAGTGCTCAGAGCCATTTGAACAATTTTGTAGCGCCTACAACCGGTCGGCCACTCCGGCCGGCCCAGCAAGAGAGACTTTTGCTTTAGAATTTCGTGCTCGTATGGAAGTGGACATTGAATGGCAGTGGAAGATTTTGTGGAAAGACGAAGCCCACTTCCATCTGACAGGATATCTCAAATACACCGAATTGTCGAATACGGGCAACGGAAAATCTATACGCAAATCAATCAGTACCACTTCATCCTGAAAAGGTCACTTTGTGGTGCGGATTTATGGCGTCATTTATCATAGAGCCATATTTTTTCTAAGAGAGAAATGCTTCCGGTCCTGCTACCTGTACCGTTGCTGCTAAGCGCTTAAGTGTCTTTTGCGCAACCACTTCATTCCAATTCTCCAACAGCGTGGATATGCGGATGGTATCATTTATACCCAAGATGGCGCACCTCCACATTTTGCAAATCCAGTTAAGCAGCTGCTGAAGCGCCATTTCGGAAATGCTAGAATTATCAGCCGCCATTACCCTTCAGCGTGGCCATCCCGATCAGCTGATCTTAATCAGTGTGAATTCTGGCTGTGGGGCTACCTGAAAAATGTTGTGGTCAGTGTTCCGATTGCCAACTGAGCTGCACTGAAGGCACGCATTGCGCAACACATTCTGAACCGGACCCCGGAAACACTTCGATCAGTTGTGGAACATACTGTTTCTCATTTCAACTTGTTGCAGAAAAGGTTGGACGGCATGTTGAACACGTTTTGAACCAATCAGAGGGAAATTAATAAACCGATTTGATTTGGATTGATGCTTTTTATACGGTTTTTGGACTCAGGACAATTAAAAACCGATGTGATTGATGCTTTTTATGCGGTTTGTGGCCTTAGGACAATTAAAAACCGATTTTTCCTATGCGTCATTTGTAGTCGACCACTATTAAATTATCATGCTTACAGCGTATCTAAATGGTTCAAATGGCTCTGAGCACTATGGGACATCTGTGGTCATCAGTCCCCTAGAACTTAGAACTACTTAAACCTAACTAACCTAAGGACATCACACACATCCATGCCCGAGGCAGGATTCGAACCTGCGACCGTAGCGGTCACGCGGTTCCAGACTGAAGCGCCTAGAACCGCAAGGCCACACCGGCCGGCTACAGCGTATCTATTGCTGCATTTTGTAACTATGTATTTTTATTCTGCCATACGTTTTCCCCCTTCTCCGATTATATTCCGTTGTAATTTGACGTCATTCTGACCAGTGGCGTTATTTCTACAGCGGTTTGAAAACTTAACTTTAATTATAATGATCCTGTATTTAAATTGCCCATTATATCTCTGTTGTGAGAACGAAATAGAACAATTCGTCCATTGTTCAAAGATGCTCAAATCACCATATAAAACTTGCTGCATCAAAATATGTGGACTAACCCGTTATGTCCAAAAATATTACGTACTGGCACACTGTACCGGCACAAAAATCGCCACATGTTGGTGTATAGTGTCCAGACGCGTAAACAACACTCCGAACCGTTCCAGTAACCGCAAGGTCACTCCTGAACGTTATCTGAAGCTTGTCATTTCCAGAAATCTGTTTCGCCATCGATGCACAACATGACGGCTAATCTAATGCTGTGACACAGTAAGTAGAGCTACCACGAGCTCCCGCCACAGTGACAAGGCGTTGCGTTTACTGATCGATAGCTGACACAAGCAAAATACGTATCTGAATCAATACTGCGTTGCGTTATTGTTCTTGCTGGACAGAGATAAACTGGGAGGGTAATCGATCGTCCCGAAAAACCAAGAAAGATGACAATGACCTCGAGTCCAATAAAAACAATTTTTAGGCATTTGACGTTTTGCTCAGTATACAGATTACTGCCAGGCTTTAAGTAGTGATTACGTAGGAAAGAAAGAACTTGTGTACGTGATCCTTCAGGATTTCCCAACGAAATTGATGGTTTGCAAGTTTTTTGGTTAGCTACAGATTTATTGAAATATCGCGTAAGGAGAGAACGGTTAAACAAATGGATCTGAGCACTATGGGACTTAACATCTGAGGTCGTCAGCCCCTTAGAACTTAGAACTACTTAGACCTAACTAACCTAAGGACATCACACACATCCATGCCCGAGGCAGGATTCGAACCTGCCACCGTAGCGGTCGCGCGGTTCCGGAGAACGGTTCCTTTCCTTGTTGTCTTCATCAGGTACCGAGGGCAAATTTCTTTGCTCGCTGTTTGGACTCCAAAAAACCTGAACAGTACACCGAACCACACAACTGACTGCAGACCACCTGATGCCCAGACGAAAATAATGTAATATGAAAAGATGTCGTAACACTTTCTTGCTCCTGTTGACCGAGCATCACTGCAACTATTGTGCTTATTTCCATAATCAACGGCATTTCAGTCCCTGTGAAAAAGTTTTCACATCTCAGAAAGTACGCGTTTCCGATCACGTATTTTCTGAACTTGTTTTTCTTGTTTCAATGATTACTATCGCCCCCAAAACTTTCGACACTTCTTTCTGTTCACTTTATATGTGTCCGTCACGAAAATAGGCACCCTCTAGCAGCATTGCCAGTTACTGTCAATTTCAAATGTTAGAAAAATTCCGAAAAAGATATTAGACATCTGTTTTTGGTCTAGAATATTATGGAGTACTTTCCAGCTGCAACCAAAAAAAAATCTAACGTTAGAGAAATTTTGAAGAAAAATAATTTTTTACTTCAACCTGCGGAAAAAAAGTAACCGCTGACATATTTGGACTGAAAATAATATATGGACATCTTCAAAGTTTACAGATCCACAAGTTAGATATTTTATCGTGGGAAAACAAAAGTATTTGGAGAAAAAAATAAAATACCGTAAAAGGTGTGAAACTGTTCCGTTCCACCCGTCTAACTGAAACATCGTCGCTGCTGAAGTTGCGTTCTGTTGAACCTTGTAGAAACGTTCAGCGAGAATGTTAAGACAACGCTGAATTATAATTATTGTATCGTGTCACTTAAAAATTCGTTCAAATGGCTCTAAGTACTATAGGACTTAACAGCTGAGGTGATCTGTCCCCTATAACTTAGAACTACTTAAACCTAACTAACCTAAGGGTCGCTCGGTTCCAGACTGTAGCGCCTAGAACCGCAAGGCCACACCGACTGGCTCTGAATTTTCGATGACAAATATGTGAAATACACTACAGAGTTTTTTTTCTTTGGTGATGGCACTTTTGGTGTGGTTTATAAAAAAAAACGATGCGAATGAGTGTACCATTGGAGTTGGAGGCGGAATAGGGAAGCTGCAACTCATCTGAACGGCCGTATTTACAATAATGCCAGAGGTGTGGAGTGTGTAACTAGCATGTGAGAGGCGACAATGAGAGTACCACCAGCTCTGACACCGCCAGTGTGTCGGTGAGTTCCGGCTACAAACGTTACACAGAAACTGCACTACGGTCCAGGAAGCAAATTGAATTTTCCAGTTCGGTGGAGCTGCGCTCCACGCTCTCATGCATTGAAATAGCTGTAAGTGGAAAACAGGTCACAAAAAAGACGCAGCGCAATTGCGCTCTCATGGACCTACCGTATACGCCGCAAAAGAAAGGGGAAAATGGAACCAACGGTCAATGCACTGTACTATTATACATGATTTCGGTATGAGCAAAGTTTACCAGTGTGTCCTTCAAATTTTGCCGAACTGGTTGCCTAGGAGTACTTGTGTGAATGTCAGCTTTTACTCAATATTTGCCGGCCGCGGTGGTCTCGTGGTTCTAGACGCACAGTTCGGAACCGTGCGCCTGCTACGGTCGCAGGTTCGAATCCTGCCTCGGGCATGGATGTGTGTGATGTCCTTAGGTTAGTTAGGTTTAAGTAGTTCTACGTTCTAGGGGACTGATGACCACAGCTGTTAAGTCCCATAGTGCTCAGAGCCATTTGAACTCAATATTTCTCTCTTTTCCCAGCTCTAGACCATGTTACAATCCATACGAATAAATTATTTTCACTGTGAAAACATTCTCTGCTACTAATCAATGTTCGTAAACAGTCGAACATCTGCTTTAGCTACACTTGTTCACAGCACGTAAAAAGTAACTGTTCTGGATGTTGTAAAAGCACAATAGCTAAGGTCGGTTTGCTACCCTGTTACACACGCTAATCATAGTCATCATAAGCTAACCCGTAAAAAAAATCGTTTTTGCTTTATTTATAGCTTTATGTCAGGTTCATCATGATGCGCCCATCATTTCGTAAATGGTCACAGTTAAAAAAAAAAAAAATGTTCAAATGTGTGTGAAATCTTATGGGACTTAACTGCTAAGGTCATCAGTCCCTAAGCTTACACACTACTTAACCTAAATTATCCTAAGGACAAACACACACACCCATGCCCGAGGGAGGATTCGAGCCTCCGCCGGGACCAGCCGCACAGTCCATGACTGCAGCGCCATGGATCAATGGTCACAGTTATTGTGATATTTACGTAAGTAGACCCGTGGTCTAGGGATTCGGTCAGAGGGCTAGCTGCCCTCTGTAATAAAAAAACTGAGTTAATGGATCAACAACGAACTGAAACGGGTGTCTTTCGACGTCCGCCCAGAGCAAATACAACGAACGAAAACGAACAAAATAAGACTTAATAAGAAAAAAAAGGGGGGTAGCGTCTTTGATTCATAATCAAAACGTCTTCGGTCCCGGTTTCGATCCCCGCCACTGCCTAAATTTTGATAAATAATCAGCATTGGCGCCCGAAGACTTCCGGCATAAGAGGTCAGCCTCATTCTGCCAACGGCCTTGTCAAAGAAGGCGGAGGAGCGGATAGAGGTTCAGGGCACTCTCTTGTCCTAGGGGTGGGAAATTGCCCCTAAAGGCGGAAGAATCAGCAATGATCAACGACATGAGGATGCAGAAGGCAATGGACAATGGAAACCACTGCATTAAAGACACGTAACGTGTATCTACAGGACATGTGGCCTGTAATTGAAGTGTCATGATGATCTCTCCACTGGCAAAATATTCCGGAATAGTCCCCCATTCGGATCTCCGGGAGGTGAATGCCAAGGGGGAGGTTACCATGAGAAAAAGATTGAATAATCAACGAAAGGATAACGTTCTACGAGTCGGGGCGTGGAATCTCAGAAGTTTGAACGTGGTAGGGAAACTAGAAAATCTGAAAAGGGAAATGCAAAGCCTCAATGTAGATATAGTAGGGGTCAGTGAAGTGAAGTGGAAGGAAGACAAGGATTTCTGGTCAGATGAGTATCGGGTAATATCAACAGCAGCAGAAAATGGTATAACAGGTGTAGGATTCGTTATGAATAGGAAGGTAGGGCAGAGGGTGTGTTACTGTGAACAATTCAGTGATCGGGTTGTTCTAATTAGAATCGACAGCAGACCAACACCGACAACGATAGTTCAGGTATACATGCCGACGTCGCAAGCTGAAGATGAACAGGTAGAGAAAGTGTGTGAGGATATTGAAAGGGTAATGCAGTATGTAAAGGGGGACGAAAATCTAATAGTCATGGGCGACTGGAATGCTGTTGTAGGGGAAGGAGTAGAAGAAAAGGTTACAGGAGAATATGGGCTTGGGACAAGGAATGAAAGAGGAGAAAGACTAATTGAGTTCTGTAACAAGTTTCAGCTAGTAATAGCGAATACCCTGTTCAAGAATCACAAGAGGAGGCGGTACACTTGGAAAAGGCCGGGAGATACGGGAAGATTTCAATTAGATTACATCATGGTCAGACAGAGATTCCGAAATCAGATACTGGATTGTAAGGCGTACCCAGGAGCAGATATAGACTCAGATCACAATATAGTAGTGATGAAGAGTAGGCTGAAGTTCAAGACATTAGTCAGGAAGAATCAATACGCAAAGAAGTGGGATACGGAAGTACTAAGGAATGACGAGATACGTTTGAAGTTCTCTAACGCTCTAGATACAGCAATAAGCAATAGCGCAGTAGGCAGTACAGTTGAAGAGGAATGGACATCTCTAAAAAGGGTCATCACAGAAGTTGGGAAGGAAAACATAGGTACAAAGAAGGTAGCTGCAAAGACTGAATCGGGTAACAGAAGAAATACTTCAGTTGACTGATGAAAGGAGGAAGTACAAACATGTTCCGGGAAAATCAGGAATACAGAAATACAAGTCGCTGAGGAATGAAATAAATAGGAAGTGCAGGGAAGCTAAGACGAAATGGCTGCAGGAAAAATGTGAAGACATCGAAAAACATATGATTGTCGGAAGGACAGACTCAGCATACAGGAAAGTCAAAACAACCTTTGGTCACATTAAAAGCAACGGTGGTAACATTAAGAGTGCAACGGGAATTCCACTGTTAAATGCAGAGGAGAGAGCAGATAGGTGGAAAGAATACATGGAGAGCCTCTATGAGGGTGAAGATTTGTCTGATGTGATAGAAGAAGAAACAGGAGTCGATTTAGAAGAGATAGGGGATCCAGTATTAGAATCGGAATTTAAAAGAGCTTTGGAGGACTTACGGTCAAATAAGGCAGAGGGGATAGATAACATTCCATCAGAATTTCTAAAACATTGGGGGAAGAGGCAACAAAACGACTATTCACGTTGGTGTGTAGAATATATGAGTCTGGCGACATACCATCTGACTTTCGGAAAAGCATCATCCACACAATTCCGAAGACGGCAAGAGCTGACAAGTGCGAGAATTATCGCACAATCAGCTTAACAGCTCATGCATCGAAGCTGCTTACAAGAATAATATACAGAAGAATGGAAAAGAAAATTGAGAATGCGCTAGGTGACGATCAGTTTGGCTTTAGGAAAAGTAAAGGGACGAGAGAGGCAATTCTGACGTTACGGCTAATAATGGAAGCAAGGCTAAAGAAAAATCAAGACACTTTCATAGGATTTATCGACCTGGAATAAGCGTCCGACAATATAAAACGGTGCAAGCTGTTCGAGATTCTGAAAAAAGTAGGGGTAAGCTATAGGGAGAGACGGGTCGTATACAATATGTACAACAACCAAGAGGGAATAATAAGAGTGGACGATCAAGAACTAAGTGCTCGTATTAAGAAGGGTGTAAGACAAGGCTGTAGCCTTTCGCCCCTACTTTTCAATCTGTACATCGAGGAAGCAATGATGGAAATAAAAGAAAGGTTCAGGAGTGGAATTAAAATACAAGGTGAAAGGATATCAATGATACGATTCGCTGATGACATTGCTATCCTGAGTGAAAGTGAAGAAGAATTAAATTATCTGCTGAACGGAATGAACAGTCTAATGAGTACACAGTATGGTTTGAGAGTAAATCGGAGAAAGACGAAGGTAATGAGAAGTAGTAGAAATGAGAACAGCGAGAAACTTAACATCAGGATTGATGGTCACGAAGTCAATGAAGTTAAGGAATTCTGCTACCTAGGCAGTAAAATAACCAATGACGGACGGAGCAAGGAGGACATCAAAAGCAGACTCGCTATGGCAAAAAAGGCATTTCTGGCCAAGAGAAGTCTACTGGTATCAAATACCGGCCTTAATTTGAGGGAGAAATTTCTGAGGATGTACGTCTGGAGTACAGCATTGTATGGTAGTGAACATGGACTGTGGGAAAACCGGAACAGAAGAGAATCGAAGCATTTGAGATGTGGTGCTATAGACGAATGTTGAAAATTAGGTGGACTGATAAGGTAAGGAATGAGGAGGTTCTACGCAGAATCGGAGAGGAAAGAAATATGTGGAAAACACTGATAAGAAGAAGGGACAGGATTATAGGACGTCTGCTAAGACATGAGGGAATGACTTCCATGGTACTAGAGGGAGCTGTAGAGGGCAAAAACTGTAGAGGAAGACAGAGATTGGAATACGTCAAGCAAATAATTGAGGACGTAGGTTGCAAGTGCTACTCTGAGATGAAGAGGTTAGCAAAGGAAAGGAATTCGTGGCGGGCCGCATCAAACCAGTCAGTAGACTGATAGACTGATGACCAAAGAAAAAAAAAAAAAACGCTGCGCGAGATGATAAAAAAAAGAGTGCAATGAAAAATAGAGGTCGCTATGATTTTTCCATTTGGTGCATATCACACAACATGTTGTTGCGTATGAAATTTAGCTAACATACTGAATTTTTATTATCGTGGAACTCTTACATTTGGTTCGTGTTTGCATAGAATAACAGTGATATCAGAAATTGAGTCCGCCTTGATGCAAAACATCTTGTTATTCGTTTATTTCTTTATTATCCGAAAATAGTTTCGGCGACATATATCACCATCATCATTGGTTGTTTTGCATGTTTTAGATTAAAAAACCCACTGATGATGGTGATATTTGTCGCCGAAACTAATTTGGGATAATAAAGAAATAAATGAACAACAAGGTGTTTAGCGTCAAGGCGGACTCAATTTCTGATATTACTGTCATACTGAATTTTTATTTAGACTAGGGTAGTGGTATCTATTTGAATCTCGAGAAAACTGATCTGATGTAGCACACTCATTTGCGATCGCGCCGCGCCAGCGATAAAGTCAGAGTGAAATGTCCACAACATTCCTCATATTTCATAAACGGTGCAGATGTCAAAGTGAGGCTTTGGCCAATGATAGCACGCAAAGAGGAGAGTATTTTACCATATAGTTATTATGTAGAACTTCGTTATTTACCGTGTTATTCCAACAACTGCAGACTTTTTCGGTGCTTATAATTTTTAAGGGACATCGATAGCTGGTGAGACGAGAAATGCAATGGTCTTTGGAACAACATATGTGAGAGACTTTACACGTTTATTCTTGCACCGAGGATGTGCGTTTTCATAAGCTACTGAATTTACTTTTCCTCAGTTCCTCACTTAACAAATTTAATAAACCACTGTTCCAGAGTTCTCTAGTAATTGTGCCTGCACAACACGTCACTGAAGTGAGGCAGTGTACACTCCAATGTGTTTTGGCGAAAGAGGCAAATTTGACATGGCAACCAGAGAAATATGAAGGTTTTACTCAAAATCCGCCACTCATGACGCTTCTCCGGAAGTTACAAATGGTTAACAAGCCAGGCGAAAACAAATCGCTCCACTTTCTGCGGAATTCGTTCTGGATACTAACAAAAGCAGAGGTGACGGTAGATCTTCCGGAATGGTCACAATGCAAGTGTGGGTGTCGAGAGGCCCCACTTAATATCTATGAAAAATAAGAGGTAAGTCTTCAGTTTAGAATGGCACTTCTCCTCCAGCGCTCGCCGTTTCTCATAAAGCGCTCTGAGCCAGCCGTCCGCAGCTCGTGGTCTATAGGTGCCGGCACGGTAGCTCAGTGTTTAATTCTGTTTACTTCATAAAATGACTATCCAGACGTCTTATACCATTCCTCCTTCGAAACTTGCTCTATTAAGCTACTCACTTCATTTTTGACGTTTATCTGCAAGCTAACAGTGGAATGTCAACAGGCCAAACGAAGGTGGCCCGCCGGCCGGCGTGGCCGAGCGTTTCTAGGCGCTTCAGTCTGGAACCTCGCGACCGCTACGGTCGCTGGTTCGAATCCTGCCTCGGGCATGTTTCCACTCACCAACAGTCCAATGCCGGTGTTGACGGGCCCAGGCGGGGCGTAAAACTTTGTGTCGTGCCGTCACCAAGGGTACACGAGTAGGTCTTCCGCTCCAAAAACCCATATCGATAATGTTTCGTTGAATGGTTCGCACGCTGACACTTTTTGATGGTCCAGCATTAAAATCTGCAGTAATTTTCGGAAGGGTTGCACTTCTGTCACGTTGAACGGTTTTCTTCATTCGTCCTTGGTCTCCTTCTTGCAGGATCTTTTACAGGCGGCAGAGATGTCGGAGATTTGATGTTTTACCGGATTCCTGATATTCACGGTACACTCGTCCAATAGTCGTGCGGTAAAATCCCCACTTCATCGCTACCTCGGAGATGCTGTGTCCCTTCGCTCGTGCGCGTACTGCAACACCACCTTCAAACCCACTTAAATCTTGATAATCTGCCATCGTAGCAGCAGTAACCGATCTAACAACTGCGCTAGACACTTGTTATCTTATATAGACGTTGCCGGCCGCAGCGCCGTATTCTGCCTGTTAACGTATCTCTGTATTTGAATACGTACGCATATACAAGTTTCTTTGCGCTACAGTGTATTTAGTTGGCAATAATTCTGGTTAGGTTAGGTTAGGTTGGTGTTTAACGTCCCGTCGACAACGAGGTCATTAGAGACGGAGCGCAAGCTCGGGTTAGGGAAGGATGGGGAAGGAAATCGGCCGTGCCCTTTCAAAGGAACCATCCCGGCATTTGCCTGAAACGATTTAGGGAGGCAATAATTCTGATACGCTCTTACGTCGAAGGTCAGAGCTGGACCAGTCAGGTAGCTGATAATCGAGGGAAAAAAAGCATGGCACTTGAACAAAATGAGTCTCGGTGGAAGGTAAGCGTCAGAGTTCTGGGAGGGCTTTGCCTAAGGCCATACCGGTATATGACGCGTGCTATTTTCCTATTGGTACGATAGCACTGTGCCAGCAGAGAATAACCTAAACCACGCCAGTGGAGCTGCCTAAGTGTGTTTAGCAGGTAATGACATATGGGGTTTACGTGTTGGATCCATTAGGAGTGCGGTCTGACAGCGCGGCGTCCTCAAAGTTTCAGGCGGCCGATGGACGGAGGCCGGCTGTCTCTGACCGCTACCCTCTCTCCGGCGCGTGGACAGGCCCGACGACAGCCTGAGCACGTGTTTACGGAGTCCCCGCCATCCCGTCTCATGTGTCATGCATCAGCTGCGCGGCCGCGCCCACGAAGTCTCTCCGAGCGGCCATGGCCACCTTTACTCCGGCCATATAGTGCGTCCGGCAGCGCAGGGACCACGCAACGGGACCAAGCCACACTCCTTGTGACCCATCTTCATCAAAAAAACACACACACCCAGGCGCGCGCGTCACAAACAATGAAAAGTCTCTGTTGGATTCCTTTCATGTTAATTTCTTAAATTTGTTGTCATTTACGGCATACATTCCACTTCTGAAATTACTGTGGTGTTTGTGACTCCATCTGGGAGGAGACTGAGTAGTGGAACGTGTTACTTTTACACATAAACAAGAACGATCTGTCACACTACTACACTTTAAAACACAGTTTATATGTAATTCATGTCACACAGTCTCATATGCAACCTACATGCGCTTTTTTATACAGGGTGTTACAAAAAGGTACGGCCAAACTTTCAGCAAACATTCCTCACACACAAAGAAAGAAAATATGTTATGTGGACATGTGTCCGGAAATGCTTATTTTCCATGTTAGAGCTCATTTCATTACTTCTCTACAAATCACATTAACCACGGAATGGAAACACACACAGTAACAGAACGTACCAGCGTGACTTCAAACACTTTGTTACAGGAAATGTTCAAAATGTCCTCCGTTAGCGAGGATACATGCATCCACCCTCCGTCGCATGGAATCCCTGATGCGCTGATGCAGCCCTGGAGAATGGCGTATTGTATCACAGCCGTCCACAACACGAGCACGAAGAGTCTCTACATTTGGTACCGGGGTTGCGTAGACAAGAGCTTTCAAATGCCCCCTTAAATGAAAGTCAAGAGGGTTGAGGTCAGGAGAGCGTGGAGGCCATGGAATTGGTCCGCCTCTACCAATCCATCGGTCACTGAATCCGTTGTTCAGAAGCGTACGAACACTTTGACTGAAATGTGCAGAAGCTCCATCGTGCATGAACCACATGTTGTGTCGTACTTGTAAAGGCACATGTTCTAGCAGCACAGGTAGAGTATCCCATATGAAATCATGATAACGTGCTCCATTGAGCGTAGGTGGAAGAACATGGAGCCCAATCAAGACATCACCAACAATGCCTGCCCAAGTGTTCACAGAAAATCTGTGTTGATGACGTGATTGCACAATTGCGTGCGGATTCTCTTCAGCCCACACATGTTGATTGTGAAAATTTACAATTTGATCAAGTTGGAATGAAGAGAACATTTGCACTGAAATGAGGATTGACACATTGTTGGATGAACCATTCGCAGAAGTGTACCCGTGGAGGCCAATCAGCTGCTGATAGTGCCTGCACACGCTGTACATGGTACGGAAACAACTGGTTCTCCCGTAGCACTCTCCATACAGTGACGTGGTCAACGTTATCTTGTACAGCAGCAACTTCTCTGACGCTTACATTAGGGTAATCGTCAACTGCACGAAGAATTTCCTCGTCCATTGCAGGTGTCCTCGTCGTTCTAGGTCTTCCCCAGTCGCGAGTCATAGGATGGAATTTTTCGTGCTCCCTAAGACGCTGATCAATTGCTTCGAACGTCTTCCTGTCGGGACACCTTCGTTCTGGAAATCTGTCTCGATACAAACGTACCGCGCCACGGCTATTGCCCCGTGCTAATCCATACATCAAATGGACATCTGCCAACTCCGCATCTGTAAGCATTGCACTGACTGCAAAACCACGTTCGTGATTAACACTAACCTGTTGATGATACGTACTGATGTGCTTGATGCTAGTACTGTAGAGCAATGAGTCGCATGTCAACACAAGCACCGAAGTCAACATTGCCTTCCTTCAATTAGGCCAACTGGCGGTGAATCGAGGAAGTACAGTACATACTGACGAAACTAAGCGTTTCCGGACACATGTCCACATAACATCTTTTCTTTATTTGTGTGTGAGGAATGTTTCCTGAAAGTTTGGCCGTACCTTTTTGTAACACCCTGTATAGTGTATATGATATGATACTGTCATCCCCCTTCCCTTCTGTGTGAAAGGATGAATGAGCAAATGAATTTCTAGTTGCATGCTTGGTGATAGCAGACAAGCCAGTCTGCTAGAGAACTGTAGGACCAACGTTGGAACAGGTAGCTACACTTTCTAAAAGCAAAGCGGTTTCTATTCTTAGTATGGTCCTGTCCATCACTTGTCATGTTGGTATAGGAAGCTGCCTCTCTGGTCACTTCCGTTTGTATCTGTGAAGCACCCTCGGTAGGGGCCCACGCCAGTCTATCTGCGGCGAGCGTCTGAAGGGGTAAGACCTCCAGCTAAGCGCGTCTCTGCTAAGTCCGTAGGACAATGGATTTCTTAAGTTCAGCCTAACTGAAAATTTAATCACCTTTATTTCAGGTTTAGATCTAAAATATCTAATGTTATCTTAAATTGCAATGCAGTGTAATTCGAGTGTGAAGTTCAGAATATCTTCCGGTGGTCGCTTTGTCATTACTTTGTGAGTGAAGTGGAACCATGTGTTGATGATCCGTAACTCTAACTAAGATCATCAATCTTAAATGCGAATATGAGTGAGATTATAACGTCTCGTCTTGACAATATTTTTCAATATAGCACCTTTTCTTTATGTTCAACCCACGTGGGATGTACTTTGTGAGACCAGTACCACGTGCTTATACAATTGTTTGGCCCATCAGGTTAATAGTAAGACGATAGTAACCAGTTCGAGGTTTTTCTTTTGTAAATTGCGTTACGATGTAATTTATTTTAATTATCAAAATTATTGTGGAGTTACACTCTTTGTGTAAATCAAGTTGACGACGTGAAGCATGTGGTGTAATCATCAAAGTAGCCCTCAGCTATTCTTTTCGGGAAGATTTCACAGAGAGTTAGTATGAATTTAGTATACCAGTGTGTGGTAATTTCATGACGGACAGGATTGCACTGCGAAAGTAACTTCTTTGGGTGAAAATTGAATCGGTTAATTGCGGTTAACTTCCTCTTGCATATGTTTCTTCGTGTGTTATTTTATGAATGCAATCTCCCAATCTTGGCTTCGTATTTGATGTGTTCCGTAAGATTACAAACTCACATTTTCACAGTCTTAAATAAGGCACCAGTTTAGTTACGAATCAAGTTTAACATGCTGAAATTTTAACGGAACAATGATCGATGTTAAAATAAATGTGCAAATATAAACTGATTTATTTCTTTTTATTTAAATTGTCTTATATATATATATAAAATCACCGGTTATCGTAAGATGAGTACTAAAAGATTATAATTTATGTTAGTCTGGTTGGGAATTTGGTAAGCTAGACTGGATACCTGGTGAAACAGTTGCTCAGTAATGCAAGGTTAACTTCCCCAGACAGCTCACAGCTTTTAACCCGCTTTTAATGTCTTGAATATCAGCACCGCTTTCAGACCAACTTAACGCATCAACTTTACAACAAACAGTAGATATTTTTTCCTTAAGTTGTCAGTATGCAGACGAGTGAGATGCTACAACTACACAGACATTCAGACTGCCGCACCAAGGTGCGTAAAGGAGGGTGCCCTGAACCACTACTAGTGAACGGAGTCTATTGGACTACACCTATGTGTGGCACCCGAATATTGTAATGATACTAATGTAAACTGAAATGAAACTATTATACAGGGTGATTCAAAAAGAATACCACAACTTTAGGAATTTAAAACTCTGCAACGACAAAAGGCAGAGCTAAGCACTATCTGTCGGCGAATTAAGGGAGCTATAAAGTTTCATTTAGTTGTACATTTGTTCGCTTGAGGCGCTGTTGACTAGGCGTCAGCGTCAGTTGATGCTAAGATGGCGACCGCTCAACAGAAAGCTTTTTGTGTTATTGAGTACGGCAGAAGTGAATCGACGACAGTTGTTCAGCGTGCATTTCGAACGAAGTATGGTGTTAAACCTCCTGATAGGTGGTGTATTAAGCGTTGGTATAAACAGTTTACAGAGAATGGGTGTTTGTGCAAAGGGAAAAGTTCTGGACGGCCGAGAAAGAATGATGAAAATGTAGCACGCATCCAGCAAGCATTTGTTCACAGCCCAGGAAAATCGACTCGCAGAGCTAGCAGAGAGCTGCAAATTCCACAATCAACTGTATGGAGAGTCCTACGAAAAAGGTTAGTTATGAAACCTTATCGTCTGAAATTGGTTCAAGCACTGTCTGCAGCTGATAAGATTAAAAGAATCGATTTCTGTGATTTTGTCCTTGCTCAAATGGAAACAGATGAATCTTTCGCATCAAAGATTGTGTTTAGTGATGAAGCAACTTTTTACACTAACGGGAAAGTCAACCGTCACAATGTCTGTATATGGGGCACTGAGAATCCGCGGGAAACAACTCAGTATGAACGTGACTCGCCTAAGGTGAACGTTTTTGTGCCATTTCAGCCAATAAGGTTTCTGGTCCCTTTTTCTTCGAAGGTGCTACTGCAACTGGACTACAGTATCTGGAGATGTTAGAGAATTGGCTGTTCCCTCAGCTCGAACAAGAAGCACAACAATTCATATTTCAGCAGGATGGAGCGCCACCACATTGGCACTTATCTGTCCGTAACTACCTGAACGTCAACTACCCGAGGCGATGGATCAGCCGCCAGGCAGCCCGTGACAGAGCACTTCATCACTGGCCTCCAAGAAGCCCTGATCTTACCCCCTGCGATTTTTTCTTATGGGGGTATGTTAAGGGTATGGTGTTTCGACCACCTCTCCCAGCCACCATTGATGATTTGAAACGAGAAATAACAGCAGCTATCCAAATTGTTACGCCTGATATGCTACAGAGAGTGTGGAACGAGTTGGAGTATCGGGTTGATATTGCTCGAGTGTCTGGAGGGGGCCATATTGAACATCTCTGAACTTTTTAAATACTGTTTGTAATGATGTATAACAGAAGGTTATATTATGTTTCTTTCATTAAATACACATTTTTAAAGATGTGGTATTCTTTTTGAATCACCCTGTACTGTAAAAGATGTGTGTTTGTGATCGGCTCTGCAAAGCAGATCGCTGACTTTGCACGACCGCAGAGTCAAAGATACTGCTTCTGGTCTGAGATTGTAGTGTTGTAGTAAGACAGTGTTTGGCGCAAAGCAGTGAGTGTGTATTAGTCTGTGAGCGAAAGAGGATGCTCTGTAAGGCCACCAAGTGTTAGATCATAATGTAGGAATTTTCTCAAATCAATCTTTTGTGTTACACTGCAAATAAAATAAGTAGTTAAAAAAATGAGTGATTTTATAATGGAATGTAAAACGAAATTTTGAAAAGTAAATTTAATTGTGACAAGAAAGGATTACAGAATTGATATTGCAAAGAAGCTTTACGAGTACATCTATTATCGAAAATATGAATGTGGAAGCAGAACTCTTCTTGCAGTTAAGGTCACTTTTTTATTAGTTTCTTTTTTCCAGAGCGTTAGTGCAAATAAGTTCGCCTATAATTGGTAACAGTGAGTTCTATGTTGAGTAACCTCTGAATGTACGTAAACAGATTTAATGTATAGGGCAGTTAGATATTTCTCTTTTGTAATGTTCATACAGGTACATGTAATTCAATGATTTGTCTTTATGCTTTTCAGTGATGTTAGACAACACTTGCTATACCAGTCTCGTTGTGCGTGACTACGCCTTCAAAGAAAGGTTCTCATTTAGTAAAAACGATGTAGTTTTTCTGAGTAACATAATTTCAATTGTCAGATGTTTTAAAAAGCCAAACTTAACCTCGATTACAGCTTCACTATTGAGAATGTAAGTGTTAGTAATTCACCCAAATCACTACCGCCTAGGTCATAAGTTTTTTAAAGACACTGAATTTTTCTTAAATGTTTTCATTTATCACACAAAAGAATTTCGTGTATATTTCAAAGTACTACGGCCAGCATTGCATACCGCTGAATCGGTAGCTGATATATTTTATTCTTATTCATGAGAGAGCAGAATATAACGCGATCCACTGTCCCAGCTTTACAGGTAAGACAGATTTATGCATTTGTTATGTGCACAGGGAGCGAAGTCATCAGTTTTGAACAGGGCCAGAGGATTCAGTACCTATGAGGCTGAATGTATTTTGCAGCGACTGTATTTCTTTATTGGTATCGGGTGTTACATTGCCCAATCAGTTCGTATAAAGTTTTTTTAGCAATGACACAGCACTTGCAGTTACAACATGCTACACGATAACTCCAGTTTTGTATGTATTCCCAGTTCAGGCATTCATTTATGAATTTCAGTAATTATAAAGACCGTTACACTAGTAGATCACTTTCCTGTTCCACCCGCAAACAAAGCGAAGGGAAAATGACTGTCTGTATGCCTCCGTACGTACCATCTTGTCTTCACGGCCATCAAGCAAAATATACGTTAGCGGCAGGACAATCGTCTCGCAGTCGATTGAAAATGCTGGTTCTCTAAATTTTCACAATAATATTTTGCGAAAAGAACGTCGTTTTCCCTCCATGGATTCGTAATTCAGTTCACGAAGCATCTCCGTAACAGTTGCTTGTTGATCAAACCTACTGGCAAAAATCTCGCAGCAGGCCTCTGAACTGGGTCGATGTCTTGCTCTAATCCGAACTGGTGGGGATCCCGTCGAGCATTGCTCGAGAATGAGTGGCACTAGTGTTCTATACTCAGTCTCCATTACTTTCCTAGAATTCTCCCAAGAAACCGAAGCGGACCATTCGCCCTCTTAACAACGGACCTTATGCGCTCGTCCAGTTTCGTATCGGTTTGCAACGTGTAACGGGACATGCTCCTTGATCATTACTTTTCCTCAACCGTAGTTGTCGACCAGTATTAGTTTCCGAATATTGGACAGGCTAATATTACCTCAGTTGCCTTTCTGAAAACTGTCATATAATTTTATATTATATACACTACGCTATATTTCAAGCTAAAATTTATGAAAAGGAATTACTTTACAAAATATTTTGGTTTCGATATTATAATCGATAAGTTCTAGTTCTTAATGTACAGTTGAAACTATTTTTTTATAAAATTTGAAATTACGAAATATCTGCACACTTAAAATTTCAGTTGTTAATTACGCAATCCTGTACTGTTTACTGTGTTTATTTCTAGATTCATTTATGAAATAATAATTAAAATTAAGGCTGGCAGAAATTTATTTGTTAAAAAAAATAGAAACGCTTTGGATTACGGTTATTTCCGCAGAGCGTGGAGTCGCAAGAATCCCTCTGATGTGATCGGACGTATTTTTGTGCGAACAATGTAATTTCGGCTTTGTTAGTGAGGAAAACCAAAATACTGTATGATATACTCAAATGTGAGGAAATATATTTACGTGAAAAACAATGTTGCAACAACAATCTTCAGATTTATTTATTTCATACCGACATGAGGGCCTGATGTGATATTTTTCAGCTTCATGAATCAGACCCCTATACATGAAGATCTGGAGCCATCTCAACTTGACAAGCTAAGTAAACTAGAAAGTTTATTACAATTTTCGCTCCTTTCAGGTTTTCATAGAAGGCATTATGTAATGTGGACTGTAATGGAAGCAAGAAGGAGGGGGTAAATTACAAACGTTACACGTAGATGTGACTGTGTCAAGGACCACATTACCAGTACTGTATTCGAACATTACGAACTGTTTTTCCTATTCACCTGCACGTGACTACGTTTAGAAGAAGCTCTCGTTCACCACACCAATTATGGTAAGTCATCTTGTACCCTCATACAGTCACTCCCGTACATCACAGCGTCATCAGCAAACAGTCGCACATTTTTGCTCACCCTGTCCACAAGACCATTTATGTACGCGGAGAACGAGAGCGATCCTATCACGCTTGCCTGTGGCATGTCTGACAATACCCCTCCCTCTTATGAACACTCGCCGTCGAGGAAAACGCACTGGGTTCCATTACTTAATAAGTCTTCCAGTCGCTCGTATATCTGAGAACCTATATATACTCTCGGATGTTCCTTAATAGTCTGCATTTTGGTAATGTGTGAAATGCTTTCTTGAAATCTAGGAATATGGCATTTGCCTCTTGTCCGTCATCCACGTTCGCAGGATATCGTGCGATAAAATGGCAAGTTGAGTATCACACGAGCGATTCTTTCCTCAAATGCTGTGTTTAGTACTTTCTCTTTTCATGCTTAATCTGTCCTTTTAATTTTTAACTTTCCTCGTAACAAAATGTTCCAATGTGTCTGAAATCTTATGGAACTCCTAAGGTCATCAGTCCCTAAGCTTACACACCACTTAACCTAAATTATCCTAAGGACAAACACGTACACCCATGCCCAAGGGAGGACTCGAACCTCCGACGGGACCAGCCGCACAGTCTATGACTGCAGCGCCTTAGACCGCTCTGCTAATCCCGCGCGGCCTCCTCGTAACATCACATTTCGAATTACCCAACATTTTTCTTCCTCCCATTTCCGATGGTCAATGTTTCACTTGCACACAACATTGTACACCGGATAAACACTTTCAGATACTTCTCCCTCATTTCCAAGTCAATATCTAATACCACAAGAGCTATTTTAGTTAACAAACGCTTTCTTCGTTTGTGGTAAATCTACTTCCGCTATCTTCCTTGCTTCAGCTATCGTGCGAAATTTTAGTGTCTTGATAAGTGATTTCTACCTTATGTAACTACTGTGTCGAAGAATGTGACACAATAATTTGCGTCGATCCACAGTAAATGCCGTTCCGCTGCTGGTTAGCTATAGCTCAAAACTGTATAGTGCTTGTCAGTTTTTAATCTTGGGGAAATTACGAATTATGCTTTGTAAGATGTGAGATACATAAATACATAATTGTTAAATGGTGCATTGATGGTGCATTGATTGTGGGCATCCTTTCGTGTTTCTCTTTACAACTTTGTGTGCCAGCGATTACAGTTCAGGTAATTATTAAATATATATTACAATTCACGCTATGCTTCTGATACATGTATTAATAAATAACTGGTAAAGATCAAAAATGTGCCTGATAGATTAACGTTTGTAGGCAAACTTTTTTTTTCTCTATCTTGTGGATTATTCCCAGCCGGACCCTTAATTATGAAACATGTATTGCATTATATGAGTATATCTCGCTTCTGATATGACTGAAAATAAATAATTGTTAGAGCCCTTAAATATGGCCAATAGACTGACACTTGTGGGAATCTTTATGTGTTTCTGTTTACGTTTTGTGGATCATTGGCTTTAGTACAGTCAGTTATGAACAATGTATGCAATGTCTAGGATGTTTGTGATACAATTAATAATAAATCCCAGAAAAATGATCTGCATTATCACCCTTTTTAATATTCTTTTACGTTTTTCTGTGCCTTTTTGGACCATTGCCTGTAGAAAAGTGAATTGTGAAATATTATTTGCACTCTGTGTTAATTATTTGATATTAGTTATAAATAATGGATAAATTCCAAAAACATGTCATCTGTATTTTGGCCTGTCTGAGCATCCGTTTCAGTACTACATTCTAGACCATTCCCTGTAGTATAGTTAATTTTATAACAAGTATTACGGGCTACGAGAGTATGATGCTCCTGTTATAATTAACGACAAATAATTGCTATATCACAGAAAAATCACGTAAACTGACATTTGTAATCGAACTCTTTGGCTTCTCTTTATCAAACGCTTGTAGGAGAATTAATTGTAAAATGTGTATTTCAGTATCTCCGACAATTCTGATACAATTAATAATAAATAACTGCTCAATTCCAGCAAAAATGGGGCCAACAGATTGACACATGCGTGCATCGTTTTGTGTATACCTTTAGCATCTCCAGGAAAATTGTCTATAGTGCAGTTCATTACATAATACGTATTGCATATACAGGGTGTTACAAAAAGGTACGGCCAAACTTTCAGGAAACATTCCTCACACACAAATAAAGTAAAGACGTTATGTGGTCATGTGTCCGGAAACGCTTAATTTCCATGTTAGAGCTCATTTTAGATTCGTCAGTATGTACTGTACTTCCTCGATTCACCGCCAGTTGGCCTAATTGAAGGAAGGCAATGTTGACTTCGGTGCTTGTGTTGACATGCGACTCATTGCTCTATAGTACTAGCATCAAGCACATCAGTACGTAGCATCAACAGGTTAGTGTTCATCACGAACGTGGTTTTGCAGTCAGTGCAATGCTTACCAATGCGGAGTTGGCAGATGCCCATTTGATGTATGGATTAGCACGGGGCAATAGCCGTGGCGGGGTACGTTTGTATCGAGACAGATTTCTAGAACGAAGGTGTCCCGACAGGAAGACGTTCGAAGCAATTGATCGGCGTCTTAGGGAGCACGGAACATTCCAGCCTTTGACTCGCGACTGGGGATGACCTAGAAAGACGAGGACACCTGCAATGGACGAGGCAATTCTTCGTGCAGTTGACGCTAACCCTAATGTCAGCGTCAGAGAAGTTGCTGCTGTACAAGGTAACGTTGACCACGTCACTGTATGGAGAGTGCTACGGGAGAACCAGTTGTTTCCGTACCATGTACAGCGTGTGCAGGCACTATCAGCACCTGATTGGCCTCCACGGGTACACTTCCGCGAATGGTTCATCCAACAATGAGTCAATCCTCATTTCAGTGCAAATGTTCTCTTTACGGATGAGGCTTCATTCCAACTTGATCAAATTGTAAATTTTCATAATCAACATGTGTGGGCTGACGAGAATCCGCACGCAATTATGCAATCACGTCATCAACACAGATTTTCTGTGAACGTTTGGGCAGGCATTGTTGGTGATGTCTTGATTGGGCCCCATGTGCTTCCACCTACGCTCAATGGAGCACGTTATCATGATTTCATATGGGATACTCTACCTGTGCTGCTAGAACATGTACCTTTACAAGTACGACACAACATGTGGTTCAATCACGATGGAGCTCCCCCACATTTCAGATGAAGTGTTCGTACGCTTCTCAACAACAGATTAGGTGACCGATGGATTGGTAGAGGCGGACCAATTCCATGGGCTCCACGCTCTCCTGACCTTAACTCTCTTGACTTTCATTTATGGGGGCTTTCGAAAGCTCTTGTCTACGCAACCCCGGTACCAAATGTAGAGACTCTTCGTGCTCGTATTGTGGACGGCTTTGATACAATACGCCATTCTCCAGGGCTGCATCAGCGCATCAGGGATTCCATGCGACGGAGGGTGGATGCATGTATCCTCGCTAACGGAGGACATTTTGAACATTTCCTGTAACAAAGTGTTTGAAGTCACGCTGGTACGTTCTGTTGCTGTGTGTTTCCATTCCATGATTAATGTGATTTGAAGAGAAGTAATAAAATGAGCTCTAACATGGAAAGTAAGCGTTTCCGGATACATGTCCACATAACATATTTTCTTTCTTTGTGTGTGATGAATGTTTCCTGAACGTTTGGCCGTACCTTTTTGTAACACCCTGTATACATGATGCATCTGATAGAGTTAGTAATAAGAATTTGTTAATCCGTAGAAAATTAACGACAAATGGACCCTCGTGAACATCATTTCGTGTTTGTCTCTATCATCCTATGCGCCATTGCGTGCAGGACAGTTAATTATGTAAATTGAATGCAATGTATATTACGTTTTTGATCTAATCAACAATGACTGGTGTAGGCATTTGAACGATGTTGCTGGCCATTCTCCGTAGGAACTTAATAATGAAATGCCTGCCGCCAGTAGCTGAGTGATCAGTGCGACAGAATGTCAATCCTAAGGGCCCGGGTTCGATTCCCGGCTGTGTCGGCGATTTTCTCCCCTCAGTGACTGGGTGCTGTGTATTTCTAATCATCATCATTTCATCACCATCGACACGCAAGTCACCGAAGTGGCGTCAAATCGAAAGACTTGCACCCGTTGCACAATCTACCCGACGGGAGTCCCTAGTCACACGACATTTACATTTTAATAATGAAATACACTCTAAGGCAAACGACGCACCACTAAAGAATTATCCGAATGTGACGGAAGTCAGTAGATGTGATGTGCATGTACACAACATGAAATGATTGCAATTTCGAAAAAAATTTAACGGTTTATTTAAGAGAAAGATCTTCACAAATTGAGCAAGTCATTAACGTCCTTATTTAAGCAGCTATTCTGCTTGACATTGATTGATAGAGTTGTTGGATTTTCCCCTGAGGGATATCGTGCCAAATGTTGTCCAATTGGCGCGTTACATCGCCAAAATCCCGAACTGGCTGGAGTGCCTAGCCTATAATCGTCCAAACATTCTCAGTCGGGAAGAGATCCGGTGACCTTGATGGCCAAGGTAGCGTTTGGCAAGCACGAACACAAGCAATGGAAAATACTGTCGTGTACGGACGGGCATTATCTCGTTGAAATGTAAACCCAGGATGGGTTGCCATGAAGGGCAACAAAATGAGGCGTAGACTATCGTCGACGTACCGCTGTGCCTTATGGGTGCCGTGGATGACAAGGAAAGTGGTTCTGCTATGATATGAAATGGCACCACAGACCATCTCGACAACCATAGCGGGTGACCGTCAGTTGGTATTCCACCGCTGTCCGGGGAGTCTGTAGACACGTCTCCGCCCTGGAATCTCGTTGACTGAAGTAGAATTGTCTTCATGGATGAGTTCCGCTTCGAACTGAGCCCCGATGACCAGTGAAGACGTATCTGGAAACGCTCCGGAGAACGGGGGATAACAATCTGACTGCCACCCGTCATATGGCCCAAAACCGGGAGTGATGGTCTGGACTGCTACTTCATTTCCTAGTAGGACTCACTTTGCTGTCATTCGCGGCACCCTTGCATCACATCGGTACGTTGACGATTCTTTAGGCTCCGTTTCGTTGCCCTTCATGGCAAACCATTGTGGACTTACATTTCAACAAGATAACATCCGTTGGCACAAGGCGAGAGTTTTTCACTGCTTGTCTTCGTGACTGCCAAACCCTACGTTGGCGAGGAAGGTCGCCTGATCCCTCCCCATTTGGAGCATTATAGGTAGGGCCCTCCAACGAGGCAAGTGGACAGAATTTGGAAGAATATGCCTCAGAATGACATCCAACAAGTTTATGAATCAATGCAAAACCGAGTAGCTGCTTCCATAAGGGCCAGAGGTGGACCAACGCGTTATTAACTTTCTCAATTTGTGAAGCTCTTTATCTTACATCAGTTACCCAATTTTTCTGAAATTGTAATCATTTCTTTGTCTTTACATGTACATCATATATACTGATATCCGTCCCGCTCGGATAATTCCTTCGTGGTGCATCGTCTTCTTTGTGTTAGAGTGAACTGTAAAGAATCAATGTATGATGGATGCCTCTGATAGAGTTCGCAGTAAATAATTGTCATATCCCAGAAGTATGGACCATATGTACATCTACAACTATAAGGATACTCTAAAAACCAAAGTGCCTGGTAGAGGGCTCATCGAACCAACTTCACAATAAGTCTCTATTATTCCACTCTGGAACAGGGCGCGGAAAAAACGAACACTTATATCTTTCCGTGCGAGCTCTGATTTCCCTTATCTTATTATGATGATCGATTCTCCCCATGTAGGTCAGCGTTCTGATGAGAAAACTGGCGATTGAAATTTCGTGGGAAGACTCCACCTCAACGAAAAACGCCTTTGCTTGAATGTTGTCCATTCCAAATCTTGTATCACGTCCGTGACACTCTCTCCCCTGTCTCGCGGTAACACAAAATATGCTGCTCTTCTTTGAACTTTCGTGATGTACTCCGAGAATCCTACCTGGTAAGGATCCCAGACTGCGCACCGGTACTTCAAAAGATAACGGACGAGAGCAGTGTAGGCAATCTCTTTAACAGATCTGTTACATTTTCTAAGTGTCCTGCCCTCCCCACAACATTTTCTATATGCTCTTACCAATTTAAATTGTCCATAACTGTAATTTCTAGGTATTTCGTTGAATTTACAGCCTTTGGATTAGACCGGTTTGTTGAGTAAGCGAAGTTTAACGGATTCCTTTTAGCAATCATGTGGATGACCTTAGTTAGGCTCAACTGCAAATTTTCGCACCATACAGATATCTTTTCTAAGTCGTTTTGCTACTTGTTTTGATCTTCGGATGACTTTACTGGAGGATAAACGACAGTATCATCACGAAACAACCTAAGAGGGATGCTCAGATTGTCTCCTAAATCGTTTATATTGATTAGGAACAGCAGATGGCCTATAACACTACGGCAGAAATCACTTCTGTTTAACTCGATGACTTTCCATCAGTTACTACGAACTGTGACCTCCGTGACAGGAAAGCAGCAATCCAGTCACATAACTGAGACGATACTCCATAAGCAGGCGATTACACTACAAGCGTCTTGTGTGGTACAGTGTCAAAAGCCTTTTGGAAATCTGGAAATGACTTGAAATCTCTTTTCGATAGTACACAAGTGGGCGTTCTCTGGTGTTTCTGTTTCTCAGCTTGTGGATCGCTGCCTGCAGAACAGATTGACTACTTCTTACACCTTAGCACCGTCGAGCGACCTCCTGACCACAACGTTTGCAGGGCGGGTAAACGCTGAGGCAGCAAGGCGCAGCGTGGCTCTCTGGCGCTACCCTGCTTCCTTTATGGAGAGCGTCGCTGATTGCAGGTAGAACTGTGGCGCGCACTCCATCTTGGTCGTCCCGCCCGCTGGCAGGTCGGCAGGCCAACTTCTCCGCCGCATCCGCCCCGCTCACTCTATTTGGACAGGTTTTTTCCCGTTTCCTCCCGGCCCGGCCGTAACGAAGCGGTGGCCCCTTAATGGGCGTGTCTTGCTGCATGCTCCCGCCCCCGCTCTTAAAAGGAGGGAGGCTACCGCTCGTCAGCCCTCCCCCCCCCCCCCCCCACCCAACCCTTTCCGAGAGCCGGCTTACGACCTGCGGGAAGGCGGCCTGCTGGAATTGTCTGCAAACTGAATAGCCCTTTTTGTACTCTGCCACTACCTCCGCGGTGCAGAACAGGAGGAGCTCTCGGTTCGGCTAAAGAACGGTATTCTTTGCAAGGAATTTGCAGTAATCTTCCGCAAAATAAAATGAAAATATAACGTTGAGTACTATTATACAGGAAACAGCACTTGTTCCTGATTTCTTTCTAACCAAAATAAACACATAAAGTGCGTTTTCCTTGATCAAAGTTACTAATTTCGTCCTACGAGGCGCGGAGTGACCGCGAGGTTAGAGGCGCCATGTCACTAATCGTGCGGTCCATCACACCGGAGGTTCGAGTCCTCCCTCGGGCCTGGGTGCGAGTGTTGTCTTTAGAGCTAAGTTAGTTTAATTAGTGCGTAAGTCTAGGGACCGATGACCTCAGCAGTTTGGTCCCTTAGGAATTCACACACATTTGAATATTTTGTCCTACGCAGCGTCAGTACCTAGGTGGTGTTTAGCAGGGACACGCACTATCACCAGTTCTGTTGCTCATAGTAATGGAGGAACTAGTGATCCTTTAGCAAGTCCCAGCGATGACAGGAAATTTAAAAGAAAAATGAAACTGGAGTTAATGCTTATAGCACTAACACAAAAGTTAATCGAAACCTCAGTAGAACTGGCCTACAATTAAATGTCTAGAAGCGTAGGCTACGTCATTTTTCCACTATCCTCGCATTCCCTTCAGCAAATCCTTTTGGTAGAAGAACGAAAAGCAAACAGACGGTGCACTGATTAGCCAGAACATTACGATCACCTACCTAATGCCGGTATGTCCACCTTTGGCAAGGCTAACAGCGGCGCAGTGTCGCAGCACGGAAGCAATGATACCTTGATAGGTCGCTGGAGGGGGTTGGAACCACATCTGCACTCACAAGTTACCTAATTCCCGTGAATTCCGGGGAGGGGGGCGATGACCTGTGACGCCACGTTCAACCACATCCCAGAAGTGTTCGATCAGGTCCAGATCTGCCGAGTTGGGGGGCCGCACATCGATTGTAACTCGCCACTGTGTTCCTCAATTCGCGAGGACAATTTGGGATGTTTTGTTAGGTTGGGTTGTTTGGAGAAAGAGACCAAACAGCGAGGTCATCGGTCTCGTCGGATTAGGGAAGGACGGGGAAGGAAGTCGGCCGTGCCCTTTCAAAGGAACCATCCCGGCATTTGCCTGGGGCGATTTAGGGAAATCACGGAAAACCTAAATCAGGACGGCCGGACGCGGGATTGAACCGTCGTCCTCCCGAGTGCGAGTCCAGTGTGCTAACCACTGCGCCACCTCGCTCGGTGTTGTGTTCCTCGAACCACTCCAACACACTCCTAGTCATGTGGCATGACCCATTATGTTCTTGAAATATGCCACTGCTGTCGGTAAACGTGATCGTCATGAAGGGGTGTACGTGGTCTGCAACCAGTGTACGATGCTCCTTGGCCGTAATGGTGCCTTACACGAGCTCCACTGGACCCATGCACACGTGACTGTTTCCCAGAGCATACTGGAGCCCCCACCAGCTTGTCTCCATCGCGCAGGACAAATGTCAAGCAGCTGTTCCCATGGAGGACGATGGAGTCGCGTCGTGCCATCGGATGATGAAGGAGGTATCGGGATCCATAAGACCATGAAACGAAATGACACTGCGCCAACGTCCAGTGCCAATGGTCGCGTGCCCATTTCAGTCGTAGTTGTCGATGTCGTGGCCTTAACATTCGCTCAGGCTACAGAGGCTCATCGTTCGGTGCACTGTGTGCTCAGACACACTTCTACTCTGTCCAGCGTTAAAATCTGGTGTTAGTTTCACCAGAGTTCGCTACCTTCCCTGTTTTACGAGTCCGCCCAGCCTACGATGTCCGACATCTGTAATGAGGGTTGGCCGCCCATCCCCACGACCTCTGGACGTGGTCTCATATTGGTTCTCCACGTATTGAAGACACTCACCGCAGCACTTCTCGAACAACCGACAAGTCGCGCAGTGCATCCCAAACAGAACCTTCAGCGATCTTCCAAAAGGCCATCCCGGTGCCAGGGGCATGCCCACTGGGGTTAGCTCAGTGGGCACGGCCACATAGTAGGTTTATATAAAACTGGCACAACTGGCACGCCTATAACGCTGCAGAAAGTAGCCCTTAGAATAGTTAATTAAGAATAGACAGTAGATCTTACCCATTAAGAAACTAACTCATAATTTCCTGTAGCAATTAAGTTCACTAAAAGCTAGAAATAAAAAGTAAAAATGCTGCTGATATTATTATAAAATGTACTGTAGATTTAAGACCCACTAATGTATAATGTTGTGGGTTATGGTGTATGAAGCTATTGGACAGAATAAAGATTTTTTTTTTTTAAAAAAAAAGTGGTGCTGTTTCTGAAATGCCGAGCCTCCGGACCATCATTATCTTCCCTCCGTCAAGCTCCCCCATTCTACACACGAACAGCACGCTCACTGATACTACATGCTGTTGTGACCGTCGAAAATTTTAATTTTTATTCTTGCTTTTGTGACCATAATAAAAGATCAGGCTCCATATGCAAACAGCCAGCCGACATTAAGAAATAGTCCACCAGGATGTAGGGACAAGATAAGCGGTAGAGGCTGCCAAGCATGGCATTTTGATCAAGTAACTTCGTGTTTGACTTCCTGCCAGAGGAAGCAGCATGAATCAAACTTGCACAATGGAAGACGCAAACACCAGGGCGATAATACAGCAAGAGAGAAAGTGTCAGTCACGTGCGGAAAAGACTCGTGCGAAACCAGACTAAGTTGTGTGCAGCTAGAAACGAGAGTGTCGTGTGGAACCATAGGCATTCTTGTGCAATCCGATCACTTAGAAATGAAAGGGTCGTGTGAAACAAATTAACTCGTGTGGACCCAAGTACATGAGAAACGAAATAAAAGGCCAGGCAGCGGAATAGCTAGAAGCAGAGATTCAGATGCAGATTCAGAGCCAGTGCTAGCAGTTTGGAGACTCTGCAGCGAGACGCCAGCGGGGCCGAGTAGGCCCATAGCAGCTGATACAGACTTCAACTATGAGAAGACGGTGGACACTCAGGAAGTGCAGGTCAAGTAGGATTTTTAGTTTCACTGGAATAGTGTTGAACAGAGGCTGTCAGTCTTAGTCTCAATTGCTTAGAGAGAGTTCAGTGCTAAACAAAAAAAAATGGTTCAAATGGTTCTGAGCACTATGTGACATAACTTCTGAGGTCATCAGTCACCTAGAACTTAGAACTGATTAAACCTAAGGACATCACACACATCCAAGCCCGAGGCAGGATTCGAACCTGCGACCGTAGCGGTCGCTCGGTTCCAGACTGTAGCGCCTAGAACTGCACGGCCACTCCCACCAGCTGCTAACCAAGAACAAGTGATTGCTTTGTTCTTGTTTCTTATATGTACCGGCAATTAGCTTTGAAGTAGCAAGTCCGAATAAACAGACTGAACCTTACTAAGGGGTTTATGGTCCAACTACTCACGTAAGTATATGTGAGAATAAACTTGATAGGAACTAACCAATCTTTTCTGCCTATTGCAATTCTGTAACCTATTTTCAGGAAACTTATTTTCTTCAAACCAAGGAGATTCTCTCCCTCTCATCTCCGATATAAAGGTTGACAGCAATTTATAACCAACCCATTCTCATTATCGTCCCGATTGCGCTACACAGTTCGCACTTCGTTATGGTATAGTGAGGCTGTGCCGGGGCGCGACATTGCACTGGGCATGTGTCTGACTAGCAGTCGTTCCGCACCAAGTAGCGCCGCTACCGCCTGGATGGATTTATATCGATAGCAGTTTGGTGTTCATAATGTTCTGGCTGATTAATGTATGTCAACATTAGTACTGATTATTAAACGAAAATTTTCGAGACCTATCGGTCAGGAAACTCTACTATCGAAAGTACTTTGCGAGATAACATTTAGAACAGTGAACACTGACGAAATGTATGGGAGAAGGAGGCGGTCAGTAAGGGATCTGGTGAGATTAAGAAAATATTGCTATAGTACAAGAAATCCTGGGAAATACGACACAGTTGGTTACTCCGGTGGTACAATGTGCAATGCCGTCTGCCATACGCTCTGATGGTTTACAGATTCTACATCTACATCTACATCTAAATTTATACTCCGCAAGCCACCCAACGGTGTGTGGTGGAGGGCACTTTACGTGACACTGTCATTACCTCCCTTTCCTGTTCCAGTCGCGTATGGTTCGCGGGAAGAACGACTGCCGGAAAGCCACCGTGCGCGCTCGAATCTCTCTAATTTTACATTCGTGATCTCCTCGGGAGGTATAAGTAGGGAGAAGCAATATATTCGATACCTCATCCAGAAACGCACCTTCTCGAAACCTGGACAGCAAGCTACACCGCGATGCAGAGCGCCTCTCTTGCAGAGTCTGCCACTTGAGTTCGCAAAACATCTCCGTAACGCTATCACGCTTACCAAACAACACTGTGACGAAACGCGCCGCTCTTCTTTGGATCTTCTCAATCTCACCTGTCATCCCGACCTGGTACGGATCCCACGCTGATGTGCAATACTCAGGTATAGGTCGAACGAGTGTTTTGTAAGCCACCTCCTTTGTTGATGAACTACATTTTCTAAGGACTCTCCCAATGAATCTCAACCGGGCACCCGCCTTACCAACAATTATTTTATATGATCATTCCACTTCAAATCGTTCCGCACGCATACTTCCAGATATTTTACAGAAGTAATTGGTACCAGTGTTTGTTCCGCTATCATATGATCATACAATAAAGGATCCTTCTTTCTATGATGTAGATGAAGAGCCGGCGGGTGTGGCCGAGCGGTTCTAGGCTCTACAGTCTGGAACCGCGCGACTGCTACGGTCGCAGGTTCGAATCCTGCCTCGGGCATGGATGTATGTGATGTCCTTAGGTTAGTTAGGTTTAAGTTGTTCTAAGTTCTAGGGGACTGATGACCTCTGAAGTTAAGTCCCATAGTGCTCAGAGCCATTTGAACCATTTGTAGATGAAGAAAACGAGAACTAGTGCCCGGCAAGGGGAAAACCGCAGCGGTGTGTTGCGAAGCGCTTCTGCCGGTATTGACGCGAGAATACGCCTAAACAGCTCCTGGCGCTAAACAGCCGCCAAGTCGTCGCTGCCGTGGCGTGACGATGGAGTGTGGTGGAGGGGGGGGAGGGTGGGGAAAGGAGGGAGGCGACTTTATGGCGTCGCGCAGGGGTGGGACCGGGGTGGGGTGGGCAGGCACAAGTTGAAGCCAACTTGGCCCGGAGTTTGCGGGGCTCGACGCGGCTCCGGTTATTCCTCAACACGCTGTCGCGAGCTTTGCTTATAAATCTCTTAATTGTATCTGTGTTAATTAGACAGGGCACGACCCGCCGGTCCCTCCTGCAGCTCTTCCGTCTTCTCACTCTCCCACCCAATCCACTTCCCTCCCCCCCCCCCCTCCCTCTCTCTCTCTCCTCTCTCTCTCTCTCTCTCTCTCTCTCTCTCTCTCTCTCTCTCTCTCTCGCCTCTCACGGCTTCCCCGGAGAGTCTCTATTTGCTTCTTATCTCTGTCTCACTCCTGCATCAGCCGAGCCAACTTCGAGCGAAATGTGTCTTCGTATGTCGCAGGAAGGAGGAAAAAAAGAAAGTGGAAAAGAAGGCGAAAGCAGTATCTGCGACGGCCGAAGTCCATTGTGCGTCATCACAATTGTGCGGAAGTGTCGGGGATTATGTTTTCTCTAACGGCGACAACACACGTCCGTCTTTCCTCTTTTAACGCCCCCGTCACGCTTTTGATGGCGGAGTTCGGTTTTCCGCTTTTTGACGACGACTTCTGTCGCATCTTCTCGATCGAGTGAGACGATGGACCCCTATTGTCGTTTCTCCCAAACAAAACTACAGAAAGTCTTCTTCCTGTTCCGACTCGCTGGCCGAAACGGTAAAAGGAAACCTACCAAATTCCTTACTGTGGTCTTAACACTTACGTGTCTGGCACACGCGTTTGAATATCCTGTGACAAGAAACTATTCACCAGCAATGTATATGAAACGCCTTGTCTCGTTTATATACAGGAACTAAGGTGCTATACTAAACCATTACGAAAGCACAAGCTGTATCTAAGACTTTCGGGGAACCTTATCGTAAACCAAAGAATACAGAAAACCCAAAAAAATTGTCTATGTACATAAATGCTACTATACCTTCTGTTATTCTCTCCGAAGATAGCGAAAAATTCAAAATTGAAATAGGAGTCACGCAATGGAATTCCAATTCACAAAGCCTATTCACAATCTTTCTAGTCGGAATGTTCTGGTCTTCCAACTGGGAAAAGAGAGGAGTAATATATGTAAACGGATCATGTTTCATCTATGACATTATTCTGTTTAGATCTGTTTCAAACGAACGTCAACGAATTGAAGGACAGAATACAGCAAATTTGCAAGTGCTCCTGAAACTCAATTGTAATTAGAGTAAGGAACTATATACGTGACACATCCAAAAGAAAATGTTGTAAATAACGAAGACACAGAATTAGCTGACCAGTTTTTATATATAGGGTATTTTGAATACAGAAGAGGAAAAGAAGCCTGAAGCCCTATTGGGAAACTAAATAGGGCACTGAAAACCACGCATGCGAATGAATTTATAATCATAACATATTTCTGACTTACGAAATGGAGGCATCAACTTCAGATGTAAGAACCATCCAAACCCCGGATGTTTTTTTTTATGGAATTCAGAAAGTATTTGCGTACAACTAATGAAGATCAATAGGCGTTACTGAATACGTAAAATACGCTTAGTTGTTGAGATTATAGACCATAAAGTGATTTTTCTTAAACTTACGAAGTCGATATAAGAATGGCATTTCAACTATCACAATCAAGCTATATTTCAGAACCAAACATATCAAAGGTCATAGATGTTAAACCAAGTAACGTTCAAATGGTTCAAATGGCTCTAAGCACTATGGGACTTAACATCTGAGGTCATCAATCCCGCCCGCCGGTGTGGCCGAGCGGTTCTAGGTGCTACAGTCTGGAACCGCGCGACCGCTACGGTCGCAGGTTCGAATCCTGCCTCGGGCATGGATGTGTGTGATGTCCTTAGGTTAGTTAGGTTTAAGTAGTTCTAAGTTCTAGGGGACTGATGACCTCAGATGTTAAGTCCCATTGTGCTCAGAGCAATTTGAACCATCATCAGTCCCCTAGACTTAGAACTACTTAAACCTAACTAACCTAAGGACATCACACACTTCCATGCCCGAGGCAGGATTCGAACCTGCAACACCAGCAGGCGCGCGGTTCCGGACTGAAGCGCCTAGAACCGCTAGGCCACAGCGGCCGGCAACGTTGACTTCGAACTTCGATGCTACGTAGCATTTTTCATACTAACAAAAATTGCAAGAGATGAAAGAAGTTAACGTCACAGATGAAACGCGTGGGACTGATTGAGTATATCCATCCAACTGTTACACCCAGGTGTTCGTATGAGTTTACTGATACCACCTGTGACTCACTGATATTGTAGTCTAGGAACACAGCACTTTTTCACTTTGTGAAGTGCATAATTTTACATTTCTGAACAATAAACTAAGTTACCAATCTACGTACCATTTTATATATTATGAAAATCTGATTGAATATTTGTGCAGCTGTTTTCAGTCCGTATTTCATTACAGGTAGCTGCTTTATCTGAAAAAAAAAGTTTGAGGTTACCATTAATATTGTCTAGCAGGTCATTAATACACGAGAAGAACAACAGTCTCTCCATCCAAGGTCAATTGCTGCGTCCTCGCTACGAAGAAATCCCCCAGATCAGTCACAAGTTTCGTTTCCTACTCCGCATGATCTCATTTTTGTTAATAAACGTAGCTGTGGTACTGAGCCAGATGCTTTTCGAAAGGCAAGAAACGCCGAATTCGCTCGTCTGCCTTGATCCGTGATTTTCAGGATGCCACACGAGAAAGGTGCAAGTTCTATCTCGGATGACCGGAGTTTTCTCGTTCTTAAGATAACAAGTCATCTATAGTGCACGATAAGATACGCTTTCGGGTACTTTTTCACGTCACTCGGGCAAGTCACGCCTAAGAAGGCGAGTGGTGAAGAACTGCGTGCTACCCAACGCAGTTATAACGTGCGCAACTCGCCAAAGGTGTTAATCTAGGTACTATGCCTACTGTGTGTGTTTCCATGCGTGGGTTAGACTTGTTGTGGTGGCTGCAGTGAAAATGCGCAGTCCATCACGACTGTCTTGTTTCGCTATTCATTATGGCAATAAGAAAATGTGGCCAGGGTTAGACGCGGGAGACCACAGCTAGTTTCTGCATAAATATTCCAAGAGAATGTCACGAATAAAGAATGAGTTCGTACACAGACGTTGCTAGTTGCCAGGGGGGAGCAGTAGAAGAACACGATGTGAAAATAAGAAAGTGTGCGCAAGAGAGACAGGGGAGGGGGAGAACGCAAACTTGAGAAGCCGCAATTTTTTCTCTAACCGTTAACCTTATAAAGTACAGAATGTTTGCTGCATTTGTGTATATCGCATGGTGAAAATATAAAATAGAGGTCTTAAAGCAGTGACAGAAAGCGAATGAAGATTCAGTCACATATGAAACAGACTACGCATATCATTATCAGCAGCAACCATTCCACATCGACTGCTCAGTAAAGCTGGAATGGCTATGCAGACTTGAATTTTCTATAGTTTGGCAAAATAGATCATGTCCGATGTCAGGATAGTAAGGCTGCCACCGATCCTTACTCATGCTTCTCGACTTAAGTTGGTACTCCGTCGGTAGTGATAATGCCGCAGACAAGACAAACTGACTACATTTCATGTCCACAGTCAGGGTCAGTCCAAGTTAATGAAGCGAGTAAATACATGATTCCTCTCAACCACAGACCGCCCATGACTTTGCTCAATTGCTAGCTTTGCCGTGTATTGGAGTCTAATTCCCCACTGTCCCCGAAGTTTATGAGGTGGCAATCTCTGGAACAGAGTTCACACCGTCTTTGTGGTTGAAATAAAACTGCCTGAATAAGTAAGGATCGAGATCCACACAGCAGGCAGCGAGTGGACAGCAACAGACCAGAGACACGCCCTCTTCGCCAAGTCAAGTCACATCGTGCTATCCCATGGTCTCTAAAACAGGATAAAGCTGTCCGAACACCGGCAATAACCCCATATTGTATTTATCCCTGCATGCTTACCAGACACAGTTCCGCTGACAACCCATACTGCGAACTCAACAATGTTTAGTTTTTATCCCTGGATGGGTTTCTGATAGCTTTACGATAGACTTGGTCCTAACACAAGGGCTTGTAGTTTTTCACAGTATTCTTCCTCTGTGGGTCTGGAGACAGCCAGAAGCTTTGTTGTGCACCAAACTATTGATCAACACAGAACATGTAGCTAGTGTTTGTGTTCATATGAAGGGATCAGAAACAAGCTCACAGCTTGAGAACAGGTTGCTAGTTCAATACGAACGAACAGTACACGATCAGAGTACAACTCATTTCAGATGTTTGCGGAGCGTCAGTTGCATTTGACGAGTGTTGGTAGTAACATCGGACATTGCAGTAGCGATGACTATGAGGATGTACATTTCAAGTATGGTAGGGTTAACGGCAACGCACGGGAGGCTTCACGCTTGTACCAAGAAGCATATCCCGCCCAAAGTCATTCCGGGAGTCGAACACCTCCGAGACAAATGGTTCAAATGGCTCTAAGCACTATGGGACTTAACATCTGAGGTCATCAGTCCCCTAGACTTGGAACTACTTAAACCTAACCAACCTAAGGACAGGATTCGAACATGCGACCGCAGCAGAAGCGCGGTTCCGGACTGAAACGCCTAGAACCGCTCGGTCACAGCGGCCGGCACCTCCGAGACAGTGGGAGCTTTTCACACGCTGTGGGAGTTGGTAGGCCTGCACGAATTACACCTGTGCCGAACACTCTCCAGGAATCTCAACAAGGAGACTTGCCACACATATTCCTAGAAGGCGTGTTTGGAAAATAAAGCATCGTACCTGTACCAACGTTAAACTGTTCAATGTCTCGAAGCGGAGTATGGTCTTAGAGTATCGTTCTGTCAGTGGATACAACAAGACGCAGGCAACCCTACGTTTAGACCGATGACCTCGCTGTATGGTCTCCTCCTCCAAACAACCCAACCCTATTTTTGACAATAACATTTTATTTACACATGATGCCGGTCCATTCGTGATGACTTGTTTATTTATCGCAATTCTCGCGTGTAGAGTCATCTAGACTCCAACACACATGCTATGCATGAGTCTCCACATCAACAACGTTTCTCAATTAGTATTTAGTTAGGGGTACTACGCGACCGTCCTACTTGGTCGTAAATGTTACCAAACAAACTCAATCGACGGAATTCGGTTTCTGCAGCATCATCATCTTGTAAGAGTGCTCGCAGATTTTCCCTTACAACAACGCGAGAGTATTTCGCGCAGCGTGTTGGAGCATCGGCACATTTTGCTGCTATGGTAAACAACATCTAAAGCGTCGATGTGAATAAATACGGATTGGGAGGGGTGGACCTGTGACATCCAAGATCAGCTGATAAAACCCTTGGATTTCTGTTAGGGGCCACCTTAAAGGTATTGTTGGCGCCACTCTGGTTAACACGATTGTTGAAGAATTGCAGCAGAGACTTGTCAATGCTTGTCAAGAATTTCGAAATGATCCATTCTAGTGTGAAAGGATTTGAAACTCACTGCTGCGACGGGTACAGGTTTGCATCCGTGCACGAGGACGACACTCTGAACTCCTCCTTTAACTAAGATTACAGTCATGTAACTGTTGTCATGTTCATTCAGAACATTTGCACTTTTACCAAAGTATCTCTAATAAGATTTTTTAATGTTCTACAGTTTTTTACCTTCTCCTAACTCAGATGATCTTTACACAGAATGAAGTCAGTAGCGGCTGACAACCCAAAAGTCGCAATTATCTCGGGAACAGTTCATTTGCGGAGCTACGTTTCCTGAAATTTTTATGCCTCTAGTATCGTGTACTTTCAGGTATATATTTCACGGCATTACTTATGACACCCTGCCTCTCTCTCTCTCTCTCTCTCTCTCTCTCTCTCTCTCTCTGTGTGTGTGTGTGTGTGTGTGTGTGTGTGTGTGTGTGTGTGTGTGTGTGTGTGTGCGCGCGCGCGTATAGAGGGTCGTTTGGATAATGACTTATTTAATTAAGGTCTAAAATATTTCGTTTATTGCTCAATGTTCCTCTACAGTATTTCCTTCTTCCCGTCAATCCCGCCTCACACACATTAAAATACACAGACAGACACACACACACACACACACACACACACACACACAACGGCAAAGTCAATCTACGAAAGGAAAGCCAAAACAAAAAGAACATAAACAACGCAATATTCAGTGTACTCTAATAGTAACATGGGTAAGAAATGCCGCCGAGTCAATCATGGGAATGAGATTTGTACGTGAAAGCCGGTAAAAAATCCTAGGTGACTGACGGCAGACGTGAAAAACACATTATAAAAAAAAATAAAAAAAGATCTGTCTGTTTCGGTAGCGTAATGAACGAATCGGTTTTGAAATTACTGAGTACAGAATTACGAACAATGCTGTTGTTTCCAGATCAATGTTAACAGTTTGATTCAGTAAAACGAAACGTGCACCGTGTCGCAACGGAGAGTTTTAGTAATTGCAGTGACAGAACCTGAATTATTAAAGTGTTTATGCAGAAACAGCGGACAGCATAGCAGCACACACGAACAGTTACTCGCAAATACGCTGCTTATTGCGGGGGAGGCTTTCAACAAAATGCAGCACTAACGCACTGTCTGCCATTAAGCAATCGTATCGCGCAATAATAACTTTCTAAATAATGTAAAACGAGTGTTCATAAACGGTTACACGCTCATGAATGTTTGAACAACCAATTAGGTAGGCAGTGGCGCTCTGCCGTTGCCAACCGGCGTAATGCGCAACGCTTTTGTAAGCAGGCAGCGCGTAATTGTATGCTGGGGAACAGTGGCGACCAGGTAACGAGCCGAAGTTACACGCTGCCGAGGGCGCTTACGTAAAAATTCGTGCGTTAAATTAGGCAGACAAGTACGTAACTCGTCGAAAATATATTCGTAACGCACAAGAGTGAGCATGGGTCTTGTCGAAAAACGACATTTCACTAGTAATTCCTTAAACGAATGTTAACATTCGTCATTCGATTTGTTACATCACCTTCTCAACTCTATTTACTTGTGTTCTTCCGTTTAAGAAGATATCTCTGTACACTCTGAAAGCTCTGTTTTTCGACTCATACATACGGCAGTGTAATAATAATAATAATAATAATAATAATAATAGTGGATTTGATATTGCGCTTGCAACCCTTACAGCTTGGAAGCGCAGTAACAAATACATTAAAGCGCCAAAGAAACTGCAGAGACACGCGTATTCAAATACAGAGATATCGAAGCAACCAGAATACGGCGCTGCGATCGGCAACGCCTCTGAAATACAACTGTCTGGCCCAGTTGTTGGATCGGTTACTGCTGCTACAATGGGAAGTTATGAAGATTTAAATGAGTTTAAACGTGATGTCACAGTCAGCGCAGCCGGCCGTGGTGGCCAAGCGGTTAAAGGCGCTACAGTCTGGAACCGCGCGACCGCTACGGTCGCAGGTTTGAATCCTGCCTCGGGCATGGATGTGTGTGATGTTCTTACGTTAGTTAGGTTTAATTAGTTCTAAGTTCTAGGCGACTGATGACCTTAGAAGTTAAGTCGCATAGTGCTCAGAGCCATTTGAACAGTCAGCGCACGAGCGGTGGAACACAGCATCTCCGAGTTAATGATGAAGTGGGATTTTCTCGTACCATCAGTGTACGTGCGTATCAGGAAACCAGTAAAACATTATATCTCCGACATAGCAGCGGCCGGAAAAAGATTCTACAAGAACGGGACCAACGACGAGCGAAAAGACTCGTTCAACGTGACAGAAGTGCAACCCTTCGGTACTGCAGATTTCAATGCTGGGCCGTCAACAAGTGTCAGCGTGCGAAACATTCAACGGAACAACATCGATACGGGTTTTGGAGCCGAAGGCTGGCTCGTGTACCCTTGATGACTGCACGACATAAAGCTTTACGCCTCGCCTGGACCTATCGACACTGACATTGGAGTGTTGATGACTGGAAACATGTTGCCCGGTCGGACGAGTCTCGAGTCAAGTTGTATTTAGCGGATGGACGTGTACGGGTATGGAGACAACCTTATGAATCCATGGACAATGCATATCAGCAGGGGACTGTTCAAGCGGGTGGAGGCTCTATAATGGTGTCGGCCGTGTGCAGTTGGAATGTTATGGGACCTCTGATACGTCTAGATATGACTGACAAGTGATACGGATTTAAGCATTGTGTCTGATTACCTGCATCCATTCATGTCCATTGTACATTCTGACGGACTTGCACAATTCCAGCACGACAATGCGACACCCCATACGTCCAGAATTGCTACAGAGTGGCTCCAGGAACACTCACCTGAGTTGAAACACATCCCTTGGCCACCAAACTCCCCAGACATGAATATTATTGAGCAGATCTGGGATGCATTGCAACGTGCTGTTCAGGAGAGATCTCAATCCCTTCGTACTCTTACGGATTTATGGACAGCCCTGCAGGATTCATAGTGTCAGTTCTCTCCAGCACTACCTCAGACATTAGTCGAGTCCATGCCACGTCGTGCTGCGGCACTTCTGCGTACTCTAGGGGTACTATACGATATTAGGCAGGTTTACCAGTTTCTTTGGCTCCTCGGTTTATATCTGAAAAGGCCACGTGTGGAACCGTGGTTTTGGGGGATCTTGGTGCTCAGCTCGTATTTAAGTTATGAACATGGGGAAAAAAGCTTCGGTTTAGCCAAAACCAGTGGCCATCTGAGTAGCTATTCGAACATCTGTCTTACTGTAGGTACGTTACAGTATCCTATGTTCCCCAAGGTTTGGAGACGAACCGGAGCTGGCGTCCAGCAAAATTCCTTTTGCAAAACATTTTAACTGGACTTAAATTAATGTTCAGCTAATGGTGCCATTTGTATGTGCACTGTTCGGATTGTAAGTGTAAAAGGAGTAATCTTAAATATCTCCCCACTGGAGCGAGACTGGTGGTTCAAATTTGATCCACCGGTGTTTAGGACTCTGGTCTAAGATAAGTTTTAACCGTTTGAAAAAATCTCGATTCGTTTGGATTTTAAATTCAAAGAGCACCTTTTTCTGGAACGTTTTTGAAGCGCGCCAGTTCTTCAGTTTAAAGTTGTATGTATCTGTTCAAACTTTGCAGGAAAGTAGATAAATGGATAAAGTCAAAACGATTTTATCTATTCAGTAATCTTTAGAAGTTGTTGAGGTACGTTCGCGTAAAGTCAAGCTAAATGTAGCACATAAAATTCGTTCTTACGTGAAGGGAAGAGGAGAAACGGTTTAAAGTTAATCAAATAAATTAAAATGAATTCCTGGGATAAAAATGAAAATTTTCGTTCAAATATATCTAACTTTATTGAGATTTTATGTCCAAAAAGTACATTTCCTCTGAGTTTTTTACGCGCACCACTTCTACATTTTAGAGTTGTGTATATCGGTTCTAATTTTGTGAGAAGGTAGACAAATATATCAAAATTAAAGGTCGTCCTATCGTTTTGTGAAAGCTTTACCTGTTCCCACGATATAAGCTACATGAGCTACTTGGTACGAATGACAGTAAAAAAAAAAAAAAAAAAAAAAAAAAAAAAAAAAAAAAAAAAAAAAAAAAAAAAAAACTATAACAGAGCAGTCCTCATCCGAGTTAACAAGAATCTGAATCGAATGCGAAGCTATGTACAAAAACATCTGTGAAGTGTTTATAAACTTGTGTGTGCAAATATACATCTTGAATGAAGTGACATGTACTAAAACGACGGAGAAAGGAATGTTTGCCGGTAATAAAACGTTAAAAATGCTTTCCTTGGATGATGTGGTAAGTTTACACTGTTCATTTTCCACTATTTTGCACATATTTTCCGCCTTCGGCTTACGAAATTCATAACCTAACATTAAACCTTTTCGTGACAGGAATATGCATTTCACTTCATTCAGGAGAAGAAATAAAACATGTATTAAGACAAATTACACTTGACGATGGACCCACAGGGTCCGAAATGCATCGTGTAGTTAATAAAACACGAAAAAGTTGTGACAGAAGGCGTTGTTTAATTCATACATCCAATGTCATCTTGCTTCATCACCTGGAATAAGACAGTGCCATTGTAAGGCCAGTCATCGCGTACCACTGGCAGAGGAGTAATACATTAGGATAACATGAAGAGACGAAGTGAGAAACTGTGCAGGTATTGAATTATAGCGACCCAGTCAAGTCCCAGAAACGTAGCCGTAACTAAAACGAAGTTTCCCTCTATAGAAGCAGTCCTATGTTTAAGGCAGGGATAATAAGCGCTGCACCAAAGTATGATGAATTTCGGAAGTTCTACACTGAAATACGAAGTTTCTGCTGTTAATTCTCTACCTTGCAGTTCATGGAGTGGGCTGTTACGTGAAATGTGTCAGTCCAGCGGAGCATTGCAGTTACTAACTTTGATCGTCAGATAATATCACGATCGACCGTGAGAAGCACTTCAGGCAAAGTTCCGCAATTTGCACCACACAGAGTGTCGTTCCCGTATGCAAGTGTGGCCACCATAACAGCAGTCGGAATGTCTGAGCTATTGGTAAGGATCGGATATACATTAAGCACCGAGAAAGATTGTGCAATCGTTACGATATGTGACTCACATTCGGGAGCACATGGCTTCAAACCGCCATCTGGTCTCTCAGATGTAGTTTCCTCTCTGTGTACCACAAACCACGTCCACCGAGCGGCAGGATACGTTTCATTTGCGTAAGCCACGACCGACTGGCTTTCCACTTTTGTTTCACTGAGCGGGTAGGACTAAAACAATGCTCAGTAGAGCATGCACGGAATACGAGAGAAGTGCAAAATAAAAGAATAAGGAAGAAATAAGCAGAAAGAAAGTGACATGAACTCACTCCATTTCTGTCGACACAGACTGAACTACATGGAATATGATAGCTATAACTGTCGGGGGTTTTTTACACCAATTAATTATACACGTATCAGCCTACGCCGCGGAATGTTATTGAAATAAGGGGATCTGAGAGGACAAAAAAGAATCGGTCCATCTGTATCATGGGAAATGCTAAACGAGGAATTAAAATTTTACTACGAGCTCTCAGGGAAACCTCTGACTCTTACAACGTACAGCATTTTGATAAAGACTTTCCAAGTTCACTGAAACGTAGCAGAACAAAAGGAAATAAATAAAAAGTGCACTCTCGCAAACATCAAGTTGCTGCGATTATTATACGTAACTTGTATGGAGTGAAAAGGAACAAACAGGAAGTCACGATACACAAATAAAGGAAAACTACCTTCTCCCACGATAAACTGAATGACAAAGACCACCGTTTCTCACAGAAAGAGTAAATACAGCAACCACATGTTCATAATTGTGTGCAATATATCACAGCAGTATCCTGTAAGATTTCATATGACTGCTATTTGTCATTTATGGATACTTCGACAAAGAAAGCTTCAGACGAGAAGAACTGAGAGGTGTGTACCTAACATAGCAAGGAGCTCTAAGAAAAAAGCAAGGGGGAAGATTTGAAATCATGCACTGCTAGGAATGCATCTGTTTGGAAGTACATCATGCCAGTTGCTGAGAAGAAACAATGGATTATAACTTGCAACCCTGAGAAAGGCAGTCTAGTGTACGAAGTAAATTGTTCCAGCGAGGAGCTGCTCAAAACAGGTGTTTAAATCCGCGAAATTCGATTATGTAAGCCGGAAATGGCTACAGCGTAAGTTAACCACTTATACAACTCGACATTTCCTTTTTTTTTCTAAAAAAAAAAGAAAAAAAAGGGAGTGGTAATACCGCTCTCTGAAAAATTAGAGACGGAGAAAATTAAACCGGAAGAAAAGAGCGACCCAGATGTCGCCGAAAAGTCCTCGCATGCATATTAAGAGAAAAAATTAAATTTTAATGGAACTCATTAAGTTAGAAATTACGAATGTACAAAGTCATTCAGAAAGTTAATTAAAGGTTCTTAAGCTGGAGAAATACGTTGAAGTGGAAACAAAAAAAAAAGTCCCGGCTACGACTAAAATAAAAATATCGGGCAAGCTGTTTCAGGAAGCGGCTACTGGAAACCGGAGGGACGCCGAAGACAGACGCGAGTGCGAGTGACGTCGCCCAGTTCGCACATGCGGTACACAATACACACCACTAATGGTGTGCCGATGATTCCCAGAATAATAGTATCTGGCCATACGAGTGTGATAATAAGTCACATCAACATCAGACTTTCACCCAGCAGCAAGTCATCACGATGTAGTTGCATACACCGTGTCTCCCCTCCCTCCCTCCCTCTCTCTCTCTCTCTCTCTCTCTCTCTCTCTCTCTCTCTCTCTGTGTGTGTGTGTGTGTGTGTGTGTGTGTGTGTGTGTTTGTTTCCCTTCCCAATGATGGTGGACCACACGACTCACCATTTTTTAATCCAATCTAGTATTAGACAGACCGAGAGAGGTAAAGGCAGCAGGGTCCAGTCTGCATCTAGGTTCTAAGAGAATGCCTAAATGGTTCCACTGAGGAGGACTAAGCCAATTTCCTTCCACCTACTTGCCCTATCGGAGTTTGTGCTTCGTGTCAACGGAACACCATAACCGGATTTCCTTTCTTTACGTTTTCAGTGTGGGAACAGAATCCTAATTGACTTCTTTCAATGCACTTTGCAGAACGCGTACATAAAAGCATACAATGGATTTGATCTAATAAGGGCAGCTTGTCTTTGCTTCGCGGTGAATGACGAAATATATTTAAAATTTCTGGGTCCACTCGCCACTAGGCAGTATCCATTACATGTTCTGGCATTCATCAAACCGAAATTAAATCGGTAAGTCTGCCTGTTTGGCGGTAAAAGGTCGCAAGTCTTTTTTTTTTTCTAGGATTAGGAGAGGGGGATAGCTTCTTTCCCCTGCCCCTCACCGAATACACCCATGTGTACACACAATTATTTTTTAATGTTTTATCGCTGCACGCTACCCGGATCTCAAATCGCCCAACCGGATCAGACGATCAAACAAGAAAAACAAATTAAAAAAGAAATGATGGTACAGGCACAGTCACTTCAGCATGTTGTAAGCAATCCAGTAGTGATTTATACCGGCTTATAATTGTACTCACACACTGTAATTAATGCTATTGATCAGTGCCAGTAATGTCCACGTACCTTTCCTGCTAAGACAAGGTCGACCATGTCTTTCTGTCGAGACAAGAGGAGGCAAAAATGGACTGCACTGTTATCAGTAAGTTATCTGAAACTGCTCATGTATTCTAAGAACAATTGAAATCTATTAATCGTCTGATAAATAACTTTTTCAATGTATAAGGGGCGTTCAAAAAGAAACTAGCCGAAGGCATAATTACAGAAACCAGTACCTGTATTTTACAAGTATTCACCCTGGCTGTTGAGACACTTGTCCCACTGTGACACAAGGCGGTGAATGGCTGTCTCATAAAATTCCCGGCGCTGAGATGTTAACCAGTTCCGTACGCACAGCCGGACGTCATAGTCCCGGCACTCCTGCAGAAATTCAAATGAGAGGTTCTCGGCCACCCTCCATACAGTCCGGTCCTCTGTCCCTGTGATTACGCCATTTTTGGTCCCCTTAAAAAAGCTCTGAGGGGAAAACGATTCACCTCGGACGACGACGTCCAGCTATACGTGCGGAACTGGTTAACATCGCAGCCCCGGGAATTTTACGAGACAGCCATTCACTGCCTTGTGTCACAGTGGGACAAGTGTCTCAACAGTCAGAGTCAATACTTCTAACATACAGGTGCTGGCTTCTGTAATTATGCCTCCGGATCGTTTCTTTTTGACCGCGCCTTACACAGGGTGAATGAAAATTCGCGCACTCGGGCTTCGTAGCGTGACACCTCACATGCCAGCGATAAAAAAATGTCTTTCACAAAATTTCGTCCGGCTAGTTCGTCCGGCAGAAAAAGGACGTTAAAGAGTGGCGATCTGGCAATATTGCAACCACATGTATGGTAACTACCTCTGACAGCACAAATTAGCAGTGCTGTACAGTTGGTGCGGTGGGTAGAGTTTTGGATTAGCATGCAGGAGGTCGAGGGTTCGATCCTGGTTTGGGTCGCATTTTTTATTTATTTATTTATTGCTAATTTCATTCTGACATTTCATCATTTCATACTGCAGTATTCACTGTTTCTTAGGTTACATGTATCCTCAGCATTTTGTAACGCCGAAAATAACAAATACGTGGTTAGACAAATAAATAAACAGTTGAAACAAATGACCTGTGATAGGACAGAATTACTACAAAAACAATATCAATCTCGAGATGCTAAAGAAGATAGCCCAATACAATGACACAACGTCTACTTGTCATTTAGACTACATGTAACATGAGCGCTCAGATTCACACATTAGCAACCAGTGACAATAATTATTTCCATATTAATGACTGCATGACCTACACAGCAGAATATGTTGTCCTCAGAACAGCAGATGCTCAAAGCGACCTTCCTGCATGTCCAAACATTGCGCAACCCGCTCTGTACCCTTTGTAGCAAAGCTGCGTCCACAGTACAAGAGCAGCATGAACACGCGCTACAAATTCTTCCACATTCGTCGGCGGAGTAGAATACACGTACTCCCTCGGGTGTCCCCACAGAGAGAAATCCGGGGATTTACGTCAGTTGAACGCTGTGGCCGTACAACTGGACCTCCGCTTCCGAGCCATTTCCCTGGAAATGTTCTGTCCAAATACTGTTGCACATTAATTCCAGAGTGTGGAGGTGCACCATCATGTTGAAACCATATCCTCTTCCGAATACGTATTGGTACATCGCCAGCGCATCAGGCAGATAGTTAAAGAGGAATGCATGATATATTCGTGCAGCCAACCGGTCAGGCAACATGTAGGGGCCCAAACACCTGTCGCCCAATATTTCGGCCCAGACGTTGATACCAAAACGAACTTGATATCCACGGTTGCGGGTGACGTGCGGGTTAACTCTCACCAATGTTGGGCATTGTGAATATTGAAGAGACCCTCACGAGGGAATGCTGCTTCATCCGACCATGTTATGATGATCATAGTTGGCTTCCCGTTGTTGTTGGAACCATTCACGGAATTGCATCTACTGGTGGCGATCTGCGGGATGCAGGTGTTGCGTGAAAGCATAATGATAGGGGTGCAGACCATGCTCGCGAAGCACGTTAACGACCGTACGCCGCGAGAAACGCAGCTGCCTTGCTATGCTACGTGTACTTGGCTGAGGTTCTTGGTGTATGACCTCCAGAATAGCTTCCTCAGTAGCTGGAGTACGGCCAGTCCGTGGAGACCACTGTCATGCGGTGGTAGAAGGGGAGAACCTGCATCCCGAAGGCGCAGCTCCAGACGACGAGACACATTTTGATCCGGATGGCGTCGACGAGGATATGTAGCAGCATATTCACGAGCGGCAACACCAGCCCGGTTGTCAGATGCACCAAGACCAGAAGTATATCCACATATTCTTCGTTTGTGTATGCCATACGTCTGCCACACTGGTTCAGAGGTTTACAATGAGAAAATTCGACACGTGTGCGCATGTACACTACACTGTGTCACAGGCTAGTTACTCCGCTCGCAATTAGTCCCTGTCTGGTGGACAGCGCATACAGTATAAACACGCCGTCAGGCCTGTGCGCTGTTCCACCTAACGCGCTTCACCCCTCTGACAGGTATTGTTCTGCGTGATTCATCCCAATACCGCTAACTGTGAAATGTTCGGTTTAGAATTACACTGTTTCCCTAACGGTAGTAGATATGATGTTTCTACAATTCCATCGATAGAATAATAACAATATTAATGCATTGAGATACATACTAAACAGAATGCGGTTACCAGACTCAATGTTGAAAGGCATCAGAAACTTCCTGGCAGATTAAAACTGTGTGCCCCACCAAGACTCGAACTCGGGACCTTTGCCTTTCGCGGGCAAGTGCTCTATCATCTGAGCTACTACCGAAGCATGACTCTCGCCCGGTCCTCACAGCTTTACTTCGGCCAGTATCTCGTCTCCTACCTCCCAAACTTTACAGAACCTCTCCTGCGAACCTTGCAGAACTAGCTCTGCAAGGTTCGCAGGAGACCCTAACTAACCTAAGGACATCACACACATCCACGCCCGAGGCTGGATTCGAACCTGCGACCGTAACGGTCGCACGTTCAAAAATGGCTCTGAGCACTATGGGACTCAACTGCTGAGGCCATTAGTCCCCTAGAACTTAGAACTAGTTAAACCTAACTAACCTGAGGACATCACACACATCCACGCCCGAGGCAGGATTCGAACCTGCGACCGTACCGGTCGCACGGTTCCAGACTGAAGCGCCTAGAGCCGCTCGGCCACAACGGGCGGCGACTGTATTCTTGGTTTTTAATTTCGACCCATGTTTCGGCCTTTTAAGCCATTTTCAAGTGATTGAGTTTATGTCATTAAGATATATTGCAGGACATCAAGCTCAAAATTGACCATAAAATAAAAAACATATTCGCTCCGCACGAAATGACAGATGTAAAGTATTCCTCTTGTAAAAAGGCCAGTAATAACGGTGGGAGCAAGTCCCACTATTTTGCTCTTGGGCAGCCAAAATTTTTCTTAATTTATGGCCAATTTTTCGCTTGATAACCTGCTATGATACACTACTGGCCATTAAAATTGCTACACCACGAAGTGGACGTGCTACAGACGCGAAATTTAACCAACAGGAAGGAGATGCTGTGGTATGCTACAACGTGCTGACATGAGGAAAGTTTACAACCGATTTCTCATACACAAACAGCAGTTGACCGGCGTTGCCTGGTAAAACGTTGTTGTGATGCCTCGTGTAAGGAGGAGAAATGCGTACCATCACGTTTCCGACTTTGATAAACGTCGGATTGTAGCCTATCGCGATTGCGGTTTATCTTATCGCGACATTGCTGCTCGCGTTGGTCGAGATCAAATGACTGTTAGCAGAATATGGAATCGGTGGGTTCAGGAGGGTAATACGGAACGCCGTACTGGATCCCAACGGCTTTGTATCACTAGCAGTCGAGATGACAAGCATCTTATCCGCATGGCTGTAACGGATCGTGCAGCCACGTCTCGATCCCTGAGTCAACAGATGGGGACGTCTGCAAGACAAAAACCATCTGCACGAACAGTTCGACGACGTTTGCAGCAGCATGGACTATCACCTCGGGAACCATGGCTGCGGTTACCCTCGACGCTGCATCACAGACAGGAGCGCCCGCGATGGTGTACTCAACGACGAACCTGGGTGCACGAATTTCAAAACGTCATTTTTTCGGATGTATCCAGGTTCCGTTTACAGCATCATGATGGTCGCATCCGTGTTTGGCGACACCGCGGTGAACGCACATTGGAAGCGTGTATTCGGCATCGCCAGACTGGCGTATCACCTGGCGTGATGGTATGGAATGCCATTGGTTACACGTCTCGGTCACCTTTTGTTCGCATTGACGGCACTTTGAACAGTGGACGTTACCTTTCAGATGTGTTACGACCCGTGGCTACACCCTTCATTCTAACCCTGTGAAACCCTACATTTCAGCAGCATAATGCACGACCGCATGTTGCATGTCCTGTACGGGCCTTTCTGGATACAGAAAATGTTCGACTGCTGCGCTGGCCAACACATTCTCCAGATCTCTCACCAATTGACAACGTCTGGTCAATGGTGGCGAAGCAACTGGCTCGTCACAATACGCCAGTCACTACTCTTGATGAACTGTGGTATCGTGTTGAAGCTGCATGGGCAGCTGTACCTGTACACGCCATCCAAGCTCTGTTTGACTCAATGTCCAGGCGTATCTAGGCCGTTATTACGGCTAGAGGTGATTGTTCCGGGAACTGAGTTCTCAGGATCTATGCACACAAATTGCGCGAAAATGTAATCACATGTTAGTTCTAGTATTATATATTTTTCCAATGAATACTTGTTTATCATCTGCGTTTCTTCTTGGTGTAACAATTTTAATGGCCAGTTGTGTATAAACTCAGTCACTTAATTACCTGGCTCGTAATTAAATAAACAACAATACGGTCAAATGGCGTGTCTTCACTTAAGTTGTTTTAGGAGTTCCAAAACGTGCTTTTTCCGGTTTAAATTCTCATCAATATCAACACTTATGAATTTTTAAGTTTCCATACTATTTATTATATCCTCTATACGTGCTAAACTTCTCATTGGTGTAGTACCACCTAGATGTGGAAAATCGAATATATTGTGTCTGAAACTTCCTGGCAGATTATAACTGTGTGCCGGACCGAGACTTGAACTCGGGACCTTTGCGTTTCGCGGGCAAGTGCTCTACCATCATAGCTAGGCAAGCACGACTCACGCACCGTCCTCACAGCTTTACTTCTGCCAGTACCTCGTCTCCTACCTTCCAAACTTTACAGAAGCTCTCCTGCGAACCTTGCGGAAGTAGCACTCATGAAAGAAATGATATTGCGAAGACACGGCTTAGCCCCAGCCTGGGGGATGTTTCCAGAATGAGAGTTTCACTCTGCAGCGGAGTGTGCGCTGATATGAAACTTTCTGGCAGATTAAAACTGTGTGCCGGACCGAGACTCGAACTCACGACCTTTGCTTTTCGCGGGCAAGTGTGTCTTTTTAAAATTGAGAAGAAAATAAGTCAATGATACACTTCTGCAAAATATTCGCAGCGAAATAAGTATATAAATTAATAAACAGTATGATGTTTTTGCCTCTGCATAAAACCTTCCGGCAGGCCCTCTAAGTCTTCTGTCAATGAAATTTATTGTGACGTAGGAGAGTAACAAATTGCCTTACGCATCACTGTTAGAGGAGAGGTGGCTTGTCCTACCAGAACCGGCCACAAGCGAATCCTGATTTTTTTTGATTTTTTTAAAGATAAAAATATGTGCCAACCACGGCGTGTAACAAGCTGCGAGGCAGGCGGCGCAGCTGCGCGGGCCGAAGTGCGTGTGTGAGTGCGTGGGTGGGTGTTACCGCAGCGCAGAGTGCTGCGGTGGTGCGTTCCGCTGGTCGAGCACACGCGTAACAAGTGGCGTTAAATATTATATACGCGCACCCCGCACGTCCGGAAGTCCGCGGCCGGCCGCTTTTGTTTCGACACACCTTACTGCAGCAATAATTCAGTCGCGCTATTTCCGACTTCCACAAGAAATTCAGCCGCGCTGCCGTTCCTGGTGCTGCTTTTCTTTTTATTTTCGCTAGGTACACGTAAAAGGGGGGGGGGGGGGGGGGGGAACAAACGGCAAGCTTAAAAATAACGCACCGCTAGCGGCGGCTAAGCAAACCGGGGGGAAACGAGGACAGGTACACAAATCATTCTGTGTACATATCACGCTGAAACATTCCTCTCGCTCGTGCCTCGGAGCTACCGCGGCGTTGCTCGAAAACACGGGCGCGGCAGCTACCAGAATCCAGACACTCTTCGCGATGCGAGGTGCGAGACCTATTGTCACGCGGATTTAGTCGGAAACATTTAATAGCGGACGCCGATTAATTTTCTGCTCTTCTACACTACCCAGTAGTCCTAAATCAGGCTGTCCAGCCTCACTTTGACACTCGAGATAGGGTTAAACTTCTCATAACTCGAAAATGAGTAGTTAGAAGCTCTGTGGCTATGTAACTACCTTCAGGTAACATTCCGAGATCCGACCACTGGACTAGTATACGTTTACTGTTAAAATTTCGGTGTGATACCATAAAAGTGTCATAAACACGAACATCTTGATTGGGGTGGAAGGGGGAGGGAGCAGGGGTGAGCGCGATTACGCTTCCCAGCACAATCTGAGGGTATTAGCAGCAGTCTAGGCAGGTTACCACTCCAAAGGAACCGTGCATGAACCGGGTGAATTTACAGCCCAGAGCGTATCCTCCTACCGGCCGCTGTGACCGAGCGGTTCTAGGCGTTTTAGTCCGGAACCGTGCTGCTGCTACAGTCGCAGTTTAGAATGCAGCCCCGGGCACGGATGTCTGTGATGTCCTTAGGTTAGTGAGGTTTAAGTAGTTCTAAGTCTAGGGCACTGATGACCTCAGATGTTAAGACTCATAGTGCTTAGAGCCATTTGAACCATTTTGAGCGTAGCCTCCCTCCTGACCAGAACTATCGTACATTGATACTCAGGCGTTGTCCTGCGCGGCATCCAAAGTGCTGGAGCCTACTGGAGGCAGAAACCTGAGGTCTTCCTCTTACACCCACGCAGGATGTATTTGGCCTCCAGCGGCCCCAGGCAATCAGGAAGGATCAGACAATCCCAACCCGAGTGCAGTCATAGTTACCAACTTCACTTGGGGAGGAAGGAAGGCTGGGGTTGGTCTAGCGGTTCTAGGCGCGCAGTCCGGAACTGTGCGACTGCTACGGTCGCAGGTTAGAATCCTGCCTCTGGCAAGGGTGTGTGTGACGTCCTTAGGTAGGTTAGGTTTAAGTAGATCTAAGTTCTAGGGGGCTGATGACCACAGATGTTAAGTCCCATAGTGCTCAGAGCCATTTGAATTTGAAGGCTGGGGTGAGGTAGGCAGGTCACCTTATCCTGGGAGCTGTGCTTGAACTGGATAAACTTACGTTCTAGAGCAGATCCTCCCATCAGACTGGAACCATCATATATGAATAACCACATGAAGTAGGAACTGGAGATATTCCTCTTACAACCATGCGTGGTGCATTTCGTCTCAGGCGACTCCAGGCAATCAGGGACCAGACAATCCCGCCCCGAACGCCGACCTAACTGCACCCGAACTATGATTCCCACACCTATTCAGATATCCCTGTAGAACTGGACGTTCCACACGCGCCGGATAGGCATTAAAAAATCCTGCTGCGGCACCCCTCGTTGACAGTTTCGGGACGACAGCCTCACAGACCAGACCAATTGCCGCCCCCCCCCCCCCCTCTCTCCAGATATAATGTCGCGTGTGTTACACTCACGCAAACCCAATTCTAGCGGTATTTCGTAATTCGGCTGGCGAACTTTCCTTACATGCAACCCTTTTTTCGGCAATCCCTAGCCGGCCGCGGTGGTCTAGCGGTTCTAGGCGCGCAGTCCGGAACCGCGCGACTGCTACGGTCGCAGGTTCGAATCCTGCCTCGGGCGTGGATGTGTGTGATGTCCTTAGGTTAGTTAGGTTTAAATAGTTCTAAGTTCTAGGGGACTGATGACCACAGATGTTAAGTCCCATAGTGCTCACAGCCATTTGAACCATTCGGCAATCCCTAAGCTTCAAATGAGCGTTCGAGGTAGGTTGAGAGACTCAGCAGTGTATCCAAGAGACACTGTAACGTCCACGATGCCACGCGTGGTAGCCGCTTGGTCAAAGGCGCCTTGCCACGGTTCGCGCGGTCCCCCCCCGTAGAAAGTTCGAGCTCTCGGGCATGGGTGTATGTTTTATCCTTAGCGCAAGTTATAGATTAAGTAGCGTGTAAACCTAGGGACCGATGACCTCAGCAGTTTGGCCCATAGGAACGTACCACCACCACCAGTCCACGATTAGACACACTACGCAGTCTATTGGATTGCACTGGGAATTAAACTCTGCTATTATATAAATTACACAGGTCGGCGACGTTGCGATTTAGTACAGTCAGTAGCGCAGTGAGAAATATCTCAAGTATCAAGACAGAACACAACCTATACAAATATTATTTAAGCTGTTAATTTGCATGAAGCAAAATGCTTGGGAAGTGGGGAGATGGTGCAGTGCTAAGACAATGAATCTTCTTTCTGGACAAAGGCGGGGGGAGGGGAGCGGGGCTAGATGTCCAAATCCCTGTCGGGCTATACCGATTTAGATTTTCTTAGATTTGTTTAAACTGCTTACGGAGGATCCCGCGGCAGTTCCTTGAAATGGGAGATGGTCGCTTTCCTGGTTTGTCCTTGTCCAGTGCGAGCTTATGCATTAAACCATTCTCTCCTTTCCTTCGCTTCTGTTTTCTGGAGGAACAAGGATTTGAATTGAACTTTCCGTCGTCAATGAAGTCATTAAAAATGGAGTAGCACCTCATGCTGGAGAAGGGGACATGCTGTGCCCTTTCAAAGAAGACATACCAGCATTTACCTTAAGTGGTAGCCTGCTTTGTGGTCTAGTGGTAAAGCGCGTGCTTGAAAACCGAAAGGTTGCGAGATCCAAAAACGAAAGATTGCGGGATCGGACGCCGGTCGGGCTACAGAATTTTCAGTCCATCATTAACCTAGCCTTCAACTTTCAGTAATGTGAAGATTCGCCAGATACGATGTGTAGTTCGGATTCCACTTTGAGCTGTCGGTGCCCTTTCTCCGAAATAATTATTGGGGGCTGGCACTGACAAGCAAGTCGCCGAAGACGCGACTTGCACCAGACCGTTACGGCGCATGGGTATTGTAATTGTTACTATACTTCAATTGATTTGCATGGACAGACAAGAATTTGAACTCCAGCATCCCAAATACAAGACCAATTCCTCGCCAATGTCACTCCATTTTCGTTTTTGTGGTTCCATGCCTCAAACTGTTCAAATGGCTCTGAGCACTATGGGACTTAACATCTGAGGTCATCAGTCTCCTAGAACTTAGAACTACTTAAATCTAACCAACCTAAGGACATCACACACATCCACGCCCGGGACAGGATTCGAACCTGCGACCGCAGCGGTGCGCGGTTCCAGACTGAAGCGCCTAGAACCGCTCGGTCACAAAGGCCGGCGCCTCAATCTGTAAAGACGGAACCATCATAGGAAGGCTTTGTTGTCCGTCTGTCTGTCTATCTGTCTGACTGTCTGTCCGACTGCTAAGAAGCCATTTTCTCTGGAACACTTTGGGTTTCAAGTTCAAATTTACGCCACATACTACGGCTATGGTCCCTTGAGGGAGCAAATTTTTAAGCTTCTAATTCAGTGCAGTCAAAAGATACAGTCAGCTATGTCATATATTTTGATACTCGAATCCTTACTCATAAAAACCTGAAGGGTGCTTCCCATTGCCTTAGAATCATGAAATTTGCCAAGGAGCAAGGTCTCACAGTACAAATAAATGAAAAACTCCGAAAATTGTTTATTTGTAACTATAACATACGAAAAAATATTTTACCCCCCCACCCCAAATGAACCGTCGACCTTGCCGTTGATGGGGAGATTGCGTATCTCAGTGATACAGATAGCCGTACCGTAGGTGCAACCACAACGGAGGGGTATCTGTTGAGAGGGGCAGCAGCCTTTTCAGTAGTTGAAAGGACAACAGTCTGGATGATTGACTGATCTGGCTTTGTAACACTAACCAAAACGGCCTTGCTGTGCTGGTACTGCAAACGGTTGAAAGCAAGGGGAAACTAAAGCCGTAATTTTTCCAGAGGGCATGCAGTTTTACTGTATAGTTAAATGATGATGACGTCCTCTTGGGTAAAACATTCCGGAGCTGAAATAGTCCCCCATTCGGATCTCCGGACGGGGACTACTCAGGAGGACGTCGTTATCAGGAGAAAGAAAACTGGCGTTCTACGGATCGGAGCGTGGAATGTCTGATCCCTTAATCGGGCAGGTAGGTTAGAAAATTTAAAAAGGAAAATGGATAGGTTAAAGTTAGATATAGTGGGAATTAGCGAAGTTCGGTGGCAGGAGGAACAAGACTTTTTGTCAGGCGAATACAGGGTTATAAATACAAGTTGACTAGAAAAAGGGATCGGTTGGTAGGACATGTTCTGAGGCATCAAGGGATCACCAGTTTAGTATTGGAGGGCAGCGTGGAGGCTAAGATCGTAGAGGGAGACCAAGAGATTAATACACTAAGCAGATTCAGAAGGATGCAGGTTGCAGTAGGTACTGGGAGATGAAGAAGCTTGCACAGGATAGAGTAGCACGGAGAGCTGCATCAAACCAGTCTCAGGACTGAAGACCACAATAACAACATCTGTTTTTCTGTCTGTGTATCCTTTAAAACCCCTTTTCCTCAGAAACAGTTAGGCGCAGAAAGTTTAAACTTATGTCACATGTTTAAGTCCGTGATCCCTTGGCAATGTAATTACTTTGAGCTTCTAAGTCAGTGGAATCAAAGGATTCAGTAATTTATGTCCCATATTTTGATACTCGCAAACTCACTCACCAAATCTTAGAGGTTATTTCCCGTTGATCTAAAATCATGAAATTTGGCAAGCAGAAAAAGTTTACAGTACAAGTAAAAATAAATCTGAAACTTGTTAAATTGCAATTATATCACACAAAAAGTATGTTTTGCCATTTGAACACACATTGTAGACAACATCCGTCAAAAGCGTTACAGACGAACATTACTGCATGCAAGCATAAAACAGCCATGTTTTAGTAAGTAAATAAAATATGTTTTACTGTCTTCTCTCTTTACACATATACAGCCTGAAGTCCCTTGCTAGCTTATTTTTTGTATGTCTGAGACAGTCTGAGGAACTGCAGTACAGTTTTTGAAACGGTCTTGCATTTTCCGGGCCGGCCGCTGTGGCCGAGCGGTTGTAGGCGCTTCTGTCCGAAACCGCGCTGCTGCTACGGTCGCAGGTTCGAATGCTGCCTCGGGCATGGATGTGTGATGTCCTTGGGTTAGTTAGGTTTAAGTAGTTCTAAGTCTTGGGACTCATGACGTCAGATGTTAAGTCCCATAGTGCTTAGATCCATTTGGTTTTTTTTTCGCATTTTCCAGGACTCATATCTTGTCAGTATCGATATAGGTAACAGGCAAAAATCGTTGAGATTCTCTGTTCACAGGATAGATGAACTATATACATACATACATATTACGTTTGTACGTAACTTTCCGACAGCGAGTCCCACTCCCACTTGGCCAATATTTTTCGCTTCAGTGCTGCTACAGATTCCGTACGTTTCCACAACCCATCTTGAACGTTTCGTCGAAGTACGATGCTCGTCTTCATAAGAGGGGTGACACGTATAGTTACCAACAAACAACAGCGGTATGCTTTCTGTTTGAAAACTTCAGTCTAAATCCTTATAGGAATATCCGCTTTGTAAAATAGCCCGCCATTACGCAGAAATTTCCTCTACTGATTAATCAGTCCTCGCAAACTTACAAGTCTAAGCTGTATTATCGGCAAGAAATACGATCAAAGCTGTAACAGATTTTCTACGATCTCAGATTACGAAGCGCTATATATGCATGCAGATGAAAGGAAGGAAGCAATAAGAAACGAGCGCATTGAAATGAGGAAACTTGGAAAGCAGCACTCCCGGTATTGTTTTCTCAGCAGCCGAGTTTTAATTACCCCTGCTGTCGAGTCCCACCTGGCGCCTCGTCCCTTCAACATGGCCGCCGCTCCTTGCCTTCTGTTTCTCTTGTCCGCTCCCAGTCTCCCTCCGTCTCTCTCTCTCTCTCTCTCTCTCTCTCTCTCTCTCTCTCTCTCTCTCTCTCACACACACACACACACACACACACACACAGAGAGAGAGAGAGAGAGAGAGAGAGAGAGAAACTGGGGGAGGGTGAGCGGATTACAAAGGTTTTGTCTATCCCAATGTTATCACTGTACAGAAAACGACTAACAGCTTCATGGCACTATTGTAAACAGGCAACCTACCTGTACTTCCACACAAACTGAGTAGAAACTGCAAATTACATTTATGTTCGACAACTGTTTGTTCGCATTGTTATTTGGTTCAAAATGGTTCAAATGGCTCTGAGCACTATGCGACTTAACTTCTGAGGTCATCAGTCGCCTAGAACTTAGAACTAACAGCGCACACTCCGCTGCAGAGTGAAAATCTCATTCTGGAAACATCCCCCAGGCTGTGGCTAAGCCATGTCTCCGCAATATCCTTTCTTTCAGGAGTGCTAGTTCTGCAGGTTCGCAGGAGAGCTTCTGTAAAGTTTGGAAGGTAGGAGACGAGGTACTGGCTGAAGTAAAGCTGTGAGTACCGGGCGTGAGTCGTGCTTCGGTAGCTCAGATGGTAGAGCACTTGCCCGTGAAAGGCAAAGGTCCCGAGTTCGAGTCTCGGTCGGGCACACAGTTTTAATCTGCCAGGAAGTTTCATATCAGCGCACACTCCGCTGCAGAGTGAAAATCTCATTCTGGAACTTAGAACTAATTAAACCTAACTAACCTAAGGACATCACACACATCCATGCCCGAGGCAGGATTCGAACCTGCGATCGTAGCGGTCGCGCGGTTCCAGACTGTAGCGCCTAGAACCGCTCGGCCACTCCGGCCGGCCTTTTATGGATGTATTAGTACAATGTGGTACTACACACTTTTCCTAACTCATTTTCCGAAACGTAAAATCCAAAACACGATGTCAGTGTGAATGAGAATAAGCTGACATAATGCGGCATTTACGACAATCTGCAGAATACAGTCAAATACGTTATCGTTATTATGCATGCATGGAAACATGGGGTCAGAGAAACAGCAAAAATTTCCATGCATTTCAGCTGAGAGTCATGGAAATGGATATACTGCGCCTGATACCGTTAAGGAGGAGGCAAGAGTGATGAAGGTGGGCATGTCAGCTGGATGGAATGCGGCGTCATGCATTATGGCAACGCAAACGCAATTTTCGGTACTTGGAAGAATAGCGCGCCTGTGTCGTCTGCAATGCCGCTTTGTGTTCGTGGCGCTGTGTGCGTTGCAGTGCACATGCGCAGATGTGCGGCCGCTTGCTTTTGACTGGCTTGCTTGCGCGACGCGAACCGACAACAGCGCTCGGTTCTCTAGAGCACCCTGGTTAGCTTCATGCATTCTGTTGTTGATAGACTCGGGATCAACTTAGCAGATGACAGTTCCAGAAATGAAATGTATTTCTAGGTTTTGGATAGGGACGGAACTTGAGTATTCAACTACACCGTGGATTGCTTCAGTATGTTTTAGCATCACACATAGCTCGCTCAGAAAAATTACCCCGTGTTTAAGTCAGGAATTTTCATCTCTCTTGTTTGTAATTAGAATACTATGTTATGTGGGAACGAGAGCATTTTATACTTTCCGTCTGGTCACCTAAGAAGCATGCGGTAGTGCTTGAGTTTTTCCGAATATTATTTCAACTCTATTTAAATATTAAATGACATTCGAAGCTATATTGTTTCTCTCCGTAGCGGTCGCTCGGTTCCAGACTGCAGCGCCCAGAACCGCACGGCCACTCCGGCCGGCTTGTTTTTTGGAGGAGGCAGCAAGGATACAAGGTGAACATTAATAAAACCGACAAACTGCAAGGACGGATTCCTGACTGCAAATAGAGGAAATGCATAGTTGCGACGATAGATGGCGCTGACGAATGAAAGTTCCTCTGACCACGTGCCGTGGGTCCCTTGTGTGTTGCGCGCTGTGAGATAGACGCAGCGTACTGCAAGTAGCAGAATAGTCCTGTTTTCATGTCGGGAACAAGCAGAGATAGGGTTTGTATACGTCCAATGAGATTCGAACGGTCTAGAGGCCGTCTGTACCAAAACAAGTACCCTCACACACATCAGCCACACCACACAACATTTCAAGCCCTTTTTGAGCCGCTACCCGCATTCGGGAGGACGACGGTTCAATCCCGCGTCGGGCCATCCTGATTTAGGTTTTCCGTGATTTCCCTAAATCGCTCCAGGCAAATGCCGGGATGGTTCCTCTGAAAGGGCACGGCCAACTTCCTTCCCCGTTCTTCCCTAATCCGATGAGACCGATGACCTCGCTGTCTGGTCTCCTCCACCAAACAACCCAACCCTTTTTGGGCGTTTGAGTGATCATGTGTCCTTTCGGACAGACGAATATGCAGGAAGGCAGCCGACGGTGCTTACACCAGAACGGGGTTCTGTCTATCGACCATTTCCATCTGCTTGGCCATACACAAACACCATCTCGGCTTGTTTCCGACGTGAATGCCGGACCATTCTTGCTGCTTACAGTATGCTGCGTGAATCACACAGCCTTGAAACATCCGAGGAACACACGGCACCTGGTCAGAGTTACTTCCATTCGTCAGCGCAATCTTCCGTTGCAATGATGCGTTTCCGAACACATGTTCATAGGACTTTTTTCCTCAGTGTATAGTCAGGAATCAGTCCTGCAGTTTGTCTGTTTTATTAACGTTCGCCCTGCATTCGTTGGGTGCTTTATCACGCGCTTGGCGTATATGTTTTCCTGGACACGAGAGCAATAGCATATTTGCATTTTGTGTTTATTGATTTGCAGAGACCAATCCGTTTCAAATCTTGAACAATGCAGACATCCCATTGTAGCAATTCTTGCAGCTCACACTCTCATTACGAAAACTTACTTTTTATTATTTTTGCTAAAGCAGTATTATTTAAGCCACGTAAAATAAAGTAAAAGGAAAGAGCTTAAGACGAATTGTTGCATAAGTAACAGCTGAACTGCTGTTGAGCGAAACTGAACACAATTTTCTCTCAGTTGAAAGAAGATATGTTGGTCTCGCTTAGAAAAAGTAATTTTGTATGGCTTGGAAGAAAGAAATTGGTCTGATTTTGAAAAAGAAGTTAGCCAGATTGGGAAAAAACAGGCTGGCCGTTGAAATGAAAAATGCTTGAACTGCAGTACGTGAACTAGAAATTCGTTATGCATAACAAGTATATTCACTATCACTGAACACAACGGCCCTACTAAGCGTTTTGCCTGTCTAACTCAGGTCAATAATTTTCTGTCCACCAAAAATAATATACGCAGCTGGTTTTCCATAGAAAAGGATTTTATAGAAGATCTACATTTAACCAACAAAGGGAAAGAAACCTATCAAAAGCATATGAAGAAAATGAGCAGTTAGCCCAAAACACCCACTCGGTTCTAAATAATCAGCCAAATATAAGTACAGCACCACTCTTAAGGTGATGTGTGAAATCTTACGGGACGTAACTGCTAAGGTCATCAGTCCCTAAGCTTACACACTACTTAACCTAAATTATCCTAAAGCCAAACGCACAGACCCATGCCCAAGGGAGGACTCGAACCTCCGCCAGGACCAGAAGCACAGTCCAAGACTGCAGCGCACTAGACCGCTCGGCTAATCCCGCGCGCCCGCATCTCGTGGTCGTGTGCTAGCGTTCTCGCTTCCCACGCCCGGGTTCCCGGGTACGATTCCCGGCGGGGTCAGGGATTTTCTCTGCCTCGTGATGGCTGGGTGTTGTGTGCTGTCCTTAGGTTAGTTAGGTTTAAGTAGTTCTAAGTTCTAGGGGACTTATGACCACAGCAGTTGAGTCCCATAGTGCTCAGAGCCATTTAATCCCGCGCGGCCCACTCTTAAGATTCACGTGATCTAATCAACCAACCACACACTTCCAGAAACGAATCTCAACTATCACATTCATTTCTCAAAACTTGTACCTCAGCAGAATTGTCACTACACCGCACTTTGCAAGGTAAAACAGCCTTTAGCGATACGTTCATAGGACCTGTATACTTCAATTTTGTGTATGTTTGTTATGTACTACGTTTGATAATGTTCATCAGCCCGCTTCAAGGACCGGGAGATTCACCGGCCCCAGTTCCAATCCGCCCGGCAGAGCAACGACGAGGACCAGTGTTGTGGACAATCTGAATGTGATTTTTAGGCGTTTTTTTCAAATCCCACTAGATGTATATCTGGCTGGTACCCACGTGGCGCCGCAGATACATGGAACGTAAACATCAAGAAATCTTTCCCACACTTGCACATATAATTTACGACGGACGCGATGCATGGGGTGATTCCACCATGCATGGGGGAAGGAGAGACCGGGGAGGTGAGGCGCGGGATTGTTAGGAGTGAAGAGGAGAGTGATGACCTTAGACGTTTACTCTCCTTAAAACTCATAATCAGCTGCAGCAACAGCATTAAATTTACACTGAACTGACAAAAGCTGTGGGGCACCTCCTTATATGGTTGCCCAGCGTGTTGCAGCAGGTCGACGTGGCACTGACTCAACAACTGGCTGGATTTCTCCTGCACAAACACTGACCCATGCTGCCTGTATAGCCGGCCATGATTGCGAAAGTGATTCCCGTGCAGGATTTTATGCACGAACTGACCTCTCCATTATGTCCCATAAATGTTTGTTGGGATTCATGTTGTGCGATCCGGTTGGCCAAATCATTCACTCGAATTGTCCAAAATGTTCTTCAAACAAGTCGCGCAGTGACATCGTGCATTGTCATTAATAAAAATTTCATCGTTGTTTGAGAACTTGAAGTACATAAATCGCTGCAATGGTCTCCAAGCAACCGACATAATCACCTCCGGTCGATGATCAATCCGGTTCGACCAAAGGATCCAGTCCATTCCATGTAATCACAGCCACACAGCATTATGGAGCCACCAACAGCTTGCATAGTGGTTTCTTGATGAGGTGGGTCCATGGCTTTGCAGGGTCCACGCCACACTCGAACCCTACCACCAGCTCTTAACAACTAAAATCTGGGCTCGTCAGACCAGTCCACGGTTTTGCAGTCGCCTACGGTCCAACCGATATTGTCACGAGCCGAGGAGAGTCACTACACGCGATGTCGTGTTGTTAGCATAGGACTCGCGTCGGTCGTCTGCTACCATAGCACATTAGCGCCAATCTCGTCGCATTGTCCTCACGGATACGTACGCCATACGTAGCACATTGACTTGTGCGTTCATTCCACGCAGTGTTGCTTGTGTGTTATCACTGGCAACACTACGCAAACGCCGCTGCTGTTGGTCATTGAGGGAAGGTTGTCGGCCACAGCGTTGAACGTGGTGAGGGATAATGCCTGAAGTATGTTCTTCTCGGCACACTTCTCACGCTGTGGATCTCGGAATATTGAAGTCCCTAACGATTTCTGAAATGGAATGTCCCACACGTCTAGCTCCATCTTGCATTCTTCGTTCGAAGTCTGTCAGTTCCCGTTATGAGGCAAAAATCACGGTGGAAACCTTTTCACGTGAATCACCCGAGTAGAAGTGACAGCTCCACCAATGCACTGTTGTTTTATAGTTTGTGTACGCGATCCTTCCGGCTTCTGCACATACAAGGTGTTACAAAAACGTGCGGCCAAACTTTCAGGAAACATTCCTCACACACAAAGAAAAAAAATATGTTATGTGGGCATGTGCTTACTTTACATGTTAGAGCTCATTTTAAACCTTCTCTTCAAATCACATTAATCATGGAATGGAAACAAAACAGCAACAGAACGTACCAGCGTGACTTCAAACACTTTGTTACAGGAAATGTTCAAAATCTCCTCCGTTAGCGAGCATACATGCTATCCACCCTCCGTCGCATGGAATCCCTGATGCGCTGATGCAGCCCAGGAGAATGGCGTATTGTATCACAGTCGTCCACAACACGAGCACGAAGAGTCTCTACATTTGGTACCGGGGTTGCGTAGACAAGAGCTTTCAAATGCCCCCATAAATGAAAGGCAAGAGGGTTGAGGTCAGGAAAGCGTGGAGGCCATGGAATTAGTCCGCCTCAACCAATCCATCGGTCACCGAATCTGTTGTTGAGAAGCGTACGAACATTTGGACTGAAATGTGCAGGAGCTCCATCGTGCATGAACCACATGTTGTGTCGTACTTGTAAAGGCACATGCTCTAGCAGCACAGGTAGAGTATCCCGTATGAAATCATGATATCGTGCTCCACTGAGCGTAGGTGGAAGAACATGGGGCCCAACGTCACCAACAATGCCTGCCCAAACGTTCACAGAAAATCTGTGTTGATGACGTGATTGCACAATTGCGTGCGGATTCTCGTCAGCCCACACATGTTGATTGTGAAAATTTACAATTTGATCACGTTGGAATGAAGCCTCATCCGTAAAGAGAACATTTGCACTGAAATGAGGATTGACTCATTGTTGGATGAACCATTCGCAGAAGTGTACCCGTGGAGGCCAATCAGCTGCTGATAGTGCCTGCACACGCTGTACATGGTAGGGAAACAACTTGTTCTCCCGTAGCACTCTCCATACAGTGACGTGGTTACCTTGTACAGCAGCAACTTCTCTGATGCTCACATTAGGGTTATCGTCAACTGCACGAAGAATTTCCTCGTCCATTGCAGGTGTCCTCGTCGTTCTAGGACTTCCCCAGTCGTGAGTCATAGGCTGGAATGTTCCGTGCTCCCTAAGACGCCGATCAATTGCTTTGAACTTCTTCCTTTCGGGACACCTTCGTTCTGGAAATCTGTCTCGATACAAACGTACCGCGCCACGGCTATTGCCCCTTGCTAATCCATACATCAAATGGGCATCTGCCAACTCCGCATTTGTTAACATTCCACTGACTGCAAAACCACGTTCGTGATGAACACTAACCTGTTGATGCTACGTACTGATGTGCTTGATGCTAGTACTGTAGAGCAATGAGTCGCATGTCAACACAAGCACCGAAGTCAACATTACCTTCTTTCAATTGGGCCAACTACGGTGAATCGAGGAAGTACAGTACATACTGACGAATCTAAAATGAGCTCTCACATGGAAATTAAGCGTTTCCGGACACATGTCCACATAACATCTTTTCTTTATTTGTGTGTGAGGAATGTTTCCTGAAAGTTTGGCCGTACCTTTTTGTAACACCCTGTATATACATATAGCTGTCTCATGACTTTTGCCACCTCATTGTAAAACTTTCCATTTCACTGCATTATGAGCTTGGTACCGGTCTTTACAGTAAGTTGATATCGGGCCCATATGTGTCGGTTTATGTGCTGCTGATTGGAACACTTCCCTTTTGACGTCACGGTACCTCGACTATGATGGATCATTCTCCCAGAGGTCTTCAACGGCATCTCTGCACGCCTTATATAAGTTCTCGCATCAACAAATGTCAGTGAACGTCGTCAAATGCGGCCGCTAGCAGGTTCGGCAGATTCAAATGGTTCAAATGGCTCTGAGCACCATGGGACTTAACATCTGTGGTCACCACTCCCCTAGAACTTAGAACTACTTAAACCTAACTAACCTAAGGACATCACACACATCCATGCCCGAGGCAGGATTCGAACCTGCGACCGTAGCGGGCTCGCGGTTCCAGACTGGAGCACCTTTAACCGCTTGGCCACTCCGGATTCGGCAGATACCGAGCTATCTACCTGCTGCACAGACAGCTCCACGTGCGAAGCTTCTGGCACAGACATATTTTTTTCCCATAAAGGAGCGGACATTCTTCGGCACAAATCCGTCGCCCAGGCGCTAACGTCGGACTCATCCGATTTGCAGAGAGTGGTGTGTGTGTGTGTGTGTGTGTGTGTGTGTGTGTGTGTGTGTGTGTGTGCCTGCCATCCTGAAAGGCGCTCTCTTCGCCCTCCTGCATTGTGCTGGCGATGGCAGAGCCCTACCTCCCGGTAAACTCTTGCGTCCCTTGTGACGGCTGCCAGTGACGAAGAAATACTCCAGTACTCCGCCTTCGCTCTTTCATTCACTGTGCACTGGTTCTCGACACCTATCACAACCGTTTATAACATTAAACTGTGATTCTTAATACACAAACACTGTTCTGCTGAACATTAAAGTGCGCGTCATTTATGTTGGCGGCCGAGTTTAGGTTCGTTCTGCGCATCTGACGTCACAAAACAGTCACCCAATGAACAGAGAGCGACGTTGTCAGATCTCGACTGCAGTGCATAGCATGGACGAGTGTCTTCAGTATTAGAAACGTTCAGTCATAAATAAAGTAATAGAACAAAAGCAATGTCTTGATAGCAGACTTTCTTTTATAGAAAGTTTGGAAAAAGCGTTCTTTATACCAATTGCTTCATATTCTATTAATTAATTAAACCAAACAAGCAATAAAACTCGTAATTCAGGCGATAGGAAGGAAAGGTGTTTGTATCAATCTCACGAACCGCTTTTTCGGACTAAAGAAGAGCGGTAATTGTTTATTTCCTATTGTATTTCGACGAAGCGTGAGTAATTCATAGTCATACCAAAAGTGTTTGTCAGTATTTTGCGTAACGTGTTAGACTCCACACTGTGTTCTGTAGGCAGACGATCTGCGTTAGCGTAGGCCTAATGGTTAAGGTGTTGGACTTCTACGTGAAAGGTTATGAGTTCAAACCTTGTGTGGAACTTAATATTTTAATTATTTAAAAACAATATCGAAGTGCCTTACTTCATGAATTATATTCGTTTGAATGCAATTTTTTGAAATTTCTAGTGCTTTGTCTCTTCATTAACCCTTTCGCTGCTGCAGACACGTGCTCCCCGCATTCCGCGCTGTGCGCAATTTTGTCATCACTGCACTGCTTGCCTGTGCAGACACATGGTGTTCCCACTGCTTTGACACACTTATCATTCGATTTCACAAAAACTATTTGGCCCAAAAATTTGATTTTTACACGTCTTCTTGACTGATACCTTCCCCCCATAAATGACTTAATTTTGTTTCGATGTTCAACGCAGTTATTATGCAGCATTAAATGTAGTAAACCACTGCACGAATTTTCAAGAGTTTGCAGAGGTAAAAGTCCATAGCGTATACTTTCCGTATGGTCGATTTTAGTTGCCACAATGTTGAGAATGAAATGTGGACAAGATACCTAAATTTCATATAAAATTTACTGTATAACAATATCTCATTTAAGTACCACATAGGTGTCGTATGTAATATTGAGAAATATTCCGTCTTTCGCGACTGTAAGAAAAGTTTTATTTACACCGGACGCGTTTGGCTTTATTTTAAAGCACTTGAATCAATGAAAGGTATGGCACATACACAATGGTACTCATGTTCTCTATCTTGTTTTTGTTCCACAGTCGCAGTTTCACCTATGGTACTGAAATATATTCTTCTTCTGCAACTGTAATAAGTGACATATTTAGACCAGACGCGTTTCTCTCTTTTGAAGCATCTTCAGTGGACCGTATTTTGTCTCCTCCATTGCCAAGTCACCTCTCGTAGTTTTGTGCTGCGGTAACACAATATTCAACGTTTGTGTTGGCAGATCAGTGTTTTAGCAAATAAATGATGTTTGTGTGTGCCACACACAAAAATTATATTTGACATAGCTCAGAGCACTTCACTGATAGACGGTATATTCAAGTCCTAATGTCTTTGTAAGTCCACAGTTTTGTTTAATGTATTTTCTTTACTTCCTATTGATTCATTGAAGTGCTTTAAAATAAAGCCAAACGTGCTCAGTGTAAATAAAACTTTTGCTACAGTCGCGAAAGACGGAATATTTCTCAATATTACGTACGACACCTATGTGGTACTTAAATGAGATATTGTTATACAGTAAATTTTATATGAAATTTAGGTATCTTGTCCACATTTCATTCTCAAGATTGTGGCAACTAAAATCGACCATACGGAAATATACACTATGGACTTCTACCTCTGCAAGCTCTTCAAAATTTCGTGGAATGGTTTACTACATTTAATGCTGCATAATAACTGCGTTGAACATCGAAACACAATTAAGTCATTTATCGGGGGAAGGTATCAGTCAAGAAGACATGTAAAAATAGTTTTTGTGGAATCGAATGATAAGTGTGTCAAAGCAGTGGGAACACCATGTGTCTGCACAGGCGAGCTGTGCAGTGACAAAATCGCGCACAGCGCGGAATGCAGGGAGCACGTCTTTGTAACAGCGAAAGGGTTAATGCGGCCGTGGTGGCTTTACTTCATGAATTGCAAGCTCCCCCCTAAACGCAAGCTTGCAAATTAGCTATACTATGGCGCTGCTTCTCTTAGCGCGTGCAACTGGCAACGCAGCACTCTCCCGCGTCTGGGCGGGCATGCGCGAGCCGCCAAGATAAAAGAATTCAACTATAGTAGAAAATATCAGATTCTACCCCTTTTCCTTGACTTAAAATTTACGCACACACACAGCGTAAGTCACGTCGCGGGATGTGCCGTACGCTACTTCGGGTGCCGCTGAACTCACCCTTTGTACTTTTCTGTTCTGAATGGTGCGCGTGAGAAATCATTTTCGAGAAACCACCGATTTTCCTGCCGCGGCCATTTCGCGAAATGTATGTGCGAGGGCATCAGAGCAATGAGTGTAAATCAAGGAAAGATGAGAGTATATATCAGTAGCAGAAATGAAATTAGTAACAAACTTAACATCAAAACTGGGAAGGATTTAGTAGACGAAATAAAGGAAATCTGTCGGAATACGCACAAAAGAACTTGGCGCCTATACGGAAAGAAGGCGACTTACGGGAGGGAACAGTGGCAGTGATGGGGGCTCCACTGTAAACGGGCGCCATGTTGTAGAGGTGGTACAGTTCGACAGCCACACCCTGTGTACAAACGCAGATCTCGCGTAACCCGTAAGCTACAGTGAACCTGCGAATGATCATAATTACAGTTTATGACAGCACAACCAACAATTCGACAACTATAGTTCGAAGTTTCTCACTAAGCACCGGATAGACATTATTCGTTCAGATCTTTTTCTGAGACTCTTTCCAATGGCACAGAAACTACTATAGTTCAGTTTAAAAAAGTCAGTGCCAAAATTCGACAGTTATAATCGTTAAGAATTTCTTGAATTCGTCAGACAATCCGCAACCTTGTCTGTTCAAAAATGGTTCAAATGGCTCTGAGCCCTATGGGACATAACTTCTAAGTTCATCCCCTAGAACTTAGAACTACTTAAACCTAACTAACCTAAGGACATCACACACATCCATACCCGAGGCAGGATTCGAACCTGCGACCGTAGCGGTCGCGCAGTTCCAGACTGTAGCGCCTAGGGCTGCTCGCCCACCCCGGCCGGCCCTTGTCTGTCACAACGTAGTCAGAACCACATCTCTATACATTTACATATTCGCTCGATCTGTATGTATTTTGCCACACGCTGTATAGTAAGTGAGGACGTCATGCATAGGGCAGTTCAGAGATCAAGAGACTAGTACGAGAGGAAGTCATAGCGGGTAGCACCAAAACAGTCATAAGACTGATTATCCCAGAAATGTGGGAGCAAGCAGTACATCGCTTTTTAGAGACCCAATACACAATAATAAGCCGGCCAGAGTGGCCGAGCGGTTCTAGACGCTACAGTCTGGAACCGCGCGACCGCTACGGTCGCAGGTTCGAATCCTGCCTCGGGCATGGATGTGTGTGATGTCCTTAGGTTAGTTAGGTTTAAGTAGTTCTACGTTCTAGGGGACTTACGACCTCAGCAGTTGAGTCCCATAGTGCTCAGACCCATCTGAACCACTTGAACATAATCATAACCCTAGAACTGCTTCTTCAGTTAATTGCTATTATTCTTCATGCACTATACAGGGTGAATCAGCTGGCCCTACCTACAAGTTTTATGCGCCCCACAACGCCTTTAAATGCAACGAGGAAGATTTTCATATGCTCTTCCTCGCTACATGCAAAACTATTAGTCTTATAGAAGAAATTAACAGGATCTTTTTGTAGGAAAATTAATGTAGTTAAATTTTGTACTGAGATACATTTTCGATACAGGCCATACTTTTTGTTTTTCTTGAACAAGTCGAAACCTGTGGCCTCTGGCGAAAACGGATCCCAGTAAAAAATTTAATTACGTTAAATTTCCTACAAAAAAGGTCACATTCATTTCTTCTGTAGGACTACAATATGTGCGTGGTGAGCAAAAGAATATGAAAACCTCGTGCCTCGTTTTTGAAGGTAAAGAGGGGCAGCTGAATCACCTTATATACCAGGTGATCAAAAAGCCAGTATAAATTTGAAAACTGAATAAATCACGGAATAATGTAGATAGAGAGGTACAAATTGACACACATGCTTGGAATGACATGGGGTTTTATTAGAACCAAAAAAATACAAACGTTCAAAAATGTCCGACAGATGGAGCTTCATCTGATCAGAATAGCAATAATTAGCATAACACAGTAATACAAAGCAAAGACGATGTTCTTTACGGGAAATGCTCAATATGTCCACCATCATCCCTCAACAATAGCTGTAGTCGAGGAATAATGTTGTGAACAACACTGTAAAGCATGTCCGGAGTTATGGTGAGGCATTGGCGTCGGATGCTGTCTTTGGTTCAAATGGCTCTAAGCACTATGGGACTCAACTGCTGAGGTCTTAAGTCCCCTAGAACTTAGAACTACTTAAACCTAACTAACCTAAGGACAACACACACATCCATGCCCGAGGCAGGATTCGAACCTGCGACCGTAGCGGTCGCGCGGTTCCAGACTGTAGCGCCAGAACCGATCGGCCACCAGCGGCCGGCGATGCTGTCTTTCAGCATCCCTAGAGATGTCGGTCGGTCACAATACATTTGCGACTTCAGGTAGCCCCAAAGCCAATAATCGCACGGACTGAGAGCTGGGGACCTGGGAGGCCAAGCATGACGAAAGTGGCGGCTGAGCACACGATCATCACCAAACTCCGCGCGCAAGAGTTCTTTCACGTGTCTAGCAATATTTTTTTTTTTTTTTGTTCTAATGAAGCCCCATGTCATTCCAAGCATGTGTGTCAATTTTTTCCTCTCTATCTATATTATTCCGTGGTTTATTAAGTTTTCAAATTTATACTTACTTTTTGATCACCCCGTATTTCCTGTAGATCCATCTTCAAGATGAGTTTTTTCCCTGTTTTTTTCATCGCATAGGCTTCAGAAAGTAAGTACACGTTTCCAGTTTCCTGCAGATACAGTTCTCCTCTGGACCGGTACATCACAGTGTAAAAGTGACATGATGCAGCAGCTGGAAACTTCTAAATTGCGCACTGACTCACTGTGGTGAAATCCTGGTTATAAGGCGGCAGAGGCATGGGGACTGTTGATAGGGAAGCCTATATCTTGCACCATGCGATTTCCGTCTTTTCGATAAACTAGAAGAATATATTGAGAGAAAATTTTTCCAACGATGAGAAGGATCACAAAGCTCTTCTCGGATGGCTCCATAACGAAGGATCGTATTTCCACAGTAGAAGAATTGAACGATTGGTAGGACGTCATAGCCGTTGTTATCAGAGACTGGGTGACTATGTTTTAAAACAGTGTCATGTACCTGTGTCAATTTGAAGTGTACTGCAGCGTTCAATAAAAGTTGCTTGGGCAGTTATAATGATGTGTAGTTTGCTTATTGAAGCGCCCTGGTATCTGTGCGCACCCAGCATCGAAATTGTGACTTTTATCACTATTTTTGTGAGTGCCTAACTATTCCCGTACACGGTTTCCTTTCGCGCCCAGTAGCCGCTAAAGCCGTCGGCACACGGACCGTGCATCCGAACGTTGAGCGTTGAGCGTGTCGAGTTTCTAGCGTCATAGCGTGGAATAGCACGTTCGGGAGTGTTTCCGAACGTGCAGAGCAATATCTGGCATGTCAGATATTCTGAGCGTGTGTCTGAGCGTTGAGCAATGATATGGCACAACGGCACCTACGTCGCACGCACGCCGTCTCTCTTCAGTAGAGAGTTGTGAGGCGCCATATTGGCATTCATTTAAGGCTTTACATATATACGCCGTTTCTAAGCATCAGCAAATTGAGAATCACTGGAAAACCCGTTGTTAACTGTGTGATTCGTTCCAATAAAATAATGAGAAACATCATATTCGTGGTAAAAGAATTATTGTAACTTGCGTATATGAGAGTATGCTATTTGAAGGCAGCGACACATTGAAGATCCACCCAAAACGCATTGTTCTTGGTACAATTTGTTATAATTAAATTTCAGTTTGTAACAAATCTACGATTAAGGGTTTCAGCAAGTTGCAACATGCTATGATTTAACAGCAGTGTGGGCTACGCGCTCTCTGTAATAAAAATAAACCGAGTCAAGTAATCAACGATCCGTTCAGGATGTCTTGTGACGTCCGCTCAGACCAAACGCAACGAAATATATCGAACAAAATGAAAAAAAAAAAAGAAAAGCGTATTGAGTAGCGTCACTAATCCCTATCGTGTTGTTAGTTAGTGCGGTGGTTTACGTCTCGACACTTTTAATTTTTTTTTCTTAACATTCCCGTTTTTATTAGGTTCTGATACCTTATTATTAGTTTAATGTAAGTATATATTATAATATTTGATGTTATGTAAATATAAGTTCACCTTTTTTAGAGGGGTGGCTTTGTTCGATTGGCTTAATCTACAGGACATCTTGCGCTACTTACATAAAGATATTTTGCTCCTTTTTCTTTTACGCTTCGTAATTCACTTGCTGCAAAGATTATGCTACTGGGTAGGAACAGTGATCAAGTGAGACTGACCTTGGGGTTTTACTAAAATGTGGGAAAGATGAAGTAATGTTTATCTTATGCGGAGAAGTATTCCAAATTTGTACCGCACTCTTTGTAATGGAACTTTTATAAACCTGTGTCCCTACTGATTGGACATGGTACTTTCCTTTTCATGGACGATGGGAAAAATGTGATTTTTAATAGAGCTAACGTGCGAATTTACGCGGCCCGTTTAGTAAACAGTGTGATTTACGAACTAGAAACATCCCGCAACTGCCGCTGTAGTGCGTTGTGATCGTATATACCATGTTGGGGCCCGCGTACCGTATGCACAAGTCGCATCACTTCTGAGCATTCGTCAGCACGTTGAACTTAGGACACTCAACGTTGACCTTCCACAGCACGGTCCGTGTGCCGACGGCTTAAAGGAACTGCGTGTAAGAATTCTCTCCGCGTGGATTTCAATTTACGATGCAGACGGAGCAGCTTCTACGTGTAGACAACTAGCCCGCACGGCGTAAGCTGAACGCCCTACTGTTTAGCGGTCCCAGTTGCTCTGCTCTGGAAAGTTTGCGCCGTGGATGGAATAGGAGTAAAGCGAAACCGAGCAGCGCGATTCAGAAGGCAGCAGCGTGTGGTGGTGGGGAGTGGATTGGAGGTTGGGGTAGTTGGTGGCGGGGGGTGGGAGGGGGGGGGGGGGGGGGGCGAGCAGTCGCGTATGTGTGTGCGCGCGGAGCCGGCCAAGAGTTGGTATTCCCCCACAGTTGCCTGAGAGGACAACAGCATCGGCTTTAGTCCGGTACAGCAGAGATAGAGCCACGAGAGCGTAACTGTATCTGCGTGCATCTGTTCACATCCCGGAGCCACGGACAAACGCTCCGAAGCTATGCATATCGGAATAAAAGATGTTTACAGCGCAGGTGCGTGCTTTACACACGACGCGCTTAAACGTGACAATGACAAAAACTTGTTTTTCCGCCACGTCGCGCCCACAAGCCCATGTTACTTCCTCTCGGGTGATTTGGCAATAGTAGTACCCACCGTCTCTGTATGCGATTAATTTATAGCTCACGGCTCACTGATTACTTCGACCGACTGTGGCAGTGTGGCTAGCTGAAACAAACGGGAGTTGCCACATCAATATCGACGATTCCTCCGGAAGAATAAACGAATTGTATAGGCAATAATGGTATTATTGACTACAGAAAGACTTCAACGGCGAAAATATGTAACGTAATGTAGGATAAATATGAAGATAGTAACTGTTCTCGAAAGAACAGATACCATTGATGACCGTGCAGCTTCTCTAGAATAAATGATAATTAATTGAAACCCTCAGCTCCCGACAGGTGGTGTTTGTTATACCTCTATGGAGACAGCTGAAAATGTGTGCCCCGACCGGAACTCGAACCCGGGATCTCCTGCTCACATAGCAGATCTAAACAGGATTCCAAAGTTGTGCAAAGACAGGCTACTCACGTTAAATAAGTGTTCTGAAATGTGAAGGTTAGCCCTTAAGAAGACTCCGAAAAGTGGACAGCACAGTATCAATGAGTCAGTTGAAAACAGTCAGGTCATAGAAATACCTGCGCGTGACGCACTGTAAGGATATAAAATGGAACGATGTATAGACTCGGTCGCACGTGACTTCTGCTCATTGTTGTTACTGGGGAAATGGAATTAAGCTACAAAGACGACTGCTTAAAAACGCTCGTGCGACAGGTCCTAGAATACTGCACAGATGTGTGGAACCCGTACTGGACATAACTAACAGTGATATTGAACGTTTATAGAGAAGGGCAGCTCGAATCGGTACAGGTTTGTTTGACCCATGAGAAATTGACACAGAGATGCTGAATGGGAAGAACTGGTAAACTTCTGACGATAGACGCCAAACATCGTGTGAAGGCGTACTTTTAAAGTTTCAAGAACCACTGTTAAGCGATGAACATTAGAATATTCCACAACAGCTTACATATCGCTCCAATAGGGATCGAAACGACAAGTTTAGATTAGTCACAGTGAACACAGAGACATTTAGCAGTCATTGTTTCCGCACCCCATTCGTGAATGGAACAGGGAAAGGCCCAATTAATCGGTAAAATGAGAGCACTCTCTGCCATGCATTTCATAGCCATGGCCCCCGTTTACAGATGTATATGCACAACATCGGTGCATCAGGCAGTGGTCTATGACCTGCTTATGTTTATAACGCTTACGTTACTCACAAGCGTTGTTCATTTTGAGCACCGTACCGCCTGGGATTTTCTGAAAATGCTCAGCTTAAGAACCTTTACTATCTGCGCAATTTTAAAGTTGACTGATAGCAAATGGTTCAAATGGCTCTGAGGACTATGGGACTTAACTTCTGAGGTCATCAGTCCCCTAGAACTTAGAACTACTTAAATCTAACTAACCTAAGGACATCACACACATCCATGCCCGAGGCAGGATTCGAACCTGCGACCGTAGCGGTCACGCGGTACCAGACTGCAGCGCCTAGAACCGCTCGGCCACTCCGGCCGGCAACTGATAGCAGGCAAATGATAAATGATCTACTGCTTCAAACTGCAAGCACTATGATTTTGTAACCTAAATTTCAGACAAAAAAAATGAAATTATAGCAGCCGGCTATTTTTACAGAAAAGAACATTAAAAATATAAACCTTGTGGCACGTAAGAGACTAATGAAAAGCTGCTTCTATAGTTAGCGGCGTGTGACACCAAACCTCAAACCCGCCTCGTCACCTGCTGAAACGCTAGCATGACCGCCGTTGCGAGGTCAAGTAACAAAGAGAGACGCTCAGATTAATTTAACAGATTTATAATTTGCGAATATTTTCCCCATGATGTAACTATTGCTCTGGTGTACTTCATTTTCTGAAATTAATTTTATTTTGATGCCTGAGTAAGACTACATGCAGATTTCCCTCACAGAGAGAAAAATTGGAGTAATGAGACAACCATAATCAATTCTGTACATACTGTATCTGATCTATAATACAGTCTTCATGAGAGAAGTTAGCAACTTGTCTGCAATGGTAATAACATTGGAGACCTGAGATACTACTTGACATATTAATTAATTTTCAGATAATTTAATTTCGTTCATCATATGAGGTGCTTTAGGAAAGCCTCCAGCTGTGTAATTCATGTTTTAAATAATGAAAAACAGCACCAATTACTGATGATTTTTTTACGCTTAGCACAACGCGTTTCGAGAACCTGTTCTCGTTTCCAAAGGCATTTATCTACATGAACATTTTTGGTGTTGTTTGAAGTGTGTTTTTCTGCCTCTCTTGTACTGTGGATGTGTTTTTGATATTATACAGCAATCGGAAAAAATCCGACAAAATGAATCTTGAAGTGTTTTTCGATGGTAATGTTAGAAATAGTATTTTTGTTTGTCTACTTAGAGGTATTGTGCCCTCTCCATTACACAAAGTGTCACACACACGCAAATCATCTCTTACACAATTTGTTTTATCAATCAATCATGCTACAGAGATATTACACCATCTCACCATGGTTTTACAAAGAATGTACACAGTCAGAGGTGTTATATTGTTTTTGGATTACATTTTAGTGGCAAAAATTGGAGACATGCACAACAAAAAATCTGTCACCCTTTCCATAGTATTGTTTCATTCCGTCCTGTATTTTCCATATTTATAATAAAAAGTATTTTACCACTGCTGAAAACTGATTTATCGGTTTCATTTTATTATTTTTATTTTTTTATTTTCCCTTATTAAAAAGTGTGATTGATAAGTTAGAAGTCAATAGTGGTAAAATATATTTATATAACTGACAAATTTGTATGTATAATACAATCCAAAAACATTGCAATATCTCTGACTGTGTAATGGACCACCAATAAGAGAGAGTGATGCACTCAATCAAATCTCACTACTACACTATGTGTAAAACAGAGCACGTTATTCGCATTCTCTGGACGATACTTTTCCAAATGCAAACAACAGGTCATGACGCTTAATGAACGTTAGACAATAGAATCTAATGCCCAATAATAATTACTGCGAGTAGTAAAGGGTGTGTGTGTGTGTGTGTGTGTGTGTGTGTGTGTGTGTGTGTGTGTGTGTGTGTATTGTGTATTGAACCGGGGATCTAGAAACGATCGAAGGGCTTTGTCCCGCCGTAGCCCTCCTACGCGTACATGGAGACAATGTTTGCGCAGCAATCACAGACATAGTGTAACTGAGGCGGAATAAGGGGAACCAGCCCGCATTCGCTGACGCAGATGGAAAACCGCCTTAAAAACCATCCACAGGCTGGCCGGCACACCGGACCACGACACTAAGCTGCCAGGCGGATCCGTGCCGGGGACCAGCACACCTTCCCGCTCGGGAAGCAGCGCGTTAGACGGCGCGGCTAGCCGGGTGGGCTTTAGTAAAGGGTATTACAATCAGTCGTAAATGATGTTTATTGCATGTCTAGATTTCAGTGACTGAGTGGCCTCCTTCAGTGCGACAAAAATGTAAAAACCCAGTTACGATAAGGTATAGTTCATAAACTTTAAATGTATGTCAGTTATAAAATACATACCAGTAAAAGTGAATTAAAACATGAACACCATTTCTAAATACACATAGTCCAAAGTCGACTGATCATGTCACGGGCTGAGTTCATACTGAGGCTGCCGTTTATTGTTACACCACAGTTTGCTTCAGTGTACATTACACCAATCTACAACGCCCTCATTAGATGTATGTTTTATTATTTTATACTTTTTCAGAACGTATGTACACCAACAAATAAGGTTGTTGTAACTAAAATCAGTGACGAAATTTTTACCATTATACATAATGATAACTGTATGAACCCCCCCATGAACCATGGACCTTGCCGTTGGTGGGGAGGCTTGCGTGCCTCAGCGATACAGATGGCCGTACCGTAGGTCAACCACAACGGAGGGGTATCTGTTGAGAGGCCAGACAAACATGTGGTTCCTGAAGAGAGGCAGCAGCCTTTTCAGTAGTTGCAGGGGCAACAGTCTGGATGATTGATTGATCTGGCCTTGTAACAATAACCAAAACGGCCTGTGCTGGTACTGCGAACGGCTGAAAGCAAGGGGAAACTACAGCCGTAATTTTTCCCGAGGACATGAAGCTTTACTGTATGATTAAATGATGATGGCGTCCTCTTGGTTAAAATATTCCGGAGGTAAAATAGTCCCCCATTCGGATATCCGGGCGGGGACTACTCAAGAGGACGTCGTTATCAGGAGAAAGAAAACTGGCGTTCTACGGATCGGAGCGTGGAATGTCAGATCCCTTAATCGGGCAGGTAGATTAGAAAATCTAAAAAGGGAAATGGATAGGTTAAAGTTAGATATAGTGGGAATTAGTGAAGTTCGGTGGCAGGAGGAACAAGACTTTTGGTCAGGTGATTACAGGGTTATAAATACAAAATCAAATAGGGGTAATGCAGGAGTAGGTTTAATAATGAATAAAAAAATAGGAGTCCGGGTTAGCTACTACAAACAGCATAGTGAACGCATTATTGTGGCCAAGATAGACACAAAGCCCATGCCTACTACAGTAGTACAAGTTTATATGCCAACTAGCTCTGCAGATGATGAAGAAATTGATGAAATGTGTGACGAGATAAAAGAAATTATTCAGGTAGTGAAGGGAGACGAAAATTTAATAGTCATGGGTGACTGGAATTCGTCAGTAGGAAAAGGGAGAGAAGGAAACATAGTAGGTGAATATGGATTGGGGGGGGGGGAAGAAATGGAAGAGGAAGCCGCCTTGTAGAATTTTGCACAGAGCATAACTTAATCATAGCTAACACTTGGTTCAAGAATCATAAAAGAAGGTTGTATACCTGGAAGAATCCTGGAGATACGAAAAGGTATCAGATAGTTTATATAATGGTAAGACAGAGATTTAGGAACCAGGTTTTAAATTGTAAGACATTTCCAGTGACAGATGTGGATTATGACCACAATCTATTGGTTATGAACTGCAGATTGAAACTGAAGAAACTGCAAAAAGGTGAGAATTTAAGGAGATGGGATCTGGATAAACTGAAAGAACCAGAAGTTGTAGAGAGTTTCAGGGAGAGCATAATGGAGCAATTGACAGGAATGGGGGAAAGAAATACAGCAGAAGAAGAATGGGTAGCTCTGAGGGATGAAAGTAGTGAAGGCAGCAGAGGATCAAGTAGGTAAAAAGACGAGGGCTAATAGAAATCCTTGGGTAACAGAAGAAATATTGAATTTAATTGATGAAAGGAGAAAAAATACAAATGCAGTAAATGAAGCAGGCTAAAAGGAATACAAACGTCTCAAAAATGAGATCGACAGGAAGTGCAAAATGGCTAAGCAGGGATGGCTAGAGGACAAATGTAAGGATGTAGAGGCCTGTCTCACTAAGGGTAAGATAGATACTGCCTACAGGAAAATTAAAGAGACCTTTGGAGAGAAGAGAACCACTTGTATGAATATCAAGAGCTCAGATGGAAACCCAGTTCTAAGCAAAGAAGGGAAGGCAGCAAGGTGGAAGGAGTATATAGAGGGTTTATACAAGGGCGATGTACTTGAGGACAATATTATGGAAATGGAAGAGGATGTAGATGAAAACGAAATGGGAGATAAGATACTGCGTGAAGAGTTTGACAGAGCACTGAAAGACCTGAGTCGAAACAAGGCCCCGGGAGTAGACAACATTCCATTAGAACTACTGATGGCCTTGGGAGAGCCAGTCATGACAAAACTCTACCATCTGGTGAGCAAGATGTATGAGACAGGCGAAATACCCTCAGACTTCAAGAAGAATATAATAATTCCAATCCCAAAGAAAGCAGATGTTGACAGATGTGAAAATTACCGAACTATCAGTTTAATAAGTCACATCTGCAAAATACTATCGCGAATTCTTTACAGACGAATGGAAAAACTGGTAGAAGCGGACCTCGGGGAAGATCAATTTGGATTCCGTAGAAATGTTGGAACACGTGAGGCAATACTAACCTTACGACTTATCTTAGAAGAAAGATTAAGAAAAGGCAAACCTACGTTTCTAGCATTTGTAGACTTAGAGAAAGCTTTTGACAATGTTAACTGGAATACTCTCTTTCAAATTCTGAAGGTGGCAGGGGTAAAATACTGGGAGCGGAAGGCTATTTACAATTTGTACAGAAACCAGATGGCAGTTATAAGAGTCGAGGGGCATGAAAGGAAAGCAGTGGTTGGGAAAGGAGTGAGACAGGGTTGTAGCCTGTCCCCGATGTTATTCAATCAGTATATTGAGCAAGCAGTAAAGGAAACAAAAGAAAAATTCGGAGTAGGTATTAAAATTCATGGAGAAGAAATAAAAACTTTGAGGTTTGCCGATGACATTGTAATTCTATCAGAGACAGCAAAGGACTTGGAAGAGCAGTTGTACGGAATGGACAGTGTCTTGAAAGGAGGATATAAGATGAACATCAACAAAAGCAAAACGAGGATAATGGAATGTAGTCAAATTAAATCTGGTGATGCTGAGGGAATTAGATTAGGAAATTAGACACTTAAAGTAGTAAACGAGTTTTGCTATTTAGGGAGTAAAATAACTGATGATGGTCGAAGTAGAGAGGATATAAAATGTAGACTGGCAATGGCAAGGAAATCGTTTCTGAAGAAGAGAAATTTGTTAACATCGAGTATAGATTTAAGTGTCAGGAAGTCGTTTCTGAAAGTATTTGTATGGAGTGTAGCCATGTATGGAAGTGAAACATGGACGATAACTAGTTTGGACAAGAAGAGAATAGAAGCTTTCGAAATGTGGTGCTACAGAAGAATGCTGAAGATGAGGTGGGTAGATCACGTAACTAATGAGGAGTTACTGAATAGGATTGGGGAGAAGAAAAGTTTGTGGCACAACTTGACTAGAAGAAGGAATCGGTTGGTAGGACATGTTTTGAGGCAGCAAGGGATCACAAATTTAGCATTGGAGGGCAGCGTGGAGGGTAAAAATCGTAGAGGGAGACCAAGAGATGAATACACTAAGCAGATTCAGAAGGATGTAGGTTGCAGTAGGTACTGGGAGATGAAGAAGCTTGCACATGATAGAGTAGCACGGAGAGCTGCATCAAACCAGTCTCAGGACTGAAGACCACAACAACAACAACAACTGTATGAATTATTGGCGTCAGTTGCTGTCGCATATTTTACAATTGAACATAGTTTAAAAAATAAAAAACATGTTGTTCAAATACCTAAGTTAATAAAACGATTTATTAAAACCGTGCTACATAATAAGTACATAGAACAGACACGAGTTGTGCTATAAGTCGTCGTAGCATCTGCTTTAAAATGTCCTGTCTTGTGAGTTTCGTACAGAAATTCATTATAATTTGCACAGTAATAAGGCGAAAAATACATTAACTTTGTCTCCATAAATTTTGCATTCATATGCGTTATAGGAGCAGTGCAATCATAACTAGATCATTATTGTGAGATCATAGCGTCTGTCGGAATCGGCGCATAGTCGTATGTACAAGTGGTTTTAATGTTTTTCTTCGCACTTACTGTAATGTATTTTGTGACTGGCTTACATTTAAAACTTATTTGGCTGTATATTTGATAAGGCATGCTTGTTATCTTACTGTAACTGGTAGCATTGAATGGAGATTACGTTGAAAAACAGTGTTGTGTAGCTAAAAGATTGGGGAATAATCAGGTGTATTTCAATGCTGAATAAAACAACCCCTGTTTCAGAAAAAAAATGTGTTGCATTACTTATTGAACTGCCCTCGTATATAACTAGAGTAAAAATTTATTTTACTTTACGTCTATGGTCACAATTTTTTTTGTTTTTTTTTTTTTTTTTTTTTTTTGTTTCGGTCTACAATGACCATCTTCAGGTCTATTTTATAGAAACATGTCCTAATATACTGGAGCCATAGCTGTACGGTTAAACACAAAATACAAAGTACAGTATCCAAATTAAGAAACATAATATACATAACAGAAATTCTCTGTAATGTTTATTTAACTCAGAATTCGATTTTAAGTAATATTTCTAGTTACATGTCCAGGCAGCACGGCACAGCTGCTCCGCGTATCTACAACACGACTTTGTAAACATCTCTGTGACGTCTATTCATAGATCTACAGATGGCTACTGTTTTGGCTACAGCCGTTTGCGCTTTGCAGTTGACAGCTGTCAAAAGCGCTGCCACAAGCAGGTAAAGAATAACTGCTTGTATCCGTTATGCGAGCACTTTTTAGGTCTATTTTGGTATTCGCGGTTCGTATTTGAGCGAAATGTTTGGGAATTCATAATATTTTGTCATTAAAACAGGTTTGTGGGATTTTATATGCACATTTTCGTGATACATCAGGCCTATCCTGATTTGTCTGCTATTTAAGATATAGAAGCATTTGCGTTATACCCTTAGAGAACTGAGACAGTACTCAACATTCGTGTTACACGAGTTTTGTATGCACGAAACATTTTATATTAGTCCAGTTAAATTCCAGCACGTATTCAAGCTTTAAAGATCGGGAAATTTCCTTTCAGTCGTCTATCTTTGATGCGTAAAATTAAGGAAATTATATTCGTGTTTCAAGAAAATGTAACCCTTTTCACCCACTATGTTAAGAGGCAGTTAAGGTTTCAGATGAAACAAAGTGACTGATACGATCTAAGGATTAACCTAGAAAACCAAACGAGCAGTCTTACTTTTAGAGCTTTCCAGGGACGATGAAATGATAGCAGCCATGCAGTGAAACAATGGGCTCAAAATTTTTCTTTCTCATCATAAAAAAGTGAAATCCTTCTCCGAAAAAATGTACCTGCGATTGCAGGACGTATGTTGGAGAGTTTCACATTTATATCGCTCAAGTGACCCTCCCACCGGTTTCTAAATGTGTGGGCAGCCGTTGGCAGAAGAAAGAATATTGCCTTTTATAATCTTGTCGCGTTTCCAGTTGGCTTACATAGTTAAACGAGCACACGATTTCGCCGGAACAATGCTCCACGTGTCATTTATAGCGACAGGACTGTTGGAAGCTAAACTGGCGTAAGTTTAAATTATAGAATCAGATTTTACGTGGACAATGCTCGCCCTTGCAACGAATATCGTGCAGGACCCGAACACAATAGCTTGCGACATATTTTGGGCCGTCTGAGAAGTTATCAAACATCGTTATTGTAAAACAATTATTTAACTTTCTTAGCATATGGCCTTTCACACGTATACGTTACAGATATAGCACTATAGTACTAATAAAAATTGATAAAATATACATATGGTGCAATGGGCTGAAAGAGTAACAGCACATAAAATTAAATTTTTCACTCCATTCATCAGGATCTGTGGTCATTGCTAGGGAGTCCTTTTCATTGTCAGGATGTAATGTTAAAGCACATTCCTGCACAGTCTGGAACCGCGCGACCGCTGCGGTCGCAGGTTCGAATCCTGCCTCGGGCATGGATATGTGTGATGTCCTTAGGTTAGTTAGGTTTAATTAGTTCTAAGTTCTAGGGGACTGATGACAGATGTTAAGTCCCATAGTGCTCAGAGCCATTTGAACCATTTGAACCACATTCCTGCACGGTATACTGGGTGGTCTGGGATGTCTCAAGAGAAACTGCAAGATGGATCGGGCACTTCTTTTCAAACTGAGAAGAATCCTTACATTTTCCATGGTTGTCGGAACTGTCCAGTATCTTCTTATAGTCATACAACAAAGCTTCCTTCTGTCAGTGAAGAGTTATGGCTTGGAGTTAGAAGCCAATGCTTCGGTGAAGAGTTATCACAGCCATATAGGGGATAAAGGGGGGGGGGGGGGGGGGGAAGGTGGCTAAACAGTCCTCCACCAAGGGCAGAGGCACTGAGGGTCACAAACCCTACTGGGGGAACAACCTACCCTGGCAGGCAACCTACCCTGCAGCACCGTTACAAGCTTTTCAGCCTTTTTCCTACCACCCTGTATTACAACGCAACACCGACAGGAACTGCAGTCAGATTTAGCTGTGTGAAGCGTCCCACATCATCAGCAGGGCATCTGTGGGCAGATGTAGATTCCAGTGGTTTCCTAAGGCCGCTATTACACTATCAAATTTTTTTGTCAAAGATTTGATCAAAGATGTGATCCAATATTCCGTCCAATGTATTTGACAAAGATCTTTGACGTAGCGCTACAAGGGGTATTACACTGTCATCAAATTTTTCGTCAAAGTTCAAGATGGCTGACAACAACTTGTTATTAACCGCAGCAGTTCTACGTACTCCAATTGCATTGTGTGCACATGCGGAAAAGAAGTGGGGGGGGGGGGGGGGGGAAATGGAACCATACATACGAGGTTGACAGTCTTAAATTCCTGGGATTACAACTTGATAATAAATTCAGTTGGGAGGAGCACACCACAGAACTGTAGAAAGGCCTTAACAAATCTGTATTTGCAATTCGAGTGTTAGCAGACATAGGCAACATAAAAATGAAAAAGCTTGCATACTTTCATTCCATAATGTCATATGGGATAATATTTTGGGGTAAATCTTGAAGTCAAACAAAAGTTTTCAAGGTCCAAAAGCTTGTAATACGTATTATTTCTGCAGCAAATTCACGGACCTCCTGCAGAAACCTCTTCAAAGAACTGGGTATACTAACTACTGCCTCTCAGTATATTTACTTCTTAATGAAATTTGTCGTAAATAATATATCTCTTTTTCCAACAAACAACTCAGTTCATACATACAATACCAGGAATAAAAATGATCTGCACAAGGACTTAAAAGCACTTACTTTAGTTCAAAAAGGGGTCCACTACTCAGGAACACTCGTCTTCAATAATTTGCCAGGGAACATAAAAAATTTAGTTAGAAATAAAGATCATTTTAAAAGGAGCCTGAAAGACTTACTACTGGCCAACTCCTTCTACTCCATTGGCGAAATTTTTAATAGAAACAAATGATGTATTGTATTTATTCATACTATTAGTATTGATATTTCAGCTTAAAAAAATCGACATGTTCCACATCCACGAGGATCTCCTCAGCACGGATCTATGGAACGAAAAACTAATCTAATCTGGGTGAAGCCGTGGGTTTCACGACGACACGATAAAAGCATTCAACAAAACTTGTTTCGTGAGCTTACAGTGGAAGACGTCAAGTCGTACATCAATTACTTAAGAATGGATGAGCATACATTTCTGTATGTGCTCAATGAAGTGTATCCTCATATCACACAATATTGACTTAAGAACTGCTACATCTTCAGAAGACAGGCTCACTGTAACACTCCGATTCCTTGCTACAGGAGAGGGTTATGTTAGGTTAGGTTAGGTCAGGTTAGGTCTCCAATCTTCTTAATCTATTTTTGTATTCATAGTGCCTCACGTTGTAAAGCGCCTCATCAGCTTCAGACATCTCTATTAATTTTGTAGTTGTCGGCACACACCAATTGTATTTACCGGCAATGGTTATAAAAACACTACAGACGACAGAACGCTGCAGCGATGTTAGCGCTCCATGTGGTAACATGTCACATTGCAGTGAACAGAAGACAAGCGGTTTCTGTGATCAAATATACAGCGAGGCCCTAGATTTGATCAAATATTCGACGACATTTGACAAAGTCCCTATTACACTATCAAAAATCTTTGACAAAGATATTGGACAAAGAAATTTGATAGTGCAATACCGGCCTAATGAATATGAACATCGACAAAATCAAAAACTTCATTACTCATTCATGATGCCAAATAACAGCTGAAGCAGAAAGCTGCGTTCCGAAGTCAAGGTCTCATCTTTGGAGTTTGACTCCTGCAGCCCCCTGTATCAGAGGGAACGACGCTGATCGTGTTGCGCGGGGAACCTGACGAGACCTCTCTGAAGACGTGGCTCGCCCCTCCCCGTCATTAATTAATGCAAACATTTACACAAAAGAAACTTGCTGCGGCAGCGAGCAACATTGCTCAAAGAGTAAAAACGCCGCCAAGGGCAAAACTTGGCCCTGCTCTTGTGTTGCGCGAAGAAGAACTTGAGTTGTCAGTTCTCTCTCTGCACGCGCCTGTTTGTGTGTGTGTGTGTGTGTGTGTGTGTGTGTGTGTGTGTGCGCGCGCAGTAGTAAACCAAGCTGTCGAACAGGCATGCTGTACTTGTGTGTGGGCGTAACCGAGGGTTCGTGCTTTACCGACCTTTTTATTTGTTCCTGCCTCTCCATCTCCCCCTTTCTTTTCCCCCTTTTTTTTCAATTAACGCAATGTCGCCCGAGTGGCAAACTAGAATTGGGCGCGCGCCCGGCCTTGCGTCACAGGTTTTTAAATTAATTAGCACCACCAGAGTCAAAGACAGCGCCAGGGAGGGGCGGCGCAAGCCTTGGCCTCGTAACCGACGGGAAGGAGGGGAAGTTTTGTCGACTCATAGTGGGGGAGGGAGGGCGGAGAAGTGTGGCGGGGTGGAGGGGGGTTGAGGGGAGACGCGGTGGCAGATTTCATTAGACAAATGGGGCGGGGACGCTGGGAGCTGGGGACAGCACACGCCGCAAGCGGCGGTAAAGTCTGCGCGTTATGTGGGGCAGGCGGCTCCAGGGGCTTGTACCTCGCTACGGCTTCTGACGTCACATGCACACGCACGCACGCACGCAGCCTTAGTGTACAACTTGTACAAGCAAGCTATTTATTTATTACATTGGTATTTAAAGTGAAAGGACGAAAGTAACTTTCAATCATGTGTCACTGCCGAGTAACATAGCTCGATCAAACTTGGACCACACATACAATGAACGGCTTAATTGTACTGTATATACCCTGTGAAACTTGTGGCAGATTCTCTTGAAGAAAGTCGCAGAGCAACTTGTGATGAACTCCTGAAGCTGTAGGAATTCACCAATACCAGTATTCTGTAATCTGACAAACGATTTGAAGAAGAGAAAAATTTCTGAGAGATGAGCCGCACACTGCTTGACTACTGAAGAGAAGCAGAAACGGCTGGCCTTGCAGCCTTGCTCAAACAACGATTGCACAGTGAAGGCCAGGAATTCCTGTGTCAAATTATCGCTATTGATGTAACGTGGGCCGGCCGGTGTGGCCGTGCGGTTCTAGGCGCTTCAGTCTGGAGCCGCGTGACCGCTACGGTCGCAGGTTCGAATCCTGCCTCCGGCATGGTTGTGTGTGATCTCCTTAGGTTAGTTAGGTTTAAGTAGTTCTACGTTCTAGGGGACTGGTGACCACAGATGTTAAGTCCCATAGTGCTCAGAGGCATTTGAACCATTTTGATGTAACGTGGATAAGATACTTTGAACCGGAGTTGAAATCACATTCCAATGAGTGGAGTGTTTTAGATTCTCCACGTCCAAAAAAATTTCGACTCGCCCAGTTGAACCTCAAGCAAATGATGATTTTTTGCTTATGATCACCAAGGAATCATCTGGACAGACCGAGTCCCATGTGGAAGATGGAGCATATACAGCTGTGTATTACCGTAACTTTACGCAAAACCTACGCGGAAGAATGCACAAAACCCTTTCTCTGTTGCTCGGGGTCGAGCCGCTCGTTCTCCACGACAATGCCCGCCCGTATATTGGCAATGTTATAGCCCATAAACTGCGCGAATATGGATGGGGAGGATTGCCGCATCCTCCCTAAGGTCGGGACTTGAGTTCACCAGACTTTGTCTTGTTCCCGAAGTTGGAAAAAAAAAAAGAAAGAACTATGCGTGGACATCTTTATCTTTCTCGGCAACAGCTTCCTACCACCATCACCCGAGCCATTTGACAGAAGAACAGAAGTGATGTCCTGGATGGAATAATTTAGCTTTAGAGACGTTGGCAACCAGTCATATCGAATAAGGGAGACTATAGCGAAGGACTGCAAAGAGATTGGTTCAAATGGCTCTGAGCACTATGGGACATAACATCTGAGGTCACAGTCCCCTAGAACTTAGAACTACTTAAACCTAACTAACCTAAGAACATCACACACATCCATGCCCGAGGCAGGATTCGAACCTGCGACCGTAGCAGTCGCGCGGTTCTGGACTACAGCGCCTAGAACCGCATGACCACCACGGCCGGCTGTAAAGAGATATTGGGAAAAATAAATATGTAAATAAAATAAGTGTGCATTTGTTATTAAATGTTCCTCGTATCTAAACGTAACGTCACAAAGCAGTGTAGAATGGTATGAGCACGTGTAAGGACGGTAGTAGGAAAGGCGAATGGTCGACTTCGTTTTATTGGCAGAGTTTTAGAAAATTTGGTCCATCGATAAAAGAGACGCATATAGGATACCAGTACAACCCATTGCTGAGTTGTGTTCGAATGTTTGGGAATCTCACCAAGTCGGATTAAAGGAAGACATCGAAGCAATTCAGTGGTGGGCTGCTGGATTTATTACCGGTAGGTTGGAACAACACGCAAGTATTACGGACATGCTCCGGGAACTCAAATGGAATCATTGCACGGAAAGTGACGTTGTTTTCGAAGAGTACTGTTGAGAAAATTTAGAGAACCGACATTTGAGGCTGACCGCGGAACGATGCTACCACCGCCAACGTTCATTTCGCGTAAGGACCACGAAGATAAGATTAGAGAGGTTTTGGCTTGTACGGAGGCATACAGACAGTCGTTTTTCCCTCTCTCTATTTGCAACTGGAACAGCAAAGGAAATAACTATAGCGGTACAGAGTACCCTCTGCTACTCACCATACGATGGCTTCTGGAGTGTTTAGGTATGTAGATGTAGATATGGTTGAAGAACTAGAGCAGCGAATTTTACTGTCTAGTGAAGATTTATGAGATTTTCCTCTGGTGCCTTAAAGAATTCGTAGCTCACTACGGAGACTAGTGGAGCATTGCGTCCAAATGCCAGGACGGCACATGGAAAACCTCATTTAACAGGTACGAGTACACAATACACTGTAAGATATAACATGGTCGAGTATTATTGTATCTAGGGTAAAGGTGAAGTATCGGTGACATTTGACCCGAACCACTAACTAGGGAAATGTTTGTATTGGAGTGAGGACGGTTCGTAACCACACAATAGCAATCGGACAGTGTTTGCTGGAACATTTTTGCTCCCTTCGACTCATGTCAGTTTTCGTTACTCATTTCGACACGCCGTGTACATGTATGACCTTTGGCTAACCAGCTGAGCAGCTGTCAGAAAACAAAACCTACAGTCCAGCGTTCAGTCGTGCCACGTATCGGTTCTTTCGCCTTTGCGAATTATGTGTTAACTCAATTTTAATCTGCAGCCCTTCTCCTCTACAACTGGCTACGTAAATCAGTTCCAATGTCTGAGGAAAGTAACTTCATATCAGTTCTGAAAGGACCATCCCTAGCGAAGCGCTGCAGTGTTCAATCCAACCTTTGTGTTGATGGCAGCTTTGCCAGCCTGCAATGTAGGGTCTAGAGCGATTTTTGAGGGAGCTATCAGTGTGCTTTTAAATCATCTTGCGATAAGGCAGGAAAATTGGCATATAAAAAAGATATTTCACTAAAATAACTTTGCGACTAGAGACTACACTCGTTGATCTACACACTGCAATTACTCAGGACTTTGTATACTTAGATTTGCGCTAAGTGACATGATGTATTATGAAACGACACAAAAAAGTCTTCTTCGTAGTAGGCCTTAATTCTCACTTCAAACACAAAAGCTGCACTTTTTAGGTGCAAAGCGAGTATTTCTTTGTCTGACAGTTGAGCAATCCACAGTACTGTCTTACACGTCATGTCAACTGGTATCTCGGCTAATTTCTCTGCCCTAAAGCAACAAATGGTTCAAATGGCTCTGAGCACTATGGGACTTAAAATCTGAGGTCATCAGTCCCCTAGAACTTAGAACTACTTAAACCTAAGGCCATCACACACGTCCATGCCCGAGGCAGGATTCGAACCTGCGACCGTAGCGGTCGCGCGGTTCCAGACTGAAGCGCCCAGAACCGATCTGCCACGTCGGCCGGCCTAAAGCAACAGATTTACAAAACATATTACTATGAACAGAGCCCATTTATTTTTTTATTTTTTTATTTTTTCGTCTCATATCAAGCAGCGACAAGATTCTCTGTCCGCATTATGGTAATTTACAAAGCAGCCGTTCATCATGGTGTAGAGCAACATGGACCTGACCAGCTTCTACCTCCTATATGGCGAAGTAATGTAGAATACGACAGCTCTACATTTCTGACTTGTGGCTCACATCTGGAGTCCACGCTGTAACCATGCAAAGAAGTTGCAGTCGAAGTAAAGAGCATAAAACACCAATATTAGCAACGTATAAGAACAAATGTGAACCAGACTGTCATTTGCTGACGCCTGCAGTAAACTGAGTGGCTAAGGCTGCCAAATATCAGTTGGCACAATATGCATGGCGAAAATGTTATCTAACTAACCGTCAGGAAACCTTCTATTCGCTTCCCTCCTACGACATATGATAACTGCGTTGATGATGAAGATTAACAGTTATTATGAAAGGAATTGTTTTTTGCATGACTTTTTCTAGAATGCGTAAATATCAAGTCCAGTGTTGCAAAGTTCTAAATATTTTTAGTAAATCCAAGTTATTAATACATGAAAGTGGTCTCCGCTCACGTCGTGTTGTATAGTAACGCGTACTGTGGACGTGTGCCTACGCGCTAATTTTCATTACCTTATAAATGCAGGTTTCAGTTTTGTCGAGTTATTCGTTTCAAATCAGTAAGTTCCAGCTCTCTTAAAAATAACTTTAAGCTTTTAAAAAAAGCGGAGTAGATGAGGTGACAGCAGTAACACGTGAATCCGCTCTTCAACTAGCGAGATTTAAAATATATAAAAGCGAACAATGAATACATTTTCAGCTGTCAAGATCGCTAAAAACGTTTATTCACCTAGATTACAGTTCTCTGTTGCCATCTTCGGATCTGCAAAAGATGGGACCGAAACTGCTAGCTTACAGTAACTAACATAACAGCACACATAATTATATCCAACATGAACATCCAATGTATAGCACCCATTGTAGTACCGAAGGAGAAGGTTGTATATTGATATAAACATAGCTATGTTGTTATCTCATGTATTGTAAATCTCGTATATAATTATATGTGCTGTTATGTTAGTAGTTGTAAACAAATTTGGAAATCTGTAGTACTTTCCTATGGGACCAAACTGCTGAGGTCATCGGTCCCTAGGCTTACACACTACTTAATCTAATTTAAACTAACTTACGCTAAGGATAACACACACACACCCATGCCCGAGGGAGGATTCGAACCGTGGTAAGGCTTAGTTGTTGTATCCTAGGATGTCAGTCCCATCTCTTGCAAATCCTGAGATGGCAATAGAGAACTGCCGAAATCGGTAATCTATGAATAATGTTTTTTGCGGTCTTGACAACCGAAAATTTATTCAGCGTTCGCAATACTAGAGATCGACCACACTCTGACGACGTCAGAAGTATGTATAGAAGCGATTTAAAACATGAACACAGTGTTCTTTACAAAGCAAATATGCATAACACACATGCCTAAAGCTGCAATGAAGAATAATGTTTCGGCCGGTGTGGCCGTGTGGTTAAAGGCGCTTCAGTCTGGAACCGCGTAACCGCTACGGTCGCAGGTTCGAATCCTGCCTCGGGCATGGATGTGTGTGATGTCCTTAGGTTAGTTAGGTTTAATTCGTTCTAAGTTTTAGGGGACTGATGACCACAGATATTAAGTCCCATAGTGCTCAGAGCCAAGAATAATGTTAAATGTTCGTAAGCCGCAGATGATTAATATTTTGTGCTTCCTCCCATGAATTCATAAACACCAAACAGGAACAAAGCATCATTCATTTGAAAAAATTAGTTCGGCAAATTACAAGAGCAGACGATTTACTGCTGACAATTCAGACACAGTACTACAGCAAGTGTAACAATCTGAAGACGGATACAACAGAGCGGAATTTGTCGACAAAAAATATATCTCCTCAAAAGTATTTGTGGCTGGTTGCGGTTTCCCTTATAAACCAGCTATGTCAAAGCAGATCTCTGAGCACTGAGCATGCACGACTTAGGAAAACGATGGAAAACCTTTGGGTGGACTGATGGAGACCTGAGCCACTGCCATCCAGAATGTGAGTCCCGTGTTTTTAAGGGGGGTAGGATGTCAAACGGGCCGACTTGGAGCAGGAGAGGCACCACATGACATTGTAATTTCCAGCGTCTATACTTTTACAAATAATTTCATAAGACTTCGTCAGCATGACCAGGAAGGATTCAGCATGACGTCCTACCCTCCTTAACGCGCTGACTGCCACAAGGCCCCTAGCATGGCCCATGTTCCGGCCTGGCGTTGAAGCACCCACCGCTACATGTGCGGCAGTTTGCGTGTTAAACACTCCACAGAGAAGTCTTCAGATGCAGAAGGCAACATGCAGTATGGGGCCGCGAGTCTGATTATACGCGTCAAAGGCGCCGAATACTTACGGAAAATAAAGAATAATCTTCTTAGTTGCACCAGAACCAGTGTGTACTTCTGCAAGAGTTAAACTTAGCAGACGAGAGTGCCAACACAACTTTCGACAACTGTTATTTACGAGGGCAGTTCAATAAGTAATGCAACACATTTTTTTCTCGGCCAATTTTGGTTGAAAAAACCGGAAATTTCTTGTGGAATATTTTCAAACATTCCCGCTTCGTCTCGTATAGTTTCATTGACTTCCGACAGGTGGCAGCGCTGTACGGAGCTGTTAAAATGGCGTCTGTAACGGATGTGCGTTGCAAACAACGGGCAGTGATCGAGTTTCATTTGGCGGAAAACCAGGGCATCTCAGATATACATAGGCGCTTGCAGAATGTCTACGGTGATCTGGCAGTGGACAAAAGCACGGTAAGTCATTGGGCAAAGCGTGTGTCATCATCGCTGCAAGGTCAAGCAAGACTGTCTGATCTCCCGCGTGCGGGCCGGCCGTGCACAGATGTGACTCCTGCAATGGCGGAGCGTGCGAACACACTCGTTCCAGATGATCGACGGATCACCATCAAACAACTCAGTGCTCAACTTGACATCTCTGTTGGTAGTGCTGTCACAATTGTTCACCAGTTGGAATATTCAAAGGTTTGTTACCGCTGGGTCCCTCGTTGTCTAACCGAACACCATAAAGAGCAAAGGAGAACCATCTGTGCGGAATTGCTTGCTCGTCATGTGGCTGAGGGTGACAATTTCTTGTCAAATATTGTTACAGGCGATGAAACATGGGTTCATCACTTCGAACTTGAAACAAAACGGCAATCAATGGAGTGGCGCCACACCCACTCCCCTACCAAGAAAAAGTTTAAAGTCATGGTTACAGTCTTCTGGGACGCTGAAGGGGTTATTCTGTTCGATGTCCTTCCCCATGGTCAAACGATCAACTCTGAAGTGTATTGTGCTACTCTTCAGAAATTGAAGAAACGACTTCAGCGTGTTCGTAGGCACAAAAATCTGAACGAACTTCTCCTTCTTCATGACAACGCAAGACCTCACACAAGTCTTCGCACCCGAGAGGAGCTCACAAAACTTCAGTGGACTGTTCTTCCTCATGCACCCTACAGCCCCGATCTCGCACCGTCGGATTTCCATATGTTTGGCCCAATGAAGGATGCAATACGTGGGAGGCACTACCGCGGATGATGAAGAAGTTATTGATGCAGTACGACGTTGGCTCCGACATCGACCAGTGGAATGGTACCGTGCAGGCATACATGTCCTCATTTGAAGGTGGCGTAAGGCCGTTGCATTGAATGGAGATTACGTTGAAAAATAGTGTTGTGTAGCTAAAAGATTGGGGAATAACCTGGTGTATTTCAATGCTGAATAAAACAACCCCTGTTTCAGAAAAAGAAAATGTGTTGCATTACTTATTGAACTGCCCTCGTAATTCCGTCTTTCAGACGATGAAAATTAAGTATAGACTTAAGGCCAGTGCTTTCCTCCTCCCCCCCCCCCCCAACCCCCCACCCCGTCACCCATCCCTCCAGAACTCCTTGAATTTTTTGGAATAAGGAAGAGCACATTTCCACGAATATTTGACGAGCTCATAGGTATCCAACTTGTTGAGTTTGTCTACGTGCGAGAGAAGTTGGAAAGTGTGGAATAATGTACAACCAATTTGGCTGTGTTGTTAGTTGCAGTTTGGTTAACGGTCAGACTTGACTCGCGTACGCCGTTCCTCCTTGTGCCAGCTTATTAATTCAAAGTCCGCGAGATTCGCATTCAGGGTTTCATCACTGGATGAGCAAACTGGTTAACAATCGCTGCATCGTTCTATGCTGTACATTGGCTTTACCAAATGATCTAGTAACTTTCCCATATGCCTCTACAACGTTGTCATTGATGTGAAACCCATAAACTAACAGTATTCGTAGTTTAACTGCATTCAGTTTCCTTCTCATACTTGGACGCCTTGGATTACACACCCGTTTTTCCCTATTTTACTACAGTTCTACGTATAGGTGTGGTACTTACGACGAAGGTACGTTTTAAGACTTGATCACCGCAGAATCATTTTATCTTATCGGTTCCTAACAATATCATGTTCTCGCAAAATTTCGTTAACTTCAAATGGTGGGCTGAGGAAAGACGGTTTTCCAACGAATAATTTTTGGAAGCGATTATGAGTTTCAGCATTTTCCTCACAACCTAGAAGCTCTGATCAGAGGCTAAAAATTGTAGCTGCTATTACTTTTTAGACAATACTGCCTGAAAGAAATTATGTACGCCGCCGGATTTTAAAATATATCTACATTACTTTAACTGTGTTTTTAACTAGGGACTTATAGTGCACATATTATGAAGTGAATTGCATAGCGGGTCGTCTTCATTCGGAGAAGACATTCTTTTATATTATATACCCGGTGTTACAGGAGAAGTATTAAATGCTTTAGAGGATTCGATAAAAATTGCATATAACATTTGTTCAGTTTTTATTGGTTACAGAGATGCAGCTATTAGAATGTAACCCAAAGAAATACTCGCAGAAGTTGATTAAGTTGAAACTTCATTTTCATGAATTCCACCACCGACTCCACTATACTTTCAGATTATCTTAACAGCACTATGTGCAGCTCTTCTGATATCGCATTGACACCCTTTTATGTGAGTGGTACTATTCACAATTCCTATGATCAACTCGTCTCTTGAGTGCTGTCGACAGCGGATGTTAAATTGATTCCATATTTTCAGAATTCCAGAAGGCTTTTGACACCGTGTCTCACAAGACAGCCTAAACAAACTGTGTGGCTATGGAGTATCGTCTCAAATGTGGGATTGTCAGCCTCGATAGCTGACAAGGGAACCTCCCCATCGCACCCCCCCTCAGATTTAGTTATAAGTTCGCACAGTGGATAGGCCTTGAAAAACTGAACACAGATCAATTGAGAAAACAGGAAGAAGTTGTGTGGAACTGTGAAAAAATAAGCAAAATATACAAACTGAGTAGTGCATGGGCCACATAAGCAACATCAAGAAGAACGTGAGCTCAGGTGCTCCGTGGTCCTGTGGTAGCATGAGCAGCTGCAGAAGGAGAGGTCCTTGGTTCAAGTCTTCCCTCGAGTGAAAATTTTACTTTCTTTATTTTTGCATAGTTATTATCTGTCCGTTCGTTCATTGACGTCTCCGTTCACTGTAATAAGTTTAGTATCCGTGTTTTGCGACCGCATCGCAAAACCGTGCGATTAGTAGACGAAAGGACGTGCCTCTCCAATGGGAACCGAAAACATTTGATCGCAAGGTCATAGGTCAACCGATTCCTCCACAGGAAAACACATCTGATGTATTCTATACGACACTGGTGACGGCATGTGCGTCACATGACAGGAATATGATGTCGACCCACCTAACTTGTACACTTGGCGAATGGGTAAAAAGATTCTTCTACCTTGCCCGATTTAGGTTTTCTTGTGGATGTGATAATCACTCCCAAAAAAGTGATGAAAACATAAGAGTTTGTCACATAAACTGAAAATAAAAAATTAAAGTTTTCACTCCATGGGAGATTCGAACCAAGGACCTTTCGTTCCGCAGCTGCTCACGTTACCACGAGACCACGGCGCTCCGGCGTTCCTAGAGTCCTTGATGTTGCATATCTTCGCATGAACTACTCAGTTTGTATATTTTTGCTTATTTTTTCACAGTTCCACACAACTTCTTCCTGTTTTCTCAATTGATCTGTGTTCAGTTTATCAAGGCCTATCCACTGTGCCAACTTATAACTAAATCTGAGGGGGGTGCGATGGGGAGGTTCCCTTGTGAGTAGTCAGCGCGATGGACTGGCATGGTAAGGGGCCCGCGTTCGATTCCCGGCTGGGTCGGAGATTTTTCTCCGCTCAGGGACTGGGTGTTGTGTTGACTTCATCATCATCATCATCATCATCATCATGTCATCCCATCGACGCGCTGTTCACCAAAGTGACGTCAACTCAAAAGACATGCACCAGGCGGCCGGTCTACTCGAAGGGAGGCCCTAGCCACACGACATTTCATTTCAGTTCAGTTATTGTCTAGATTCGAGATTTCCAGTTAGGAAGTTCGTGGTAACTGACGGTGAGTCATCGAATAAAACAGAAGTAATATTTGGCGTTCTCCAAGGAAGTGTTACAGGCCCTCTGCTGTCCCTGATCGACAAAAATGATTTAGGAGACAATCTGAGTAGCCCACTTAGATTGTTTGCAGATGATGCTGTCATTTACAGTCTTGTAAAGTCATCAGATGATCAGAATCAATTGCAGAAGCATGTAGACTAGATATCTGTGCGGTGAGAAACAGGGCAATTATCTGTCAATAATGAAAAGTGTAAGATCGTCCACATGAGTACTAAAAAGAATCAGCTGAATTCCTGCTGCAAGATAAATCACACTAATCTAAAGGCTGACATTCCAACTAAATACCTAGGGATTAAAATTACGAATTAAACTGAAACTGAAACGATAATGTTGTGGGGAGAGCAAACCAAAGACTGCGTGTTATTGGCAGAACACTTAGAAAATGCAGTAGGGCGACTAAAGAGACTGCTTACACTACGTTTGTCCTCCCTCTTCTGAAAGACTGCTGTGCGGTGTGGGATCCGTATCAGTTAGGATTGACGGAGGACATCGAAAAAGTCAAAAGAAGGGACAGCTCATTTTGCATTATCGTGAAATAGGGGTAAGAGTGCCACGAATATGATGCGCGAATTGTGGTGGCAATCATTAAAACAAAGGCGTTTTTCGTTGCGGCCGGATCTTTTCATGACATTTTAATCACGCTTTCTCCCCAGTGCGAGAAAATTTTTGTTGGGGCCCACCAATATGAAGAGAAACGATTATTGCAATAAAATAAGAGAAATCATAGCTCGCACTGAAAGAGCTAAGTGTTTGTTTTTCCCATGTGCTGTTCGAGAGTGGAACGGTAGAGAAATAGCTAGAAGGTGGTTCGATGAACGCTCTGCCAGGCACTTAATGTAAACTGTAGAGTAGTCATGTAGATGTAAATCTAGACGTGTTTACTTTTTCTGTGTGGACCTCTCCTTTCAACCACCGCTACACGCAAATATCTAAAAGGGTGAGGACAAGACACCTTGGTGGTCAAGAAACCTTACCATTTTTGTTCAACGCTGTATGTAATCTGACCTGGTATGTATAGTGTATCCCGCAGTACACTTGCTTGCGAAACTGGGGTGACCCAGATTCAGATCAAACCTGCGCAGCGGATTGATGAGTTTATCCTTTTGCTCATGCTAGCCTGAGTGCGGTCTTTAGGTGGTTTCTCTCTCTAGTTTAGGCAAACTCTGGGCTCCTCCCTGTTCCCGCCTCACAAGATAAAATACACAAATAGTAAGATACGATCACCCACAGAACGAAGTTTACACGAGGCACGGAAACAACGTGCACTCAACTTTCCTCTCTTAGGTTAGCTTGATGACTGTGGCATCAGGAAGGACATCCGAGCACAAAGATAGAAGGGACGATCGAAATGTATCCATTCAAAGACCAACTAATGTCTTGCCCACATGCCGGCGCTTATATACCCGCATCGGAGTCGCGCTGGGTAGCATATACACTACAGCAACGCCCTCAAACGGAAAATTTTTTATCGCTCCTTATAATAGAATAAAATTAGCCAAATCCTGAAAGAGCAGATCCCGAACCAGACGGGATACAAGCTAGGGAAAATAAAGAGGAAGAAAGAAGCTTCTACGTAATGGCACAAGAAAGACGAGCAATTTTCAACCTGCACTGCGCTAACACTTTTCTTAATTGACGTCTCAAACTCCTTCCTTCTGAGTGGACAACACGTAGGGTTCGTGAACGAGAGTGTGAACGGTCAGCTTCAAGTTGCTCTCATTTCTTAACTTCAAGAAACAGTTTTCGTGTCACCTGTTTCTGGAAGTGATTTTGCGATATAGTGAACGAGCAGTACCGGAGATATGTGTAGTTTCTCAAAGATTTGACGGATGAGGTACCTTTTTGCATTACGAAGCTGTCGATACTGAGGTCGTTACGGTACGTGCTCAAGCATGATATCAGAGAAATGCGAAGCGGTATGGAGCAAGGCATGTTCCTGGCGTTCAACTGGACTAATTTAATGGTTCCACCCGCAGTGTGTGTGTGTGTGTGTGTGTGTGTGTGTGTGTGTGTGTGTGTGTGTGTAAGAGAGAGAGAGAGAGAGAGAGAGAGAGAGAAAGGGGGGAGGGGGAAGAAGGAAGTGGAGGCGAGATGAGGTCCCAATCGATGTTATCCTTGGCAATGCTCGTTCGGCAAAAGAGCGTCACATACGCGGAGAAATCACTAAACAGAAACGATTACTTCAATGGTTCAAAATAAATACCATTTATTTCCCGTCACCATAGGAATAAAAATATTCAAAGAAAACTCTTTTTCATTCTAGAGGTTATACAGGTCCTGATACTGATGATGGTAGGGAAAGGGAGGGGCTTGTACCAGCTAATATCTGATTACACTCAGGGGTAATGGTCCCAGGAAGGTTGTAAACCAGTACTGTAAAGGGTACACCATTCGTTATAGACAAAGTGGACAGTCTGCGTTGATACACTAGCAGATCGAGCAATTTCATTGATAGTGTGGTCATGGGCACTTCAGGGCACGATTGTTCGTTTCTGTCATTCAGTCACGTCCCCACAACGACCCATCTTATTGCACTGATTCCGTGCAGCCGACTGGCACATACATTGCACGTCACACTTCACTTTCATTACTTACGTTAGCGACGGAGCGTAGCACAACCACCGGATACCAACCGTTCACCATTTACAGCCCTCCAAGGCTACCAGCGTGCCCTTTTAAGGGTCTGACTAATACAGTATCCGATCAAAAGTGTCCGGACACCTATTAGTGAATTTCAGTATAATGTGTGCCCACCCTTCGCCTTTATAATGGCTTGAACTCCGCTGAAGGCACCTTCAGTGAGATGTATATGGAGGAAGGACAGTCCATCCTTCCCCAAGCGCAAGAAAGCAGAGGAAGTGGTGACGTTGGACGCTGGGGCCTGAAGCAAAGTCGCCGTTTTAACTCTTCGCAAAGGTTTTATATCTGGTTCAGAACGGGATCTGGACAGACTAGCCCTTGTTCGGAACATTATTCTCCACAAGCCACTGACTCGCTTCATTATGACAGGGTGCATCGTCATGACGATACAATCGTCGTCTTTGAACTGTTCCTTTACTATACGCAGTAGAGAGTACTGCAAAAGTTCACATACTTGCGTACTTAGCGTATTCCAAAGTGCAATAAGGTGACTACATAGTAACCACGAGAACCACCACTATACCGAAACGCAACCGTCTCCATATTTCACTACTGGCGCTTCGCATGGTGACAGGTAGCGCTCTCCAGGCATCCGCCAACCCCAGAACACCCTACAGAGTAGATATCACTCTTTTCCAGTGACACACTGTCCGGTGGCGTCGGTCTTTACACCACCTCAAACGTAGCTTTAGTTGGACCGCAGAAATGTGCGGCTTCAGAGGGTCTTTGTAATGCATATGTGCATTCCCTTCACGTCTTTAAGCCAAGTATTATGCATATTTATCTTCAGTAGCAGCCAGGCTACATGTACATTTAACAATTAAGCGTCAGCAAGGAGCATTAGTGATGAAATCATAGGAGGCAATGTTGTGCAACCTTAGTAGGGACAAGATCCGACTATTCGGGAGTAGGATCTTACAATCTGACACAGTGTTCCGAGACAAACTTCCGTCATAATGTCCGAAAACGTGACGTCAGATCCGCCTAGCAACAGCGATCTGAACGCCCAATGGCTGGAAGTTTGGACATTATATATAGGAAACGAGAGAAGTGTCCCTATTGGCTGAGGGAGAGAGGTGGAGTGGTCTCTATTATCCTTCGGGAAGACATGGCGAGTGAGTCGCGAGGAGCCACTCAAAACGCACGGTCGAGTAACCGGGGCGGCTCTAAAAGAACGGTTGCGAGTGCATATTTCAGCAGTTAAAAAAGATATAAAGTGAAGCTATTAGTTATTAGAACGCCGCGTGTCGTGGGCAGTGTCTATCATTATGTAAGGTCAGTAAACGGTGTTAATGTGTGTAAAGGGTCGAATAACGGTGTAGTCCAGGGCCGCCATACTGCAAATGCTGATCTGTGACGTGTGTGACAAAGCAATTTCTGTATTAAAACAAGTCTAGTACAAACGTTGTTGACAATTAACACCTGGCATCCCTAAGCACTCCACTTCAGCAGGATCACCACCTACATGGGACCTGGCGACTGAGCGCTACTACTGTGCGACGAGGGACTTACCGAAGCAGCAAGACACCATGTTAGTGATACCGGCCAGAGAAGCACTTCCTTCTCGCTACAATGCCACTGAGGGTGTTTTATCTTCACGACAGTTATACTCCTCTATACACACATTCCTTATTCCATCTGGACTATTGATAGCTCTTTGGAACTCACGAGTGGTTCCTTATGCTGATTTCATGCGATTTTTTACAACTACATTCCATAATGCTTGAGGGTCCCTGTCTGTCAGTACTTGAAGTTTGGTGTTGCTTTAGTTATGCTTGTTCCTTCGCGTTTCCACTTCACGGACATATCGCCAACAGTCGACATGGGCAGCTTTACAAGGGCTGAAACGTATCAGATCGATTTTTTACACAGATGATATCGACGACTAGCCTACGCTCGAAGTCACCAAGCTTTCCTAGCAGCCCCATTCTACAGTTCTTGCTTACAAGGGGAGGCCGCCAATTGTGAAATTCAGATTCGATTCATACTGCGCATAATAAAAGCTCATGGCCAGAGGTGTAATGTGGCAAAGCACCAAGATGCACTTCTCAGCCGTTGTCGAGAAAATCGACAGTTAAAAGAAACCGTTGCGGTGAAATACTCTCGACGATTAATAATTCTCTACAGCGTCGTGGCGCAGCGGTAAGCGCTCAGGTTCGTAATCCGAAGGACGCCGGATCGAATCTCGCGCTATACAACCTTTTATTTAGTATTTGTTTTTTATAATTCAAATATATATATATATATATAAATTCCCGGCAATCAGTTGCAACAATTATGCATATAATAAGTTGTTGAAAGTCGTTTGTCGTGGAAAAACTGGCGACATCATTATGTTTTCCGCAAACAAAGTTGTATTTCACAAATGTTATTAATTGTCTTCATAATGTTAACCACGTACAGTTAACGGAAGACGTAGAAACGATATTCGGAAACGAATACGTATAACGTAAGACAAACGTTCGAATTAGAATAGAGACCCCACGAACACAAATTTGCTGTGGCCGGTATGAAACATAAACTCCGTTACTCGCTCGTTACACTTGAATGACAGACGTTGAATGGGCCGAAACGAGCCGCCGCATAACAGCGTAGTTGCCTGCTATCCTCGAAAGAAGGTTGACGCGGTCCCTAGCGCAACTTATAACATTGTCGAAAATCAGTGCTTTGGTACACCCTGTTAAAAAAGAACGGAAAAATGGAGGCGGTACGATTGGAGAGCGATCCGCCTTCACCAACATGCATAAGCAATTCATTAATAGTATATATATATATATATATATATATATATATATATATATATATATATATATTTGAATTACAAAAAACTAATAATAAAAAAATTGCATGGCGCGAGATTCGATCCGGCGACCTTCGGATTACGAACCCGAGCGCTTACTGCTGCGCCACGACGCTGTAGAAAATTATTAATCGTCGAGAGTATTTCACCGCAACGATTTCTTTTAACTGTCGATCTTATCGACAACGGCTGAGAAGTGCATCTTGGTGCTTTGCCACATTACACCTCTGGCCATGAGCTTTTATTATGCGCAGTATGAATCGAATCTGAATTTCACAATTGGCGGCCTTCCCTTGTCAGCTTCGCGCTGGTGGGTCGGTGTCTAGTGACATCTAGTAGCCAGTTCCGTGTTACATAGTGGTGTCTGGATACTTTCCATAACATAGTATATTTTGAGCCTTGAGCTTCAGTAATTTACACAAGCAAATGCTTCATAAAGCTATACACTGAGGTGACAAAAGTCATGGGCTACCTCCTAGTATTGCGTCGGTCCTCCTTTTGCCAGGTATACTGCAGCGCTCTACTAAAATTTTGTCCGCAGCTCGTTGTCTTGCGGTAGCGTTCTCGCTTTCCGCGCACGGCGTCCCGGGTTCGATTCCCAGCGGGGTCAGGGATTTTTCTTGTCTCGTGATGACTGGGTGTTGTTGTGTCGTCTTCATCATCATCATTCATCCCCATTACGGCCGGAGGAAGTCAATGGCAAGCCACCTCCACTAGGACCTTGCCTAGTACAGCGGCGCGGGTCTCCCGCATCGTCCCCTACGCTCCTCGGAGTATGGGACCTCATCATCATCAGTGCAGCAACTTGACGTCGTATGGACTCAACAAGTCGTTGGAAGGATCCTGCGGAAATATTGAGCCACTCTGCCTCTATAGCCGTCTATATCTGCAGAAGTGCTGCCAGCATAGGCTTTTCGGTCCACGAACTGACCTCTCGATTATATCCCATAAATGTTCGATTCGCTCGAATTGTCCATAACGTTCTTCAAACCAATGGCGAAGAATTGTGGCACGGTGACATGGTGGATTGTCATCCATAAAATTTCCATCGTTGTCTGGGAACATGAAGTCCATGAATGGCTGCAAATGGTCTCCAAGTAGCCAAACATAACCATTTCCAGTCAATGACCGGTTCACTTGGACCAGAGGACTCTGTCCATCCCATGTAAACTCAGCCCACACCTTTATGGAGCCAGTAGGAGCTTTCATAGCACCTCGTTGACAAAGTGGGTCAATGGCTCCGCGGGGTCTGCGCCACACTCGATCCATATCATCAGTTCAGACCACCTGAAATCAAGGCTCATCCAACCAATATGGTCGCGAGCCCACGAGAGGCGATGCAAGCGATGTCGTGCTGCTAGCAATCGCAGTAGCGTCGGACGTCTGCTGTCACAGCCCATGAACGGCAAATTTCGCCGCACCTTCTAACCGATACGTTCGTTGTACGAATGGTTCAGATGGCTCTAAGCACCATACGACTTAACATCTGAGGTCATCAGTCCCCTAGAACTTAGAACTACTTAAACCTAACTAACCTAAGGACATCACACACATCCATGCCCGAGGCAGGATTCGAACCTGCGACCGTAGCAGCAGCGCGGTTCCGGAGTAAAGCGCCTAGAACCGCTAGGCTACAGTGGCCGGCTTCGTTGTGCATCCTACAATGATTTCTGCGGTTATTTAGCGCAGCGTTGCTTATCTAGGCGAAAGTTTCACAGTGCAGTGGTGCTAACACGATAATAAACGACACGAACTTGCGCACCGACCCATTTTTGGTGCCTGCTCGATGTGATTTACACTACTGGCCATTAAAATTGCCTCACTAAGAAGAAATACAGATGATAAACGGGTATTCATTGGACAAATATGTTATACTAGAACTGACATGTGATTACATTTTCACGCAATTTGTGTGCATAGCTCCTGAGAAATCAGTACCCAGAACAACCACCTATGGCCGTAATACCGGCCTTGATACGCCTGGGCATTGAGTCAGCGCTTGGATGGCGTGTACAGTTACAGCTGCCCATGCAGCTTCAACACGATACCACAGTTCATCATTAGTAATGACTGGCGTATTGTGACGAGCCAGTTGCTCGGCCACCATTAACCAGTCATTTTCAATTGATGAGAGATCTGGAGAATGTGCTGGCCAGGGCAGCAGTCGAACATTTTCTGTATCCAGAAAGGCCCGTACAGGACCTGGAACATGCGGTCGTGCATTATCGTGCTGAAATGTAGGGCTTGGCATGGATCGAATGAACGGTAGAGCCACGGGTCATAACACATCTGAAATGTAACGTCCGCTTTTCAAAGTGCCGCCAATGTGAACAAGAGGTGCCCGAGACGTGTCATCAATGGCACCCCATACCATCATGCCCAGTGTTACGCCAGTATGGCGATGACGAATACACGCTTCCAATGTGCGTTCACCGCGATGTCGCCAAACACGGATGCAACCATCATGATGCTGTAAACAGAACGTGGATTCATCCGACAAAATGACGTTTTGCCATTCGTGCAACCAGGTCCGTCGTTGAGTACTCCATCGCAGGCGCACCTGTCTGTGATGCAGCGTCAAGGGTAACCGCAGCCATGGTCTCCGAGCTGATAGTCCATGCTGCTCCAAACGTCGGCGAACTATTCGTGCAGCTGGTTGTTGTCTTGCAAACGTCCCCATCTGTTGACGCAGGGATCGAGACGTGGCTGCACGATCCGTTACATCCATGCGGATGGGATGCCTGTCATCTCGACTGCTAGTGATACGAGGCCGTTAGGATCCAGCACGGCGTTCCTTATTACCCTCCTGAAAGCACCGATTCCATATTCTGCTAACAGTCATTGAATCTCGACCAACGCGAGCAGCAATGTCGCGATACGATAAACCGCAATCGCGATAGGCTACAATCCGACCTTTATCAAAGTCGGAAACGTGATGGTATGCATGTCTCCTCCTTCCACGAGGCACCACAACAACGTTTCACCAGGCAACGCCGGTCAACTGCTGTTTGTGTATGAGCAATCGATTGGAAACTTTCCTCTAGTAGGTGTCGCCACCGGCGCTAAACTTGTGTGAATGCTTTGATAAGCTAATCACTTGCATATCACAGCATCTTCTTCCTGTCGGTTAAATTTCGCGTCTGTAGCACGTCATCGTCGTCGGGTAGCAATTTTAATGGCCAGTAGTGTTTTTTGCTGTAGGTCCACCTGAAATGTGTAAGTCGAAATTGACCAATGGTGGTTTAAATAAAAATTATGAGATTCGTGACATATGGCAGCGGCAGATGCCAGTGCACTGCCCTTTTACACCTTGTGAACGCGATGCTACCGCCATTTGCATATGTGTTTATCGCCCCCAAGGTCACCTCAGTGTGTTATGTACGTGCTATGGTTCTTTCCCGTTAGAAAACTCCACGAAATCTGGACTGCACCACCTTTGTCATTCGACGGCAAATCGAAACTGAATCCTACAAAATGTACGCGTGCTGGACGTGGAAGTGCAGGCCTTCGCGGAGCGCCACTTCAATCGCGGCCGCCGCTTCCTTTTAATCAGTGTCGCCTCTGCACCGGCTGCCTCGTCGCTCTCACTCGGCAGCGGGAATCGCCACCTCCTCTGCTGCCCCCACCCACCCTTCAGACGCCGCGCCGCCACCTCTTACGGCCTCAAAAGGAAGCTCCTCCGCGATACCGATTTGCCCCTCTCGTCTGCGAGACAGAGGCGGTATGTACCCACCGCCGGAGAGGCACACCGCAGCGGGCGAGAAGAAAAAAGAAAGGGCCCGATACTTACACTCAGGGCCGGACCTGGCGCGGACTCTGCAGGGCAGAGGCGGGTCGGCTCGCCGGGGATCAGAATGAGGAGGAGGTCGCGGATCGAAAGCCTCGTGCGCCGCCGGCGAACCCTGAGCTGCCGCACATCTGCCCCGCGCGACCTTATTGGACATTCGACCGAGAAGAAGTTTTCCCGAGGGAAGACCTCCAACTACGGCTTTTGTCCTTTCAAGGATAGGGTTTCAATCTAGGAACTACAGCAGAGTCAAACAAAGACCCTGCAGGCCTATCTAATAGTTTTCTTACATTTGCTTTCACAGACATTCTAAATCTACATCTACATTTATACTCCGCAAGCCACCCAACGGTGTGTGGCGGAGGGCACTTTACGTGCCACTGTCATCACCTCACATTCCTGTTCCAGTCGCGTATGGTTCGCGGGAAGAACGACTGCCGGAGAGCATCCGTGCCCGCTTGAATCTCTCTAATTTTACATTCGTGATCTCCTCGGGAGGTATAAGTAGGGGGAAGCAATATATTCGATACCTCATCCAGAAACGCACCCTCTCGAAACCTGGACAGCAAGCTACACCGCGATGCATAGTGTCTTTCTTGCAGAGTCTGCCACTAGAGTTTGCTAAACATCTCCGTAACGCTATCACGCTTACCAAATAGCCCTGTGACGAAACGCGCCGCTCTTCTTTGGATCTTCTCTATTTCCTCCGTCAACCCGATCTGGTACGGATCCCACACTGATGAGCAATACTCAAGTGTAGGTCGAACGAGTGTTTTGTAAGCCACCTCCTCTGTTGATGGACTACATTTTCTAAGGACTCTCCCAATGAATCTCAACCTGGCACCCGCCTTACCAACAATTAATTTTATAGGATCATTCCACTTCAAATCGTTCCGCACGCATACTCCCAGATATTTTACAGAAGCAACTGCTACCAGTGTTTGTTCCGCTATCATATAATCATACAATAAAGGATCCTTCTTTGTATGTATTCGCAATACATTACATTTGTCTATGTTAAGGGTCAGTTGCCACTCCCTGCGCCAAGTGCCTATCCGCTGCAGATCTTCCTGCATTTCGCTACAATTTTCTGATGCTGCAACTTTCCTGTATACTACAGCATCATCCGCGAAAAGCCGCATGGAACTTCCGACACTATCTACTAGGTCATTTATATATATTGTGAAAAGCAGTGGTCCCATAACACTCCCCTGTGGCACCCCAGAGGTTACTTTAACGTCTGTAGACGTCTGAAAGACGACATTTTGCCTCCAACGACTGTATAGTTGGAACAGAACAATGTCCACTTAAACCAGAATTGGTCAATTTCGGACGTATAGACGTTTTCAAGCGTGCCTGTAACGAAGTGATTCGCATCGAACGTGCCATAACAACGGGTCGGTGCGTCAGTCAGTGCCGTTCATTAATGAGCACCACTGCATTGTGAAGCCTTCGGTTTTCGATGTTCACTTGCTATTCTTCACTTTCGAGTTTCATTGTTGCGAACAGTAGTTTGCATATTGGTAACAGCTCGTTTTGGCTACTTTCAAGACTAATCAGTATGGACCGTTGTAAGGTGCCAGGGCATGGTCACTTACACGTTAGCTTACCAACTTTAGTATTAATAATAAAGGGACTGGCAAGTGCATCAGATCATGACTCTATTGAATTATGATAAATATGACGCACTCTCGAGCAGTATTCCTTGCATGTCTGCATGATTGAGCCACTAACTTAAAGCGTTGGTGAAAAGTGTCGGAAGTTGAGAATTGTGGAATATAAAGTCTGCAGATGGCCGTAGCTCGCCGGGGCGCCGTGGGCGGCAGGTAGCGGTCACCGGAAACGAGGGACAATACGGCGCTTTTGGGGATAGCCCAGCATCCGGAGCCACCTGTGCTGGGCAACACGTGGCGAAGACGGGAATTTCGTTTGCCTAGGGGTGTTATGGCCTACTCGATCGTTGGGTAGGTCTCAGAAATGCCGTTGGCGGGATTTTGGCCATGATAGAACGTTTGACATTGACCGAAACTGAGTATTCTTCCACCGCGTTTACGTACGCGTGGGAGTCGGGGGAAGTGTGGAGAGAGGGACTTCGCCTTCAGCCATCGAGCGATACGGACTTGGAGACGGCGTATTGGCCATCGTCTTTGAAGGGAGATATACGGTCTGTATCGCAGCACTGCACCAACGCGTGTTCCGTGCAGAGTCTGCAGTTAGAGCTCTTTGTGTGCTCAGAAGTGAGATTTTCACCAATGCTTAGCCACTTCCAACAATTTACCTAATATTCTTGATCTGGTAGCTATCCTTGCGATGTGCAGAATATTTATCAACGTAACTGCCGGTAATAGGGGCGTGTAATTGCAAATTGTTAATGTGCCATTCACAGGAGTGTGTGGGTGGACAAATAAATTCATATTTTTTGTAAATTTTGTCAGTTATGGGGAATATCAAATTAAAATGCCAGTATTACAATCGAATTATCGACTTCATTGTAGCTAGCATTTACCCTGTCCCAGTAAGCTTTACATGTACTCTAGTCACTGCACAGATTGCCCAGACGGGAAGGAAAGAAGGTTTGCAGTCTTCTATGCCAGCGACGGACAAATAAGCGTACACCGTCAACAGGAGGAAAATGAAAACTTCCGATTCATTTTTACGCTTCGAGTTTAATCGAGGATCTGATGCTACAAAAGTCCGAGGCGTACAGCATAGAAGCATTTGCTGAGAAAACGACGCGGATTTCCGAGTAGGTAAATTCGATTTGTGTGATTAACTACTTTGTCAAAGACGTTCTCTTCTTGGTGAAAACCGCCTAAATCTCTTTTGTTCATAACAATCCTTGCCGAATAACGCGGGAGCTGCACAAAATATGGAATGCGATTACGTGATCGTTGTGTGACATTTTCCTTCACTGAGTAAAGTGGATTAATGCTTATGTGGCTAACACATGTATTAATCACCTAATGACCACTATGTTCGTCTTTGATAGCACCTTACCGTTTGGTTTGCGTTAGGCACAAGCCATTCCTCGCCAACTTTGCTATAGGTGACGAGAAATGGTTCTTAGATGTAAAATCAAAGAAGAAGAAACAATGGCTCAACCAACCGAAAAAAGCGACACCTTGCGACGGATGATGGGCACCCTCAAAAATCATGTTGTGTGTTTGATGGAACGGAACCAGCATTCTTCATCATGAATTACTACCAAGAACTGAGACAGCAGAAATGGAAATGCAGCTGGCATACGACCAGAATCACCGCACATGCGACTGCTGAAACAGGTCGAACACCAGCTCCTCACGCAACAAATTCACCGCACTCAGCCCCTTCTTTTTTCCGGTCTCTCTCTAACAACAAGCAGGGTCGAGTGTTTCACGGTGACACTTCTGTTAGCAACTAGCTTCAGCATTTCTACAAGAAAGGCATAGAATTCCCACCTACCGCTAGCAGGCAGTCTCTCACAAAGATGATTACGTCACTGAGAAGTGAATCACTCTTGCTATTGTGAAGCGTATTGTAATTTAATGCAGCGTATTTTATACTAACAAAATAAAATCATGGCATTGTAAAACAATACGAACCTATGCACCGAACCCATACAGTGTGTAATAAAGTCACCCCGAGAGAGAATCTGCAGACGGAGAGAGGAGCGGAGGGGGGCGAGGGATAGCTACAGCTATTTCTACGGAGCAGCCAGATATGATGTCCTGGTCACATGGTACTTTATTAAAATGGCCTGCCAGTTTCGGCTTTGCAGCCATCATCAGATCAAAGAATTACAATTACATATAGGCGCATAAACAATGTATTGTGTTGTATTGTATGTAAACCGGGGTCTAGAAGCGACGGAGAGGCTCCGTCCCCGACGCAGCAGCAACCCCACGACGACTACCGCAGTCCACTTCACCCCTCCGCGGCACCACACCAAACCCAGGTTTATTGTGAGGTTCGGGTCCCAGTGGACCCCCCCCCCCCCCCCCCCCCCCAGGGAACGTCTCACACCAGACGAGTGTAAGGCTCTGAGCACTATGGGACTTAACATCTGTGGTCATCAGTACCGTAGAACTTAGAACTACTTAAAGCTAACTAACCTAAGGACATCACACACATCCATGCCCGAGGCAGGATTCGAACCTGCGACCGTAGCGCCAGACGAGTGTAACTCCTATGTTTGCGTGGTAGAGTAATGGTGGTGTACGCGTACGTGGAGAACTTGTTTGCGCAGCAATCGCCGACATAGTGTAGCTGAGGTGGAATAAGGGGAACCAGCCCGCATTCGGCGAGGCAGATGGAAAACCGCCTAAAAACCATCCACAGACTGGCCGGCTCACTGGATCCTGACACAAGTCCGCCGGCCGGATTCCTGCCGGGGACCAGGCGCTCCTTCCCAATCCGGAAAGCCGTGCGTTAGACCGATAATAATCAATACATAAGTCTATGTTCTCTTAATATTATCGTTGCACTGAAATAGGATTTTGACTTGCTTTATTCAGGTTCTGTTGCAGAGGAGAGCAGGTATTTCATAGCCCAGGTAACAGGGAGCAAGTGTTTTAGTGCGTTTTAGGGCCACAGAACATGAATCCATTTCGACATAGTTCCAAGGTGGCATCCGTAACCGTTCACGACACAGTTTTAGGATGTGAAATTTCACATTGCTGAAAGGTAAGTTACGGATTAATAAGCTTCGCAGATGATAGTTTCGTATCAGAAGTTTCAGCATATGAGTTTCGCATGATTGAATCACTGGATTCTGAATTTCACAACAAGAAGTGCAAAGTATAGACTTTATAATAAGTAGCAGCAAAAGGTTTCAATTGCTGAAAAGTGTTATCACTGAAACAACTTACTGGATGTGTCCAAACAGCAGATCGTATAAGCGCTGTTTATTTTGTTTAGCGCGCTTGTGAGAATTGCGAGAGTTTACGTTCGGGAAACATACTACTCCTTCAGCTTATTTTTGTTTTGACGAACACTAAGGTAATTTTCCAGTGGGTGCAATACCGTACTGTCACCTTCCTTTCCTAGCACTACTTTCGATCTGAACAGGAAACTGGGTGAATAAACCGATTCCAGTACACTATCTACATTTGTCCACACACCGCACGATTACCTACGAAGTAAAGATACAGACATATCATAGCTATTGTTGTAAAAAGAACTCTGTGAACCCCTCTGCGTTTGCGTTTTGTATGATAATAGAAGGTTGGCAGTCATTGTGCAATGAATACGAGTGATACACACGTTAAAGTGTTTTTGTTTTCTTCTATCTATGAGACTAACTTTAGAAAAACGTATCGGTGCATTAGATGAATGCATGCAAGGTGATTGTGTGTCCAAATATATTATTGTCGTTGTATCCTTCGGTCCGATGCCGATCCCCACAGTAGTCTACGCTGAGAAAGTGTCTTCATCCCAGCATGCCTGCTGCAACCAGCCTATATTCCAATCTGCTTACTGTACTCAAGCCTTTTTTTTTTTTTTTTTTTTTTTTTTTTACTGTTTATCGGTCATGTGTTACTTCCATGTCATGCCGAAATTAAGACAAATTCTTTCACAAAAAACTTCGACATACATGTACAGCACAATTATTTTTTTCGGAGAAGCTTTCCTTGCTACTGGGTCTACATTTTACATCATCTTTACTTCTAGCCCAAGCAACGAAACTCGTCAAATATTTTTACTTTCACGTTTCCTAATCTAACAACTTCAGCATCGCCTGATTTAATTCGAGTACACTCAGTTCCTTCGTGTTAGGTTCAATGAGATTCATCTTATAAAATTTTGGCAAGACACTATCCACTCCGTTCAACCCAGTTTCCAAGCCCTTCCCCGTCTCTGACAGAATGACAATAATTAGTTTCTTCATACACTGATGGTGCTGATTCCGCAACTGTATTTTCAATCATTGGAAAGTTCCTCAAGTTGCTAATAAGAAGTTCATTAAGTCCACGACCGGTTTCAGTCTTTATATCAGGCCATTTTCAAGTGGACCTGAATAAAGCTCGAACCGGTCGTGGACTTAATGAAGTTCTCATTAACAACCGAAGGCGCTTTTCATTAAAAGAATAACAATGTCTTATTCAGTCCTCTGAATTTATATTTCTCCTTCCTGGACGTAAACACCCTTTCAGAATTCCTATACTTATTGCTCACGACAGGTGTTTGTGTCTATCACAGCTGCAAAATGAAAGGGGGCGAGTAGAGGCGAATGAAACAGGCAAAAAACTTCTAGTAAACATAGGTCCAGAAACATTGGTTTCCCCAGTACGACGTAATACAACGGTGAACACAAAGGCCCGGTAACAGAGTCCCCGGGGATCCAAACTCTAGATATGCACCTAAGGGCGAACGCAAGCTAGTCCCCTCATCCTTACCAGTACTGTTTCAGAAATCCCAGGTGTGTTCCGAACGCACTGGTAACCATTCACAATGCGTTCCCGTAGCTCACTTATACTATCAACAGGGCTGGAAAGCATCAAGACTTTTAAATAGGATACACAAAAAATCCAATGCGTTCAAGTACAGAGACCTGAGAAGGAATGTTACTGGCGGACCACGAAGATTGTCGACATTCCCAAACAGACTCATGAAACAGTGCCGGTTCACTGTAACACAATATAGAGACGGTCATTGAAGAGGACTGTGACAAAAATTGTGAAATTACAGCTGCAGAAGTCGCTGGGGAACTGAAAGACCCACTCGCGAACCGTGTCAGCACCAAAAAAACACCGAGTCAGCCCCATAAGCCGGGAATTGTAAAACAAACTGGTAGCAAAGATCGCAGGAATTCATTTTATTCCATGATTACCGGTTTTTCCTTGATGTTGTAACCTGTATGTGTCCTAAGATTCGATAATGGCGGCTTTAGTTTCACCGAAACGGTAATCATGGAATAAAAAGAATTCCTGCAATCTTGACTAACAGTTTACTGTTTTACAAGCATCTAGATCGCTCCCACATGAGCACAAGTGCTCCCTACAAAGCTGGGAATTGTTGGGAAAACTGTAATTCCAAGCCGACATATCAGTGATACATATGCCCGTAACAGGAAAACGTAGTGCTGAAGCCACAAAACCTGGACTATGGGACAATGGAAAAAGCAGTTTGATCGGACGCGTCTCGTTTTCACACTGTTTCCAACTTCTGGCCGGCGGGGGTTCGGCGTGGTTTTGATAACAGTATCGTAACATTCCAGGGGCCCCATGGTTACTTCACAAGTTCGCATTATTGTCAAAGATTATGTGACAGTTTCGCTGAGCAGAGGTACAGTCGCTCAGCAGTTTCAGCGACTGAGGTCAACTGGCTATTGTACGCATCGTCAACTTCAGCTGATGGTGCTGTCTGAAGATGGCCTAAGTATAGGCCGAAAACGGTCATTTTAATTAAGTACCATAGCGATCTAGACTTTTTTTCAATAATTGTATATTCCAAATAGCTTTTATATATTATACAGCACTTACATCTGTAGAATTCGAAATATTTACAAATGCTTTGAGAAACACGACCTCATGTTTAACGACCTTGTCATCCTAAATTGAGAGAGAAGTCTTCCGAAGTAAGAGTGATTTCAGGTGTGCCGCAGGGGAGTATCGTAGGACCGTTGCTATTCACAATATACATAAATTAACTTGTGGATAACATCGGAAGTTCACTGAGGCTTTTTGCGGATGATGCTGTGGTATATCGAGAGGTTGTAACAATTGAAAATTATACTGAAATGCACGAGGGTCTGCAACGAATTGACGCATGGTGCAGGGAATGGGAATTGAATCTCAATGTAGACAAGTATAATGTGCTGCGAATATACAGAAACAAAGATCCTTTATCATTTAGCTACAATGTAGCAGGTCAGCAACTGGAAGCAGTTAATTCCATAAATTATCTGGGAGTAGGCATTAGGAGTGATTTAAAATGGAATGATCATATAAAGTTGATCGTCGGTAAAGCAGATGCCAGACTGAGAGTCATTGGAAGAATCCTAAGGAAATGCAATACGAAAAAAAAAAAAGGAAGTAGGTTACAGTGCATTCGTTCGCCCACTGCTTGAATATTGCTCACCAGTGTGGGATCCGTACCAGATAGGGTTGACAGAAGAGATAGAGAAGATACAACGGAGAGCAGCGCGCTTCGTTAGAGGTTCATTTAGTAATCGCGAAAGCGTTACGGAGATGATAGATAAGCTCCAGTGGAAGACTTTGCAGGAGAGACGCTCATTAGCTCGGTACGGGCATTTGTTGCAGTTACGAGAACATACCTTCACCGAAGAGTCAAGCATTATATTGCTCCCTCCTATGTATATCTCGCGAAGAGACCACGAGGATAAAATCAGAGAGATTAGAGCCCACACAGAGGCATACCGACAATCCTTCTTTCCACGAACAATACGAGACTGGAATTAAAGGGAGAACCGATAGAGGTACTCAAAGTACCCTCCGCCACACACCGTCAGGTGGCTTGCGGAGTATGGATGTAGATGTAGATGTAGAACTAAACAAAAGTGTACAAAAAGGGGAAAACTGCTTATGACGGTGTCTAGTGCGCATGTCTTCATGTGAACCTAAAATCAGTCACTATACTGAAGTACCGCTCAAAAAAGATCACGTGTTCCTAGGAAAACTACCCTCCAGGCACAAAAATCTCCCTACTATACTTCAATTCTTTTATCTTGGCGGCTCGCGCATGCCCGCCCAGACGCCCGAGATTGCTGCGTTGCCAGTTGCAAACGACGCACGCGCCAAGAGAAGCAGCGCCATAGTATAGTAAGTTCGCAAACTTACGTTTAGGCGAGAGCGCGCAGTTTATCAAGTAAAGCCACCACGGCCGCGTTAACCCTTTCGCTGCTGCAGAGACGTGCTCCCCGCATTCCGCACTGTGCGCGATTTTGTCATCACTGCACTTCTCGCCTGTGCATACACACAGTGTTCCGACTGCTTTGACACATTTATCATTCGATTTCACAAAAACTATTTGGCCCAAAAATTTGACTTTTACACATCTTCTTGACTGATACCTTCCCCCATAAATGACTTAATTTGTTTCGATGTTCAACGCAGTTATTGTGCAGCATTAAATGTAGTAAACCATTGCACGATATTTTGAAGAGTTTGCAGAGGTAAAAGTCCGTAGCGTATACTTTCCGTATGGTCGATTTTAGTTGCCACAATGTTGAGAACGAAATGTGGACAAGATACCGAAATTTAATATAAAATTTACTGTATAACAATATCTCATTTAAGTACAAGATAGGTGTCGTATGTAATATTGAGAAATATTCCGTCTTTCGCGACTGTAATAAAAGTTTTATTTATACCAGAGCCACTTCGACTTTTTCTGAAAAGTTCTGATTAAAACAACGTTGGCGAAGTACACAAAACTGAATTGTGGACGTAATAAAATATAGAAACTAAAATATATTGTCAGTGAGGCGCAAGGCGCAAGCAATTTGTGATTGTCACAACGGACAGCAAATACTTGACAAAACATACATCAGTCGACGAAAACACCGAATATGGTGATGTTGACAAAGCAGCAAAGCAAAGAATTGCGTCAGACAATCAAGTAGCTCGGCAACATACGAGCCGAAATTCTGCTCTAAATAATACTTTTAATACTGTCGCAAAAGAATATATCTCAATATGAATAGTAAAACAGCAACAGCAGAAGAGAATACATACGAACAAAACAGATAACATGAATATTGTATGTGTGCCTTTTCATTGTTTTTAATTGCTGTGAAAAGAAACATTGGAGGACAAAATTAGAAACACCGAAAACTTATTATGATTGTAATGAAGAGACAAAGCACTAGAAATTTCAAAAACTTACATTCAAACCAATAAAAGTCAAGAAGTAAGACACTTCGATATTGTTTTTAAATAAAGAAAACATTAAGCACCAAACGTGGTTTGACCTCAGAACCTTTCACTTAGCACCTTAACCATTACGCTGTTTTTTTTTTCTTTTTTTTTTTGCGTCTGCTCGGGGCGGACGTCGTAAGACATCCGTTTAAGTTCGTTGTTGATCGATTAGCTCAGTTTTTTTATTACAGAGGGCTGCTAACCCTCTGACAAAACACACTGAGCTACCATGCCGGCTACGCTGTCAGAGCTCGTCATTCAATGGAACTCCTGGAAGACTCTAAAGTATCACACAAAATACCAAAAAACACTGTTGGTATGACAATGAATGCCTCACGTCACGTCGAAGTACAACAGGAAATAAACAATTACCGCTGTTCTTTATTGCGAAAAAAACGGTTTGTGAGAATGATACAAACACCTTTCCTTACTATTGCCTGAATTAGGAAGCTTCTTGCTTGTTTGGTTTAATTAATTAATATAATATGAAGCAACTGGTATAAAGAATGTTTTCCGAAATTTCTATAAAAGAAAGTCTGCTATCAAGACACTGTTTTTGTTCAGTTACTTTATTTATGAGTGAACGTTTCTAAAACTGAAGACACTCGTCAGTGCTCAGCACTGCAGTCGAGCTCTGGCAACGTCGCTATCTGTTCATTGGCTGACTGTGTTTTGTGACTTCAGATGCGCAGAACGAACCTAAACTCGGCCGCCGCCGTAAATGACACGCACTATAATTGCAGGTAATTTTTCGCTCCTTGCACTTCACGCCACCTGTAGTAGCAACGAACAGTAGTGATAAGTAGTAGCTGATGTCCAATCCGCGGAAGGAGTACCTACCATACGGTGAGGAGTGCCGGAGGCGTGGTAGGATCTCACGGCGGGATTTTTGCGGGTCCCGGAAGCGGGCGACGTATCCCGGACACGGGAGCTAACGACGTCATCACCGGCGGGCACAATGCCAGCTCATCACGGGGCCGGCGCGCCCTCCCCTCTAAAAACAATTTCTGGCGGCCGGCGCTGTTGCTGATTTCGGCCATTGTGCCAGCTTCCTGCTCGCGCCTACCTACCGCCCGGCCGAGAGTTGCCGGAAAGTTTTGCTCGCAGCTCGCAGCCCGCAGCGGAAGTCCGCGAGAGCGTCGGCGGGCGCTCGCAATTAGCTCTCAATCACGCCGCGCTCTCGTCCGAATCAGACCCCGAGGAAGCGCAGCGGCACTGCGCTTAGCTGGCGAGGTACGGACCCGTTCCCAGCGTTTGCTCCTTCTCTTCCAAAGAGGTTTCCTCGCCCCTCCTAGAGCGACAGATAGTCACAAAGTTTTAATTACCACCTCGAAAATACACTCCTGGAAATTGAAATAAGAACACCGTGAATTCATTGTCCCAGGAAGGGGAAACTTTATTGACACATTCCTGGGGTCAGATACATCACATGATCACACTGACAGAACCACAGGCACATAGACACAGGCAACAGAGCATGCACAATGTCGGCACTAGTACAGTGTATATCCACCTTTCGCAGCAATGCAGGCTGCTATTCTCCCATGGAGACGATCGTAGAGATGCTGGATGTAGTCCTGTGGAACGGCTTGCCATGCCATTTCCACCTGGCGCCTCAGTTGGACCGGCGTTCGTGCTGGACGTGCAGACCGCGTGAGACGACGCTTCATCCAGTCCCAAACATGCTCAATGGGGGGACAGATCCGGAGATCTTGCTGGCCAGGGTAGTTGACTTACACCTTCTAGAGCACGTTGGGTGGCACGGGATACATGCGGACGTGCATTGTCCTGTTGGAACAGCAAGTTCCCTTGCCGGTCTAGGAATGGTAGATCGATGGGTTCGATGACGGTTTGGATGTACCGTGCACTATTCAGTGTCCCCTCGACGATCACCAGTGGTGTACGGCCAGTGTAGGAGATCGCTCCCCACACCATGATGCCGGGTGTTGGCCCTGTGTGCCTGGGTCGTATGCAGTCCTGATTGTGGCGCTCACCTGCACGCCGCCAAACACGCATACGACCATCATTGGCACCAAGGCAGAAGCGACTCTCATCGCTGAAGACGACACGTCTCCATCCGTCCCTCCATTCACGCCTGTCGCGACACCACTGGAGGCGGGCTGCACGATGTTGGGGCGTGAGCGGAAGATGGCCTAACGGTGTGCGGGACCGTAGCCCAGCTTCATGGAGACGGTTGCGAATGGTCCTCGCCGATACCCCAGGAGCAACAGTGTCCCTAATTTGCTGGGAAGTGGCGGTGCAGTCCCCTACGGCACTGCGTAGGATCCTACGGTCTTGGCGTGCATCCGTGCGTCGCTGCGGTCCGGTCCCAGGTCGACGGGCACGTGCACCTTCCGCCGACCACTGGCGACAACATCGATGTACTGTGGACACCTCACGCCCCACGTGTTGAGCAATTCGGCGGTACGTCCACCCGGCCTCCCGCATGCCCACTATACGCCCTCGCTCAAAGTCCGTCAACTGCACATACGGTTCACGTCCACGCTGTCGCGGCATGCTACCAGTGTTAAAGACTGCGATGGAGCTCCGTATGCCACGGCAAAGTGGCTGACACTGACGGCAGCGGTGCACAAATGCTGCGCAGCTAGCGCCATTCGACGGCCAACACCGCGGTTCCTGGTGTGTCCGCTGTGCCGTGCGTGTGATCAATGCTTGTACAGCCCTCTCGCAGTGTCCGGAGCAAGTATGGTGGGTCTGACACACCGGTGTCAATGTGTTCTTTTTTCCATTTCCAGGAGTGTATCAATCTGCGCCCATGAAATTTTGTGATTATTGTGGAGTCTTGTACTGCAAGGAAGCAAGGGGAGAAGTTGTTACACTACTGGCCATTAAAATTGCTACACCACGAAGATGACGTGCTACAGACGCGAAATTTAACCGACACGAAGAAGATGCTGTGATATGCAGATTATTAGCTTTTCAGAGCATTCACACAAGGTTGGCGCCGGTGGCGACTCCTACAACGTGCTGACATGAGGAAAGTTTGCAACCGATTTCTCATACACAAACAGCAGCATGGGCAGCTGTACCTGTACACGCCATCCAAGCTCTGTCTGACTCAATGCCCAGGCGTATCAAGGCCGTTATTACGGCTAGAGGTGGTTGTTCTGGGTATTGATTTCTCAGGATCTATGCACCTAAATTGTGTGAAAATGTAATGACATGTCAGTTCTAGTATAATATACACTCCTGGAAATTGAAATAAGAACACCGTGAATTCATTGTCCCAGGATGGGGAAACTTTATTGACACATTCCTGGGGTCAGATACATCACATGATCACACTGACAGAACCACAGGCACATAGACACAGGCAACAGAGCATGCACAATGTCGGCACTAGTACAGTGTATATCCACCTTTCGCAGGAATGCAGGCTGCTATTCTCCCATGGAGACGATCGTAGAGATGCTGGATGTAGTCCTGTGGAACGGCTTGCCATGCCATTTCCACCTGGCGCCTCAGTTGGACCAGCGTTCGTGCTGGACGTGCAGATCGCGTGAGACGACGCTTCATCCAGTCCCAAACATGCTCAATGGGGGACAGATCCGGAGATCTTGCTGGCCAGGGTAGTTGACTTACACCTTCTAGAGCACGTTGGGTGGCACGGGATACATGCGGACGTGCATTGTCCTGTTGGAACAGCAAGTTCCCTTGCCGGTCTAGGAATGGTAGAACGATGGGTTCGATGACGGTTTGGATGTACCGTGCACTATTCAGTGTCCCCTCGACGATCACCAGTGGTGTACGGCCAGTGTAGGAGATCGCTTCCCACACCATGATGCCGGGTGTTGGCCCTGTGTGACTGGGTCGTATGCAGTCCTGATTGTGGCGCTCACCTGCACGGCGCCAAACACGCATACGACCATCATTGGCACCAAGGCAGAAGCGACTCTCATCGCTGAAGACGACACGTCTCCATTCGTCCCTCCATTCACGCCTGTCGCGACACCCCTGGAGGCGGGCTGCACGATGTTGGGGCGTGAGCGGAAGACGGCCTAACGGTGTGCGGGACCGTAGCCCAGCTTCATGGAGACGGTTGCGAATGGTCCTCGCCGATACCCCAGGAGCAACAGTGTCCCTAATTTGCTGGGAAGTGGCGGTGCGGTCCCCTACGGCACTGCGTAGGATCCTACGGTCTTGGCGTGCATCCGTGCGTCGCTGCGGTCCGGTCCCAGGTCGACGGGCACGTGCACCTTCCGCCGACCACTGGCGACAACATCGATGTACTGTGGAGACCTCACGCCCCACGTGTTGAGCAATTCGGCGGTACGTCCACCCGGCCTCCCGCATGCCCACTATACGCCCTCGCTCAAAGTCCGTCAACTGCACATACGGTTCACGTCCACGCTGTCGCGGCATGCTACCAGTGTTAAAGACTGCGATGGAGCTCCGTATGCCACGGCAAACTGGCTGACACTGACGGCGGCGGTGCACAAATGCTGCGCAGCTAGCGCCATTCGACGGCCAACACCGCGGTTCCTGGTGTGTCCGCTGTGCCGTGCGTGTGATCATTGCTTGTACAGCACTCTCGCAGTGTCCGGAGCAAGTATGGTGGGTCTGACACACCGGTGTCAATGTGTTCTTTTTTCCATTTCCAGGAGTGTATTTGTCCAATGAATATGCGTTTATCATCTGCATTTCTTCTTGGTGTAGCAATTTTAATGACCAGTAGTGTATATGAAGGTAATCATTATAAGGTAACACCTGAATGGTATGCAACACACCCAACGTAGAGATAATGCGGGTATGGCTGCTATGAAAAGTAGTCTACTCTTACATATGGTAGCCTACGGCAGTTTTACGACTCTACGCCTGACTTTTTCAAACCGAGCAAGGTGGCGGAGTGGTTAGCACAATGGACTCGCATTCGGGGGGACGACTGTTCAAACCTATATCCAGCTATCCTGATTTAGGTTTTCCGCGATTTCCCTAAACCGCTTCAGGAAAATGCCGGGATGGTTTCTTTGAAATTGCACGGCCGACTTCCTTCCCTAATGCGATGGGACCGATGACCTCGCTGATGGTCCCCACCCACAAATCAACCAACCAACCTGACTTTTTCATGTTGAAACCATTTCCATTCGCACGTTTAACCATTTACGTGCTTAGTTATGGATAGCGTAGGATTCTCTTTATCCAAGGATCGAGAAATGTAAATGCCCTTTTGCTTTCTGGTATTTCGTTTCTATTATCGAAGAGCACCAGCAGGAAAAATACTAGGCCACGAAGAAACCTTTACAATGTGTCCCAACATAAACAACGAAATAAACATTAAGAAGATGCAACATTTGTTAATACGGTAAGTGTGAGGTCGGAGAGAATAGATTAACGGTTTGTGTCAGCAGACTAAGACAGTACATTGCTTCTATGCCTGCGCAGTCAGCAGCATAGTCAGGATTTCATAACTACACACTCGTCACTGTCAGTTGTCACTGAAGGCATTGATCCACTCGAAATGTAGTTGGCGGCTGATTTACGCACAAATACAAGATGCGCACATACAACGTACAGTTGATTCTGGCCAGAACATCTCTCGCGTTGTAGAGGCATTAAGTGTCAAACGCCTACTAATTTAGATCAGGCTTTAGTGTATTTCGTCCCATCTCCACAGTAGGGTACCCTCCTCTGTCCCACGTGCTTCAGCAGGGAAGCGTTCCTCCGAGGAAGTGTGGCGGTTGCTTTCCATTTAGCCCCGGCGTCCGACGGGTGCGGACAAAGCGGCTCACGTGTCCCGCTGCGCGGACTCTGTGCGGCTGGCGCTACACACGGGGGAGCTGGACGGGCCTCTCCCTCGCCCCACCCCCGCACTCGGGCTGCATAATTCATGGCCGCCTGCCTTAATTATCATGCCGTCCGCCGACGTCGTCGCCGCCGCCGCCGCGTCTGCTCTAATTTGGCAGACCTGCCGCTGCCGGCAGGTCCCACGTCCCAGGCCCCAGGGTTGCGCGCCGCCTGCCGCACCGCACCGCAACACGGCAAGCAGCAGTGTCGCCTTGTCTTCCCGCCGGCTACGCCATCTAGCTTCAACTTGATGAAGGCAACAGGCAGATTACACACCCCCAGATATCCGCTGCGTCCCGCGGTACTTCGATAAGTAAGAACATTATGACCACGTACCTAACAGCCGGCATGTCCACCTTCCGCACAGATAACTTCTGCGACGCATCGTAGCATGGAAGCAATGAGGCATTGGTAGGTCGCTGGAGGGAGCTGGCACCACATCTGCACACAGAAGTCACCTAATTCCTGCGAATTCCAGGGTGGGCGACGGTGAGCTCTCACGCCACGTTCAATCACATCCCAGATGTGTTCGATCGCGTACAGATCTGGCAAGTTGGGGGGGATATCGCATCAGTTGTGTTCATCGAATCGCTCCATCACACTCCTGGTCTTGTGACATTGCGCATTATCTTGTTGAAAAGTGCCACTGCCGTCGGAAAACATCATCATCGTGAAGGTTTGTAAGTGGTCTGCAACATGTGTACGGCGCCTTACACGAGCCCCACTGGACTTATGGGTGCCCACTTGAATGTTCTCCAGACCATAATGGAACCGCCGCCTGCTTGTCTCAGTCCCACAGTACAGGTGTCAAGGAGCTGCTCCTCTGTAACAGGACGGATTGGTGCCCTCCCATCGGCATGATGAAGAAGGTATCGCGATTCATCAGACCATGCAACGCTCCGTCACTGCGCCAACGTCAAGTGCCCATTTCAGACGTAGATGCCGATGTTGTCGTGTTAAGAATGGCACGTGTATGGGTCGTCAGTTGCTGAGGCCCATCGTTGGGAGTGTTCTGTGCATTGTGTGTTCACACACACTTGCACTCAGACCATTTAAGTCTGATATTAGTTCCGCCAGAGTTCCTTTTTTACCAGTCTGCACAGCCTACGACTTCCAGTATCTACAACAAGGGACGGCCGCCCATCCCCACGACATCTAGACGTGGTTTCAGCTTGGTTTCGCCACAGCCACAGCACCCCTCGAACACCTGACAAGTCGTGCAGTTTCCGATATGCTCGTGCCGAGCCTCTGTCATCGGTCAGACTCAGAAAACTCGCGCGCCTTCCTCGCTCTACACACGAACAGCACGCCCACTAATACTTCAATGCACCGTGCGTGTGTCTGATTAGCAGTCATTCCCCGCCAGGTGACGCTGCTATCGACTGGACGGGTTTATATCGATAGCAGGTCGGTGATCATACCGTCCTGGCTGATTACTGTTCATAAACGAGTTGCGGGCTGCCTAGTACTCAGGTACAACTCAGTTAAGACTAGCCTCCAACTGAGGGCGCACAAGCCAAGGAATGTTTTAGGTCACTCAAGTTCTCATGTTGATATTCACCCGTCAAATGCAGACACGAGGCGTGATCAGAAACAAAAGGGAATCTTTCTTTTTTTAAAAAAAAAATCTTTAATTTTTCATCAACATCAACTTTCTCCGCTTGAAAGTACTCATAATGGCGGTCATTTAAATTGAAAAGAAACATTTATTTGGGCCTCCTATAAAATACTCTGCTCCTCACCTACGTAAAGAAAATAAGTAATGCTAATCTCTTATCTTACGTAGTACCAATAAGCATAAAACCAATATAGAATATTAAAAGAGAACCGTTAGAATGGCTCGTCTTTAGCTACATCAGCTAGTATCAACCGTTCTACACAGTATAAATAGTACCTCAAAGCAGCATCAGAAGTTCAACTACAGTCGCCGCCGATGTCGGCACATCTAGAATTTTACAAGTGACCGCACTTATCATTAACTCGATTCAGGACTGGACCAGAGTTAAAGACAGATCGTTGCGACTGAAAACTGATGTACATAACCATGCACCATCTCCATAGAAAAATAATGTAAACTTTCCGTTAGTACATTATTGTAAACTGTTGTCATCGGAACGATCATTTTCGACAATGTTCGTGGATGGATTATGTGTTTCGAACCCTCGCCATAGGAGGGCACATAATGCGCCTAGGAACACCGTCTAACACGATCGTTTTGGTAGTCCAGATGTTATAGCGTGAGGAGGTATAATGTTGCGTGGGTACTGTGGTATCAACGTTCCATACCACACTTGTTAGGGGTTCAGTTATCGACCGCGGTCCGTATTAGTATCGTTGGACCCACGAATCGTGACTAGCGCCACTCCGCGGCTTGTATCAATTTTCTAGCGAGCTCTCGTCCACTCTGGCTCGGGACGTCACGTAGTAAAGTAGCATAGCCTTCAGCTGATAGGAAGCAACATCTAACAACGCGCTTAGTAACGTATGGCCTAAGGGAGGCCTCAATAGCTATCTGTTTATAATTATATGTATGCAGCCAAGGAGAATCCTTTACAACCAGTTAAGTACAACATATATTATTTTTTACCAACGACTTCTAGTTATTTTAGTCATTGCAGATCCGGACCATGGAGCCAGCACCTTACCGACGTTACTGACAAACTTGCTGTGATTTATATGTTTCTATTTATCATTGGCCACCAGTCAACATTGGAGACTACTCGTTCGTCGTCATAATAACACTGACCCCAAATCTCTGAACACTATACACTTACCGGTCAACGTTACTGTACATCTTCCCTTTGTGCATCTTTTCAGCGGTGCATTCGACCTTAGCTTTATTTTTATGGATGACAGTGCAAATACGCATCGAACAGCGCAAGGTGAGGAGCTCTTGAAACAAGAGAATATTCTGCGAATATAGTGGCCTGACAGTTCCTCCGACTTAAAGCCCATCCTGCAAGTGTGGTATGCGATGGGGAGACCTATTGCAAGCACGTCCACCATGCACCAACGACCATACAGCAGTTGTCAATGTGCGCTGGTGCAGGTATGGAGTGCATTACCCCAGAATCTCCTTGCCAACCTTGTGGTCACCATGAGAGAACATTACACAGCCTGCATCGCCGTCCGTGGTGATCACACACTTTATCAAGAACCATGTCCCACATTTTGTAATGTCGAGAGGAACATGATAAATCGCAGTGACTTCATTGTAATTATTGTCTTTGAATAAAAGTGTCATTTCTGTTCGTCGAGTTATGAATGCCTTCTGTTACCTTCTGTACAGTATTGTAACAGTTATTTGTATGTACGGTCCAAGTTCCCTCTAGCTATGTTGTACTGTGTATTGTACCGGGTACCTAGAAACGACGGAGATGCTTCGCTCCACCGTAGCCCTCAGTGGTTCATAACCCCACAATAAGCCACAGCAGTACACCTGCGAGGTGCCAGGGTGGAGAAGAGTTTGTACCTCTTTAATTCTGACGAATTTTGCATGAGAAGGAGACATGCACTCAACCCCTTCCTTAACTACCAACTACTTAATTATGCGCACAACGGTAACGAAAGGAAATCATGGTGACCGTGCTAGTTGGTAAAACAAGGAGTGCACACTCACTATAATTAAATAAAAATTGTAATCTACTCAGAGAAAAAAAGAGAACATTATCATAATAAGCAAGAGGAAATGGGATTCTGCATATATCTACGAAATGATATACAGATTAAATACTACAATGAGATTTATTATACATCAGAACATAAAGGCACAAGATAATTGACACAAACAGTAGATTAAAGGATAGGGTATACTGAATTATTATGAGAATACGAGTTGATTCGAGAACAAGGGGCTACTACTCTCTGTGATGCAATAGATTGACGATAATGACTGGAGGTCATGAATCAAATATTACTCTCCCGACTATATTGCAGTATCGCGATTAGTAGTGAGAACTCAAATGGGATCACATGGAGAAAGGAGCAAGGTGGACTTGTAGCAAAGTGAGCGCGCGTGCTGCTGAGGGATTCCATATAAGAAAGATAGGCCCTACAATGCCGAAACCGCAACATTCTGTACCAGACCTGAAATCTGCGGCACGTCGTCGGTAGGTGCCGACTTTTGCTGTGCAGCAACTCCTGTTTCAACTGTCCGAGAATTCTAAGTTATGCCGAAAATGTGCGACTAAGTCGCAAGACCATCTGACTCCGATGAAAATCAGATCCAGAATGCTCTGTGCCCGCAACAGCGAAGCCAACATTGCTCAACTCCCTACTATCCTCAAACACCGTGAATCAGCATTCAGTGCTGATTCCAAAATTCCCCCACACTCTCTCAGAACATCATCTGCGCCAATAGCGACCGTTCCCTCCAACTCCGAGCAGGGCTTTATGACGTCAACTAGTCCCAGTTTAAGTTGACCAATCATGCCTCTGCTACTCAACTGAGGGAACTGAGCTTGCCGTTTGATCGGCTATGAAAACAACATGCCTAGACCACCGGCCATCTGGCGCCAGACAGTTGCGCCCAGCGGGGCACGGTCCACAAGTGTTCTCAGAATCATGAGGACAATGCAGTCAGTCGGTGCCATCAGTCTTTGTTCCGGATACACCAGAATGGTAAACACATAAACTGCAACGACACTCAGACATCTCGCAGGTCGTTTCGCCCCACATGCAATAGGCAAAACTCGACCGACGTCAGTCGTTCCACCAGGCGCTTAAAGCCACTGATGTACGACCCTGTCACTTTTCGCAGAAGTGCAGTCCCCAACCAGAAACACAGTGTGCTGCATCCTCCGTTGCTCGCCTCGCACAGTCCACCCAGGGAAGTAACCCAACATGCATAGGAATCAAGTGAAACGTATTTTGAGCACTCAGTACAAATACTCTCATTACAATAACTTTATTCGGTCTGTTACCACCTTGCAATGACATATATCATTAATAAAATTGATGAAAATGAGAGGTGACATGCCAGAGAGGGCATGGAACCTCTCACACCCACCCCACCGCCGCCCCAGACCGAACCCACAGTTATTGTGCGGTTTGGCCCCCAGTGGACCCCCCGGGACCGTCTCATACGAGTCAAGTGTAACCCCAAATGTTTACATGGTAGAGTAATTATGGTGTACATGTACATGGAGAAAGTGTTTGCGCAGCAATCGCCGACATAGTGTAACTGAGGTGGAATATGGAAAACCAGCCCGCACTCGCCGAGGCAGACTGTCTGAAGAACCATCCACAGGCTAGCCGGCACACCGAACCTTGACACAAATCCGCCAGGCGGATTCGTGCAAGGGACCGGCACGCCTTCCCGTTCAAGAAGCAGCGCGTTAGATGGCGCGGTTAGCCGGGCTGGCATCTAGCTATGTTACCCGGCAGTAACATTTTCTGCCAAAGTTACTTTCCTCCTTACGTTTTGCTCACCAGTCTATTTACTCTACAACAGATGACATGTTCCATTGCGTCAATCATTCGCCCGGAACATTGTTTCGTCGTCATGAACTATTTGTTATATTTTAGGTTCAAAATGGTTCAAATAGTTCTGAGCACTATGCGACTTAGCTTCTGAGGTCATCAGTCGCCTAGAACTTAGAACTAATTAAACCTAACTAACCTAAGGACATCACACACATCCATGCCCGAGGCAGGATTCGAACCTGCGACCGTAGCGGTCGCTCGGCTCCCGACTGTAGCGCCTAGAACCGCACGGCCACTCCGGCCAGCTTATATTTTAGGGTGGGGGAGGGGGTTGGAGGCATAATTACGTAGTAGCGGCCTGTACATTTCGATATCATTAATTCAGTTTGTGTGTCGTGAAAATACATTACTGCGTTGAAACTTCTGTGACTAGAGAAGCTACATACCGAGGAAAGGTTCGCTGTAATTTGTTTTCATCGCAACATAGATATTCTTAGAGTTAGAGAAGTAAGTATCGCTGAATGATGTTTAAGAATAACATCGAACGGAACGGTAATTTTTACGTATTTTTCACCGGTCTCGTTAGTAGTTAGAGAGGCAGGCTTGGATATCTTTTAAGCTAAGTTGCGTTGATTATATGGGTAGTAGCGCATGGAAACCGAAAGTTGCGGGCAACTTCCGGCTCGCATTAGAGTGACAGCTCAGTGTGTGTATGGTGAGCAAGCTTCCAGTGAATAATCTGGTTCTGAGTCATAAAACACCTTCTAGTAACCAACATTATTTCGCCTATCTTAAATGGTATTTTCATTAGATTGTCGTTTCCGTACGTCTCTAAACCATTTACACACGTCACGGAATAGACAGATTAGGGGCACGGGAAAGAGAAAAGAATGATTAAAAGTCAGCTAGTATCGTAACCCGAGATCAATTTAAATTTTCTGATCTATCGCCAGTATTGTAGTTTGTTTTATCTCTGTCTGCGGGGCTTCAGTCTTCACTACCAACGGAGACAATAACAAAACCCACAGTAACTTCCTCTCGCCTTCCAAGCGGCGGAATAAATGCATAGCAAATTGTGAGAAATCGTTGGTGCATGTATTGCCAGCCACGCCTCCAGGCATCCTAACTGGATAAATATTCATCGCCTGATACGTTCTCGAAACCTGCAGAAGTTATTTCAGAGGAGCAAACAGTGCTCAATTTCACGTGCGGCGGTTCGTTGACTTTTAGTGCGATATTGTTTGTTGTTGCCACGGCAATCGCCGATTGCCAACAGTGTGACCATTATGAGAACGTTGTACCCTATCTACACAGATCGTTCCGTTGAACTACGATTGTACGTTCTTTCATTCAATTGACCTACCCACACCGCAGCTTGTAAATACTTAACACATGTTCTCTCTTTTGTCTTCTCGGTTTGTATTGTTTCAGTGTATCCCTCAGTAATTTTTAGGTTTCTGTTTCATCTTCTCTGACTGTGCAGCATTTCAGAGAGAATTTCAGGTTGGTGCCTCTCTGTAAACAACGTTTTGTGGCGTGATTCACAACGCTTCCACGAAAATACGGTGGGAAATATAGGTTTACCAATCAAGAAATTACGAACACCTTTGGTGCTTCACTGGAATTCAAATTCGTACATTTTATCCGTTACCATTGTGCCAATGGCTTTACTGTGTGATTTAGAATAAGTAGATATGATGCCGTCGTAGAAGTAGAAATATGGCAGAGCAGATTTGTAATTGTGACAGGTGACATCATCAATGATACTTAGGGCCCTGCCTTGTTACAAGTGATACACGTGATCGTTTCCTGTCACCGCACACAACGCTCTGTCGAGCAGAATACGTCTCTTTCACAAGTATGTTCAACAGAAAATAATTTAGCTCATTGAGTTAGCAACGCTCTCCCACACAGCCTGAATCGCACGGAGGAAATTTGTGGTTCTCTCGGGAGGTGAGTAGTTGATCTCAGTGATTCTGATAAGACTATTGCCGAGGTAAAAAGGAAATTAGACGTAACGTGTCATTAGAAATTGGCTCTGAGCGCTATGGGACTTAACATCTGAGGTCATCAGTCCCCTAGAACTTAGAACTACTTAAACCTAACTAACCTAAGAACATCACACACATCCATTCCCGCGGCAGGATTCGAACCTGGGACCGTAGCAGCAGCGCGATTCCGGACTGAAGCGCCTAAAACCGGATGCATACATGTCCAAAGGAATAGGCAGTGCGGCGACTGCAGACGTTATGAAATACATGAAATATTTTCGCAAATGCTAATATGGATAACCATCAGCTGTAGAACAGACTGACGACAATGGAAATTTGTGCCCGATAGGGACTCTAACCCGCATTTCCCGCTTATCGTGAGACGTCGCCTTACCGTTTGGCTATCCGCGCACGACTCATGACTAAACCCAAACCTCCATATGTCGTCAGTCATGCGTTCACGACCTGTACTCGTACATCCATTATGTATATTGCCGTAAAGGTGAGACGTTTCACTTGGAAGTCGCTTGCCCGGTGGCGGCGGATAAATACAATATCGCAGTGCCTGTGTTATTCAGATTTACGATGCACAGTTCTTTTTGAAATGGATGCGTGCAAGGATGTACGATAAGCAGGAAATCCTGGTTACAGTTCGGGACCGGCACAAATATTCATTGTCGTCTTCCCTTCCACAGCTGATGGTTGTCCATACTCTCCATTTCAAATACATGTAATATATTTTAATTCAAAGTCGCTCCTTGGTGTCGCTCACTAAACACGATTTTGCAGTGCCTGTGTTATTAAGAAGAATGACGCAATAATCCTTGGCACATGAACTCGTGTTCAGGGGAAATGACCCTGAGCACTATGGGACTTAACAGCTATGGTCATCAGTCCCCTAGAACTTAGAACTACTTAAACCTAACTAACCTAAGGACATCACACAACACACAGTCATCACGTGTTCAGGAGATATGACGTCATAAACACCGAGATGTATGAGAAACTGCCGCATTACGAATGATTTTATGATTTTTAGTTATATTACTTCTTTGCTACTACCTGTATTAGCAACACATTGCGCTTTCAGTATCCACATATGCTGCTGAGTGTACCTACAAAATTATATAAATGTACGACACATATTTCAAGAGATATGACGTCATACAAATTGAGTTGCCTGGTAACAAAAGTACAGGACAAAATTTGCTAGAGATACAGGTGAAATGTGTGTACAAATATGTGTGAAATATATTAAATACATTCGAAATATATGAGACATGATCGAATGCGGGGAGAGCTGTCGGTAAAAAGAAAATCTCCTCCTAACCCTTGAGTCGATTTCAACGAAACCTTGATACACGTATCACTTACTGTCTTGGAAGAAACATTCTGGGGATAAGAACCGTATGTAATGGGGTGATAACTTGCAGACAGTCCGCCCCGATAGCTGACTGGTTACCGTGACGGATTGCCTTCCTACGGGCCCGGGTTCGATTCCCGGCTGGGTCGGGTATTTTTCCCGCTCAGGGACTGGGTGTTGTGCTGTCTTCATCATTATTTCATCCCTATCCGGCGCGCAAGTCGCCCAATCTTGCGTCGAATGTAATAAGACCTGCACCAAGACCGCCAGAACTGCCCTGCAAGGGACCTCCCGGCCAATGACGGCAAACGCCCATTTCCATTTTCAACTTGGAGACAGAAAGGGGGGGAGGAAGAAATGGATAGACAGAGAGGGGGAAGGAGCACGTAGACACAGATATGAGGGAGGAGGAGACCCACAGAGAGAGGGGGACGGTGGAATGGACAAAGAAAGGAAAGAGGAGACAGAGAGAGAGTGGGGGAAGAAGAAGTGGAAAGAGAGATCGGTAGGAGGAAGTGGATTGAGAAAGAAACGACGAGATCGTCAGAAAGAGAGTGGGCAGAAGCAGTTGAGCGGAAAGACGGGGCAAGAGGAGATGGACAAATATAATGCGATTAAATACATCAATACTCAGCTACTAATTATATATATGAAACTCCCTCGTGAATCAGTCTATTAGTGAAAATGTCTGCAGTAGTTCCGGAGGTTAGCCTTCACAAATACAGACAGAAAAACGGGGCGGATATGTAGAGATGAATGTCGTCGTTGTCTATTCTTGCCACAATTATTCTTGAAGTATCAAACACTGTTAACGAAATTATGCAATAAACTGCAGAGAACCCTTGAAGTTGGAGTATTAATTTCCTTCATTGATTGATGACTAGTCTCGAGCCTACGCATGTTATCAAATCATCCAATAAGCTGTGTAATAACATACATTACGACAGCCACATCCTTTTGATTCTAGTTGAAAACATTTTGTAAAACAGCGCAGGGCTGAAATTCATTAACTTTCCGCGTCCACTCGCAGTTACGTGAACGAAGTTCAGCCCTGCACTGCTTTATAGGATGTTATTGCGTAGCTTATTACATGATTTGATGATGATCTTACGTAAGCTAGTCGTCAGGTAATAAAGAAAATTTTGCAACTTCGACGGTTCTCTGCAGTTTATTGCATAATTTGGTCAACCGTACAGGTACTGACGTCATGGTTCCCAGAATGCGGGAAATTAGAGAATACTGTTAAATTACTGCATTTGAAAAAAATACGACCACTCAGATGAACCAGATTAATGAAGGCCCTATAAAAGATGTTCCACTGCATTCCTGGTGTCGCACGAATAGTGACCATTAAAATTGCTACACCAAGAAGAAATGCAGATGATAAAAGGGTATTCATTGGACAAATATATTATACTAGAACTGACATGTGATTACGTTTTCACGCAATTTGGGTGCATAGATCCTGAGAAATCAGTACCCAGAACAACCACCTCTGGCCGTAATAACGGCCTTGATACTCCTGGGCATTGAGTCAAACAGAGCTTGGATGGCGTGTACAGGTACAGCTGCCCATGCAGCATCAACACGATACCACAGTTCAGCAAGAGTAGTTACTTGCGTATTGTGACGAGCCAGTTGACCAGACGTTTTTAGTTGGTGAGAGATCTGAAGAATGTACTGGCCAGGGCACTAGTCGAACATTTTCTGTATCCAGAAAGGCCCGTACAGGACCTGCAACATGCAGTCGTGCATTATCCTGCTGAAATGTAGGATTTCGCAGGGATCGAATGAAGGGTAGAGCCACGGATCGTAACACATCCGAGTTGTAACGTCCACTGTCCAAAGTGCGGTCAATGCGAACAAGAGGCGACCGAGACGTGTAACTAATGGCACCCCATACCATCACGCCCGGTGATACGCCAGTATGGCGATGACGAATACACGCTTCCAATGTGCGTTGACCGCGATATCGCCAAACGCGGATGCGACCATCATGATGCTGTAAACAGAACCTGGATTCATCCGAAAAAAATGACGTTTTGCCATTCGTGCACCCAGGTTCGTCGTAGAGTACACAATCGCAGGCGCTCCTGTCTGTGATATCGACTGCTAGCGATACGAGGCCGTTGGGATCCAGCACGGCGTTCCGTATTACCCTCCACAACCCACCGATTCCATATTCTGCTAACAGTCATTGGATCTCGACCAACGCGAGTAGCAATGTCGCGATACGATGAACCGCAATCGCGATAGGCTACAATCCGACCTTTATCAAAGTCGGAAACGTGATGGTACGCATTTCTCCTCCTTACACGAAGCATCGCAACAACGTTTCACCAGGCAACGCCGGTCAACTGCTGTTTGTGTATTGGAAATCGGTTGGAAATTTTCCTCACGTCAGCACGTTGTAGGTGCCACCACCGGCGCCAACCTTGTGTGAATGCTCTGAAAAGCTAATCATTTGCGTACCACAGCATCTTCTTCCTGTCGGTTAAATGTCGCGTCTGTAGCACGTCATCTTCGTGGTGAAGCAATTTTAATGGCCAGTAGTGTATAATGCTAGTCGCGCCAGCTAAAGAATACGACAGAGTTTGTTACCGAAATATCGCACAGAAAAATTTAATTAACAACTTGGCTGCAAACCGGAAAGCAAATCATTATGTTTTATGTCGTTAGCGACAAATCTTTTGTGGTATTGTTTTTACGGTCTCTTCTTCGTATATGGATACCAGCAATTTGTGGAGTATTCGATTTAAAAGGTCGCTCACTCAACAAGAGAAGAGTAGAGACAGGGTCAGGGAAGATGAAGCTTGCGAGAAGCGGCAGTGAAAAGTGCTCCATAATCAGTCGCCCTTCTCTGTTAATAGAGCGGCGAAGACGCTAACGGCAGCGATATATACTCCTAGCAGCAGATAAGGCACGTGCCGCGCGTCCGCAGCGGAAGAACTGCTATTGGTTTTGCATAAAGAGAACATAAATCTATCGGCGGATCCGACGCGAAAAAGAACAAACGCTGTACAGATAAACTGAGAGACGGAGGGTCGACTTCACACTGGGTTCCACTGGCGCTAAGCGCCCCGGCAAGGACCTCGCTCTCTTCGAGCCTTCTTTTTCTCCCCCGCCGTACTCGTAACTTTTCACTTGGCGTTAATCTTCAGGAGCAGTGAAAGAGCGAGTTTAGGCGGCCGTGTTTTGATGGCGTCCGTGTATCGAGGGAAATGGCAAGGAAAGAGAGGGGAAGCACTCTGGTGATTGATGGTGCGCTACTTCTAATCCAGAACTCTGAAGAAAGATATTATAAATGACACATCCGAGCAGTGTTCTTGTGTGCGGGCTGAGAGCCGCGACCGCGGCACGGCCGCCACTTAGCGGGGGAGGGGCGGGGCGGCAGAGGGAGGAGGAGGGGAAGGGAGGGGCATCAGGAGACGCGGTCTGGCCCGGCCCCACACAAAAAGGACGGGGCTGGAGGAGCATCCGTCTGGAGGTGGCCGCTCAATGGAGCCGTTTCTCTTTTTCAGCTGCCCGCACGCCTCCCAGAGCCGGCCCTCCAAGGTGCGGCAGTTTTTCTTCGCCACCCAGCGCCCCGCGGCGCGAAGACCGTTCGCCGATCCTGAAGACGAATGGTGGCCGAAACGCCCAGACACATCTTCTTCGTTCAGGGCGGCGCGATGGGCGGTCGAAAGAGCGCGATCCGGTAAGCAACGGTCACGCTCTGCGCCTGCGAGATCGGCCACTTTGGCAAGATGAATAAACGACCTAACGTACATGTCTGTGAGCCGATATTCACATCCAGACACACAGCTATGCCGTTAAATTAAATACTAGGTAACACTGAAGAGAACTCAAGACATATTTATAAGGGCACAAAGGAATTACAGACATTGGCTGCGACTGGGCATTGATTTAAATGAACGGAAGAAGTTGAAAATTTGTCCCGAACTGGGATGCTTTTTTTTTTGGGTGGTCGTTGTGATTGGTTGTTGCGGACGTCACAGGACATCGGATCAAGGCCGTATGTTGATCCTTCCACTCAGTTTTTTTATTACAGAGGCCAACCAGCTCTCTGACCGAACACGCTGATCTACCATGCTGGCAAGGATCTCCTGCTTACTAGGCAGATGCGCTGACCACCATGCCATGCGGACACAGTGGTCACCACAACCACACGGACTACCCTAGCATCCCTCCCCTCAGGTCCAAATTCTCTGCTTATACCACACACTACTAACGTAGTGCTCCTGCTCTTTAGCCTCATTACTCGTGGCATCTCAACGATTCCCATAAGAGTTCCAGCTTGATGTGCATCGACAATGAAGGTACCATTGGCCGTCATTGCCTTAATTACGTATATATGGCGTCTGTTCTTTCGGACATGTCTGAAAGAACAGCCACCACATATATAATTAAGGTGAGGACGGCCAAGGATCTTTTCAGTGCAGGTGCATATTAGGCTCTAACTTTGATGGAAATTGGTGAAATGCCGCGTATAATGAGGATAATGGGCAACTGGTACTTTATTAGTAGTTTATGGATAAATTCAGAATATGGATCTAGGGTAAGCGTGCTAGAGTAGCCCGTACAGCTGCTATGACCACAGTGTCCAGATGGTGCAGTGATCAGTCCAACTACCTGGTAAGCAGGAGATCCAGGTTCGAATCCTAGTTCGCCACAAATTTTGAACTTTCCCACTGATTTAAAGCAACGCCCACTTGCAGCAAAAATCTGTAATTCCTTTGTGTTTTAATTCACAGTGGCCGCTGGATCAAAACATCTTCAAAGATGGTTCAAATGGCTCTGAGCACTATGGGACTTAACATCTGAGGTCATCAATCCCCTAGAACGTGGAACCATTTAAACCTAACTAACCTAAGGACATCACACACATCCATGCCCGAGGCAGGATTCGAACCTGTGACCGTAGCGGTCGCGCGGTTCCAGACTGGAGCGCCTAGAACAGCTCGGCCACCATGGTCGGCCATCTTCATAGAGTTTAGCGGCCTAGAAAAATGGTGCAAGGGTAGTACATAAAATGTACAACTATCGACAGAGAACAGTCCTACTTTCGAGATTACCAAAATAAAATTTTTCTCTACTGTGCATTAAAACGTAGCAACAAAAACTGCAATAACTGTGGACAGGAATTTTGCATAAACACCACATGTCTCTTACCGTTTCTAACCTGCCTGCACAGAACGCACGTCCATGTTTTGTTGGCAATGTCCGCCGACTTTCGTAACATCAAACCAATTCTGTTAATTTCGATAGCTCAGTTTTCAATACCGTAATCGAAGATGTAATTATATACATATCAGTGTGCGTATGTCTTCGATACCGTCAGATTGCTTCCTTAATTAGTTAAACACTAAATATTAATGCTCGCCAAATCAGATACGAGATTTCATACAGTCCGTCGTCGCTGAAGGGGAATTCAGCCCACCCGCATCACTCTCCCACACTCCCGATCCATACTGCATCATCATCTGTCACTCGTGGAGTGGTTAACGTGTCTTTTCCACCAGCACGCTTCGCTACAACATTATACGAAATTCTACATGACATGATAAATTACAGCCAGCAAAGTGGTATAAATGGCACATGTTAACGAGAGAGGTTACCGTCATCCAAAGCAGAGAAATATGTGACACGAAGATTATCGCTCACAAACGATTTTCGTGGATGCCACGAACCAAAACAGCACCCGCCAATACGAGTATCGACAGCAATCTCCAAAGCGTGGTCTATCGGACGATTTTATTAGAAGGTCGTTTTTCCGAACGAAGTTTCGAACCTGCACGGAGGACGTCCACTTGCCTCACCGAATGGGTCTCATCCTCGCTTTCAGAGCGCATCCTCTAGTTCCTCGGTAGCCATCTGCTCCTCCGCGTCACGTAACACGCGTCGGTCTCCCGCTGTCGCCGAATTCCTTCCTACGCCGCCGCTGCTGCGAGCGTAATTACGTTTTCGAGTAGTTCTTTAGGCGGAACCAATTACACCCATACACGCGCACGCCGCCGGGCGGAACGGCAGGCTAATCGCCTACTGGGAATTATCAGTAGCAGGCGAACGCGCCCAACGGCCGTGGGGTCGGGGCGGCGCCGCCTGTACAGCGGCTCCCACCGGGCACTGCGCGCAATTTAGGAGCCGGCAATTCCGAGCCGCCTCGCCACACACGCCTAACAGTTCGGCGCCCACGAACGAGAAGCAAAACTGGCGAAGAACGACGTTAATGCAAAGATTTCTGAATGATAACACTCTAACGCACTGAATTTTTAAACTGATGCTCTCTGTGTGTCCAACATGTGGTGCGAGGACATCCGTCAAGTACTTCGCCAGTTTGTACACTATGTGATCAAAAGTATCCGGACACCCCCAAAAACATACGTTTTTCGTATTCGGTGCATTGTGCTGCCACCTACTGACAGGTACTCCATATCTGCGACATCAGTAGTCACTAGACATCGTGAGAGAGCAAAATGGGGCGCTCCGCGGAACTCACGGACTTCGAACATGGTCAGGTGATTGGGTGTCACTTGTGTCCTACGTCCGTACGCGAGATTTCCACACTCCTAAACATCCCTAGGTCCTCTGTTTCCAATGTGACAGTGAAGTGGAAACGTGAAGGAACACGTACAACACAAAAACGTTCCGGCCGACCTCGTCTGTTGACTGACCGAGACAGCCGACAGTTGAAGAGGGTCGTAATGTGTAATGGGGAGACATCTGTCAAGACCATCACACAGAAACTCCAAACTGCATCAGGATCCACTGTAAGTACTATGACAGTTACACGAGAGGTGAGAAAACTTGGATTTCATCGTCGAGCTGCTGCTCATAAGCCACACATCACGCCGGTAAATGCCAAACAACGCCTCACTAAGGAGCGTAAACATTGGACGATTGAACAGTGGAAAAACGTTGCGTGGAGTGAGAAATCACTGTACACAATGTGGCGATCCGATGGCAGGGTGTGGGTATGGCGAATGCCCGGTGGACGTCATCTGCCACCGTGTGCAGTGCCAACAGCAAAATTCGGAGGCGATGGTGTTACGGTATGGTCGTGGTTTTCATCGAGGGAGCTTGCACCTCTTATTGTTTTGCGTGGCACTATCACAGCGCAGGCCTACATTGATGGCGATTGCATCTTTCAACACGATTGAGCACCTGTTCATAATGCACGGTCTGTGGCGGAGTGGTTACTCGACAATAACATCCCTGTAATGGACTGGCCCCCACGGAGTTCTGACCCGTATCCCATATAACACCTTTGGGATGGTTTGAAACTCTGACTTTGTGTCAGGCCTCACCGACCGACATCGATACCTCTCGTCAGTGCAGCACTCCGTGAAGAATGGGCTCTCATTCCCCAAGAAACCTTCCAGCACCTGATTGAACGTATGCCTGCCAGAGTGGAAGCTGTCATCAAGTCTAAGGATGGGCCAACATCATACTAAATTCCAGCATTACCGATGGAGGGCGCCACAAACTTGTAAGTCATTTTCAGCCAGGTGTCCGGATACTTTTGATCACATAGCATGCCTTGGTGAAACAATGGTAGATACGATATGGCTGAATGACATCCCGCCCTTGTTGATCTGGATGCCTGAGGGAGAAGATTCCTGACCACAGTGTCTTCCATCGTTGTTAGATTGCGTGGGAGTTTCTGATAAGTATCCTCGTCTAGTAGTGCGCAGATCTGTACTTGCACGTCATCAGCCATTCAGCAGGTTTCATCAACCGAATTAACCGTCTTCGACTTAGTGAGGACGACATTATGGTCAGTTTTGATGTGGTGGCGCTGTTTACGACTGTACCTCTCAAAGACGGTTTCTATCTAGTATCGCAGTCCTTTTTAAGTGAAGTGGTCGAGCTATTTAGGCACACTCTGATGTCTTTTTATTTTCTATACCCATTTAATGGATTAGTCTGTAAGATCTTTGAAAATGGCTAAACAAAGAAACTATGTAGTAATGAAAGCAAAATACAAGGATATTTGAGCGCACTCAGCGAACAACTCTGGTTATCACTCGAAAAAATGTGGTGGCTACACAGTAGCAAGTGAAATATAAAAGCTATATCTGTCTCTACAATCAGACAGGGTGTTTCAGGAGCAAATGGACGGTTCAGGACTGGCTCAAACGGTAGCGATAATCAGGATGTTGAAGCATATTTTTCGAATTAGATGTCACAGGGCTTACAGAGATACTCAGATCTTAATTAAAAGACATTTGTTACCCAAAATACACTTTTTAAAAAGTAATCAAACGAACAAAGCACTTTCTCAAAACCAAAAGGATAGCCCATGTTTCTACACACGCTTGCTGGCAAGGTAGCATGGCTTCTGAAAGACCTCTAACGGCAGTGCGGCCTCAACCCCGAGTACGAGCAATCCAAGGAAGACGACTTATTTTTCCACTGATGGGCTCAAATTGTTTTCCGATTATCTGGCGTGCAAGTTCTGTAAGATTCAGTGCCGGGGAACTCAGTCGTCATTGCATAATTTAACATAATTAACACCAAACAAATATTTTTCTATCACAGTTATGCGCCAAATGACTCACGTAAAGTTTACTTGTTGTTCATTCAACGATGCCGAAATCGCAGTCTATGTTTAACCCACTTTAAAGCTGCCACGCAAACAATAATTGAAATGAAGTATTTCTGGCGCTATAGAGGTCATAACGAACGTGCAGACGCAACAGAGACATTGTTGATACTCCTTTGTTCCAGTCGAGGATGGGTTCAAATGGCTCTAAGAACTATGGGACTTAACATCTGAGGTCATCAGTCCCCTAGAACTTAGAACTAGTTAAACCTAACTGACCTAAGGACATCACACACATTCATGCCCGAGGCAGGATTCGAACCTGCGGTCGTAGCAGCAGCGCGGTTCCGGACTGAAGCGCCTAGAACCGCTCGGGCACAAAGACCGGCTCGACAAGGATGTATCCAGGATTTTGTCAAAGTATGTCCGATGTGTTAAAGAGGACCTTAAAGAGGCTTATGTTTTTTTTCCGAAAATACAATTTCTTAAATTTTCTGTACGTAATTTCATTTCGGGATACCTTCATACAAATAGTATTTGGTCTAGAAAATTAAGCAACGGAAGCTTTTCTTATGCTAGGGTGTATCTGAAATGAATGTAGAAAATGAGAGGGCTGATAGAATGTGTCATAAGAAGTATGTTTCACATAGCAAGTCATGGCCGTATCCCTTAGCGTACGGTGCAAGGCGTCGTTGAACAGCGTCGCGCGCCGCCAAGGCCGTTGGCACAGAACATGCCATCTGAGCCCTCATGGTAGCAAGTATGCAGAACAGCGATTTCCTTGTATCTGCGACATCCAGTAAAAGGGACGTCGGGTAGAAGTTTTTGACATGTATTTGCAAACGTTTTAGTCGACGTAGCTGCCGGTGTTTGAGGCGGGATAACACTATGGGCTTTCTGCCTCTTACTGGGACGTGAACGCGTTGCTTCGGGGTGTGCAAACGCCTGTTTGATATTTGTTGCACAGAGGCCAGCACCTGTCCACATTGCGGAGTCTGGTTCGCCCTGCGTCAGTTTGTCATCAGACGGCGACACACTTGCGTTTATTACTGCGTGGAGCGGACGGGAAATGGAGCGCTATTCTTGGGAGGAAAGGGGAGACGTGCGGTGGATGGAAATGCTCACGCCGCTCGACGTTTGTACGTTTGGCAGTGTGATGTCACCGCCAGACACCACACTTGCTAGGTGGTAGCCTTTAAATCGGCCGCGGTCCGTTAGTATACGTCGGACCCGCGTGTCGCCACTATCAGTGATTGCAGACCGAGCGCCGCCACACGGCAGGTCTAGAGAGACTTCCTAGCACTCGCCCCAGTTGTACAACCGACTTTGCTAGCGATGGTTCACTGGCAAAATACGCTCTCATTTGCGGAGACGATAGTTAGCACAGCCTTCAGCTACGTCATTTGCTACGACCTAGCAAGGTGCCATTATCAGTTGCTATTGATCTTGTTAATCATGTACGGTCAGACCTACGTTCACCTTTAACGGATTAAAGTTAAGTATTCCACCAGCTACGTCCGTTTTTCTAAATTCTAATTTCCTTGACCTGTTCCAGACCTCACGCCAGCCTGCGTGAGCTAAAACGCGTGCCTTTCGGCTTCCTCTTGTATCCAGGTGTTGGCTCTCCTGCCAACCCACAACAGGCAGTTTCCGAATCGTCGAGAGCCAGATCCACGCACATTTACTATCATCCACAGGTCCGTGACAGAGACAGGTTCACTTGAGGTACGTTTCCCATTGTCACGTTCTCGTAATGGTACATGTGCATCGAAACCCGGTGTGTTCATTTTGTGTTACTGTTGCGAAGATCTGACCACTTGAGTAGGTGGCTTTAGCACTGCTGGAAAACACACCCAGAGCAAGCTCGCGGCGTGTTGCGCGGGAAATACATGTAAGCCAATCCACAGTTCGGCGTGTGTGGCATGAAGATGATTTGCACCCCCACCGCCTTCAAAGGGTTCACGCCCTTAACCCAGACGATTTTCCACGTCGAAATGAATTATGCCAGTGGTTTTTACAAAGGGTGCCATTCAGCCGGACATTCCGAAACGGGTACTTTTTACGGATGTTCATCATCCACAATCAACACGTGTGGGCACGGGAAAATCCGCACGCCTTCTTTATTCGTGGTCACCAATAACGCCCCGCTGTCAACATTTGGGCAAGCTTGCTAGACGATAATCTGGTCGGTCCATTCATGTTCCCCCGGAGACTAAACGCAAACAGATATTTAATCTTTTTACGAGAAACTCTGCCAGAGTTGTTGAAACATGTTCCACTCAACGTGCGACAGCGAATGTGGTACCAACACGATGGTGAACCTGCGCATGCAGTGCTAATGGATTTGGCTGAAACCTTTGGTGAGACCTGGATAGGGCGCGATGGTTGGTTCAAATGGCTCTGAGCACTATGCGACTTCTGAGGTCATCAGTAGCCTATGACTTAGAACTAATTAAACCTAACTAACGTAAGGACATCACACACAATCATGCCCGAGGCAGGATTCGAACCTGCGACCGCAGCTGTCGCTCGGATCCAGACTGTAGCGCCTAGAACCGCATAGCCACTCCGGACGGCAGGGCGCGATGGACCAGTGGCATGGCCCCGACCTGACGGCCAGCGACTTTTGCGTCTGAGGCCACGTGAAATCTGTTGCCTATGAAACGCATTGAGACAGATCAAGAGGCCGGTCGCGGTGGCCGAGCGGTTGTAGGCGCTTCAGTCTGGAACTGTGCGACTGCTACGGTCGCAGGTTCGAATCCTGCCTGGGGCATGGATGTGTGTCATGTCCTTACGTTAGTTAGGTTTAACTAGTTCTAGGGGACTGATGACCTCAGATGTTAAGTCCCATAGTGCTCAGAGCCATTTGAACCATTTGACAGATCGCTATTAGTCATTATGGCAGCCTCCAATGCAATTTCCACTTTGCCACGAGTGTTTGAAAAAGTGCGACAGTCACTCCAGCGTTGTTCTTGGCGTGTATTCGAGCAGGAGGGCGCAATTTCGAGCAATTTTTGTAGCCGTTTTCAAATAAAGGTTTCAAAACTTCACTCCGGCTTCTCATTTACCTCGAGGCCACAAATACATTGAAATCGTTACCCTGCAAGCCTGCTGTCGTGACGGCTCGGATCATATGTTGTGCGCCTATCCTCTCGGCGGTGCACGGTTCTGTTCAACACCACCTGGCGCCGTACGTATGCGGGCATGGGTTGCTGTGTTAAATATGCTTGTTATGACCCACTCCACGAGCCACCTCATTTTCTACAGTCATTTCTGGCACATCTTGTATATTCTCAACAGTACATGTAACAAGAAATACCTAAATGCACAATTTCTTTACTTGGTAATATTTTCACTCTGTTGCCAAACGAATTACAATTCGACTACACACTGAGGTGACAAAAGCCAAGGAATACTGATGTGCACATATACAGATCGCGGTAGTATCGCGTACACAAAGTATAAAAAGACCGTGCATTGCAGGAACTATCATTTGTACTCAGATGATTCGTGGGAGAAAGTTTCCGACTTGATTATGGACGCAAGAGGAGAAATAACGGACACTGAACGAGGAATGTTAGTTATAGCTAGACGTATGGGACATTCCATTTCAGAAATCATTAGGGAATTCAATATTCCAAGATCCACAATGTTAACAGTGTTCGAAGAATACCAAATTTCAGACGTTACCTCTCACCACGGATGATGCAGTGCGCAACCGCTTTTAGTTAAGGATAGAGAGCGCGTTTGCATAGAGTTGTCAGTGCTAACAGACAAGCAACACTGCGTGAAATAACTGTATCCGTTAGGACAGTGCGACGAAATTTGGCGTTCATGGGCTACGGAAGCAGACGACCGACGTGAGTGCCATTGCTCACTGCACGACATCGCCTGTTCGCGTCATGACAAACAGCACGAGTTGGTTCAAAGGGCTCTAAGCACTATGGGACTTAACATCTGAGGTCATCAGTCCCCTAAACTTAGAACAACTTAAACCTAACTAACCTAAGGACATCACACATATCCATGCCCGAGGCAGGATTCGAACCTGCGACCGTAGCAGCATCACGGTTCCGGACTGAAGCGCCTATGCACATGCTGCCCCCTCAAGATAGAAATATAGACTGTTTCCGCAAGAATTACGTTACTGACAAACTAATGCATTGATATCATACGTACTTGTTAATCGCAATGTTCCAAGTTTCCGCAACATACAACATTTATTTTGAGTACTGTATATTTAAAGCAACGGTGTCCGTAGTCGTAAAAATGAAAAAAATCTACATCTACGTGATTACTCTGCAATTCATATTCAAGTGTCTGGCAGAGGGTTCGTCGAACCTTCTTTAAGCTACTTGTCTACCGTTCCACTATCAAACAGCGCGCGGGAAAAACGAACACTTAAATCTTTCCGCGCGATCTCTGATTTCTGATATTTTATTATTATGATCTTTTATCCCTATGTACGTGGTCCCCAACAAAATGTTTTCACAGTCTGAGTAGAAAATTAGTGGTTGATTTTTCATGAGAAAGTCCTTTGTTTTAATGACTGTTACCTCTATTCCTGTATCATATCCGTGGCACTCTCTCCTCTACTTCGAGGTAATACAAAACGATCTGCCCATCTTTGAACTGTTTCAATGTCCTCCGTCAATCCTGTCTGATACGAATCCCATTCCGCACAGCAGTAAAAATGGTTCAAATGGCTCTGAGCACTGTGGGACTTAACATCTGTGGTCATCAGTCCCTTAGAACCTAGAACTACTTAAACCTAAGTAACCTAAGGACGTCACACACATCCATGCCCGAGGCAGGATTCGAACCTGCGACCGTAGCAGTCGCGCGGCTCCGGACTGAGCGCCTAGAACCGCACAGCAGTAATCCAGAAGAGGGCGGACATACATGACGTAAACAATCTCATAATAAACCTGCTATATTTTCTAAGTGTTCTGCCAATAAATAGCAGTCTTTGGTTTGCTTTCCACACAACATTATATATACGATCGATCCCTGATGATCTGAGAGAGATTCAGAAATCAGATATTGGATTACAAGGCGTATTCGGGAGCAGATATACAGGGTATGGGCAAAATAATGTGAACACCTGTACTTACTTGGGAATGGTTTATGAATTAGGGGGTTGGACCCCCATTTGCCCGGATTATATATGCGATTCCTCTTGGAATATTGGCATATAATGATTGTATAGTCTCCAATGGAATGGTCTGCCACTCTTCGATCAGTACCTCTTCTAATTCCTGTAGTGACAGGGAGACGGAAATCTGCTCCGGAGTCTGCTCGTCAGTACCGCCCACAAGGGTTCGATAATGTCCAAGTCCGGGGACTGTGCTGGCCAGGGAAGACGCTGCACTTCAGTTGCGTGCTTCTCATACCACGATTGCACCGTGCTGGCTGTGTGAATGGGTGCATTATCGTCCTGAAATATGGCATCATTGTCGGGGAACAACATTTGAATCATCGGGTGCATCTGATCACCTAAAACGTTCACATAATCGTTGGCTGTAACAAGGCCCTTGGGCGTAACGATGGGACCAGCGGAATACCATGACATGGCTGCCCATACCATCACACTTCCACCTCCATGCTCAACCGTTAAAATCAAATAACGGGGATTGTAGGCTTCTTTTGGCGTTCTTCAGGCGTAAACCCGGTATGATGTTGGAAATAACGAAAACGTTGACTCTTCGGACCATATGACGTGCTTCCAGTGATCAGCCGTCCAGGATTTATGCTCCTGACACCATGTTTTAAGCTCCACTGCGTTGGTTCTTGTCATTAATGAAATTGGTGAAACGGAAGATAAACAACTTTTCTGGCCTAAGCTACGTTTTTTAATTGTTATCTGTTTCTCAGGGTTCTCAAAAAAATGCATCAAGAGCAACGTTTTTGCCTTAAGCTTTAGCTCGGCTTCAGCAAATCTAGGTCGTTCGAGACGGGCCACGGAATGGCACTAAAAACCTAGCGGTCGCGGTAGAGAGCGCACTGGGCAGAGGATTGTGGCGCTGCGTGTTGTGGGCGGCGCAAAGCCACTGCCAGCCCGGGGCCCGGTTGTCGCATTTGCAAGCGGCCAGCCGACAGCCTACAGCCACAGCGACTCGCCCACCGTTAATGGCGCTGACCGATTCGTTTGTCCGTCTGTGGCTGCTGTGAGCCGCAGCGTTGTCCTCTGTGTGCGCTTCTGTCGCAGCTGCACTCTCACCATTGCCGTCGGCGTCGGTTTGGTTTCGACGTTCTCGGGACAATTTCATCTGGCATCTGCTCGTCATGCAATATAAACAAAGGATGTGGCCACTGGTGTCAAGCCTTCTAAGGCATATTTCAGTCTGATCATAAATCTGTTTATTAAAGGGCGAAAACGGCCATCCATTTCCACTTGAAGGTTGATATCTAACAACTTCCTTGAGCAAAAAAAGTTTGATTCTCAGTATTTTATGTACGGAGGCATTCAATAAGTAATGTAACACTTTTTTTCTCGGTCAGTTCCGGTTGAAAAAAGGTGGAATTTGCTGTGGGACATCGTGGAATAACAGAAAATCCTAGGAAGTTCTGGTCTTACGTTAAATCAGTAAGTGGCTCGGAACAGCATATCCAGACACTCTGGGATGATGATGGCATTGAAACAGAGGATGACACGCGTAAAGCTGAAATACTAAACACCTTTTCCAAAGCTGTTTCACAGAGGAAGACCGCACTGCAGTTCCTTCTCTAAATCCTCGCACAAAGGAAAAAATGGCTGACATCGAAATAAGTGTCCAAGGAATAAAAAGGCAACTGAAACCACTCAACAGAGGAAATTCCACTGGACCTGACGGGATACCAATTCGTTTCTACACAGAGTACGCGAAAGAACTTATCCTCCTCCTAACAGCCGTGTACCGCAAGTCTCTAGAGGAACAGAAGGTTCCAAATGTTTGGAAAAGAGCACAGGTAGTTCCAGTTTTCAAGAAGGGTTGTCGAGCAGACGCGCGAAACTATAGACCTATATCTCTGACGTCGATCTGTTGTAGAATTTTACAACATGTTTTTTGCTCGCGTATCACGTCGTTTCTGAAAACCCAGAATCTACTCTGTTGGAATGAACATGGATTCCGGAAACAGCGATAGTGTGAGACCCAACTCGCTTTATTTGTTCATGAGACCCAGAAAATATTAGATACAGGCTCCCAAGTAGATGCCATTTTCCTTGACTTCCGGAAGGCGTTCGATACAGTTCCGCACTGTCGCCTGATAAACAAAGTAAGAGCCTACGGAATATCAGACCTGCTGTGTGGCTGGATTGAAGAGTTTTTAGCAAACAGAACACAGCATGTTATTATCAATGGAGAGACGTCTACAGACGTTAAAGTAACTTCTGGCGTGCCATAGGGGAGTGTTATGGGACCATTGCTTTTCACAATATATATAAATGACCTAGTAGATAGTGGAAGTTTGGAAGTTACATGCGGCTTTTCGCGGATGATGCTGTAGTATACAGAGAAGTTGCAGCACTAGAAAATTGCTGAGAAATGCAGGAAGATTTGCAGCGGATAGGCTCTTGGTGAAGGGAGTGGCAACTACTCTTAACATAGACAAATGTAATGTACTGCGAATACATAGAAAGAAGGATCCTTTATCGTATGATTATATGATAGCGGAACAAACACTGGTAGCAGTTACTTCTGTAAAATATCTGGGAGTATGCGTGCGGAACGGTTTGAAGTGGAATGATCCTATAAAATTAATTGTTGGTAAGGCGGGTGCCAGGTTGAGATTCATTGGGAGAGTCCTTAGAAAATGTAGTCCATCAACAAAGGAGGTGGTTTACAAAACACTCGTTCGACCAATACTTGAGTATTGCTCATCAGTGTGGGATCCGTACAAGATCGGGTTGACGGAGGAGATAGAGAAGATCCAAAGAAGAGCGGCGCGTTTTGCCAAAGGGTTATTTGGTAACCGTGATAGCGGTACTGAGATGTTTAGCAAACTCAAGTGGCAGATTCTGCAGGAGAGGCGCTCTGCATCGCGATGTAGTTTGCTGTCCAGGTTTCGAGATGGTGCGTTTCTGGATGAGGTATGAAATATATTGCTTCTCCCTACTCATACCTCCCGAGGAGATCACGAATGTAAAATTAGAGAGATTCGAGCGCGCACGGAGGCTTTCCGGCACTCGTTCTTCCCGCGAACCATACGCGACTGGAACAGGAAAGGGAGGTAATGACAGTGTCACGTAAAGTGCCCTCCGCCACACACCATTGGGTGGCTTGCGGAGTATAAATGTAGATGCAGATGTAGGAATAACCTGCTTCAGCCCCTATAGTTTCATGAAGTTCCTGTAGGTGGTGGCGCTATATGTAGCCTTTAAAATTTTGTCTGTAAATAGCAGATATACATGGGCCCTTGCAGAATCTCTATGATCTGGTAGTGAACAAGAACATAGAAAGCCGAAGCATTTGTCATTATTGCAACAACGTCGTGCAAACCTGTCAGATCTCCAGCGTGTTGTCGGCCGCATACAGCTGTGATTCCTGCAATGTTGGAACGTGCGGACCCTCTCATTCGAGGTGATCAACGGATCACAATCAAATACCTCGCTGCACAACTGGGCGCCTCTGCTGGTAGCGGTGACACACTCGTCCAACAACTGGAGTATTCAAAGGTGCGTGCCCACTGGCTTCTAAGCCGCATAATAGAAGACCATAAAGAGCGGTGAAGGGCCATCTGTGAGAATTGCGGGAATACAGGACCTCCCAGTAAGTTTGAGAAAGACCGTCACATTGAACGGAGGTTATGTTGGAAGTCAGGGTTGTTTAGCTCAAAAGATGGACAGTAATATGGTGTACTGGAATCGTGAATAAAACCAACCTACTTCCAGAAAAAGAATGTTTTGCATTACTTATTGAAGGCCGCTCATAATTATCATAATCTTCTCATTAAAAGATGAATGTTTAAGACAATAAGTGAAGTTAATAACTGTGTTTACGTCTTGAGAAGCGTAACGCGTGGCGCTCAATTTAACCACACCTCCAAGGTGCGATATAAACCACAGTGAAAATCAAAAATTCTGTATTTGCAATATTTAGCTACACCTTCCAGCTACTACTCCACGTAGTCGCTGCTCCGAGTTAGAACCATGGCGTAGCGTTGTACAAACTTACCAGTACCGTAGTCATATAAGGCATCCACCTGTGCTTACCGCCAATTCTCCACACGGTGCTGCAGACAGTTGTCTGGGCCAAAATGCTGTCCTCATAGCCAACGGACCGTGTGGGCAAAGATACGAGAATCGGAGGGAGCCAATTCCGAGCTGTGTGGTGGGTGATCGAACACTTCCTATATAAAACGGTGCAGGACCGTCTTTGCTGCAACCGAACTGTGCTGCCGAGCATTCTCACGAAGATGGACAGTGCCTGATGAGAACAATTCTCTTTTTTTGTTCCGAACTGCCCTTCATAGACGATATTCTCGAATCGTCTGATCCACTTGTTGAACAAGGTCATCGGTTATCACACTAATGTTTCCCTGACCCCGAGCATCATGAACTTCTGTACAGCCTATTTCAAAGTTCCTTGAGCACTTCAATATCACAAATGACAGTTACATTATGTTGGCTGCATAAAATCAGGCGAGATCAACAGACATACTACAGACACTGTGCAACACATCTACACAAATCTTCATCCAGTTTTCTCTACGGTTTCAGTATCTAGACTGACTGCACCTAAAAAAAATAGCCCTCAAATATTCAGTAAGTATTTGAGCATGAAAGCACTTAGCGACTTCCAACAAACTTTCACATAAGTAAGTACAAACCTTTTATAAATTATTTATCAATGCAACCTCCCCCCCCCCACTCCCCACAAAATAATGGAATGAAAAAGTTTATAATTTTATTTTACATCTTCTTTATTACTAAATTCTCCGTAACTCGTTTTTCAAAGAACATCCACATATAACACTTAATGTACCTCCCAAAGTATATTGTTGTACGACATGTTATTCAGGAGACACGACTTTAAAGACAATTACATTCGTGAAAAACAACACAAATTACCCAGACTATACTCATAAATTGTTCGATAACGAGAGCACTACGCAGCTTCCAAAAAATTTTAAACATAATTTTAGACGTTTCAATCTGTTTCATAGGAAAGATTTCCATTCCTTAAAGAATCGAGGGAGGGGGTGGGGGGAGTATTAGTGGTACTTTCATATACTGAATTTCAGAAACCAATTGTTTTTGCAGTTAGCCATTGTCAGATCTCGACGTAAACCTCATGGTACAATGGAACTCGACACACAGAGGCACACTTATCGTACATATGATTCCAGAGTGGTTTGGAATAGAAGTTACTGACGGAGTTATAGAGCTTGATATGCGATGATTACTAGTCACATGTTGTGTTTAACGCTGCTGCTCTTTAGAAAAAGAGTTAAGTACTGTACATTCTTTATTCAATAATAAGCGTTATGTACTTCTACTCAGAAGTAATATTTTATCCTGCTGAACACAGCATGACATTTTAGTATGTTTTCGCTGCACAGAGCACTGGTTACACATAATGTCATAGGATCGATCCTAATCGTGTTGGCTCAATTTGACTACGAGTGTGATTTTGCTGGGCAGAAGTACCAAGAAGAGAGGTGTCATTCGCTGCCGGTGTCTTAACAAGGCCTGGGAGCAGAAAATATGGCAAGTATTCCGCAGCTACAAATCGGCCACAGAAATAGACCCACTGGCAATCTAGTTGAACTCCGCTCTTCTGTCGTCAAGCCTTGCAGCCTCCAAGGATACAGAGCAAAGCTCTATTTCTGCCCATTTGACTGGCGCAGTAAAATATTGCGGCAGAGGAGGCGCCCTCTGTACACCCAACCGAAACTATGTTTTTCCGCGTGCGCTTGCAGTGCAGGCAACCTCGCCGACGCCTGCTGTACCGCGTGGAGTCTAAACGTTCAAAAAATGGTTCAAATGGCTCTGAGCACTATGGGACATAACATCTATGGTCATCAGTCCCCTGGAGCTTAGAACTACTTAAACCTAACTAACCTAAGGACATCACACACATCCATGCCTGAGACAGGATTCGAACCTGCGACCGTAGCAGTCGCGCAGCTCCGGACTGAGAAACGTTCAACAAATTTCGTCTTACGAAGAACTACCTCTTCTGAAAGGTGTAACCACCAGCGACGAAGAACGAGTTCAGATTTGGGAAGGACGTGAAACTGGGCCATCCTGTTGTTTTGACTTAAGAGAAACTGTGAGACTAAACTGCTAAATTATTTTTGTGGTGTCGTACATTATAAATAACACACTATGTAGAACGTATCCCAATGCTGGCAGTAAACAATTCGACGGCTTGGCCAGTCTGCAGCCAGATTGAAGCCACACCTGCAGCGAGCGCGAGCAGCGCCACCACAAACACTGCGTAGAAAGACGCTGTAACAACGCCAGTTCCAGTTGACTACCAGTCTATGAGAGGAATCAGCCGAAGCCTCAGCGGTTAATACAGGGCGTTTCACGATTCATGTTATACATTTCTAGAGGATGTAGACCAAGATTTACATAGGAACCAATGTCCGAAAAAGACATCCAGCGACGCTACAGAGCATCGAAGTTATAGGCGACCAGACCTGCAGAAGTGTGTATATACAGGGTGAAGCAGTGATGATGTTACAAACTTTATACGAGGATGAAAAAGGATAAATGTTTCAGTTTTGGGTATGGGCTCCTATACAGGAAACGAGCGAATCGAAAGTTATAATTGACAACCGATCTAATTCCTCTGATAGTGGAGCACATGTACTGGCACTGTTGTTACTGGGATTGTAGAGTAGGCAACTTTCAGAAGATATGAACCGAAACAAGGAAAAATTTTCAGTAAAAATGGGCCCTAAAATGCGTATCTTTAGGAGATATGTGCACTTATTCATCTCCGCTACGGTCAAGCACATCTCCTCTATTGAACAAGTGCTCATAGCTCGTATGATATGAATTTTAAAGCCCATGTTTATTAGACATTTTTTCCATGGTTTGGTCCATACTATCACCTCCGAATGTTGCTTATCCTACAGTCCTGGCAACAACAGTATCAATTCATGTATTCCACCTACATTGATATCAGAACGGTTTTCGCTTATAACTTTCGACTCGTTCGTTTCCGGCACAGGGACACTTACCTATAATTGAATCATTAATCCTTCATCATTCTAGGAAGTTTGTAACATCGTAACACATGAATTTATAGGCGCTGGGGCCTGTAACTTCGACGCTCTGATACGTCGCTGGAGGACGTTTCTGGACATGGATTCCTATTCAAAATATTATGTACTCAAAAATGGCTCTGAGTACTATGGGACTTAACATCTGTGGTCATCAGTCCCCTAGAACTTAGAACTACTGAAACCTAACTAACCTAAGGACATCACACACATCCATGCCTGAGGCAGGATTCGAACCTGCGACCGTAGCGGTCGTGTGGTTCCAGACTGAAGCGCCTAGAACCGCACGGCCACATTATGTACTCACTCCCCTCTTCAAGTACTAAAAGTTTGTAACGAGAGTTTGTGAGAGCCCTGTATACATACATTTACAGGCGACGGCGCCAATAACTTTGACGCTCTGAAGGGCCGTTGGATGACATTTCCCCACATGAGTTCCTGTGTAAAGGTTGATCTGGTAAGTCCCCTCTACAACAACTAGGAGTGTGTAGCATGAATTGTGGAATACCCTGTAGTAGCGTTTCTGCACTATAATGATTTAGACAGCCGCGCGGGGTAGCCGCGCGGTCTATGGGGTCTTGCCACGGCTCGGGCGACTCCCCCCGTAGAAGGTTGGAGTCCTCCCTCGGGCATGGGTGTGTGTGTTGTCCTTAGCGTAAGTTAGTTTAAGTTATATTAAGTAGTGTGTAAGCTTAGGGACCGATAACCTCAGCAGCTTGGTCCCATAAGACCTTACCACAAATTTCCAATTTCCAATGATTTAGACGACTAGGTTCTGATTAATGAACTGTCTCTCAGACTTCCTGTTCAAGTTAAGTAAAGTTACTGCGTCATTCAGATTACACGTGCTGCTGGTTACTTCTGTTCTCTGTCCAAGCACAGACGTATTCCTTGATATCCATCTCTGGCGGATCCAAAAAAAATTTCGGTACTCTTTCGTGAAGAATCAGAATTGTCGGGTATTTCACACAATTTTCGAAGCACCCCGTATGAAACCGTCTTGTTATGGACAAATCCTCGTGTCACGCAAAACCGGGACATAGCAGAAGGTGCGTGCAGCAAAACACGAGAGCTCGACGACCCGGAACCCTGCAGCGCGGCGGGCGGATGCAGATGTGGGCCGCACCTGGCAGGCATTAGCATCGCGTTATTCCGCCACCCCGCTATGAATACTGATCGCCGCGGCTTAAAACAAACACCGGGACCGCCAGCGCGATGAAGACGCTGCTTCCTAATGCAAATTAAATGAAAAGTTGTCGCCAGCGATTTTTGCCCCCCCCCCCCCCCCTTCTTCTCCTGCTCCTCCGCACTCGCACTCCCTTCTTCCTCCTTATACTTCAGAGCCTGCCCGTCCGCTTCCTTCGCCCTGTCCCCGTTCTTTGCTATCAGAACTTCCATCGCGTCTGGACCGTAATGCCCGCCCGTTCCGCTTCCTAAACAGGCCCCTCCTCTCTCTCTCTCTCTCTCTCTCTCTCTCTATCTATCTATCTATCTCTCCTCCCCCCCCCCCTCTGTCTCTCCTCCCTCCACCTTCTCGCGAGTCTTCGTCGGCGCGCCTTACGCATCTGTGAGATTAGCGAGATTAACGACAGGCGCAGGCTGCAGTTTCGCGTCGTTATTTCATATTTCGGCACGCGCCACTGAGCGCTGTAATTGAATTTGAGCTCGGCTGTCGCGCCACCCACTGTTCTTCACACCTCTCACAGTTGGCAGACGTGAGCCTTCTTGGCAGGCCTCCCTTGAGGTCCTCCCGGACGTCCCAGAAACTTGGCTCACTGTAACGTCGAGACCTCCATACATTTACGATATTTGCGATATTTTAGTGCCAGTGTTATTCCGAATTAGGGTGAAAAGTTCCTTCGGACACGCCTGCTTTGCCGAAGGAACAGGTACCGCGGCGTCTACAATCGCTATGAAACACATGAAACGTATTCACAGTTGTGAATGTGGGCTACCATCAGCTATATTATGAAATGACGCTAGTGAAAATTTGTGCCAGACCGAGACTTAACTCGGATTTCCCGTTTATCGCGAGAGGTCGCCTTACCATTAAGCTATTCGAGCACGACTACGACTAGACCAAAACTTCCTAATGTCGTCAAAATGGCTGGTTCAAATGGTTCTGAGCACTATGCGACTGAACTTCTGAATCATCAGTCCGCTAGAACTTAGAACTAATTAAACCTAACTAACCTAAAGACATCACACACACGCATGCCCGAGGCAGGATTCGAACCTGCGACCGTAGCGATCGCTCCGTTCCAGACCGTAGCGCCTAGAACCGCACGGCCACTCCGGCCGGCGAATGTCGTCAGCCATGTGTCTACAGCCTGTACTAGTATACCTGTTATGTACATTCGCAACTGCCACTGTACACTACCGGCCATTAAAATTGCTACGCCAAGAAGAAATGCAGACGATAAACGGGTATTCATTGGACAACTATATTATACTAGAACTGACATGTGATTACATTTTCACACAATTTGGGTGCATAGATCCTGAAAAATCAGTAACCAGAACAACCACCTCTGGCCGTAATAACGGCCTTGATACGCCAGGGCATTGAGTCAAACAGAGCTTGGATGGCGTGCACAGGTACAGATGCCCATGCAGCTTTAACACGATACCACACTTCATCGAGAGTAGTGACTGGCGTATTGTGACGAGCCAGTTGCTCGGCCACCATTGGCCAGACGTTTTCAGTTGGTGATAGATATGGAGAATGTGCTGGCCAGGGCAGCACTCGAACATTTTCTGTATCCAGAAAGGCCCGTACAGGACCTGCAACATGCGGTCGTGCATTATCCTGCTTAAATGTACGGTTTCGCAGGCATCGAATGAAGGGTAGAGCCACGGGTCGTAAAACATCTGAAATGTAACGTCCACTGTTCAAAGTGCCGTCAAGGCGAACAAGAAGTGACCGAGACGTGTAACCAGTGGCACCCCATACCGTCATGCCGGGTGATACGGCAGTATGGCGATGACGCATACACGCTTCCAATGTGCGCTCACCGCGATGTCGCCAAACACGGATGCGACCATCATGATACTGTAAACAGAACCTGGATTCATCCGATATTGCCATTCGTGCACCCAGGTTCGTCGTTGAGTACACCATCACAGGCGCTCGTGTCTGTGATGCAGCGTCAAGGGTAACCGCAGCCATGGTCTCCGAGCTGATAGTCCATGCTGCTGCAAACGTCGTCGAACTGTTCGTGCAGATGGTTGTTGTCTTGCAAACGTCCCCATCTGTTGACTCAGGGATGTGTAAAGTTTGGTAAAGCACTTGCCTGCGAAAGGCAAGGTCCCGAGTTCGAGTCTCGGTCCGGCACACAGTTTTAATCTGCCAGAAATTTTCAAAGACTTTGTTTAATTGTCGAGTGTCAAATGGAAGTCCGCCTGCCACCACGAATCGCCGATCCCCGCGACAGAGCTATGTGGCGGGGAGGTACGGCCGTAGCTCCGGTATATTCGCGTAATATCGCACTTCGCCAGAAAATGATGCGGGTAACACCCCTTGAAACGTCGCTGTCTTTACGCAGCCAAAGAAGTGCAGGTCCGAGTAGATTTCGTCGGCAATACACGCCGGGAAAGTCTACTTTCACAGATTGTTTGATTGTTATAAATGTTAGTAGTCTTGATCCTAATCCAATCCGACAATAACTAGATGATAACCGATTTCGGCTGACTCAAATCATCTCCATATCATGCTCCCATTATAACATTGGTATACATCTGACAATATTAAACGTCATAAAATAGTTACTACCAGTAAACCCCACCCCTGATTCTGTAAATATTCGAAATCCCATGTGCAAAACAGCTTAAGGCACTGGATAAGTATAATTTGTGTAATTTCCGTTCCCTTTTAATAAAATCTAAGTTTTCATGCAACTCAATGTTTGAAACGTCGCATATCTTGAAATAAGCATCATACAATGATACAATTTCGCAGGTACGTTGAGTGGTGTATGTAGATAATGTCTGAAAAATGTATTGCGAAAAAATTAATAGTAAAGCAGTAACAAATTAACATTTCGGGCTTGATACTGAGGTTTTACTGCACAAACAGCGAAAATGTAGTAAGCGAAAATCTTTTATGTCTTCTTCATTTTGCAGGGAGTGTCAGCAAGGAAAAGTTTCGAAATAGTTTGAAATTGTGTGTAAAATTTGTTGCAAGTCGGTAAATGCTGTCATTCTCAAATAATGGATGAATATAGTCTGGATATTTGCGCGCCAGTACTTAGGCTGCCTGAAAAGATGCACACAGTTTCTAACTTTAATACTTGACTTACTGTGTTAAAGTTATAACATAAGATTATAACTATTAATGAGTAGATTGTGATACCGTGTTCTATGTGTAAACTGAGTCAATAATAATATGAAATACTGAAAATCTAATTTTTGATTCACCTGAAGTCAGAGATTTTGTATCCCGCCTGGATAGGCGCTGCGTGGGTCTGCTCCTGTGAACTGCTTCTGTACTATAGGCCGAGAATGAAGGACGTGATTAGGAGCAGGAGAGGTGAAGCACTTCGGTACTGCATGTAACACTTTTAATAGAGTCAAAACCACAAGTGAATATCAAATGCATACATAACTTTGGCTAAGATGAGTACGTAGGTGTGAAGCCGTAGTCCGTGTCTAATCCCGTGAAGTTAGGATGACTGTTCTGTATAATCTGAAAGCTAACAAATAGTCGTTGCTGTCCAAACTTTAACTGAACGTAACTAATACAGAGTCTCAATAGCAAGCCAGCCCACTCGGTAGTAGAAGTGATATTTCCAAGCCGTTTGCTCTTGATGAAGTGGGCAGAAATCAAGACGGCACTCCCTGAGCTCCACAGCGTCGGCCAGAGGGCGCTGTGGTCGGCGTAGTTAGTCTTCTCTCGTAGTGCCAACTTACGAGAGCGAGCACCGACGTTGTAACTATTGACGCCACAAGAGAGGCAACCTGAAACTGGGATATGGCGGTCGAGTGATCGTTTTAACCGCTTACTAATATACAGGGAGACTCAGGGGGAAAGGTACGTGCTCTGATGGGTCATAGTATTAGTCACTCTAAACAAAAATGCTTCAAATGGACATACGACCTATTCCGAATCGTTCTCGAGTTAGAACACATGTAATATCACGTTTGTACGTTTTAGTAGAATAACTCCAAAACCGAATCCTCCAACGAAAACGTTACGGTGTACAAAATTAAACTACATTAAGTTTTCTAAATCTACATCCATATGGTTACTCTGCAACTCACACTTCAGTGCCTGGCAGAGGTTTCATCGAACCATTTTCAAACTACTTCTCTACCATTCCACTCTCGAATGGTACGTGGGAAAAAGGAACACCAAAATATTCCCGTTCGAGCTCTGATTTCTCTTATTTTATCATGATGATCATTTCTCCCTACGTAGGTGGGTTCCAACAATATATTTACGCATTCGGAAGAGAAAGTTGGTGACGGAAATTTCGTAAATAGATCTCGCCGCAAAGAAGACCGCCTTCGTTTCAGTGACTGCAAAAAGGTACCATTCATTTTTTTTTTTTTTTTTTTTTTTCTCAAGGACCAGTGGCTAGTGCGAAGAGAGCGCGAGAACGATGGAAACCTCGCGCTATGCGCATGCACTGTAGCTTAGGTAGATTTTGTAGACCAGTTTGAGATAGTTTCCCGATTCGATAGACCACAACTGTCCGGTATCAAACTGTTCATCTCTATATTATTGACCGAGCGAGGTGGCGCAGTGGTTAGCACACTGGACTCGCATTCGGGAGGACGACGGTTCAATCCCGTCTCCGGCCATCCTGATTTAGGTTTTCCGTGATTTCCCTAAATCGCTTCAGGCAAATGCCGGGATGGTTCCTTTGAAAGGGCACGGCCGATTTCCTTCCCCATCCTTCCCTCACCCGAGCTTGCGCTCCGTCTCTAATGACCTCGTTGTCGACTGGACGTTAAACACTAATATCCTCCTCCTCCTCTTTATTATTGTGGTACTTTGTAAACAATGACAATGTTTGAATAATAAAAAACAATAACAATGTACGAAGAGCGTTCAATAAGTAATGCAACACATTTTTTCTCGGCTAATTTCGGTTGAAAAAAATGCGAAACTTTTTGTGGGACATCGTGGAATATTCCCGCTTCAGCCCCTATAGTTTCGCCAAGTTCATATAGGCGGCGGTGCTACACGTAACCTTCATAGCGGTGTCTGTAATGGAACTGCGTTGCAAACAGAGAGCTCTCATTGAGTTTCTTTTGACGGAAAGCCAGAGCGTCACAGATATTCATAGGCGCTTGCAGAACGTCTATGGGGACCTGGACTGATCACAACCACGTTGAGTCGTTGGGGGAGGCGTTTGTCATCATCGCAACAAGGTTGTGCAAAGCTGTCCGATCTCCCCCATGTAGGCCGACTTCGCACAACTCTACTGGAACGTGCGGACCCTCTCATTTGTGGTGATCGACGGATCACAATCGAACGCCTCGCAACTCAATGGACGTCTCTGTTGGTGGTGCTGTCACACTCGCCCACGAATTGGGGCACTCAAAGGTGGGTGACCGTTGGAATGCTCGCAGCCTAACAGAAGACCATGAAGAGCAAAGAAGGACCATCAGTGCCGAATTGCTAGCGCGCTACGATAATGATGGCGAAAGATGTTGGTTCCGACGTCAACAAGTAGAGTGGTACTGTTGTGTAGTACTTCGTACACAATGGGAAGGAGAAGCGGGCTATAGAGTGGTGCGGCAGCTGTCGTCATAGGAAAGCTGGACAGGAGCAGGACGATTAGCGAACAAGATGACATAACAAAAAGAAGATTTACTTAACTTGTATTTTTCCAAGCTTACGAAGACACATAAGCAGCCAGAACTATTGTCAAGTTCGTACAGTAGCAACTAGGATGAGACTCGCTGTCCTAAGCACCAACGAAGGAATCGCACCATGAAGGCTCCAAGCGCAAGTAGGCAGAGTCGCTGCCGCCGGCCATCCTATATCGTGGCACCAGAGGGCGCTTGTAGTCCACAGCTTCTGGAGGTGTGGTTCAGCAGCCGCGCTGGATTAGCCGAGCGGTCTCAGGCGCTACAGTCATGGACTGTGCGGCTGGTCCCGGGGGAGGCTCGAGTCCTCCCTCGGGCATGGATGTGTGTGTTTGTCCTCAGGATAATTTAGGTTAAGTAGTGTGTAAGCTTAGGGACTGATGACCTTAGCAGTTAAGTCCCATAGGATTTCACACACATTTGAACATTTTTTGTGGCTCAGTAGACGCGCACCATTGGGTTCGCCGGATCCCTTGCGACCCCTATAACATCATCCAGAAACTTCCCATCATTGTACCAACGTTAATACGCCGTGGGGTACTATCGAAACGTTATGCCACAGGTACCACGAAGGTGCACATGCCTTCCCAGTAAAGCGGCGTAAGGCTGTAGCATTGAACGGAGATTATATTGAAACATAGCGTTTTGTGGTCAGAGGAGTGGGTGCTGGAATCGTGAATAAAACCACTCTGCTTTCAGAAAGAAAATGTGTCGCATTAGCTATTGCATCATTCGTACATTACATCTGTTCTATCTCAGAAACGATTCGGAATTAAGTACATGTCCATCCTGTAATCCATATGTGCATTCCCTTCACGTGTTTAAGCCAAATATTATGAATATTTATGCGATCGAGAATGCTCAGTAGCAGCCAGGATACATGTACTTTCGCCAATTAAGCGTCAGTAAGGAGCATTAGTGATGAAATCATAGGAGGCAATGTTGTGCAACCTTAGTAGGGACAGGATCCGACTACTCGGGTTTAGGATCTTACAATATAAGGCAGTGTTCCGAGACAAACTTCCGTCACAATGTCCACAAACGCGACGTCAGATCCCCCTAGCAACAGCGATCTGACCGCACATTGGCTGAAAGTTTGGAGATATATATATAGGGAACGAGAGAAGTGTCCTTATTGGCTGAGGGAGAACGGTGGGGTGGTCTCTCTTGTCCTTCAGGAAGACAGGGCGAGAGAGTCGCGAGCAGCCACTCAAAACGCATGGTCGAGTAACCGGGGCAGCTCTAAAAGAATGGTCGCGAGTACATACTTCTGCTGTTAAACAAGTTAGAAAGTGAAGTTATTAGTTATCAGAACGCCACGTGTCGTGGGCAGTGTCTATCATTATGTACAGTCAGAAAACTGTGTTAATGTGTGTAAAGGGTCGAATATAACGGCGTAGTCCAGAGCTGCCATATTGCAAATTCCGATTCTGTGACGTGTGTGACAAAGCAATTTCTGTATTAAAACAAGTATAGTTCAAACGTTGTTGACAATTAACAACTGGTATCCCTACACACTCCACTTCAGCAGGATCACCACCTACATGGAACCTGGCGACTGAGCGCTACTACTGTGCTACGAGGAACTTACCGAAGCAGCAAGACACCAGGTTAGTTATACCGTCCAGAGAAGCAGTTACTTCTCGCTACAATGCCCAAAGAGGGTGTTGTAACCCGAAGATTTTTTATTCACAATCACTAACAGTATCACCCCTGGAAGCATGTACGTTTCCCCCTGACTCACCCCGTAGATGAGTAACATGTCAAAATATTTATAGTCTGATCAGGGTATGTCTGTTGGTATGTAGATCCATGAGTAGGTAAAGTGACGTGCTTACGATCCTAGCTTGACGAGCACTGAGGCACCATGTACCATTTCCACTGTTCCGCTAAATCACCTGTTCTTCAATCCACAGAAAATTTTAGACCTTTTGGAGCAGCGGATGAAACGTAGTAATTAACATCCCTGACATTTGACTGTTGTGCGGTACCTAATAGTCAGTGAATAGGTTCAGTCGGATTGTAGGTTATATGAAGAAATTCGTGAAGCCTCTACCACGCCGAATCGAGAGCACTGCTGCGGCTAGAGGCCGTGTTAGTGTGTGACAGCGTCACGTCTCCTAGGGACGGCAGATATCTTGTGCGGTGTGGTCTTCGGTACCCGTGTTGCTGCGTTTCTCGTGAGCGGGGGCGTCGACCACGCCCGAGATTCGCGACCTGGCGACGCCGCGGCGGCGTCCAGCGTCCAGGCCCGAGGCGGGCGCCTCAAGACGTCCGGCCGCCGAGGTAATCGCATTCTGGGCCGGGCGGCGCCGCCAGGGCCAATGCAATTTGTGCGGCCGGCACTCCTGGCCCGGCCTGGCCATCACTAAATAACAACGTTATCCTTGCCAGCCTGCTCCTGCGACTGGGCCGCCCGGCCGCCCGGCATCGCTCACTTCGCTGTCAAACCGCCGCGCCGCACCACTTCGCAATATAGCCGCTAACAGCCGCCTCGCCCTAATCGCCCGCCTGTGACGCCACAGCACTTTGAGGGCCAATTAATGAACAGTTTTGTCGTCTCCATTAATTCCTGCAATACAGTGTCGTTTGTTACCAGTACAACCTTTGATAGAAAATTCAGGAATTTTTCAAATGTCTTTCACCATTAGCATCCTGATCAGGCGCGGATTCAAGGTGTTCGGAGATACGGTGTGTATCATGGCCGCCTCCCAAAGCAGCACAAGCACTGTAGTAAGCACTGATGTAAATAAATTCTTATGAATATACACTACTGGCCATTAAAATTGCTACACCACTAAGATGACGCGCTACAGACGCGAAATTTAACCGACAGGAAGAACATGCTGTGATATGCAAATGATTAGCTTTTCAGAGCATTCACACAAGGTTGCGACGGTGGCGACACCTACAACGTGCTGACATGAGGAAAGTTTCCAACCGATTTCTCATACACAAACAGCAGTTGACCAGCGTTGCCTGGTGAAACGTTGTTGGGATGCCTCGTGTAAGGAGGAGAAATGCGTACCATCACGTTTCCGTCTTTGATAAAGGTCGAATTTTAGCCTATCGCGATTGCGTTTTATCGTATCGCGACATTGCTGCTCGCGTTGGTCGAGATCCAATGACTGTTATCAGAATAAGGAATCGGTGGGTTCAGGGGGGTAATACGAAACTCCCTGCTGGATCCCAACGGCCTCGTATCACTAGCAGTCGAGATGACAGGCATCTCATACGCATGGCTGTAACGGATCGTGCAGCCACGTCACGGTCCCTGAGTCAACAGATGGGAACGTTTGCAAGACAACAGACAACAGCCATCTGCACGAACAGTTCGACGACCTTTGCAGCATCATGGACTATCAGCTCGGAGACCATGGCTTCAGTTACCCTTGACGCTGCATCAGAGACAGGAGCGCCTGCGATGGTGTGCTCATCGACAAACGTGGGTGTACGAATGGCAAAACGTCATTTTTTGGGATGAATCCACGTTCTGTTTACAGCATCATGATGGTCGCATCCGTGTTTGGCGACATCGCGGTGAACGCACATTGGAAGTGTGTACTCGTCATCACCATACTGGCGTATCACCCGGCGTGATGGTATGGGGTGCCATTGGTTACACTTCTCGGTCACCTCTTATTCGCATTGACGGCGCTTTGAACAGTGGACGTTACATTACAGATGTACCCTTCATTCGATCCCTGCGAAACCCTACATTTCAGCAGGATAATGCACGACCGCATGTTGCAGGTCCTGTCCGGGCCTTTCTGGATACAGAAAATGTTCGACTGCTGCCCTGGACAGCACATTCTCCACATCTCTCACCAATTGAAAAGTCTGGTCAATGGTGGCCGAGCGACTGGGTCGTCACAATACGCCAGTCAGTGCTCTTGATGAACTGTGGAATAGTGTTGAAGCTGCATAGGCAGCTGTACCTGTACACGCCATCCAAGCTCTGTTTGACTCAATGCCCAGGCGTATCAAGGCCGTTATTACGGCCAGAGGTGGTTGTTCTGGGTACTGATTTCTCAGGGTCTATGCACCCAAATTGCGTGAAAACGTAATCACATGTCAGTTCTAGTATAATATATTTGTCCAATGACTATCCGTTTATCATCAGCATTTCTTCTTGGTGTAGTAATTTTAAAGGAGGAGGAGGAGATTAGTGTTTAACGTCCCGTCGACAACGAGGTCATTAGAGACGGAGCGCAAGCTCGGATGAGGGAAGGATGGGGAAGGAAGTCGGCCGTGCCCTTTCAAAGGAACCATCCCGGCATTTGCCTGAAGCGATTTAGGGAAATCACGGAAAACCTAGATCAGGATGGCCGGAGACGGGATTGAACCGTCGTCCCCCCGAATGCGAGTCCAGTGTGCTAACCACTGCGCCACCTCGCTCGGTGTAGTAATTTTAAAGGCCAGTAGTGTACGCTGAAGAGCCAAAGAAACTGGTATACCTGCCTAATAACATGTAGGGCCTCCGCCAGCACGCAGGAATGCCGCAACACGACGTGACATGAACTCGACTAATGTCTGAAGTAGTACTGGAGGGAACTGACACCATGAATGTTGCACGGGTGTCCATAAATCCGTAAGAGTACGAGAGGGTCGAGATCTCTTCTGAACAGCACGTTGCAAGGCATCCCAGATATGCTCAACCGGAAATGTTTATACACTGTAGCAATTCTGAACGTGTTGGGTGTCACATTGTCCTGCTGGAATTGCCTAAGTCCGTCGGAATGCAGAATGGACATGAATGGATGCAGTGATCAGACAAGGTGCTTACGTGTCACCAGTCAGAGTCGTATCCAGACGTATCAGGAGTCCCATATAACTCCAACTGAAACCGGCCCACGCCATTACAGAGCCCCCATCAGCTTGAATAGTCTCCTGCTGACATGCAGGGTCCATGCATTCATGGATATAATATGATACGATTTGATATGAGACTAGTCCGACTAAGCAACATCTTTCCAGTCAACAGTCCAATGTCAGTGTTGACGGGCCCAGGCGAGGGGTAAAGCTTTGTGTCGTGCAGTCATCAAGGCTACACGAGTGGGTCATCGGCTCCGGATGCCCATATTGAGGATGGTTCGCTGAATAGTCCGCACGTTGACACTTGTTGATGGCCCAGCATTGAAAGCTGGTAAGTTCCTATGGGACCAAACTGCTGAGATCATCGGCCCTAAGCTTACACACTACTTAATCTGACTTAAACTAACTTACGCTAAGGACAACACACACACCCATGCCAGAGCGAGGACTCGAACCTCCGACGTGAGGAGCCGCGCGAACCATGGTAAGGTGCCTCACATCGCGTGGCGAAATATTAAGAGAATAATTCTGGATTATTTATTTGAGCCCGCATCTCGTGGTCGTGCGGTAGCGTTCTCGCTTCCCACGCCCGGGTTCCCGGGTTCGATTCCCGGCGGGGTCAGGGATTTTCTCTGCCTCGTGATGGCTGGGTGTTGTGTGCTGTCCTTAGGTTAGTTAGGTTTAAGTAGTTCTAAGTTCTAGGGGACTTATGACCACATCAGTTGAGTCCCATAGTGCTCAGAGCCATTTTTATTTATTTGAAGTATGAATAAATAGACATAAACCAAAGACTTTGATTTTATTATGTGCATAAAACACATATTCTGTAGTGATAGAATATTACGTCGCTGACTAGGTAGTTAGTTATCTCTGAGTACTAATGTGACGCCAGATATCCATTATGAAAATTATTATTTCTGTAATAAAGGAGTATACTAAGTGATCATTTATTTATCTGATAACTAATAATAAGAAATCTTCGCAAATAGAAGATGTCTGCTAGTCTTCTGATCACTTAAGAAGTACGCTGGGTCTATGTCATTTTAACCCAGATACGACGATACATATGGATCAACGGCGTAAGCAGATGAATTTTCTGATCGCAGTTATTTTAGAAGGTTTATTTCCTAACAAGATATCGTATGACAACGAACTTCGTTGAAATACGTAACGAGATAGGTATATCGACCATTATTTAGAGTTAATCGCTGACCGAATTCCCCTCAATGCAAAACTGTACAGGAAGTGACTTACTGACTACTATCTGCTCCTTGTTACTTTGTAAGAAGCTTCGTCTGCAGCAGGAATCCATTTTTTATAAACTAATGCAAGAAGTTAAGCGACTAACAGTGTAATTAAAGAACAAAGAGTGGCGTTGTCTCTTACAACTGTCGCTTCTACATATCAGCGATATGTAGAGATAGCTTACTATTCAAAAGCATAAGAAATCCTCCGTCAAAGCGCAAAATGCCGTGCCATCCACCATACTCCGTGGAATTAAGCCTTGTAACTTAAACTTGATTCCTAAATTGAAGGGAGTGCTTCATGACACTCGCTTCACAACCGTTACAGAGATTCGTCGGGATAACAGACCGCTCCAGTCGAACTATCGACACAACTGTCGCTGATAAGAGTACCCTACGACTTCCACATCGCTGGCAACAGGTTATACACAATGCTGATGATTAATTTGAAAGTCAGTAAAACGATGAATTCTTTTCATTATGTTTCACAAAAACAATTGCCACTATTACAGTTCCAATCCTGGTAGATTCATTCATATAATTTTTTCTCTGATACAGCTCTGGTGTCCAGCATCTCCGCTGATGTTCAGATATGCAATGCATCACTGGGACAGGGGATTTTTACCAGACAGGTTAAAATATGCGGTTATTAAACCACTTCATAAAAAATGTGACAAGTCAGACTCAAACAATAATGGTCCAATTTCCGTACTGACGTCTTTTTCAAAGTACTCGAAAAGGTAATGTCCTTGAGAGTAGTTGCATACTTATATGGAAACAATTTACTTAGCATATTGCAGTTTGGATTCGAGAAGGGTTGCTCGACTGAAAGGGCTATTTATACATTCACTCATCAAATAGTACAAGCCTTAAACAATATCATATGCTTAGCGATCTTTCCAAGGCGTTTGATTCTATAGATCGTGATATCCCTTAGAACAACTCAAGTTTTATAGAAATGATGCCTTTACACACAGCTGCTTGAATGATAATTAACAAACAGAATGCAAAACGTTGGGCTAAATAATTCAGACAATGTCGGAAGGTAGAAAATTTTAGTGACCGGGAAAAAAAAAATCTAAAAGGAGTTCCACAGGTTTCAATTTCTTGTCTGCTGTTATTCCTCATATATGTGAATAACCTTCCACTTAACATTTAACAAGCAAAACGGGTACTTTTCGTTGACGATACTAGTGTTATAATAAATCCCATTAGAGAGAAAACTACAGAAGATTTGGTAAATAGTATATTCCAAAGAATCATTAAGTGGTTCTCTTAAAAGAGACTCACCCTAAATTTTGAAAAAAATACACAACATACAGTTCCGTACAACAAATAGTCAGACCATCAATTAATGTAGTACACGCGCAGGAGTCAGTAAATAGGATAGAATGCTCCAAATTTTTCGCTGTGCGTATTGATGAAAACTTGAACTGGGGAAAGCATATTACTGAGCTTCTCAAACAATTAAGTTAAGCTACATTTGCTCTTCGTATAATTACTAACCTTAGAAACAAGCGTATAAACCTCTTGACATATTTTGCACACTTAAACTCAATAATGTCGTACGAAATAATTTTCTGGGGTAACACAACGCTTAGAAAGGAAGTACTAATCGCACAAAAGCGAGTAGTATGTATAATATGTGGATATCGAGGTACGTCATGTAGATACTACTCCTAGGTGCTAGGGATTTTAACTGAACCGTCACAGTACATATATTCACTAATGAAATTCATCATAAATAAACCATCATAACTTGTGAAGTACAATGATGTACGTACCTGCAACACTAACACTAACAGCATCAGTGGCTCAAAATGGGAGTTCCATACGCAGCAACAAAACTTTTGATCATTTGCTCAACAACATAAAATGTCTGACAGATAGCGAGGCAAGTTTTAAATCTAATTTACAATCATTTTTCTGGAAAACACCTTCTATTACTTTCTTGACGAATTTCTTCTTCAAAACTGGTATCTACCAAAATAAGCGTAGTTGCATGAGTAGGACTACAAATATCTACATGTTGACACTAACCATGAATGCATATCCTGCAAACTGAATCGATACACATCATTTCGATGAAGGTATCGTTCAAATGATCTATGGGACATATAACTAACTAACTAACACTGCTTAGAGTGTACCTAAAGGGAACCTCATACGGGACGGTATTATGTGCATTCCCAAGTGACACTTCGCTACTGCAGGGGCAACAATGTGATCGACGGATCTCAAGCAGTAGACCAGCTACCGATCCCAGTATCGCAGTGCCCTCCAAGCTCAGCAGTGTCGGGAAGCCGCGCTTCTGCAGTCCAGCCGGCAATTAATCGTGCCCTCACGGAGGGATACCGACCAAATCCCTCACCTTTATTTCCATGCAAATTGCCTTTCGCGGGGAAGGAAATAAAAATAACGGGACAAGAACTTTGCTGCGCGAGCAGAGTAGAAAGTTACCTCGTCGCAGCTCTCCCTAGAGTGCACACACAAATTTCCCAACACGTGTTATCGTGCCGAATACCGGAGGGATTAGCAAATGTCATGCCTGTTTATCTCGCAGACTGTAATTCTCGCAGCGGAGACTAAAAATTACGTTTCGTCCGACAGAAAGGTGTACCGTTGGGCACCTGTAGCCTCGACGGAACCGCAGAGCACTCGCGGTCCTACGCGGGCATTTTGTCTTGTTCATCCGGACATTTATAAAGCGCGCCGGCGAATAAACTTGAATTAATTAACGAGAGTTTTAGGAATTAATTAGGAGGTGCGTAAGAGAATTTCAACAAATGAGGCAGTGAATCAAAGCAATGGTTATGGTCCAGCGGGTTTTCTTCATTGCCGGTCGTTCAATGAGGTTGTAATTACTTGACCACGGTGAAATTCATCATTTCGGTAGGCCCCTAAAGTCGCAGTGTAGTTTCTTACCCAGATTCATTCTGGACCTTTAATTCTACATCTACATCTTCATACATAATCCGTATGATGCGGGGCGGAGGGTACCTTGTACTTAGACGAGTCATTTTGTAAGGTGTCCGGCAAATTCAATACCTTCCATGAAAACCCTAACGTGATAGCAAATCCGGCATATGTCACATAGCTCCGAATAAATCCTGACATTAAATTAACCAAAGTAATATGATCAACGAGTGAGCAAATGGAATACCACAGACTAACACAACAAGGCCTAAATGCACGTCATACCTTCCCACCGTGAAACAAACGCAGTTCCGAGGGGAGAAACGAGAACAGAAGCCGAGAGCAGAGTCGTGTAGGCTACGAGGCCCTACGATAATGGACGGACACCCACGTCGCCAGCCGACCGCCAAGACCACTCCCAGCCCATGTTAAAAGATAGAGCCCTCCAGAAGAACAGTATAGATTTTACGATAATACTAAAAGGGCCACACCAGCTGCAAGTTTTAGCGTGAGACTATATGCGTATCTGTTACATGGCAAACATTAAAAACATTGCCCCAGCACGAAAAGTATAACGTTTCCCATTGGATAGACAGAATTTTTGTAGGCGGAGCTTAAGGTTAACATTGAGGCCCTGAGTGGTCAGTTGAAAACACGGCCAGATAGCTTTTCTTAAACCAGCTTTGGTAAATGGTAGTAAGGAGAAGTTAGAAAGAGTTGCTTCCGAGACGGCGAGGCGTGTGGAGCTGCGCCGCCCGCCACCCCCTGACACTGCCTAACCAACGACAAGGTAATGAACGCATGCGATGCCGCATGATAGCGCGTAAGGCTTCACTCAGAACTGCAGAAGTCTCATCTGTTACATCCCCTTTTTGCGTAATACTAGTGTCGATCGTCAATTAAAGCTCATGGTATTCACATTTGCTACTGAAAGTTAAAATCTGAAATGCGATGATTTTTCTGTTGTAATTATTGAGAAGCCACATCAGCCACTGTAATTTATGACAAGTTAAATAAGTAATTAAAGATAATTAAGGGTCACTGTAGACCATTTTGATAGTTTTCTCTTTTATGAAACTTAACTTAAACCTAGATTATAGATGTGATATGGCATAAGTCATCCTTCGATCCATTATAGAACTTGGAAACCCATTCAGGGAATATTCGTTCACATTTTTGTTGAACGCAGTTGGTTTTTATCATCCTGTATTAAAATATTTCCTTTTATCAATAGTGCAATTTATAAACAATGTTTTGTGAGTAGAATAAAATTTCCAATGGTAAACTTAACTATTTTCTCGACGTTATTTTACCAGCCAACTAAAAATAGTAAAGCCTTGAACCCCTTCCACTAAATTTGGTATCAAGATTCTTTTACGGGGAGTGCAGTGGAGCTGACGCTGAAATCATTAAGTATTTGGTTATACCATCGCTAGTCTCACTGAACTCTTCTGAACTCTACATGTCACGTGTGGTCTGACGTCTCCTTACCAGCAACAAGTCCCAGGTTCAAACTAGTCAATTCCCTAAAAAACACGCCTAGTCAATTCCCTAAAAAACACGCCTCTGGATGGATTACTTCGATGTCTTCCTCCAATCCGACCTGGTGGGGATCCCAAATACTCTAGCAGTACTCAAGAACGAGGCCTACTAGTATTCTAAATGCGGTCGAATTTAGAGATGAATAACTAGCCCAATTAATATAAGTCGACAATTGACCTTCCCTACTACCGTCCCTATGTGCCTGTTCAACTTCGCATCGTTTTGCAACGTCACACCTAGATATTTAATCGACTTGACTGTTTCAGGCACCACAATACAAATGCTGTACTCGACTATTACAGGACTGCTTTTCCCACTCATCTGCGTTAACCTACATTTTTCTACATTTACAGCGAGTTGCCATTCATCACACCAATTATAAATCTTGTCCAAGCCATATCGACTACTCCTACAGTCACTTACCGACAACGCTTTCCCGTGCACCCCAGCATCATCAGCACACAGCCGCAGATCGCTGCTCGCCCCGTCCGCCAAAACACATAGAAAACGAGAGTGGTCTTATCGCAATTTTCTGGATCGCTCCTGACGATACCCTTGTCTCTGACGAACACTCGCCGTTGACGACAACATACTTGTTTCAGTTACTTAAGAAGTCTTGAGGCACTTACATATCTGAGATCATACTCCTTATATTGAGACTGTCGTTAAGTCTCCAGTATGGCACTGTGACAAACCCTTTCCACAAACAGAGGGCTTTGAAACATTCCTGTTATCCTTTATTCACGGTTCGCAGAAAATCTTAAGCTAAAAGGGCAATTCGAGTTTCGCAGGATTTATTTCGTGGGTTGGATCTTTCTTCTGTCGCACCTCTGTTAACAGTTTGCAGTGAGGCAATATGTCAAATGCCTTCCGTAAATCTAGGGATATGGTACCTTTTTTTTTTTTTTTTTTTTTTTTTTGGTAGGGTTTAAGGACGCTCAACTGCTGAGGTCATTAGCGCCCAGTCACTGGTGTTAGAGCACAAGGAACCTGCTAAAACTCAAGGGGATGGGGGGACATCAAAAGGACCTGACAAAGATGCAGATGAAATAAGTAAAAAGGTTAGATGTCTTTGGTCAAGCCAGTTAAAGTTATAAAACGCAGAAGACGAGCAGCTGCTCGAGCGTCATCAGCTAAAACATCCGGTAAGGTAGATGGCAGGGACAGGACAACACGAAATTGACTAAAACGGGGACACGACAATAAAACATGGCGCACCGTTAATGCCTGACCACAAGGGCACTGCGGGGCTGGGTCACCAGAGAGCAGGTAGCGGTGGCTAAACCGGCAATGCCCAATCCGCAACCTGGTCAGAAGGACCTCCTCGCGCCGAGATGGTCGGGAGGAAGTTGACCAAGCAGTTGGGAGCGGTTTGACTGCCTGGAGCTTGTTTCCTTGGAGGGATGACCAAGCATCCCACCACAAGGACACAAGCCTCTTACATACAGCCCCACAAACGTCAGATGACGGGACACAATGGGAGGCTGGCCGAGGCTGGAGGACTGCAGCCTTGGCTGCAGCATCCGCAGCCTCATTCCCAGGCACTCCTACATGTCCGGGGACCCACAGAAAGCTGACAGAACCGCCATTATCGGCGAAACAATGGAGGGACTGCTGTATTCGTTGAATCAAGGGATGGACCGGATAGGGAGCCCCAAGGCTCTGAAGAGCACTGAGTGAGTCAGTGCAGAGGACATACGATGAATGGCGGTGGCGGCGGGCATACTGAATGGCCTGATGGAGAGCAAAAAGCTCGGCCGTAAAGCTGGAACATTGGTCAAGGAGCCGGTATTTAAAGGTGGCGGTCCCGACGACAAAGGCACAGCCGACACCATCGTCAGTTTTGGAGCCATCGGTGTAAATAAAGGTGTGACCAGCAAGTCGAGCACGAAGTTCGACAAACCGTGAGCAATACACTGCAGCCGGAGTACCCTCCTTCGGGAGTGAGCTGAGGTCGAGATAAATACGAACCGGAGCCTGGAGCCAAGGTGGTGTCGGGCTCTCACCCTCTCTGAAGGTGGTAGGGAGGGCAAAATCCAATTGTCGAAGCAGGCGACGGAAGCGGACTCCGGGGGGCAGCAGGGCAGACACATATAACCCGTACTGACGGTCGAGAGAATCAGCGAAGAAGGACTTGTAAGAGGGGTGGTCGGGCATAGACAACAGCCGGCAGGCATACCGACACAGCAGTATGTCGCGCCGGTAGGTCAACGGTAACTCGGCAGCTTCAGCGTAAAGACTCTCGACAGGACTAGTGTAGAAGGCTCCGGTCGCAAGACGTATCCCCCGATGGTGGATGGAGTTGAGCCGGCGTAAGAGGGATGGCCGAGCGGACGAGTAGACGAAGCTCCCATAATCCAGCTTCGATCGGACTATGGACCGATACAAGCGAAGCAGGACAGTGCGATCCGCTCCCCAAGATGAACCGCTAAGAACTCTGAGGACATTAAGGGAACGTGTACAACGGGCCGCCAAATAAGAGACATGTGGAGACCAACACAGTTTCCGGTCCAACGTGAGCCCTAGAAACTTAGTTGTGTCCACGAATGGGAGAACAACGGGACCGAGATGTAAGGATGGCGGAAGGAACGCTTTATATCGCCAAAAGTTGATACAAACCGTCTTCTCTTCAGAGAACCGGAAGCCATTTGCCACGCTCCATGAGTAGAGGCTGTCTAGACAACGCTGGAGGCAGCGCTCCAGGAGGCATGTTCTCTGGGCACTGCAGTAGATCGCGAAGTCATCGACAAAGAGAGAGCCTGAGACATTAGGTGGAATGCAATCCATAATTGGATTGATCGCGATGGCAAAAAGGGCTACGCTCAAGACGGAGCCCTGAGGCACTCCGTTCTCCTGGAGGAAGACGTCGGACAATACTGAACCCACACGTACCCTAAACTTTCGATCCGTTAAAAAGGAATCAATAAAAAGGGGCAGACGACCACGTAGGCCCCACTTGTGCATAGTGCGGAGGATACCTCCTCTCCAACAGGTATCATAAGCCTTCTCCAAGTCGAAGAACACGGCTACCGTTTGGCGCCTTCGCAAAAAGTTGTTCATGATGAATGTCGACAAGGTCACAAGGTGGTCAACAGCGGAGCGGCGGCGACGAAAGCCGCATTGGACATTAGTAAGTAGTCGTCGAGATTCAAGAATCCAAACTAACCGAGCATTAACCATGCGCTCCATCACCTTACAGACACAGCTTGTAAGAGAAATGGGGCGGTAACTAGAAGGAAGGTGTCTATCCTTCCCGGGTTTGGGTATAGGAACAACAACGGCGTCACGCCAACGCATGGGGACCTGACCTTCGGTCCAGACGCGATTGTAGGTACGAAGAAGGAAGCTTTTGCCCGCCGGAGAAAGGTGTGCCAGCATCTGAACGTGAATGGCATCTGGCCCCGGAGCAGAGGACCGGGACAGTGCAAGCGCACGTTCGAGTTCCCGCATAGTAAAGGGGGCATTGTAAGTCTCCAGATTCAGCGAGTGGAAGGAAGGTCGCCGAGCCTCGTCTGCCTCTTTCCTGGGAAGGAAGGCAGGATGGTAATGGGCGGAGCTTGAAACCTCCGCGAAAAAGCGGCCAAGGGCGTTGGAGACAGCCACAGGATCAACAAGGACCTCATTACCTGAGGTCAGGCCAGGTACTGAGGAGTGGGCCTTAATGCCCGACAGCCGGCGCAGGCTACCCCAAACAACGGAAGAGGGAGTAAAACTGGTAAAGGAGCTCGTGAAAGAGGCCCAGCAAGCTTTTTTGCTGTCTTTGATGACTCTACGGCATTGCGCTCGGAGTCGTTTGTATTCAATACAATTCGCCAACGTAGGATGGCGGCGAAAGGTGCGTAAAGCACGTCGTCGAGCACGGATAGCGTCCCTACAAGCCTCGTTCCACCAGGGGACGGAAACGCGACGTGAAGAAGAAGTAGTACGAGGTATGGAACGTTCGGCAGCATTGATAATAACAGCCGTGAGGTATTCGACCTGACTGTCACAACTGGAAAAATCGCGGTCCGGAAAGGTCGCCAGGGAGGAGTAAAGTCCCCAGTCAGCTTTCAGTATGTTCCAGCGCGAAGGACGTGGGGATGGGGTGTGGTGCAGGAGACGAACGACACAGGAGAAGTGGTCGCTCGAATAGGTGTCAGAAAGGACATACCACTCGAACCGACGGGCAAGAGTGGTAGAACAGATCGAGAGGTCCAAGTGGGAGTAGGTATGAGTAGAGTCCGAGAGGAAAGTCGGGGCGCCGGTATTGAGGCAGACAAGATTGAGATGGTTGAAGACATCCGCCAAGAGTGAGCCTCTTTGACAGGATGCAGGAGAGCCCCAAAGGGGATGATGGGCATTGAAGTCGCCAAACAATAAGAACGGCGGGGGAAGCTGATCGATCAGGTGCATCATGTCTGCCCGGCTAACAGCAGATGACGGTGGAGTGTAGACGGTACAAACTGAAAAAGTAAAAGCAGAAAGAGTAATGCGGATAGCTATTGCTTGGAGTGGGGTGGTCAATGGGATGGGATGGTAATAGACATCGTCCCGAACGAGCAACATGACCCCACCATGAGCTGGGATACCGTCCACAGGGGCGAGGTCATACCGCTCCGAGGTATAGTGGGAAAAGGCAATACGGTCAGTCGGGCGCAACTTGGTTTCCTGGAGACCAAGGACGAGCGGACAGTGCAGGCGGAGGAGCAGTTGTAATTCCTCCCGATTAGATCGAATACCTCTTATGTTCCAATGAAACAACGCCATCGCTAGTCAAAAAGTTGGGGGAACGAGACGGGGAAGAGCTGGTCACCTCGATGGCCGCGGAGGGCCAGGTTGCGAGGCAACAACGCTACAACTGGCGGCAGGCGGATCCGGTTCCATCGACTCGTCGCCAGCTGCGGCCGCTGTCCCTGATTGTGTAGGAGGGGCCGCATCATTTGCCGACAAAAGGCCGGCGGAACGCCTGGCAGCAGAGCGTCCTGGCGAAACTGAGGACGGCCGGGAGCAGCGACTCACGGATGAAGCGTCAGATGAAACGCGCCGGGGTGGAGAGGGGGAGAGAGATTTCTTCTTGGAGGCCTTCTTGGAAGGCCGAGGAGGCACAGGGATGTTGGGCTGGACCCGAAGAAGGTCCTCACGCGCGGGGTCCGTTTTGGAACGCCGGACCTCGGAAGCTGGGGTCCGGAACGTTTCCCCGATGGACGCCTGAGAAGAGGATCGCTTCTCAGGTGGCGTGGGGGGAGGAGGAGGAGGAAGGGTGGCCCCTGGGGCAGGGGGGGTGGGGGCCGCGGGGGAGGAGGAGTTGGAAGGGAGGGATTTGGGAGGCGGAGGCAGAGCCCCCTGATGGGCAGAGGAGGCGGAGGGGGGACAGGATAAAGGTGAGGATACAGCGGAAGGAGTGGACACAACTGAGGCAAACGAAGTGGCCAGTGACACGGGATGAAGGCGGTCATACTTCTTCCTGGCCTCAGAATAAGAGAGCCGATCCAAAGTTTTGATTTCTTGTAACTTTTTCTCCTTCTGATAGGCGGGGCAGTCTGGGGACCTAGGCGAGTGGAGGCCAGGACAATTAGGGCACCGAGGTGGTGGGGTGCAAGTATGTTCCTCACGAAGAGGACGTCCACAGTCGCCGCAAAGGGGCTCAGCCTCACACCGGGACGACATGTGCCCAAAACGCAAACATCTAAAACAGCGCATAGGAGGCGGGACGTAAGGTCGCACGTCGCACCGGTAGCACATCACCTTTACCTTCTCCGGGAGAACGTCCCCCTCGAAGGCGAGGATAAAGGCCCCGGTGTCGATGCGACGGTCTTTGGGGCCGCGCTGGACTCGCCGGACGAAATGCACGCCGCGGCGCTCCAGGTTGGCCCTGAGCTCCTCATCAGATTGTAGCAGGAGGTCACGATGAAAAATGACCCCCTGCGTCCTATTGAGTGCCAGATGTGGGACAATGGAGACTGGGATGTCCCCTAGGCGGTCGCACGCCTGGAGTGCCGCCGATTGTGTGGCAGAGGTGGTCTTGATAAGAACGGACCCAGATCGCATCTTGCTGAGAGCCTCGATTTCCCCGAAGACGTCCTCAATGTGGTGAACAAAGAACATGGGCTTGGAGGTGGCGAACGTCCCCCCATCTGTTCGAGAACAGACCAAATAGCGGGGGAAGTACTTCGCCCCAAGCCGGCGGGCCTGTCCCTCCTCCCATGGAGTGGCCAAGGGGGAAAGGGCAGGAGAACCAGAACTAGAAACGGTACCTTTTCTTTTGGAAGACTCGGCCGCAGAGCGACCTGATACGTGCTGACGTTTCATGTGCGAAACATCCGCCCCGATACCACCCACTCCGACCAGGGGCTCTCCCCACGGGCGCCACCCAGCCGCAGCAAGGGCCACCTGGCAGGATGACCATTGCCGGGAGTCCTGATGCCCCAAGGAGACGGGCATCTACTCCTTGGCCAACGTGGGGAGGGTGCAGCTCAGGTATCGGCAGTACGATCCCTGTGTTGTCAGGGGGCTACAACCTAGAGGGTACATGACGACCCCACCACAACGGGCTGGCTACCGTGCTGGATTTCTGGTGCCATGGAAAGTCCATCACGATCGCTGGTGCAGATGGAGAGGCACTATGGGCGTAACGTGGACAACCCATCAGGCGTTTAGGCCCAATTTGAGGAATAATGGGTATGGTGACAACGCCGGTGCAATGCTGAGTGCCAAGGTCTTAGTGCACTTAGGACCAGTGGTACACCATGTAAGGTGTCCTTCCCCAAAAGGCTCGTACTTCTATAGAATTTTGAAAAATGGAGGTCAAACCCCAAGGGGGACCATCACATTAAGGCCAAAACATTTGAGACTCCTTTTAGTCGCCTCTTACGACAGGCAGGAATACCGCGGGCCTATTCTAAGCCCCGAACCCGCAGGGGGGGGATATGGTACCTGCCTGTTGCTCTTCATCCATAGTTCGTACGACATTAAGAGAGAAAAGGCCGAGCTCAGTTTCGCACGAACGATGCTTTCTAAATCATTGCGGATATGTGGATAGAGGCTCTTCTGTCTCGAGGAAATGTACTATATTCAAACTGAGGAGATGTTCAAGAATTCTGCAGCAAACCTATGTTAAGGATATTCAAGTATAATTTTGCAGGTCCGTTCCCTTAGTCTTCTTATTCGGAGGAGTCGCGTGCGAGATTTCCCAGTCGCTTTAGACTTTGTGCAGGGCAAGAGATTCGCGATAAATGCACGGTATGGTATTTCGTAATTGTCTGACCAATGCTTTACACTTGACGGCGGTGGCAATAGTAAAAATAATAGTATATTAATACTTCAGGCTTTCCCGGCGATATCTTGATATGTGGAATAATCGGGTCTACTGCCGGATGTTTGTGTCGCTCTGGCACAATATTTCGGCCACGTAACTCGTTACCTTCTTCAGGTGCTACCTGAGACTGCCGTGTTGGAGAACCTTGTCCAGTATTTATGCCCAGAGGGCGCTGGGCGCTCTGTTTGCCCTCTGGGCATAAATACTGGACAAGATCCTCCAATACGGCAGTCTCAGGTAGAACCTGAAGAAGGCAACGAGTTACGTGGCCGAAATATTGCGCCAGAGCGACACAAACATCCGATAGTAGATCAGATTACTCCACATGTCAGTATAATAATATTTTATCCTAGTATATTTTTATACTACTGTATTAACACATACCCGTGATCAGAGAGTAATACAAATTGGGCAAGTATACCCACAAATATTGTAGAAAGGCATGCACATGTAAGATCAAGAGAAGGACGTTTTGAACATTTACTATGTGTAAAACGCCACCACGAATTGCAAAGGATTTTTGATACATCATGTATATCTAAATGCACGGCACTGTGAGCGCATCTTAAAAAGTCCTTGTTTCGAAAACTTTACAGAATCAGGGAAGGGTTCTCTTAAGTTACCAAAATTTACGGGTGCATTTAAAAGTTTCTGTTTTAAAATCTTTTCTGTACAGGACAAGAGTAAACCATTGGTCAGGCAATTACAGCATACCATGCCGTGCATTTATCGTGAATCTCTTGCCCAGCGCAAAGCTCCAAGCAAATGGAAAATATCACAGGCGACTCCTCTATATAAGAAGACCAAAGGAACGAGCCCACAAAATTACACTCGAACATCGTTAACATAGGTTTGCTGCAGAATCCTTGAACAAATTCTCAGATATAATAATAAATTTTGTAAAGTATCCTGACAGACTCATCAGAAAAAGTTGTTAGTATAAGATATGGTGAATAAAAATAACGTGGTGAATAGAAACGAAACATACGATAAATGTGTGTGATATTGTGCCTGAAGACAATTTGGAATATCATTCAAAGATTTGTTTGTCTATGTTAGTGGTGACCCAAACTAACGGGGAAATTACGAATTTCGAATTTGGCGATACTATCAGTTGATGATTTGTTCACTCTATGACAAACACCGGATGTCGTCCTGTATTTGATTACTACGAACTTCATCTGTAAGTATCAATCTAAATTGTATAGTTTTAATTTAAGTATAGGGTTAGCGAATTTGCAACTCCATTTAGTTAACCAAAAGCTCAGTTTCAAAGTAAAATGTGTTGTTTGGGAGGCAAAGTTTATGTTGATGTTTTTCTGAAGGAGTAGATATTGTTCGAAAGCCCTTCGTTACTTCTACAGGTACGACTTGTACATTCAAAGCCATCATTTTTAAACATATCAGTGATTTAATGTATTAACAAACAAACCGCGTCCTTGAATTTAACGTTACTATTAAGTAATTGCAGCTATAATGATTTATATTTGGGAAACAGAATAAATAATCACAATTCAGACAATAATTTTAGTTTTTGTATTGAATATATTGAGTATCACCAGATAAATTTAGTTGCTTTTTCTCCTAGATCCAAAACAGACTTTCACTTTTACCTATTCATGCCAAAGACAGCATGTCGACAGAATCTACAGCGAATTAGGACAAACTGTCGGCATTCGCGGAACACAGACTAAATAGCGGGAACAAAACGGAATTTGACGGTATCAAAATGCAGGAGCAAGCTCACTCTACTGGCATTTAGTAATTAAGAAAAAGTCCATAGTCATCTGCGTCCTGCAATCTTTTATTAGAGAAGGCGTCTTCACGTCAATTTCAGCAATAAAGCATGTACCAAGAAATATACATCAATGAACTATCGTAACTGAAGTAATGTTTGCCTCAGTAATATTAATAAGAATTTTTGGTGTCATAAATATCCATCACATCAATCTTTTACAGATGTAAACCTTACTTTTCAGCGGGGATATCGTATTGCCCAACGGCGAACTGGAGAGCAATACGTCCCTTGTTGAGGAAAGTGAAGTCTTCAGTTTTTCTTCTTACCTGAAACAAATGAACACATTAATAATTTTTCGTCCTTTACTAGTACGTAAAACCTAGTCAACATGTGTATATTTTGTAAACTGCTTTTTCCTCTACAACCAGTTAGTTGTTTAATAATGAAGATAATTTCTTGACTAATTATAGACTTACACCAGACACCCAGACGAGTGACGGCTCGTCTAAGTCACACTTGAGTAATTTAGCTGACATGTAGTGTAGCAACCTGGGGTACAGAATCTTTGAAGGGCATGGCCGTATAATGCCCGCTTTACACGCCATGTATGCTACAAATGTTTTCTAGACTACAGCTCACCTGTTCGTGAGCTCAGTGGCTCAGAATGTAATGCAATACGATCAGTTGCCCAATGGAATAAAATGTCTGACAGGGGGAAAGTAAATTTTTAATTTGATCTCAACTAGTTTATTCTAGACAGATTCTCCTGTAGATGCAGTAGAATTCGTAATAAAGAAAACTGAGATGTTTGGCTCGAGTTTTTTCAGTAGCAAACGTGTACTGTCACAGCCTAATATAAACTTATTTAATTCAGTTTGAGCCACTGAAATGGCCAGCATAAACAAAATCTAATCACGCCTCCTTTAGGTAGCCTAGTTTGATCCAATTTCGATAGACATCGTGCGAGTTTTATATAGAGCATGAAATTAACTAATGCTTTCATTTATTTTCATGAAGGTGTTCCGTCTTTGCAACTACATGAAAGGCAGTTTGTTTTTTGCCACACGCGTTTCGCTTCCTTTAGTTATGAAGCATCTTCAGTGGCCCGTAATACACGTTTGTTTTTGTATATATAATAAATGAATTACGTAATGGTTACAAATACACTCCTTGAAATGGAAAAAAGAACACATTGACACCGGTGTGTCAGACCCACCATACTTGCTCCGGACACTGCGAGAGGGCTGTACAAGCAATGATCACACGCACGGTACAGCGGACACACCAGGAACCGCGGTGTTGGCCGTCGAATGGCGCTAGCTGCGCAGCATTTGTGCACCGCCGCCGTCATTGTCAGCCAGTTTGCCGTGGCATACGGAGCTCCATCGCAGTCTTTAACACTGGTAGCATGCCGCGACAGCGTGGACGTGAACCGTATGTGCAGTTGACGGACTTTGAGCGAGGGCGTATAGTGGGCATGCGGGAGGCCGGGTGGACGTACCACCGAATTGCTCAACACGTGGGGCGTGAGGTCTCCACAGTACATCGATGTTGTCGCCAGTGGTCGGCGGAACGTGCACGTGCCCGTCGACCTGGGACCGGACCGCAGCGACGCACGGATGCACGCCAAGACCGTAGGATCCTACGCAGTGCCGTAGGGGACCGCACCGCCACTTCCCAGCAAATTAGGGACACTGTTGCTCCTGGGGTATAGGCGAGGACCATTCGCAACCGTCTCCATGAAGCTGGGCTACGGTCCCGCACACCGTTAGGCCGTCTTCCGCTCACGCCCCAACATCGTGCAGCCCGCCTCCAGTGGTGTCGCGACAGGCGTGAATGGAGGGACGAATGGAGACGTGTCGTCTTCAGCGATGAGAGTCGCTTCTGCCTTGGTGCCAATGATGGTCGTATGCGTGTTTGGCGCCGTGCAGGTGAGCGCCACAATCAGGACTGCATACGACCGAGGCACACAGGGCCAACACCCGGCATCATGGTGTGGGGAGCGATCTCCTACACTGGCCGTACACCACTGGTGATCGTCGAGGGGACACTGAATAGTGCACGGTACATCCAAACCGTCATCGAACCCATCGTTCTGCCATTCCTAGACCGGCAAGGGAACTTGCTGTTCCAACAGGACAATGCACGTCCGCATGTATCCCGTGCCACCCAACGTGCTCTAGAAGGTGTAAGTCAACTACCCTGGCCAGCAAGATCTCCGGATCTGTCCCCCATTGAGCATGTTTGGGACTGGATGAAGCGTCGTCTCACGCGGTCTGCACGTCCAGCACGAACGCTGGTCCAACTGAGGCGCCAGGTGGAAATGGCATGGCAAGCCGTTCCACAGGACTACATCCAGCATCTCTACGATCGTCTCCATGGGAGAATAGCAGCCTGCATTGCTGCGAAAGGTGGATATACACTGTACTAGTGCCGACATTGTGCATGCTCTGTTGCCTGTGTCTATGTGCCTGTGGTTCTGTCAGTGTGATCATGTGATGTATCTGACCCCGGGAATGTGTCAATAAAGTTTCCCCTTCCTGGGACAATGAATTCACGGTGTTCTTATTTCAATTTCCAGGAGTGTATGTTACTATGTTACGTTTTCTCATGTTTTCCAGATTATAAACAACTTTTGAAGCAGAAGTTTCGTGAAGTTACATTATTATCTTTCGTCATTTCTTTGATTAGTGTGTGTGGTTTGATATTTTTCATTTGTTTTGTGTGTGTGTGTGTGTGAGAGAGAGAGAGAGAGAGAGAGAGAGAGAGGGGGGGGGGGGGGGGGAGGAAAATTCAGTAACTATTAACTCTGGTTATGTCTCGCACTTCTGTTTGTTATTGTTCTGATGGCTAATATGACCAGTAACTTACTGCTTATATTGATTTGGTCGTTGATTACTTTCTTTTTTATTGCAAGATCTCTTTTTATATGAAAGATTTTTTGTAATTGCAGAAGCTTTTTTTGTAGTAATTATTCACTCTAACAATTTTCATGTCTTGCTGCACATTGGATGGTTCATGTCCATGTTTTATCAGATGTTCACCAAAGGGAGAATGGTTATATTCGTACTTCCAGCTTCTTATGCGTTATTTATATCTTGTTTCGAAATTTCTGCCTGTCTTCGTATGATGCATGGCTTTCACACATGCCTGAAACTCTGCATTCAAAACAAAACGTCTCAGACTCAAATGACACACTTCACTAGATAAATGTAATTCACAAAATTTAATTTTTGCCTTTATTGCTTCTGTATGTCTTTGCCGGTCTTGTTTTTGTACTATAAAATTCGCCAATTCCACCTGACAATTCCAAGGAATGAAACAACTCCCCCTCTGGCCTGTCCAGCTAGCCGCCCGGTCTAGCGCGCTGCTTCCCGAGCGGGAAGGCGTGCCGGTCCCTGGCACGAATCCGCCAGGCGGATTAGTGTCGAAGTTCGGTGTGCCAACCAGTCTGTGGATGGTTTTTACGGTGGCTTTCCATCTGCCTCGGCGAATGCGGGGTGGTTCCCCTTATTCCGCCTCAGTTACACTATGTCCGCGATTGCTGCGCAAACACTGTCTCCATGTACACGTACGCCATAATTACTCTACCATGCAAACATTTGGGGTTACACACGTCTGGTACGAGACATGGTGAGTTCAAGTGCGGAGCGAGCTTTCTGTGTGTTGGAGCTCGACAAAAACAAGTATGCTATAGCTGTTGAACGGGTGTTTAGATCAAGTACGGTAAGAAGGCCATTTACCACTGGCACAACAAATTCGTTACGACGGGTTGCTTGTGCCCAGCAAAGAGAAGCAGACTTACCAGTGTGAGTGAAGTTGAATGTAGAGTGCATACGAGACACATCCGTGACGGGTCCAAGGAAATCGGTTCGTTGCGCATCCCGTGAAATCGAAATGGCTCCAATGACAGTTTGGAAAGTCCTGCGGCAGAAGTTGTCTATGAAAGCATTCAAATTGGAGCTAGTGTAGAAGCTCAATGACTTCCACAGTCGACGATGCCATGCTGGGACGGGTATGGCAAGAGTTAGATTACCGTGTTGAGATTTGCCGAGTCACTCATGGTTCGCACATTGAATGTTTGTATAAATTGCTAAAGGAAGTGAAAAAGATTGCTGAATCATATTTGATTCAAAAAAGCAATGCAGTTTACATAATTAAAGGTTACTTAGATGACCGAGAGTAGTGGTTAGTAAGGAAAGCGGATAACTGCAGCACATTGTCACATTTCAGTAATTGTTTGTGGTTTACTGCTTTCACAAGGTCATCTGTCAAGATGTGTAACACACAATAGTAATGGTTCAAATGGCTCTGAGCACTATGGGACTTAACTTCTGAGGTCATCCGTCGCCTAGAATAAGAACTAACCTAAGGACATCACACACATCCCTGCCCGAAGCAGGATTCGAGCCTACGACCGTTGGAGCAGCGCGGTTCCAGACTCAAACGCCTAGAACCGCTCGGCCACAACGGTCGGCCATAATAATAAGGTCGGTTGGCTTTGTTTTCAAGTAGACAGTAGCATGTAACTGAATATTAAGCCCGGAGTTGACCCAAGGGGCACAGGAGCATCTTTTCAGTTCAGAAGTCATTGGTGGGTGTCTTGGTGTGAGCAGCACTGAAATTTGGAAAAATGTTTTACATAGCAAGTGACTGGAAACAATCCAGGAGTCATCATCGGATGTCCTCTGTGGGCAGTGAATAAGAAAACTATCTTGTACTTTGCAACTTACATGAAACAGTTTGTGTGTGCATGAAGAAACATTATTCAGTACAAAATTACTAAAGGAGGCAGTGCAGCTGTTACCACACTGACATCATGTTTGGGAGGACGGAGCTGTTCTCTCCGGCCATCTTGGTTTGGGTTTCCCGTGGTTTTCTTGGATCACTAAGAAAAATGCTAGGATGGAACCTTAACCAAAGCCACTGCCGACCCCCTGTCCTATCCTCAAAGTGTGTTTTGTTTGCTGTATGTTTATATTTTGGCCCATTGATTAGGACTACATTACCCTGATAAATCCTATATCGTTGTGAGATGATCCCTGGATGAATAAATAAATAATGGATATTCATCACACGACTGTTTGAACATTGTCTCTGAACGTTACTAGCGACAAAACCTTCATGGACTAGTAGCGGGGAAATAATGACATTTTTGAGACATGAAAAAAATCTTTCTTTTCATCTCTTCTAAACACTCTGAAATAGTATTTTACACCCTTTATAATGAGCTGCATCAGGAATCGGTACACCTGAAGTAGGAGAAATATATTAGGACTATGAAAACATTCTCGGACTTCTCGCCACGTCATTTCCGAAAAAATAACCACAAGATTTCGGCAATTACCACCATCGCCTTCGTCAGGAGCAACTGATTTTCGTGGCTGGTGCAGTGGTGGATTTATACAGCCCATGGACGGCTACTGATCGGTCGTGCATGGATATAAATGTCCACCACAAAAGCAACCTCGACATTCGGTTGCTGTTGACGAAGGGGATGGTGGTAATCTTTGAAAGCTTGATATTCTACCTAGAACAGACGTGGAAGTAAGTACGAGAATGTTGTCTTTTACAATAGCGTCGTCGTGATAAGCTTCACTCTAAATAAATAAGAAAATTTATAAGAAACGAGCGGAAGGCAAACGAATAGCATGATATTAAACGTGTTATTATGCAGTGTTCCCTCTGTATTTTTAACTTAAAGAGCAACCTTTGCCACTGCTGCACGATTATTCTGTTCCACGAACCTTAGCGACGGTGCAGCTGCATAAATATATCCTAATACTTGTCATTAATTATTTATACGCATTTCTCACGAGATAATTTATACGTTTACTGCTCACTAATTTGGCATCGAACAATGGTACGGATGTTAAATTCGAATACGCGATTGCTTCTGTGTTGGTATTACCGATGCGAAAGAAAAACATGTATTGATGCACATACATATATATGTATAATTAAACTACCCACTGGCCTCGATCGGCCTTTTGGCGTGTGGGACATAAAAGGCAGTTATAATTTGTTTTAGTGGTACTTGTTTCGCTTCGGTTGCACAAACAGAATTTCCGAACTAACCCGCACGCGCAGCGGGCGGCCATCCGCGTCGAGTGGGCAGCACACGCGCTCGCAATGGGCAGCAATTACAAACAGAACGGCACTTACAAACAAGCCCTGCTTCGGCGGCGAGACAAAACGTGTTTTCCGCGTCATTGTTCCGTTTAGTGGAGACCGCGAAACAAATTATGTCGCTGCACGGGACTAAAATCGCGGTGTCTGACAAACGTAAAAGTTCTCACCTGTCTGTTGCACCTGTAAAGTCGGTTATAGAGTCATCAGAAATTTCACAGTTAACAAGGGAAACATAAGCCCAGCGGGTCACCGATTTTAATCCTCTTTCGCATCATCGAAAGACAACTCGTATGTTACAGTTGCTACTTCGTACGACGTTCTTTTTATTTATTTATTTACATGTCAAGTTCCGTAGGACCAAATTGAGGAGCAAATCTCCAAGGTCATGGAACGTGTCAGTACATGAACTGACAACATAACAGATAAAAATAAATGTTCATGAACCTGAAAGAAAATCAGTCCATAAGTTTAAGCCAACGCTATCAGCAATACAATGAGAATCAGCTTAATTTTTCAAGGAACTCCTCGACAGAATAGAAGGAGTGACCCATGAGGAAACTCTTCAGTTTCGATTTGAAAGCGCGTAGATTACTGCTAGGATTTTTGAATTCGAGTGGCAGCTTATTGAAAATGGATGCAGCAGTATACTGCACACCTTTTTGCACAAGAGTTAAGGAAGTCCGAACCAAATGGAGGTTTGATTCCTGCCGAGTATTAACTCAGTGAAAGCTGCTTATTGTTGGAAATAAACTAATATTGGTAACAAGAAACGACAATAAGGAATATACATATTGACAGGCCAATGTCAAAATACCCAGATTCGTGAACAGAGGTCGACAAGAGGTTCGTGAACTCACACCACTTATTGCCCGAACCGCCAGTTTCTGAGCCAAAAATATCCTTCTAGAAGGGGAAGAGTTACCCCAAAACATTATACCATACGACATAAGTGAATGAAAATAAGCAAAATAGACTAATTTCCGTGTCGAAGTATCACTCAGTTTCGATGCCGTTCGAATACTGAAAATGGCAGTATTAAGTCTTTGAACAAGATCCTGAACGTGGGCTTTCCACGACAGCTTACTATGTATCTGAACACCGAGGAATTTGAACTGTTCAGTTCCACTAATCGTATGCCCGTTCTGTGAGATTAAAACGTCAGGTTTTGTTGAATTGTGTGTTAGAAACTGTAAAAACTGAGTCTTACTGTGATTTAACGTTAGTTTATTTTCTACAAGCCATGAACTGAGGTCATGTACTGCACTACTTGAAACTGAGTCAATGTCGCACACAACATCCTTTACTACCATGCTAGTGTCATCAGCAAACAGAAATGTTTTAGAGTTACCCATGATACTAGAGGCCATGTCATTTATATAAATAAGGAACAGGAGCGGCCCCAACACTGATCCCTGGGGCACCCCCCACTTGACAGTGCCCCACTCAGATCCCACACCACAGCTGTTATCAACATTGTGAATAATGACCTTTTGCTGCCTGTTGCTAGAGTAAGAGGTGAACCAATTGTGAGCTACTCCCCTCATTCCGTAATGGTCCAACTTCTGGAGCAATATTGCGAGATCAACACAGTCAAATGCCTTTATTAAGTCAAAAAATACGCGAAACGTTCGAAACTTTTTGTTTAGCCCATTCAGTACCTCACAGAGAAAAGAGAATATACGTAGCATTTCAGAAATCGTGATTCAAAGTTCTACTAGCCTGTTACATACCATAGCATAGCGGCAGCTCTTGAGCAGCGGCGTTATTGCAATCGGCTAAGGGTAGTTTCCACATACTGCGATCGAACCAGGTCTTTTTCCATTCCATCAAACGCTTGTATAGATATAAGGAAACGTGTTCTTTGGAAAGGAACAATAATAAAAATGATAATCACTACGATAAATTCATCCATCTATTGAACATACAACTTACAACACTTATATATACTTATAAGTATTATCACAATCTGTTGGTTGGTTAACAATACGGGACCCTGACTGCCAAACCTTTCTGTGAAAACCACACGTCAATAGCACGTTCCATTTCCGGAATATTTGCAGTACAAGTTTTAGGTGATTCAATCTCTATACTGCGTAAGCTCTGTAAAGTGAAAGGCGGGTAATAATTCATAATAATTTTAGCGGCATTCCATTCGCGCGTAAGGAACGAGAGAAAAATGTCTATATGCCTCTGCATGTGCCTTCATGTCATCTTATTGGCATTATCGTTAGGCAGAATATACGGTATGAACCCGAAATCCACAGACAAAATGTTGGCAGTTGCTCAGAGACTTTTCTGGGGACTTTACTATAAGGGTCTCCGGTGGCTGGTTACAGATTAAGAGCGTAATTATAATTTATTCGGTTTGTTATCCCAGTTACCTCTGTTTCTGTGAAAAATAACGCCACAGTGGTTAAAATACCTGCGTATAGGTGCAAAAATACCGTGATGTGGCTGTCGTCGCTGAAGGTTCAAGTCTTCCGCTCCTCTCAATGAACCCATGCAAAAGCAACACATCCCACAACTCATCATCCCTTAGCCATCCATACTTGTGCATATCATTGTTAACCTTCAACAAACACTTCTGTTAGATTTCGTGCAACTCGTCATCCCTTAGCCAACCACATTTCTGCGTATCATTTTTAACGTTCAAGAAACATTTCTGGAAAAACTAACTCGATACACACTCGAGTAGTACTAAATGTTAGCTTGAGGGCGAAGACAAAAGTTGTCAACAGCAAGCACCGTGAGTGAATGGAATGATTTTGTTTCAAAACAAAAAGCGCAGACCATACAGTCAACATTTGTGCTACTATGAAGATATTTTCAGTGGAACAAAGATATGATTAATCTATTAAGAAATCGAACGAAATTCAAACGAAAGCCAATGGTTTCTTTTGATACAAAAATCTCCCTGAGCAGCCTCCGAAATTTTTCGGTTTAGTTCGATTTCACCATGGACAATGCAGGCATCAGAACTGTTGACGTGTCTACCTCGAATACAGGTTCTCAAATTCACCTTTCCCCTAATGACTCCCCTTTAGATATCACGGTCATCTCAGTTGCGCTTTGAGTGCTGAACTAACATATCACGACCCCAAGAAGAGTGTCACTGAATATCCATGTCTGCTGAAATCAAGCGAGGAGTGAAGTAACATTCTTGAACAAGTGCTGAAATTTTTACAATGAAAAAACAAATAATAATATTCTGTGTGTTTGTTAAACAGGTGTGATTTGGTAAAAACAAGAAAGTATTATGAGTACCTGACATGAACATTCAGTGCAGGAAGCGATCTATAATTTTGTACTGTAGTCTTCTTTTGAAAACTAATTTATTTTGCAAGATCACTACGTTAACACAGTTACTAGATTGCTAGTTTCGGCAAGAGGTATTGCCATCATCACATTTACAAAAAGACGTATGTCGGGGTTACAGGCTTACAGACATATAAAAATATAATAGGGATGCACAACCTAGTGACAAAAATTACGTATCCATAATTTCATGCACATAATTATACAATTGTCAACTGTGATCATTAGCTTGCAGCGAAACCGATCAATAAGGTCAAATCCTATTTCATAATTCTGTAAATGTTGAATGTGTAGCTGTCCCCTAAAACTAATTCTATTATGTATATCGTGCGACATAAATTTCTAATGTACGTAATATTTTATGTCAATGTTACGTCACTAAATACTTCAAATTTTTATATAATGGCGTAGGCAGCCATCCATGACAATTTACAACATGCTGTTTCTTTTATATGAAATTTGTGTAAACTTTGCCGTTATAATTACTTGGTGTGTATTACTTTTTGTTACACTTCTTGTGTTAATTTCAATATTAAACAAATGTGTTGAACCTGTTGCATTTTTTGTAATCGTCCAGGGCAGATCGCCAGCTTCCGTTATACTCCACATCGAGTCTTCAGTTACTCTGTCGCAGACAACACGGCGTTATACAACGAAATGGCAAGATGCGGCATGTGTCTGTCATGTTCGTGCCATTCGTCCTCCAAGTTGTGCATACTTTATGATCGTACAGCTGGCATGTCACTGTATTACCTCGACTTTTGTGATATACCAAGTGATCAAAATGTCAGTATAAATTTGAATACTTAATAAACCACGGAATAATATATTTAAAGAGGTAAAAATTTACACACATGCTTGGAATGACACGGGGTTTTATTAAAACCAAAAGAAAAGTTCACAAAATGTCCGACAGATGGCACTGGACAGCAAAACTGGTACCGTGACGGGTGAGAGGTACGCCGATATATTATAGAATCGCATCATCCCCATCCTGGCTGATAAAACACCTGTTGGAACGTACGATGTTTATGCAGGATGACGCTCCACCCCATATTGCTAGACGCGTGAAAGATCTCTTGCGCGCGTCGTTTGGTGATGATCGTGTGCTCAGCCGCCACTTTCGTCATGCTTGGCCTCCCAGGTCCCCAGACCTCAGTCCGTGCGATTATTGGCTTTGGGATTACCTGAAGTCGCAAGTGTATCGTGATCGACGAACATCTCTAGGGATGCTGAAAGACAACATCCGACGCCAATGCCACACCATAACTCCGGCCATGCTTTACAGTGCTGTTCACAACATTATTGCTCGACTACAGCTATTGTTGAGGAATGATGGTGGACATATTGAGCATTTCCTATAAAGGACATCATCTTTGCTCTGTCTTCCTTTGCTATGCCAGTTATTGCTATTCTGATCAGATGAAGCGCCATCTGTGGGAATGATAGTATTTTTCGGTTCTAATAAAACCCCATCTCATTTCAAGCATGTGTGTCAATTTGTACCTCTCTGTCTACATTATTCCGTGATTTATTCAGTTTTCAAATTTATACTGACTTTTTGATCACCCGATACTTTTACGAGGGCTTGAACATAAATAGTGGCAACTATTTATTCATAACCGATACAAAAAAGTTACACGTTTACACCTGTTATTATCCTTCAAAGTAGTCACCAGCGTTCTGTAGAACCTGTTGCCAGCGATGTGGAAGGCGTGGTATACCGTTAGTAGAGCCTGGTCTGTTGATGGTACGAATGGAATGGTCTAAAGTTATGGTGATTCTCGTGTACGACTGTGATGGTGTTATCCTAACGCATTACGTTCCTCCATGGCAGACCGTCAATGCCCAGAATTACTGTTTGTTTTTGGAGCATCACCTGCGACCAACTTTATGAAAGAAGCGGCGACACTTTCTGCGCAACCCACCCATCATTTTGCACTACAATGTGGGGGCGCATACAGCGCAAGCTGTGGGTGCTCTGTTCGGTCGATGGGACTGGCAAGTACTGTACCATCCACCACACTCCCCGGATTTGAGTCCTTGTGGCTTTGTTGTGATTCCGAGGATGAAGAAACCACTTCGTGGCATTTGCTCCAGCACTGTTCCGGAGATTCGACAGGCAGTAGACAGCTCTATTCGCACCATCAACAGAACAGGCTCTGCTAACGGTATACTACGCCTTCCACATCGCTGGCAATGGGTTCTGGTGACTACTTTGAAGGATAGTAACAGGTGTAAACATGTAACTCTTTTGTATCGGTTGTGAATAAATAGTTGCCACAATTTAAGTTCCAACTCTCGTATTAAAAATTTTATTCATTAGAGGTAGTCGTTATTATATGTGGACTGGGGATTCTATCCGACCATATGAGCGGAATTCTATGAGAGTTATTATTTTATGGCATATGGTATAGTCCTCAGGTGACAGAGTGGTGTAAGCCTTGTATGATGTAACAACCACGGTCCGTTTTTATGGGCATATTATTTATATCATTGAGCAGTTGTGTATGCCCTAAAATATTTTTTACCTGATTGTACGCCTGTAATCTCGACATAGTTTGTTTTTATAGACCTGAGGATGGCATTACATACTGCCGAATCTAGGAATCCAGCAACTGTGTTAGCATAGCGGTCTTGGCAAATAAATTTTTTCAAAAGAAGATTACAACACAAAATAAATATTGTTTTTTAATCTAAATACTTGTGCTCTTTAAAGAAAAATCTCAATTTTCTGTGTGAGATGAAACGTGGAGGATACCTTATCAGATTATGTCTCAAAATTTATATGGCAGTTAGATTATGATATCTGTAGGACCATGACGCTTTCAAATGGCAAACCGTATGCACAAAAATTTGAACCTCCTCTCAGCCTATGACAAAACTCACTGGCACTATGCAGGGAATATGGTCACATAAAGTTTGCAGATGATCTTCCGACTCTTTTGCTCTAGAACTGTCGGAGGAAAGAGTTTCTTGACGAAAATGACTGAGCTACACAAGCTGTTCTAAAAATATTAGCGTCTAGTGCAGTGATGTATCTGCTCTCGTTTTAGCACTTTTCAGAGACAACTCTTAACAACAGTAGTGTTGAAACAAAGCTATATGAAATTACTCGTTTAAAAACCACGTACACAGTTAAAACATCCCAAAAAATTCTGAATACGTTAAGTATGTAGCGGGAGGAAGCAGGTTTTTACGCTGCGTTACATCTCCGCTAGTAGCAGTAAGTAAAACATTTCCCTAAAAAGCTTTTTGTTCTACGGCGGAAGCAGTCGGCGGGGAGCACGGGTTACATTAACGTAGAATCTGGGCGGGCAGTATCAATAATGCCGCCGCCATGAGAAGCTGGTACCCGCATTTCTAATTAATTTTCCATCGAGCGCAATTATGTAATAATGGGATAAATATTTAATTTCGCACCGCGGCAGAAAGCTCGTGAAAAATCTGTGCGGACCGCGAAATTTGTGCAATAGCATCAACGGCGAGCCAACTCCAACAGCGCCCTCCTTACCCCGCGTGGACGTTACCTCTGCTCAAAGATTAATCTACGTAGTTTCAATAAATTCCTGAGCACACTGGGGATTAGTTTTAATTCCACAGTGTTACTTTACATGTAATAGTAACTACATTTTAATGCAATAACTTGTTGAATTTAGGCTGTAGTCGATGAAACGAGGAAAAAAACACTTGAAAACGTAAACTCTGAGGAAAAATGTATGGACGTTTAACTGCTGTTGCGGATTTGTCACAATACAAGGCAAGCATCAACGGCATTACCGGTCACTAGAAACTAAGAAACTAGTATATTTTAGTGCTAAGATACAAATACTAGCCACTAAGCACTGTCTGAAAGCATTGCCCGAGGAAAATGAAGTAAAGTATGACATATTTTATTCTAATCCATCTTTGAAACTCTGTTTTAGTTTACGGTAGATGAACTTGAAAGAAAATCCGGAACCAGGAAATCTATATCTTGTTTACTCAATGTACATAACTGGTTTCGTACATTATTGGAGGATCTGCAGATAGCTTTTCTTTTTTTTTTTTTTTTTTTAACAACAGCTTACGTATCGCTTGGCAATACTACAAGGAAACGCAGAAAAGTGCTTCCATCGGAAAATTTTGAAACAATCCTTGGTGATAATGAACAACAGGTGTAAAACCTACTTAGTTGTGAGGCGTGGATGTAGAGCACATCCTCAGTGCTTTCGAAGGCTCTGATTTCCGTTACAATACGCCAATATTAACATGATGATAAACACGAGAAGTAAAGGCTATCTATGCGTCAACTCACTCATTTTATATAATCTGGGACACCATACATTCGGTGGAAGTAATTCGCTGTATCAAATATCGTAACTTACCAAACAGTCTACCTTAATTTAAGATATTTACATATATTCAGGGCTACTTCATCGTATTTTTCCCCGTACAATAAATGTACTTTTTACGTAACATTTAGAGATACAATTAATCAATCAAATTTCAATAAAAAACACTATCTAGGTCAGTCACTCCATTTTATTTAGATTAGTACGAAAAGTCTTGTGAGCAGATCATCTTCAAACTCAAAACTAGAGCTTCACGGTTTTTTTTCTGTTTTTCGCTACACTGAAGGTAGTATTTGTTTTCATAAAATTCGTGTTTTCAATTATACAGCAACTTTTGCTTAAGAATCATTTATTCTAAGGTCTATTGAAATTCTTAAAATCGTACATAACAGAACTAATGAAAACAGATTGCTTAAGAATCATTTATTCTAAGATCTATTGAAATTCTTAAAATCGTACATAACAGAACTAATGAAAAGAGATTTTCTTTTTACGAATACGTTACTGCACAACTGCATCCTAAAATGAGCCAAAACCATATGGAAATTTATCAGTTTCGTCAAATTAACTATTTATTTAGTCCTCATTAGTTTCAGGGTTATGCTCATTTTCAGACTACACCATACATTTCGAGGACCAATTACACATTCTTTCTCCTACATTAAGAAAATAAAGGTTATTAATGGTATGCACAAACATATATTATTTCTAAAGTCGTAATAATCACAATCATGTCCGCAAAAAATGGGTGAAATATCATTTTGAAATTCCAGAAGTAATTTTAGTGTGCAATTTCGATGTCTGTATTAAAATAAACTTTCCCTCAACTCTGTACCTCTTTATGCCTATCAGTAAGCACATATATTCATCGATTATATTAGAAAAACAATGTGTAGTTTAAATAGGGACTGTATGTCTTCGTCTGAAAATGGACGTAGGGTAAAATAAATCGTTCGATCTTCGAAATTATGACTGATTTTGGAGTGTTTATTGTTGTTACAGGAATACTGCGTTTCGATCTTAGTTTTGGATGTACTTGCTTATAACAACCTACCCGCAGAACCACTTCCTATTATCGATTGAAGTATCGCTGTGGTTGAGGCGCGTGGTCAGAAGAGCAAGTTCCAAATACTTACTCGTCATCCTGATTTCGACATTCAGTGACTCGTGAAGCATAGTCCTGGCGTAATTTCATTATAGTGGAACTCCTCTAACGTTCTTGTCTATCTGAGACAGCGTTCTTTCTTTTCTGTTGACAACTCCACTGTTGAATCCTAACATTGGGAAAAAAGTATTTTAGATGTGTGATCGAGTGATTGTCTTCTTTCACTTCGTTATGATACAATCACAAGAGTATTTCGCAATACTTGGCAGATTTCAAGGAGAAAGTGTTGATCATTTTATTAAAAGCATATTCTGCAAGCTATGACATGTGCAGTGAGGTATCCGTTGTGTTGTCAGCATTGGTCAATTGTTTCTTGTGAAGACGCGGCGTAATATGTCACTTGCAAGTGTAAGGACGTGCTGGACTTTTATATTACTTCTCAGCCGCTCAAGAAACTCTTGGTGTCATGTTGCTTATTGCGAATTCCACCCAAAAAACTGCACTTTAGTAACGCATCACCAGCATTGCCGTTTGAAAAGTTATGCCATACACTTGAAAACGTCAAAACAGCCAAACCAGTACAGAAGTTATGAAATCAAAATAAAAGCATGTTTTATGCCAAGCAGAAACACCACGTACGGCAGATTATGGTAATTAAGAAATGTTCTTTGGCTGCAGATCCTGCTGCAACCCACAGTTTTGATTTACGTATGCGCACGTCATACAGTAAGAATGGAGGATCAATAAGAAAGAGATCGGATTAAACAGGATGCTAGACAAGGACGGATATTTCTACCCTACTGTTAAACCTTTACATCGGAGATGCAATGACGGAAATAAAAGACAGGTTCAGGAGTGGTATTAAAATTCAGGATGAAAACATGTAGGTCACACAATTTTCTACTGGCAATGCTATTCTCACCGAAAGTTAGACAGAATTACAGAATCTGTTGAATGGAAGGAATTGTCTACTGAGCACAGGATATGAACTGAAAGTAAACCAGAGAAAGACGAAGGTAAGAAAGAGTAACAGAAATGAGATTAGCGATGAATTTAACTTCAAATTTGGGACCACAGAGTAGACGAAGTGAAGCAAGTCTGCTGCCTTGAGAGCAAAATAACCCCTTACGGGCGAAGAAGCTACGCTCTAAGAAATAGACTACACAGGCAAAGAGGACATTTCTCGTTAAAGAGAAATCTGTCGGTACTAAAGGCCTTAAGGTGAGAGAAAAACTACTGAGAATGTAGTTCTGCAGAATAACATTGTAAGTAAGCGAAACTTGGATTGTGGGGAAAGCGGAAATGAGGAGAATCTAAGCGTTTGAGATGCGGTTCTATAGAAGGATGTTGAAAATTAAGCTGAGTGGTAAGAATCAAGGACGTGCCTACGAGAAAAAAAATGGTTCAAATGGCTCTAAGCACTAAGGGACTTAACATCTGAGGTCATCAGTCCCCTAGAACTTAGAACTACTTAAACCTAACTAACCTAAGGACATCATACACATCCATGCCCGAGGCAGGATTCGAACCTGCGACCGTAGCAGTAGCGCGGTTCCGGACAGAAGCGCCTAGAACCATCGGCCACAGCGGCCGGCCCTTCGAGAAAAGGAATGCGTCAAAACCACTGAAAAGAAGAGGCACGATATGGCATGTGTTTAAGATGAATGAGTACATACCATGGGGCCTCAGTAAAGGATAGAAACTGTAGGCGAAGGCAGATCGTAATACACTCTAGGACAACAAAGAATTATCCGAATGGGACGGAAATCGGTAGATGTGATTTGCATGTACAGACAAATAAATTATCACAATTTCAGAAAAAATGGATGATTTATTCAAAACAGACAGTTTCACAAATTGAGCAAGTCAGTAGCGCATTGGTCCACGTCTGGCCCTTATGCGAGCAATTATTTGGCTCCAGAATAAGATTTTCACTCTGCAGCGGAGTGTGCGCTGATATGAAACTTCCTGGCAGATTAAAACTGTGTGCCGGACCGAGACTCGAACTCGCCCTTTGCGGGCAGGTGCTCTACCAACTGAGCTACCCTAGCACGACTCACGCCCCGTCCTCACAGCTTTACTTCTGCCAGTACCTCGTCACCTACTTTCCAAACTTTACAGAAGCTCTCCTTTCTTTCAGGAGTGCTAGTTCTGCAAGGTTTGCAGGAGAGCTTCCGTAAAGTTTGCAAGGTAGGAGACGAGGTACTGGCAGAAGTAAAGCTCTGAGGACGGGGCGTGAGTCGTGCTTGGGTAGCTCAGTTGGTAGAGTACTTGAACACGAAAGGCAAAGGTCCCGGGTTCGAATCTCGGTCCGGCACACAGTTTTAATCTGCCAGGAAGTTTCAATTATTTGGCTTTTCATAGACTGACAGAGTTGTTGGATGTCCTCCTGAGGGAGATCGTCCCAAATTCTATCCAATTGGAGCGTTATATCGTCAAAATCCCGAGCTGGATGAAGCGCCCTGCCCATAATGCTCCATGCGCTCTCGACTGGGAAGTCATCTAGCGATCTTGCTGGCAAAGGTAGGGTTCGGAAAGCAGGAAGACAAGCAGTAGACACTCTAGCCGTGTGCAGGAGATTATTATCCAGCTTAAATGTAATCCCAGGGCGTGAAGGGCAACAAAACGGGGCATACCGTAAGGGTGCAATGGACGACAACCAAAGGTGACCGGCTATGAAATAAAATGGCAACCCAAACCATCACTTCTGGTTATCGGCCCATACAGTGGGCCACACTCAGGTTGGTATACCACCGCTCTCTGGGGCGTCTCCAGACATATCTTCACTGGTCATCTGGGCTCAGTTCCAAGTGCCATCACTGAAGCCAATTCGACTCCAGTCAACGAAATGCCATGCCGAAGACATGTATGGAGACGCCCCAGACAGCGGTGGTTCAAAATGGTTCAAATGGCTCTGAGCACTATGGGACTTAGCTTCTGAGGTCATCAGTCTCCTAGAACTTAGAACTACTTAAACCTCACTAACCTAAGGACATCACACACATCCATGCCCGAGGCAGGATTCGAATCTGCGACCGTAGCTGTCGCGCGGTTCCAGACTGTAGCGCCTAGAACCGTTCGGCCACTCCTGCCGGCACAGCGGTGGGATACGAACCTGAATGTAATTCACTATAGGGCCCAACAAACAGGTGTGATACCCTGAGGTGCCATTTCTATTCATTGCAGCACCCCTTTGGTTGCCATCTGCAGCATCCTTACAGCACAGAGGTACGTCAACGGTACTCTACGCCCCGTTCTGTTGCCCTCCACGGCAAGCCACCCTGGGATCACATTTCGGCAAGATAAAGCCCGCCGGCACACGGCAAGAATTTCTACTGCTTACGATCAGCACAAGAAGCAAAGTGGTTCAGGAAAAACTGTGAGATGGTGAGTTTGGCACACTTGAGGAAGTCATGGTGGGCACTATCAGACCAGTCTGATGAAAACAAAGGGGGAAGAAATGTACGGTGTTAGTATTATACTCTTGTTTCGTGCGAACAAGCATATCTTCAGCAAGTACGGTGACAAAATTTGCAGTCAGATATTTCTGCTGCCATCACGATGTGATGGTATGGCAGCGGACGCATTCACTCGCGCGGAACCTCTTCCTCCGCGCCGCGCCGCCGCAGTGATGGACGCTGCGCGTTTGTTATACACACGCAGAGTGACAGTGGCGCGGCTCTTGGCGGCCCGGCTGTCAATCGCGACAAACGGCGTCCCGCGGCCCTCCGCCCGCCATTAATACCCCGGAACGGCCGCCACGGAGTTGGCCGCGGTCTCGCCCGGTCCATCCATTCGGTTTTAATGCGCCGCGCGCGTCCTCACGTCGTGAGCGACGGAGGCTGTCGCGCGCCGTCGGCCGGCTCTCCATCTCCCGTCACCAACTCTGCCGCCCAGTGGCTGCGAGCGGGGAGCGGACGGCGCGTACTGCGTAGTTGCCGCGGCCAACTCGGGCCGGTGGTGTCAGGGGCGATGCAAATCACGTGGAATTTCACCAGTCTGCCTGGTGCCCTTCCCGGCCTTGCCAGCCACCAAACCGAGCGAGTTGGCGCAGTGGTTAGCACATTGGAATCGCATTCGGGAGGACGACGGTTCAGAGCCGCGTCCGGCCATCCTGATTTAGGTTTCCCGTCATTTCCCTCAGCCAAAGACCGGGATACTTCCTTTGAAAAGAGCACGGCCGTCTTCCTCCTCCATCCCTTACTAATTTGATGGGACCGATTACCTCGCTTTTTGATCCATTCCCCCGCATCAACCAACCAGCCATCAAAGATTATGTAAACTGTCTGAAAAAATTTTTCAGCACCGGATCGTCTGTGATGTGTGTGATATTGGATTCAAGTGGATCGGGTATGAAAGAACAGACCTTGTAAAAAAAATTTGGCCAGGTGCTATTAGGACTCGAACACTCAAGGTATTTTCCCATACAAGTTAAAACATGCCATTGTCAGGCGTCTCTACAAAAAGGGAGACATCACAGACGTCAATTATCGGCCAGTATCCTTGCTTACAGCATTCTCAAAAATCTTCGAAAAAGTAATGTACTCGAGAGTGGTTAGCCATCTCAACAGTAATGGGATACTTAATAAATCACAGTGCGGATTTCAAAAATGCTGTTCCACTGAGACAGCAATATACAATTTCACGGGTTCGTCCCGGCGGAGGTTCGAGTCCTCCCTCGGGCATGGGTGTGTGTGTGTGTGTTTGTCCTTAGGATAATTTAGGTTAAGTAGTGTGTAAGCTTAGGGACTGATGACCTTAGCAATTAAGCCCCGATTTCACACACATTTGCACATTTTACAATTTCACTGTCCATATAATAGAGTATTTAAATAGTAAAATGTCGCCAATAGGAATTTTCTGTGGCTTGTCCAAAGTATCTGATTGTGTGAACCATAACATTATGTTACAGAAATTACAATTCTATGGCATAAATGGAATAGCATATGAGTGGTTTAAGTCATATCTACAGAACAGGAAGCAAAAAGTTTCCTTATATTGGTAGAGTGATATAAATACGTTTGCCACTTCATCGAACTGTGGTGAAATTACATTAGGTGCTCCACAGGGTTCAATCATGGGTCCCCTTCTTTTCTTGATATATGTGAACGACCTCCCTTCCTATCCGAAACAGGAAGCTGAACTGACACTGTTTGCTGATGATACAATCATCATTATTAATCCAGTAAAAGAAAGTCCAATCGAAAATGATGCAAATAAGGTCTTTGGAAAAGTCATTAATTGGTTTTCCGCAAATGGGCTTGTTCTAAACTTTGAAAAAACACAGTACATCCAATTTTCTGCTTGAAAAAGGGCAGTTCCTTCAATAAATATAACACATGAACAGAAGTCAATAGACAAGGTAGAGCATACTAAGTTTTTGGGTGCACATACGGATGAGAATCTTAATTGGAAAATTCATATTTTGGATCTTCTAAAGTTACTACGTTCAGCAACTTTTGCGATCAGAATAATTGCCAATTTTGAGGATATAGAAATTAGTAAGCTAGCATACTTTGCATACTTTCACTCTCTGATACGGAGTAATATTTTGGGGTAACTCAACATTTAGACAAAAAGTATTCACTGCTCAAAAGAAAGTCGTTAGAATAATGTGTGGGGTTGATGTTTTTAAAAGATTGGGAATCCTTACAACAGCGTCACAATACATCTGATACGTCTGGATACGACACTGACAGGTGACACGTACGTAAGCATCCTGTCTGATCACCTGCATCCATTCATGTCCATTTCGCATTCCGACTGACTAGGAGGACAATGAGACACCCCACACATCCAGATTTGCTACAGTGTGGCTCCAGGAACACTCCTCTGAGTTTAAACACTTCCGCTGGCCATCAAATCCCCAGATATGAACATTATTGAGCATATCTGGGATGCCTTGCAACGTGCTCTTCAGGAGAGATCTCCACCCCCTCGTACTCTTACGGATTTATCTACGGCCCTGCAGGATTCATGGTGTCAGTTCCTCCAGCACTACTTCAGACGTTAGTCGAGTCCACGCTACGTCGTCTTGTGGCGCTTCTGCGTCCTCCCGAGGCCCCTACACGATATTAGGCAGGTGTACCGGTTTCTTTGGCTCTTCAGTGTACATTTTTCGTGTGATATAACTATAAATTAACAATTTTCGGATATCTTCCTTTACTTGTGTTGTGAAACCTTGCTTCTTGCCAAGTTTCATGATTCCAGGACAATGGAAAGTTCCGTATGGGTTTTGATGAGTGAGATTGTGTCAAAATTTGTAACATAAACAGGCGCATCTTCTGCCTACATCGACGTAGAAACTTAAATTCTTGATGTCCCTAAAGGACCGTAGACCTTACCATGTGACGTAAGTTTGAAGTTGATACGTCTGCCTATCCTGAGACAAAGGGTTCTTAACAGTCGGACAGACAGACAGGCAGACGAACGGACAGCAAAGTGATACTATAACGGTTCCCTATTTAATTACTGAGGGCAGAATCCTAAAAAATTGTTATATCAACCATGATTCCCAGCGTTTTACCTTTCAAGCTGAAACCTTAATTTCCCTCAAATATATTTCTTATCTAAAAAATGATTGGCTCTCCAGTATCACAGATGTAATCGACAGCACAACGCTCTCCTGGCCATTAACGTCAGTTTTCGATACCAGAGCCGCTATTTACGCTTCAAGCACGCTCTCCACAAGGCTTAGCGCACTCTGTTCCAGACCTCTCACCATGCGTAATACCTGTCGGTACTAGAGGTTGAATCTGGGTCTTCCGTGTGGAAACCTGACACGTGGCCAACTCATGCACGATTGCGGTCACACTAATCCGCCAATTAGCTCAGTAACCCGAGAGATGCGCAACTGAAATACGCTAAGCATATCACAGGCTGTTCCATTACCTCGACCAGCCCAAATAATTTTTTTGTCCGGAAGTAAAACAAAAAATTTATCATACAAACGTTTAAATATTAGATGGCGATTAACCAGTACGGTTGCCTTTCTTGTAATTTTGTTCGTCACGAAGATATGAACAGCAGTGTATCTTTCCCGAAAAACCGTATATTTTTATTCAGTAATCCACTTCCTCTACTCAGGACCTGTTCAACAACGTATCACAGTGTATCAGTCATGTAAAATGACATTATGAAAACGTAACAAAAATCTCCTGTTAGTTGCCCACTTGTTGGATTTCGTAGTAAACAAACGGAAACACAAATAAATCTGGGTCGGCCATTCAGTCAACCGTTTTCAGTTAATGGTATGCGTGAGTACAATGGTCACCAACGAAAAGGAGACAGAAATACCGGCCGGCCGGTGTGGCCGTGCGGTTCTAGGCGCTTCAGTCTGGAACCACGTGACCGCTACGGTCGCAGGTTCGAATCCTGCCTCGGGCATGGATGTGTGTGATGTCCTTAGGTTAGTTAGGTTTAAGTAGTTCTAAGTTCTAGGGGACTGATGACCACAGATGTTAAGTCCCATAGTGCTCAGAGCCATTTGAACCATTTGAACAGAAATACCACTCATCTACGGAGAATGCCAGTTAGTATAACAGTAATTGCAATAATAACGTAAACTCCACTCAGGGATTAGTCCTTACGTCTGTTGGAAGTGTTCTACTGCTGCCTACAAGACACTACAGCAGACATTTATGGTCGTGGCAGATGCCATCAGCACGTCGACAATCCTTCCAGCCATCACTCCGAGCAGATAAATCCTGATAATGTCACCAGTTCTTTATTCAAGCAACTTGAGGACTTGAACCTTCGGCGGGAGAGGCCACGCAATCCGTGACATGGCGCCTCAAACCGCGCGGCCACTCCGTGCGGCTGCGACTCCTCATTTGCCCTCACAAGGGCTGAATGAAATCTATACCAGACCTCCATACATAAAAAAAGGCAGTCTGAGGAGGTATTGGGAATCAAATCCGCGTCCTTTCGTACCGGAGGCAGCGACACTAACCATTTTTTTCCAAAACATTATTTAACAAAAGTAACGTTACGCAAGTACCTCACAGAAACAAATGAATAACAAAAGTATGAGTTTATGAACATTGCAACATATCACACGTCAGTTTTAACTACGGATAATTGTGATAATACGTCTTTCTGCTTATTTCATCGGGGTCTGTGCGTGTAAGATGCCATCAACTTCGAACATATCCACTGGCGATGAACTGTCAGACTTGTAGATACCTGTTGAAACTTCCATACCAACATTTTTTTTCCTAGTCAGTTTCAGAGAGTTACTTTTTTTATAGATAATCGTAAGTTTTAAGAACTTTGCAAACCTTTCCTCATTTTTTTATTGGTTTGAGATGCTTTGTAGTGAGATACAGCCAGAAATCTTCTCTGCTTTTATTTTCTTCTGTCACAATGTAATATATTGTATGTCCTTTGATCTAGTTCGCAGGATTGTGTTTTGTGATTGGGTGCGGATCATCATCTGGGTTTAGAAAATCTGCTGGTGTAATATATTTGGGAGGTGTTCTTTTTATCCTCGCTAGCTTCTGCCTGACAATCTACCAAACTTCAGTTACTTTTTTACAGACAAATCTGTGTTATTCGAGGTCAATTAAATTACAAGATGGACAAGATGGTGAGTCTGCTATGTGGACGTCATAATGTCTTCACTTGGTTGATACTTTCCTGTTAACTGTTTTATACCAAGTTGCCTTAACGTTTGACTGTAGATTCCGACAACTGATATTTCTCCAGATGGCTTTCCGATCATAGGCTGGGAATTGTAATTCGATCGCTTTTTTGCTATTGTTTCCTACCAACAAGATATATTTCCCTTGTCTTCGTCAAATTCATCTCCGGAATGTTGCTCTGTACAAAGCTGCGTTCGATTAAAAATTGTTTAGATGATGAACCTTCCGTCTACAGAGGCGGTTTAACAACAATAACATGTTTTATTTACAATACTCGGCGATATCCTGACAAGGACCAACCATTCCGACCGAAGTTTTCTCGTCTTGCGAGGCTTCAGTTAACGCGAAGTTTCACCTCATGGCAACACAATCCTCCTAGCTTTTACAGAGACAAAGGTTCTGACGTCACTGCTGTCGCTTTTGTTGCACTGAATCCACACAGAAGCACTCGTCTGCTTGAACAAGAGATTGACATTCCAAAAACTAGTGTAAAAGTAATGTTGAAATGATACGGAGGGAACGTTGGAACAACCAAAGCGGTTGACACCTATGGACGTGAATACTGTATCGTCACCCCCCTAAAATTTCGGACCTGTGCCCTCAGCAGCCAAAGCGACGCTCACCGTCTTTTTCGACACCCGAGATCCGATAGTCGTAGAATTCCTTGAGCACGGAAAACCATTAACAGTTACGTATACTGTGAGACACTCTGTATCCTAGGCAAGACCATGAGGACCAAATGACCTGGGCTGCTTCCAGAGGGAGTGATACTGCTCCATGATAACGCGCGTCCACACGTCTCCAAGGTCACACAAAGTTTAACGGTCAAATTCATGTCTGAGCAGCTTGAGTATCCGCCCTACAGCCCGGATTTCTCGCCCAGGAATCTGGAATTTTCAAGTGTTTTATATATATCAGTGGGGCGCGCTTCAACTCGGACGACAAACTGAAGAACACAGAGGAGACTGACCACTCTTCCTGTCACAGCCACAGGAATTCTGGGAAAAGGGAATCATTTGGCTCGTGAAAGAGTGAGATAATTGTGGTCAGGCTTGAATAAAGACTTTAGTTATATCCACAGTGTTGTTTTGTGCCTTTTCCTTTGAATACCCCTCATACATAGCATTCTAACACGTCAACTATCATGTGCGCTTAACACCAAGAATTCTGTGGAAACCGTATCCAGGATCGTGCATAGTTTTACCTGTGGGAAAAAGAGCAAATGCTCGCCATCAGCGTCTATGGAGAGTTGGCTAACGTGTGATACTTGGTATTACCGTTATTGATCCTTATTTTGTCAGTGGTAACATAGATAGTATGGTATATGCCTGATCCTTCCTTTTACGTCTTACTCACACACATCTTCAACTGAAATCGGTTGACTGAATGACTGGTGCATTTTCCGTGCTTCCATTTGTTCATTGTCAACTTCGCCAAGTGGGCGAGTTACGTTACCCCTTGGTACTTTCACTGTGTTCTAGCACAGGAGATTCGATGACTGTGATACGTTTTTGGACCGTTCTTTAGCAGAGCAAGGGGATTACAGAATTTAAAAAATATAGAGTGCTCCTCAAGAAAGACGTACTGCTACTCATATCTTCGTAGCTAAATGTTTGCTCCATATATTGCTTATTTTAATTCTTGACAAAAGGTTAATTCAGATGGTCAAGGTGTATGGGACACAATGTGTTTGACATATCTACCAACGAAATGGCCCTTGCACATCATTGGGAGTCCAAGGAAATATAGATCGTCGAAGAATTCGGTAAACACTGAGGTACGTGGGCCGTGACAGTTACAGTCTTCATGTTTATATTCTCACAACTGTGGATGATGAACGGTGAAAATGAAGTTCATAAGTAATTCTCATACATTTAAACATATTGTTACGATGAATTATAAATTTTATTTTAAAAAATGATGTTATTTGTGATTTCTGTTCAAATCTATATACGTGTAAAACATTACCTAGATTTTCATGATTTATGGAGTTATTGTACATAACACTGTAGTTTCGAAACGATACATCAAAGAAAGATACATCTGAGGAATCAGTTTCAAGGGCTGGCCTATTTTCTTTCTCATTGCTACACCACGACGAGTAGGCTACGCTATACCTTTTTAGCTACTATTAACCCAATTAGATATGGTTGAGTAACACTATCTTTTAGGGAGGTCCTACAGTCACTCTGTTTTCAAACAACGTTTTTTTCATTATTATACACATTTTATGTATAATTTTTGCACAAGAAATCAAATGATTTTCCAGGTGAACAAGGTTTCATCATTGGTTATGAATTAATGAATTTTTTTTTATTTTTATCATCATATTTTGACAAATGTTGTGGTCACAATTGGCCCTTCTACACGCAATTTATAATATTAAAAATGACAAGTTGATATTGCAAGTTATAACAAAATATTAAATTCATTGTAAATAAACCGTAATTTGGACAAAATTTGTCACTGACAGAGTTTCATTGAAAACTAATCTCATAACAAATTTGTCTGTCCTCTAACAATGCCCAATTTTAATTATGTTGTTAATTTTATATCTCTGTTGTTCTTCATAAAAATTACATTACAATATTTTTTTCAACGTGTTCCTGATTACAAGTTGACCAACTCTTAATTGTTGCATGTTATTTCGCAATTAATTTTTTTTTCAAAGGACTAAATCACATAATCAGACAACAGAAGAACAATTTATTTAATTAACCAAATTTTCCGCGATTGAAGCCACATCAAGCGGTTAAATGTCCACAGGCTTTGAGACAAGTGGTCCTTGTTCACTGTCAAGCGATGACCATTTGACAGTGGCTGAGGAGCACTCGTCTGAAAGCTTGTAGATATAGAACCACTTCATGTGCCTGCAAACTTGAGATAATTTTATTAGTTCACTTTGCTTTGAGAGCATACAGTAGCAGAATATGTTTTATTATTTTTGTTATAATTCACTTATTCATAAGAACAATTACATGGCTAATGGTCACTGTTCTCGACTGAAAATGAGAAACAAACGTGAAGAGAAGTCACGAGATTTGCCTTACGCAACGCTTGGCGCTGGGGCCAAAACGACGGCTTAAGTCGGTGGAATAAGCACGAGGAGCTCCAGACTCAGCGACGAAATTTTGTTGATTTCTGCAGAGCAGCCTATCTTGGCGGAGAGGGGCAGGGTAGCCAACTCGCTCGCAAACTGCGCTAATGCCTGTCACCGCCACAGTTAGCTGCCAGCACCGCAGTGTAACCTCGTTACAGTCCGAGTTGGCGCTAACTGAATCGTGCCTATTGTTGGCAGAGGCTGCGCTCGGCCAAGTTGACGGTTTACCTCCCGCCCGTTGCCGCGTCTCGTCTCTATGCGACGGAAACTGCCTCTCCAGTCTCACGCCCGTCTGCAGACCTCGCCTTGTCTGCAAAGGTGTAGGGGCAAAGTGAAAATTACCAAGCCTGGCACACAGATGGCGTTGGTGGCAATGAAAGTTTGTTTTTACTGTGTTGGAATACACCATACACGTAGGTAAGTCAAGTGTCAACTTTATGGGTTATAAATAACTTTTCTGCTACCAGTCACAATTTTATTTTATTCATATTTTACACGACGCATTTCAGGAAATAATTCCCATTTTCAACTTACACTTTGTAATTTTTGAAAACACAATTTATAGTTTAGTTTTCTACATCAAATAAACTACAACCAACACTAATACGTAATATCAACTGTAATCATGTACCGTACTCAGACTCTGGAGTGGACAAAGTAAAATGCCTGGAATACTCCATGTTCTACCTACGACAAACAGACCGAAATTTCAACACCAAGTACATAGAATACATTACAGTGTACATACGCAACAGATACACAACATAAGTAATAATGGTTCAAATGGCTCTGAGCACTATGGGACTCAACTGCTGAGGTCATTAGTCCCCTAGAACTTAGAACTAGTTAAACCTAACTAACCTAAGGACATCACAAACATCCATGCCCGAGGCAGGATTCGAACCTGCGACCGTAGCGGTCTTGCGGTTCCAGACTGCAGCGCCTTTAACCGCACGGCCACTTCGGCCGGCGCATAAGTAATAGCCGCACACGTTTAATACAGGACACCCATTTGGTGACGTAGAAAAAAATGTCAAAGTACTCCGCCAACTAAATAGAGGGCATAAAATGAATTTGTTAGAAGAACTGGAGACACATTCACTTGCAGAAAATATGAAGACAAAATGTTAAACGAAAAGCTTGAAAGCGAATTAGGGAATTTCTTCAGATGCTTTGACAATATACTTAAATAAAAATGACAACACATAGAACTAAGCATCAACGTGAAATAGATAAGCCGGCCGATGTGGCCGAGCGGTTCTAGGCGCTACAGTTTGGAACCACGCGACCGCTACGGTCGCAGGTTGAAATCCTGCCTCGGGCATGGATGTGTGTGATGTCCTTAGGTTATTTAGGTTTAAGTAGTTCTAAGTTCTAGGGGACTGGTGGTTCAACCTTGCTCGTGGCTAGGTACGACTGATCGTCAGTCGTACCTAGCCACGAGCAAGGCTGAACCACCTGAAAATGTCGGACAGTTGCTCCGAGGAAATATTGTGCAATTTGCACAACGTGATCCGGCGGCAAACCCGTGAAGACTATGTACAACACATCCACCGTGAAAACTTGAAGAGTCGCAAAAAATACGGTTATTTTGACGAGAAAGGAGAAGGGGAGAGTGCAGAAGTTCGCAGTGTTCTGTGACATGATTATGCTCTTCTGGCCTAAGCCATTTGCCGTCACATTGACAGCTCGCTTAAGAGAGCTGTCTCATCCAGCTGTCCTTTGAGCAGTCAATGGAATGAACCCCACCGACCGGAGCAACGCTACGCTGGAACACATTCGGCACTTTTAATTAAATTCGGATTAGTGTCGAGTGATTCGTGCAGATTACCTACAGCAGATGGAGGGACACACAGTACGCCGTAAAGCCCAGAGTAATTGCAAGAGATGGATTCCAGCTTCGGAATTCGAACCGTTTGTTATTTTCCTCGAATCACTAATGGTGATTACAGAAATTTTTGTTATGTATCTTCACAACACATGTCTCTCACTCACTTCCAAGGCAACGACTGTCCTTTGCAGCACCGTTTATTTCATCACACCTGATATGTAAACAAATAAACGAATATCGATCCCCACACAACTTTTGTTTAATTGTTAACAGTTTTCTGACTCCGGCTCGGGGCGAATTCCTCTCTTCTACCAAACTCTTCATGTCGGACTAGCACTTGGACCACCGGCTTCAATTACTTGTTGAATTTATTCCACTCTCTATCTTCCACTACAGTTTTTGCCTCTGTAACTCCCTCAAGTACATTGGGAGGCATTTCTTGATGCCTTAACGCATGCCCTATTATCTTATCCCTTCTTTCCGACAGTGTTTCCTACACGTCCCTCTCCTTGCCGATTCTTCGGATAAACTCTTCATTTCTTATCACTCCAAGTGACATTATTCTGTAGCACGCTTCTCGTCTTTCCTGATTTTTCCACAGCCCATAAGTCACTTGCACACAATGCTGTGCTTTGTGCTTCAGACATACGTTCTCAGGAATTTATTTCTGAAATTAAGGCCAATGTTTGATATTAATAGCCTCCTTTTCAGCAAAAATGCCCTCTTTTTTGTATGTCAGTTTTTTTTCTTTTTTTCCGGTTCTACCATGGTAACAGAATTCCTTCAGTTCATCTACTTCGTGGTCCCCACTTTTGATGTTAAGCTTATCGTTAATCATACTGCTGATACTCCTCTTTCCTTTCGTCGTTTTTCGGTTTACTCTCAACCCATGATGTACGTTCATAAGACTGTTCATTCTATTCAGCTAGTCCTACAACTCTTCCTTGCTTTTGCAGAGAACAACAATGTTGTCGGCGAATCTTATCATTGATATCCTTTCGCCATGAATTTTAATTCCACTCCTGAACCTTTCTTGTGATATACAGATTGATTACGAGGTACGACAGACTGCACCCTGCAGCCTTTTTAATCTGACCACTTCGTTCTTGGTCTTCCATTCTTATTTTTCCTTCTTCATTCTTATACATGTTATATGTTACCGATAGTCAGCAGGTGCTTAGTCTTTTCCGATAGCGTACATCTATTTTCCCAAGAATTTCTAACATACTGCACTCTATTACACAATCGATAGCTTTTTCTACCGAGTGAGGTGGCGCAGTGGCTAGCACACTGGACTCGCATTCGGGAGGGCGACGGTTCAATCCTGCGTCCGGCCATCCTGATTTAGGTTTTCCGTGATTTCCCTAAATCGCTCCAGGCAAATGCCGGGATGGTTCCTTTGAAAGGGCACGGCCGACTTCCTTCCCTAATCCGATGAGACCGATGACCTCGCTGTCTGGTCTCCTTCCCCAAAAACAAACCAAACCAAAGCTTTTTCTAGGTCGACAGATCCTATGAACGTGCCTTAATTTTTCTTGTGTTGATTCCATTATAAATCACTACGTTAGAACCGTCCTCTTGTGCCGTTACGTGTCGAAAATGCAAATTGAGCGTCCTCAAATAAACCATTAAATGAAATAAACTTTACTTCACATACGACGAAAAAAAACTTCTAGTAAGGGTGAAAAAGTAACGGAGTGAAACCGTGCATCAGTGTGAGAACGCCTCAGTCAAAAGTTATGATTCTGAACAATTACCGATAGTCAGCAGGTGCTTACTACAATGACCAATACTGTGAGGCCAGAATCTGCGCCACGTCAATTATTGGCCATAATTGTGACATCATTACAATGCAGTAAGCTAATTTTTCGAAACAAATGATGAAGACAGTCTCCTGAGTATATACGGGGAAGCACGAAATAGTACGATCGTACTTAGCACATTTTGTAGCGAGCAACATGAGTCAGTCGACGCTTGCATACGATCCATTGTACATCGCACTGGCTAGCACAGTAAACTCTTCTCTTTTCAAGGTAGTTACGTGTATTATTACCAGAAGCGCATTTCTGTAAATTTTACTTTGTTTACCCACAACAAACGGGCTGTGATGGCATCCCGATTTTTCAATTACGGAAGGTAGCTGCCGCAATCCTATGAAGAAGCATACTTTATTAGTTTACATAGTAGTAGCGCCACCATCTGCAACGGACATCACAGGAACTGCCACGCAGAGCAGGTAAGACTCTTTAAATCCACGCCCATTGCGTTAATTCATAACCGACCTAGCCTCACTTTACTCCCTCGGTGAAATGGATCTGTTCAGCATATTAATGCGGCATAGTGCTCACAGGCAAAGCATCTGCTTCTAAATAGCAATATTAGGTCCAGGTGTGATAGAAGTGTAGCAATCCAACCACATAAAGATTTTATCTATTCAGGAATCCACTTATGAAGTAAAAGTTGTCAAAAAGAAATAATTTGAATTTGTTTTCCAAAGCTTTCATTATGTACGTAGATGCATATGTAGAAGAATATGGGTCGACTGTGGATGTTCAAGGCTATTTTTGTTCCTAGGAAAACATAAAGCAAAGTTTTCCGAAACGAATTTTTTTTCTTTTTTTTTTTTACTGTTATCCACGCTTAAATACAGAAGCCATCGAAATGTATAAACATAGCGACAATTTTAACAGAAAAGAAGCCATGTAACTCTGTGATGCATGGACAGTGCCTCTACAGAATCGACAGATAAGTTTTATCTTTCACAGACGACAGTTAGATACTTATTGGAAATTAGGTAAGTTCTATGGGACTAAACTGCTGAAGTCATCGGTCCCTAAGCTTACACACTACGTAATCGAACTTTAACTTATGCTAAGGACAAAACACACACCCATGTCGGAGGAGGGACCCGAACCTCCGACTGGGTGGCCGCGCGAAGTTTTCTCTTTGACAAAGATTATATCTACCGCTCACTGTAAACCCTCACTGTAAACCTATGCCGCATCCATTCACACGGTACCTATGTCGCTCTCCAACGTACGACCCGTCAGTCTGCAAGACTCAACGGTAACAGGAGGCACTTATGAAGATTTCCAACGCAACTCTGGACGCAAGGTCAGGAATAATGAAGTTTCATAGACCATGAACATGCAACTCGGTAGGTTCACCAATAAGTAGGTAGAAACCATGCACTCCTTTCTGACAGTTTTTGTTCCAGTGGGGCTTGGTTCATGATTTACATGTTTGTTCATTAGCCTGTCGGAAACCAACGGACGCCTGGAGTGGATTTTCATCAACGATCGAGGTAACGTACGTTACCTACTGGTCTCTACGGGAGTCGGGAGTAATACTGGTCACTGCAAACATGAGGACCACCGGCGGGGTTGAGTGACGGAGAGGAGCTTTACAGGGCGGCACTGGCAACAGTCGAATAGTTATCCGGAAACCAATTAGCGCAGAGTGGCGTTGCAGGAATACCAAACAGAGCGGTCAGCCGACGGAATAAGCTGCTGAGTGTACCATTACAAGGGCTGCGCCGGCTGCCGCCACGCTCCAGCAGATTTTCAGGCACCAATTAGCCCAGAGTGCTTCAGCAATTCAGCCGCAGCAAAATTAATAAGGAAATTCTTAGCAAATGGTACAATTTTGTTAATAGTTTTGTAAAAGAGATAGGATGACGCGACACAATTTGATGCTCATCGGCTCTCGGCCGTAAGTCAGTGCTGCACTAGGTATGTGTCCCACATCTAAACTATACTCCCTCACCAAAATTCTCGACTTTCCAGTTCCTGTCGCCTTCCTCACAGTCCGTGTATGATTTAGTGAAAAAGTGCCAGACGCCAACTCAAAACTGGAGTCAGAAAAGTTTTCCAATAGCAATGATTATAGCACATTAGGTACAACTTGTCTTCTATGCAAAGTCCAGCTGTACCGCGACAATCTTTTTTCACCTATTGGAATGCTTATTGACTCCTATGCGAAAAGAGCTGCAATCAGAAATTCCGATTCAGAACATGAGGTCCGAAGCGAAGCGAAATCGGATTTGTAATAGGTTCAAATGGCTCTGAGCATTATGGGACTTAGCATGTGAGGTCATCAGTCCCCTAGAATTTACAACTACTTAAACCTAACTAACCTAAGGACATCACACACATCCATTCACGAGGCAGGATTCGAAACTGCGACCGCAGCGGTCGCGCGGTTCCAGACTGTACCCCCTAGAACCATTCGGCCAGCCCGGCCGGCGTTTGTAGTAGATTTCTAAACTTCTGCAAGAGATTTATTTCAGACTAGGAACTCCTCTCTGTACTTCCGAAACATCTACGTTTCACTGAATAGTAGATATTAGGGTACTTCATTAAATGTCACAGTGTCAAGATATTATATATAGTACAGTAACCCTCTTTAGCCGTATTTAAGAGAACAGAGATCTGACACACGCATTTACTCCTCCAAAATAAGGCACCTTTTATTTCTTCAACTGTACCTTGTGGACTATTTATTTTGGGGAAAGCAATTTTAAGTATGTAATTTAACACTGACAGGAAATAAGCTTTATTATATGTTGTTCTGGATGACAGGAATAAATGTTTTGCTGAAATTATTAGTTTATAACTAGCCACACATGGGTGATGTTTTTCTACACTCCTGGAAATTGAAATAAGAACACCGTGAATTCATTGTCCCAGGAAGGGGAAACTTTATTGACACATTCCTGGGGTCAGATACATCACATGATCACACTGACAGAACCACAGGCACATAGACACAGGCAACAGAGCATGCACAATGTCGGCACTAGTACAGTGTATATCCACCTTTCGCAGCAATGCAGGCTGCTATTCTCCCATGGAGACGATCGTAGAGATGCTGGATGTAGTCCTGTGGAACGGCTTGCCATGCCATTTCCACCTGGCGCCTCAGTTGGACCAGCGTTCGTGCTGGACGTGCAGACCGCGTGAGACGACGCTTCATCCAGTCCCAAACATGCTCAATGGGGGACAGATCCGGAGATCTTGCTGGCCAGGGTAGTTGACTTACACCTTCTAGAGCACGTTGGGTGGCACGGGATACATGCGGACGTGCATTGTCCTGTTGGAACAGCAAGTTCCCTTGCCGGTCTAGGAATGGTAGAACGATGGGTTCGATGACGGTTTGGATGTACCGTGCACTATTCAGTGTCCCCTCGACGATCACCAGTGGTGTATGGCCAGTGTAGGAGATCGCTCCCCACACCATGATGCCGGGTGTTGGCCCTGTGTGCCTCGGTCGTATGCAGTCCTGATTGTGGCGCTCACCTGCACGGCGCCAAACACGCATACGACCATCATTGGCACCAAGGCAGAAGCGACTCTCATCGCTGAAGACGACACGTCTCCATTCGTCCCTCCATTCACGCCTGTCGCGACACCACTGGAGGCGGGCTGCACGATGTTGGGGCGTGAGCGGAAGACGGCCTAACAGTGTGCGGGACCGTAGCCCAGCTTCATGGAGACGGTTGCGAATGGTCCTCGCCGATACCCCAGGAGCAACAGTGTCCCTAATTTGCTGGGAAGTGGCGGTGCGGTCCCCTACGGCACTGCGTAGGATCCTACGGTCTTGGCGTGCATCCGTGCGTCGCTGCGGTCCGGTCCCAGGTCGACGGGCACGTGCACCTTCCGCCGACCACTGGCGACAACATCGATGTACTGTGGAGACCTCACGCCCCACGTGTTGAGCAATTCGGCGGTACGTCCACCCGTCCTCCCGCATGCCCACTATACGCCCTCGCTCAAAGTCCGTCAACTGCACATACGGTTCACGTCCACGCTGTCGCGGCATGCTACCAGTGTTAAAGACTGCGATGGAGCTCCGTATGCCACGGCAAACTGGCTGACACTGACGGCGGCGGTGCACAAATGCTGCGCAGCTAGCGCCATTCGACGGCCAACACCGCGGTTCCTGGTGTGTCCGCTGTGCCGTGCGTGTGATCATTGCTTGTACAGCCCTCTCGCAGTGTCCGGAGCAAGTATGGTGGGTCTGACACACCGGTGTCAATGTGTTCTTTTTTCCATTTCCAGGAGTGTATTTTTGTTCATGAATCGAATTATGGCTTCATTAGTTTGAAGTTCCACGGTGTGGCTAAGATTTATATACTGGCCACTCAGATGATCTGCAACAAAAGACGTTTCATGACCTGTACCATTGAATAAAACGCTTACGTCTACCTATCTCTTGCAGCAATATCTACAACAAGAATAAACAGTTCAGCTACAAGTAGCGATAAAAATATGTATTTCAACAATCAGCTGACATAATGGTATTCAAAATTCGTCATTTAGAACAGCCATAATGACAGAGCCAAAGCGACTGCTAATGTCTGAGTAAGTTTGTCATATGCATACTCACTCGTATAACATTTCCGTTAATGCACAAAGCTACATTAGTTTTAGGCATATTTATGCCATGTTCATGTAGCCTTCAATGACGAACATTATTATATTGCTACGTGGAACCTGTTGCATGTATAACAGAGTAAGCAGCACAAAACTGAAGAAAAATATATGTACAGAAACATACTCGTACAGGGTGAGAAAAATATAAGGGGCAGTCAATGAAAACGAGACATATTAAAAAAAGTAAACTCTTAATTATCTCAAAAGTAGTCGCTCTAACTATAAAAACATTTCTCTCACTGTCGGACAAGACGGTCAGTTCATTAACGGAAAAATGTTTACTGTTGGCTAGGGCCCATGACTGCACCCAGTCGTACGCCTCCTTGTCCGAAGCAAATCGACGGCAACGAGTGTCTTTCTTCAGGGCTCTAAAAATATGGAACTCTCACGGAAAACGATCGGGACTGTATGGAGTATGTGGAAAACAGCAAAACTTCTGCGGCGGATTCGAAATAACCTTGGCAACATGTGGGCGGCCCAGCACGTTTCGACGACGCTGCAATGTTTCCTGGGAAGACGTTACACCGTCATTCATATAGTCCCGATATCTCCTCACGTCCACAATATTGGAGCCCTGAAGGAAGACATTCGTGGCCATCGAATTGCTTGAGACGGAGAGGTGCGTTCAAACATGGTTCTGCAGGCAACCACAAATGTTTTTCCATGAAGTCATTGACTGTCTTGCCTCACAGTGGGATAAATGTATTAACAATTACGGCGATTACTTTGAAAGCTTTTGACAATGTTGACTGGAATACTCTCTTTCAAATTCTAAAGGTGGCAGGGGTAAAATATAGGGAGCAAAAGGCTATTTACAATTTGTACAGAAACCACATGGCAGTTGTAAGGGTCGAGGGACATGAAAGAGAAGCTGTGGTTGGGATGGAAGTGCGACAGGGTTATAGCCTCTCCCCGATGTTATTGAATATATATATTGAGCAAGCAGTAAAGGAAACAAAAGAAACATTCGGAGTAGGTATTAAAATCCATGGAGAAGAAATAAAAACTTTGAGGTTTGCCGATGACATTGTAAAGGACTTGGAAGAGCAGTTGAACGGAATGGACACTGTCTTGAAAGGAGGATATAAGGTGAACATCAACAAAAGCAACACGAGGATAATGGAATGCAGTCGAATTAAGTCGGGTGATGCTGAGGGAATTAGATTAGGAAATGAGACACTTAAAGTAGTAAAGGAGTTTTGCTACTTGGGGAGCAAAATAACTGATGATGGTCGAAGTAGAGAGGATATAAAATGTAGACTGGCATTGGCAAGGAAAGCGTTTCTCAAGAACAGAAATTTGTTAACATCGAGTATAGATTTAAGTGTCAGGAAGTCGTTTCTGAAAGTACTTGTATGGAGTGTAGCCATGTATGGAAGTGAAACATGGACGATAAATAGTTTGGACAAGAAGAGAATAGAAGCTTTTGAAATGTGGTGCTACAGAAGAATGCTGAAGATTAGATGGGTAGATCACATAACTAATGAGAAGTTATTGAATAGAATTGGGGAGAAGAGGAGTTTGTGCCACAACTTGACAAGAAGAAGGGATTGGTTGGTAGGACATGTTCTGAGGTATCAAGGGATCACCAATATATATTTAGTATTGGAGGGCAGAGTGGAGGGTAAAAGTCGTAGAGGAAGACCAAGAGATGAATACACTAAGCAGATTCAGAAGGATGTAGGCTGCAGTACGTACAGGGAGATGAAGCAGCTTGCACAGGATAGAGTAGCATAGAAAGCTGCATCAAACCAGTCTCAGGACTGAAGACCACAACAACAACAACTTTGAAATAGTGAATTGTTTACTTACTTTTTTCCACCTGTCTTGATTTCATTTGCCTGACACCTATAAAAAGGGCCCAGAAAAAAATTCATGCACCTGAAGACAGGCAACCCAATTTCCATCATCGACGTCCAGGGCGGATGCTGTAAGTTGAGTTGCCATCTTAAGGGGCATTACATTCTCGTATTTTTCGGGCCAGTTTCATTTTTTCCACCCTGGATCAGTCACTACTACATTATAATAGGCTGCTATAAAGATAATGTATAAATGTGCCGATACCCATTGAACCATGTGTACTGGAGCAAATATAGGGCGACTGAGACTGTAGTGTAACAAAAATAGCCGGCCGTTGTGACCGAGCGGTTCTAGGCGCTTCGGTCCGGAATAGCGTTGCTTCTACGGTCGCAGGTTCGAATCCTGCCTCGGGCATGGATGTGTGTGCTGTACTTAGGTTAGTTAAGTGTAAGTAGTTCTAAGTCTAGGGGACTGATGACCTCAGATGTTAAGTTCCACAGTGCTCAGAGTCATTCGTAACAAAAGTACGAGTACTTTAACAGCAACCCCAGTAGCCTCAATCGTTGTGTTTCACATTATGGGAAGAGACATTAGGGAGAAAATTCGTTCCGTAGTCCACGGTCAAAATTTGAAATGTGGGAAACGGCGAAGGAAATTTTGTGATGATTACCTGACAACGTCAGCTGTACTGGACACGATCACAGAATCTAAATACGGCAGGTCTTCTCATTACATGAATTGCATATTAATACGTGATATTACGCTGGAACGTGCTGCACTAGATTAATATAGAGCTCAAAAGCGTGATTTATAGATAACAACAACATGGTACCTCTGATGTTTTTACGGTTCCACTTCTCAGCCCTTTTCCGTCTTTTTAAGTTGAAAGATTGCGTTTTGTCCGAAACTTTTGTACAATGAGACAATATGTACTTATCGTAACCTAGTCATGAGTCACATAGAAGAGTTAATACATTGGACCATAATATAAACCTCGGGCTACTTAGCACATATCAGATCGTCATTGAAGATACGTTATTATACGAGTCTCTACATTCGGAGGCAGTGAAGACCCATAACACCGTTTCATATTTTTAATATCTATATAACAAGAAATTATTATGTAACGTTAATATTTTCCCAATCTTTGTATCTGGAAATAAAGACTACAATACTGGTATACGGTACAATAACAATATTTTGTTGACGCATATATTTGGAAAGCCAGGTATAGCATACTTTATACTTTTTTGGATTATATATATATATATATATATATATATATATATATATATATATATATATATATATATATAGCCTCACAACAGTTACCTATAAGATGTCTACAAGGACACAACTTGAAAATATTTTACACACATCTTACGTATTTTATTTGTAACTATTGTGGACCGTTCGCAAGGGTATTCTCTTATTGTATGACGAGAGACTATGCTCTGTAATGTCGTCTCTATAAAGTATGTTTACTCTGAACTTGTATGCATTTTACGTTGGTCTGAAGTTAGAAATTTCCGTTATTGTACTTTTAGGCCTATTTATATTACAGTTGTGTCCAGTTAATGTGAACAGTTGACGAAATGAATTGGCCCTGTAAACAAAAATTATACACTACTGGCCATTAAAATTGCTACTCCAAGAAGAAATGCAGATGATAAACGGGTATTCATTGGACAATGTAGGTTACACTATAACTGACATGTGATTACATATTCACGCAATTTGGGTTCATAGATCCTGAGAAATCAGTACTCAGAACAACCACCTCTGACCGTAATAACGGCCTTGATACGCCTGGGCATTGAGTCAAACAGAGCTTGGACGGCGTGTACAGGTACAGCTGCCCATGCAGCTTCAACACGATACCACAGTTCATCAAGAGTAGTGACTGTGGTATTGTGACGCGCCAGTTGCTTGGCCACCATTGACCAGACGAATACACGCTTCCAATGTCCGTTCATCGCGAAGTCGCCAAACACGGATGCGACCATCACGATGCTGTAAACAGAACCTGGATTCATCCGAAAAAATGACGTTTTGCCATTCGTGCATCCAGCTTCGTCGTTGAGTACACCATCGCAGGCGCTCCTGTCTGTGATGCAGCGTCAAGGGTAACCGCAGCCATGGTCTCCGAGCTGATAGTCAATGCTACTGCAAACGTCGTCGAACTGTTCGTACAGATGGTTGTTGTCTGGCAAACGTCCCCATCAGTTGACTCAGGGATCGAGACGTGGCTGCACGACCCGTTACAGCCATGCAGGTAATATGCCTGTCATCTCGACTGCTAGTGATATGAGACCGTTGGGATCCAGCACGGCGTTCCGTATTACCCTCCTAGACACAACGATTCCACATTCTGCTAACAGTCATTGAATCTCGACCAACGCGAGCAGCAATGTCGCGATACAATAAACCGCAATCGCGATAGGCTACGATCCGACCTTTATCAAAGTCCGAAACGTGATGGTACGCATTTCTGCTCCTTACACGAGGCATCACAACAACGTTTCACCAGGCAACGCCGGTCAACTGCTGTTTGTGTATGAGAAATTGGTTGGAAACTTTCCTCATGCCAGCAAGTTGTAGGTGTCGCCACCGGCGCCAGCCTTGTGTGAATGCTCTGAAAAACTAATCATTTGCAAATCACAGCATCTTCTTCCTGTCGGTTAAATTTCGCGTCTGTAGCACGTCGTTCGTGGTGTAGCAATTTTAATGGCCAATAGTGTATACGAATGTTGATTTAATTTCGCTGAAACTAATCATCATTGTGCATTTTTGTGACTATTGGGCGAATAAACTTCTGAAATAAGAACAACCACTGTGCTACGAAGGAAATGAACACTTGACATGTGAAATCACACTTTAATGACGCGTGTCTGGCCACGTGTGACTGGACAGATATGATACGTAAGTCGGACTCAGAAATTTACTTCCTGGGCCGAAGCAGCACCGGATGCTGGGCGATGGAAGGGAATCAATGCGCCTCGATTAACTCCGGCGCGGTGCTTGAGTTAATGCAGGGCGCCGGGCTAGCATGAAGGCGACCGCACGGGGATTGGAAAACTTCCCGCGTCAAGAATGAGGGCAGGGAGTCTGTAGTCTGTAGCGGTGAGGTAGACCGGTCGCCGCGTAACGACGCCGGCACAGTCGTGGGGGGCTGCCGGCCGGATACCGACCCCGGCGGCCCAAAAGCGAACTTAATTGAAGGGCGGGCACGAGTGCCAGGGGGCTGGGGGGAGGTGGGGAGGGGCTCAAGGCGCACTCCCAATCCTCTTAGGAACTTGAGCAGTTTTTATCCAATTTGCGAGAAAACTTTTAATGAACTTAGTGAGTTGTTTGCTATTTAAATCAAAAAGTGTTTGGCGACGCGATCCTGCCGGCTGACACCGCCCCCTGTATTCTGCCCCTCTCAGAGAACACGACCACCTCCAGTTCCGCAAGCTTTTTCGCCGCCTCTTACGGGAACGCACGTAATGCACTACTGGATTGCCGCGTGGTTTCCCCCTATTGGTTGCTGTCACTGAGTAAAAACAGTGCCTGTACCCGACGGCGTGGCTTACACTGAGGTACACATTCAGATGGCTCATCGCGCAAACGAGCTATTAAAGTGCAGGTGATTCATGTGAAAAGATTTCCAACGTGACTATGACCGCACGAAGGGAATTAACAGACTCTGAATCCGGAATGGTAGTTGGAGCTACACGAATGGGACATTTCATTTTGGAAATCGTTAGTGAATTCAATATTCCGAGATCCACAGTGTCGATTTCAAATGTCGGGCGTTACCTCTCACCACGGACAACGCATTGGCCGACGGTCTTCACTTAACGCATATCCATGCTTAAGAATTTACTACTGTGTACAGCTTCCACCTGTTTACTTCTCCGAGCGGTCTAAGGCTGCAGTCCTGGACTGTGCGGCTGATTCCGGCAGAGGTTCGAGTCCTTCCTCGGGCATGGGTGTGTGTGTTTGTCCTTAGGATAATTTAGGTTAAGTAGTGTGTAAGCTTAGGGAGTAATGGCCTTAGCAGTTAAGTCCTATAAGATTTCACACACATTTGAACATTTGTTTACTTCTGCCAGTGATTTCTGAATAGTGTGCAACGGGGATATCTGGATCCCCAGTTTTTCTTTTGTTGACAGGCGGCCTGGTTTTGTGAGTCCAGGTAGGTGAACACTGAGATGGTTCAAATGGCTCTGAACACTATGGAACCTAATTTCTGAGGTCATCAGTTCCGTAGAATTTAGAACTACTTAAAGCTAACTAACCTAAGGACATCACACACATCCATGCCCGAGGCAGGATTCGAACCTGCGACCGTAGCGGTCGCGCGGTTCCAGACTGAAGCGCCTAGAACCGCTCGGCCACCCCGGCCGGCTGAGAACACTGAGAAGACAGGCCATTACGCTTCAGAAAATCCTTATCTGTACGTCGTGCAGCTATTGCATAATGTTGAGGCACCTGTTCCACACGAAATTCCCGGGACAGTTGTTATTCCACATGTATACCGCCATGTTACATTATTGTGGTGATAGTATAGCTGTGAAGTGTGCAACACAGACCACGTGAAGTTAGCCATACGGCTGTACATCAATGTTTCAGTCCGACAGCGGGCTAATGCATGAATGAATGTTGCCAGAAAGGATTTTGAATATTTCATGCCAGCACGAGTTCCAAGTGGCATACTGGAATGTTCTGTACCTGTGTGCTCCCCATGATTAATGTAGCGGGAAGAGTTGTGACAAATATTTTCTTCTTCTGTGTGAGAGTAATGTGTCCCGAAAGTTTCCCCGTACCTTTCTGTGACATTGTTTACAACATTTACGAAGTATAGGGCTCCCATGTAGCTAATGCAGTAAGCTCTGCAATTTCGAAACAGTTCAGATAACCGTATCTTCTCATTCTTTCCTCCAAAATAACAGATACATTTGCGGAAAAAAACAGCGTACGCTACATCTGATGTGTTTTGGAGATCTTCCTGAACTCAGCATTTGTCTGACTGTGGAAACAGTGGCTTCTGTTGCCTTCCGAAATATTGGCCTGTTCTCCTACACACCATGTGCAGTATATTAAGCTTTAAGTTGGACAATCAGCTTATTACAAGTAAACCTACACAAGGGATACAGTTCGTCTTTTTTCGGCTTTGAATATGATGAAGAGCAGAGCAAAATAAGAGAGACATATCTTATACGCGCCCATACGGCTGTTAATGGGGTGCAACATCCCCATGAAAAAAATTAAGCTATTTTTCCTGAATGAATACTGCTGAAACAGTAACAGACATAAAAAATTCAAATCCCATGTTCTGTGTCTTTTAGTGTACGTTACAACGGTCCCCAGATTTGTCAGTAAAGTGGTTTTTTTTTCGAAATCCCTCCTCCCCCACTATTTTGTTTTTCATTTCGACATTTGACTAATAGCAAAACGTATAGCATCGTTAATACCAAATTCAATCGTATTTGATGATGTGTATTCCAAGGACGCATTTGTCAAAAATAAGCTAGAAACATCTCGATATCGCTGTACGCGCGCTAAAATATATCTATCTCAAGGCTGGGTTATTACATAAGTCTTACCCACATAAATAAAATCTAAATGTGTATTTTACATATTTTCTCCTATATGTTTTTTCTTGGTTTACGAAATATAAAAATCTTGTGATCTATCTGTATTTTCTTTTTACAGTTGGTGTAAAATAACACACACACAATATATAGTGTAGAGCACTATATATGTCGAAATGAAAAACAAAATAGTGGGGGAGGAGGGGATTTAGAAAGAAAACACTTTTTGAACAAATCTGGGGACAGTTGTAACGTACACTAAAAATCACAGAACATTTATTTGAATTTTTTTACGTCTGTTACCGTTTCAACAGCATCCATTCAGAAAAAATAACCTAATCTTTTTCATGAGGGTGTTCCACCCCATTAACAGACGTATGGGCGGGTATAAAAAAATGTCAAAAATGTCTCTTATTTTTCTCTACATTATATATATATATATATATATATATATATATATATGTATATATCAGAAATAAGCTAGAAACACCTCGATACCGCTGTACGCGCGCTCGATGTATCCATCTCAATGCCAGTCGTAGTATATATATAAAAGTTGTAAACTTTTCAGTTTTATTATTTTATATTTTAAACTGTTTGTACATTATTGTTGTAACATTACTGTAATTCTGTACAATAATAAGGAAGCGCAGAATTGTTTCGGTTAAAAAATGCATTTCCTTCAAGGGGTTTCTTCGCACCTCTGAAGCTCACATGGGGACGTGCAAACAATGTGTTTCTCTTACATTGCTCTACACTACAACATATTTAAAGCCTATCAGCATCGAAGTGTATCCTTGGGTAGGTTTACTTATTAGCCCTGAATTGGTACAAGTCGTTAGACGCCGAAAGTCTTCGGCCGATAGTCATTTGTTTTTGGCTGCAACAAATGGAGCCTATCTGACAGCATTGTGCGGGGTAGCAACTGTTGCCCGCTTTATCACTGCGCCATAGTTCAGTCTACTACACACTGTTTCCTTTCCTAATAATATGCGTAAGTAACTGTTACAGTCAGGTTCTTTATTACACACGTCAACAACTAAGACGATTTCAGTTTTTAATTACAAGCAACATTCAATTGATGTTAACCTCCATGCGTGGCTTCCGCTTTCGCGGAAACATCGGCCACAGGTTAAGGTACCTTAACTATGGGAAGCTGGTGTAGCTTGTTCCTCCCTCACGACACTTCAACCCGTGCCTGTCTATGCAGGGTCTTCCCCCGCTCCTCACAGCCCCCTCTGCCATCTGCCAACTTACAGTTATCACCCTGTACGAAACCTATTCGAAGAATGGGGCGTTTGCTAACATTTAAATGCTGGAAGGTCGGAAGGTTACACGAATGGAGCGACATTTATTGATTGTTTACAAAGCTACAGAAGTCATTGTTTTGATTCAGCAGTCGTTTGACTGGGGGAAAAGCAAACAGCAACGGCTTGTACAGTAAAATCGTTACCCACGCCAGCTGGGAAGTACGTCTGTAATCAGAAATTGTATCTTGTTTACTGGCCTACATCAACGAGAAAAAAGTAAACATTGGAAAGTGACCGTATAATGATACTAATAATACGTGATGATCATCGGAGGGACAGGTGGAATGTTCAGGTCGATGAAATGGTGCAAGTGGACTAAAACCTGCGATCTGATGGACGTGTGACGCCTAGTGCTCCACCTGATGAATTCCTCATGTGAGACGCAACAGTATTTACACTATTATGACGTAAAAACTCGGATATTGCAAATGGAGTGCATGGCGAGTACCTAAAATGGTTGTTTATCAACAGAGAGACCATAAAACTTGGAGCAAACGATTGTTTTCGAACCGCTATCGACAAGATGGAAGTGATTTGTTTTCGCATATTGTTGCGCGTGCTGAAACGTGGATATCCTACACCAACGTAGAATCAAATCAACATTTAAAGCAGTGGCGCCATTCAAATTCTCCAAAATCGAAAGAGATGCAAGCAGCCTCCCTACTCGCGTCAAATATTGACGGCTGCCATTTTCCGCAACGAAACGGACGTGTTTTCAGTTGACAGCCTCGAACACTGGTCGACAACTGAGGTGACATGTGGTTCGACATGCTCGGCAAACTGAGTAGTTTCATTCAAAACCGACAGTGCGGTAAGCTCTTCTCTGGGATTAGTCACAACTTTGCACCCAGCAAATACTATCTCCTCTTGCTCTTGAAATTATAGCTTGGTGGACTACTGGAAGATGATGAAGAAGTCAACGCTTTTCCTGGGTCGGTTCCCAGGTGGAGAACCTAAGACAACCTCAAAAGTCATTTACATTGCTTGTAGAAGTGCTTAGAATGAATGGTGATTAAGTTGAAACTGAAACAGATTTGTATGAAACTAAAACCAACAATTAAAGCTTTTTCTAACGAATATATATATATATACAGGGTGAGTCACTAATTATTACCACCAAGACTAACTTCGAAAGAATGATAGAAGCTGAAAAGTTTGTCGGAAAAAAGTTTCATGGGACAACGGTGGCCATAACATGACCTTGGGTTTTTGTTGCTAGGTGGGGTGTGGTATCGCTTCAGAGATATGAAGGTCAACTTTGTTTTTTTTTTAATGGGATGCTATAGTTTGGCACTTATTTTCTTCTAGCAGCTATCGAGACGAATCCAATGATGCGTAACAGTAAGGCCTTTGAAGGTCAACGAATGTCACAAAGGTGGCATGAACGTCCATTTACAGAAGGTGTTCGAAGTGATGACCATTGGTATCAATGCAATGCTGCAATCTTCTTCATCATGCATTGAGTGGTATTCCTTATCACTTCGGCACTTATCGAAGCACATTATCTGACAATTCTCCATCGTATATAGTGCAAATAGTAAATATTCGTCGAATACGGCGTATCCATCTAACGTGCCATTGACATGTAAACACCATTCGACAGTTTCGCAATACGACACTAGTAGGAATGGTAAGACTAGTATCGTTGAATCAAGCGAATGTGAATGATGTATTCCTTCGAAGAACAAGTCGATATACTTCTCATTTACGGAGAACGCCAACGAAATTCAGTGAGAGCTAGAGAATTATACGACGAAAGAATTCCTTAACGTACTCACCCTACACGTCGTACATTTAAATGTGTGTACTATAAACTGAGAACGACTGGATCTTTAACGCATCAGAAAAATATCCGGCAAAGGAAAGTTACTAACGAGGAAACGGAAATTGGTATTCTTGCCACTGCGGTTCGAGATCCCTGTGTTAGTTCGCATCAATCGCAAGGGAATCTGGCATGAGCCAGGGTAGTGTTGTTCGTATTCTGCATCGCCGGAAGTATCATCCTTACAACATCAGTCTCGAGTAAGAATTAATTGATACGGATCGTATGCGTCGCATTGAATTCTGCCGGTGGGCTCAACTGCAGATTCAGAGGGATGACACATTTATTAATTTGATTTTATTTACTGACGAGGCCGCATTCACGAAAAATTGAAATGTTTTGCGTAACATGCATTATTGGGCAACTGAAAATCCATGTTGGCTGCGGAAAGTTGCACACTACATATATGGTGTGGGATTTATAACGATATGTTTACGTAATGTGTATACATAAACATACAGTTATAAATGTCCCCGTTCGTAGCCGCTAATTATAACAATATGTTTACTTTTGTGCTGTAACATATAGCTATAATCAGCGGTGGAAACATATTTGCGAACGCCGACCGTGTGCGGCTGTTTCTTGTTGGATCGTCTGATCAGTCGGAAGTTGCATTGCGGAAGAGAGTAAATGCCTATTCAAAATATAATTATTTTTGGATAGCTCAACATGAATTTCCTAAGGGACCGTAGTTTATCATGCATTTACCAATAGAATATGGCACGGAGAAAATATTTCGCCGCATACAACTTCCGTCCGATTTCGACGAAAGAATTCGTGACTGTGAACTCTCTATTTGGCAGAAACATAAAGAAAATTAAATAACTTCATGAAGGAGTGAGACATAGATTCTATATTAAATAAATAGTCCATACACCAGTTCCATTTAAATCTGAATTTATGGCAATTAATAGACGAACTTACACTGCAATGAAGGATTTAACATGGATGCCGTTTTGACTGGCACTTCACGTAATGAAAACAATTCCTTTGACGTTTTCACATACACGTCGCACAATAAATCTACTGCTAACCACTTTTAGTATTTCACATTTACTTTACACTAGAACAATATTATTTTTAACAATAATAATACGGCGGCAAGACATGCGCGTCCGATACACGTTACAGGAGACAAGAGAAGAATGAGTAGCTGTTCATCGAGAATATCTCGTACATAAAAAAACATGTGTAAAAAAGTGTTCTTCTTCTGTCCGTTTTTCGCGCCGCGGTTTTCAAAGTCAATAACTCACTGCATCTCTGACGGCGCTTCGACAATAAACAAGTTACGTCACAGGTCGTCCACCTTTTACATTTTCGCAACATTATTTGCTAACTGTAGCTGTTGCCGAGCGACTGCTCGATTAGTGAATGATTTAAAATGATAAGGCAATCACATAATGTTACAGATTCTGGATGACAGAATTATAGGCCCCTATTTCATCTAAGGAATCTTAACGGTAGGAAATACACCACATTCCTGCAAGAAACATTAGGTCTATTATTGGAAGAAATACCTTTAGGAACAAGGATCAGAATGTGGTATCAACACGATGGGTATCCGGGACATTTTTCGCTGATGGCTAGAAATGAGTGGCAGAGACAATCCCCAAATCGTTGGATTGGACGCGGAGGAGATTTGTCGTAGCCGGCTCGTTCGCCAGACTTGATGCCTCTAGATTTTTTCTTGTGGGGATTCGTTAAAGACAGTGTTTATAAAGACTTTCCAACTACACTTGAAGATATGCGAGAGAGAATTGTCAGAGCATGTGCTTCGGTAAGTGCCGATGATTCTTAGCTAACTACGAAAAATTGTTAGTTGTTAGCGGATTTTATTCAGGCGAAACGAATGTTTTGCAGTTCAGAAGAATAACTGAGAACAAGAAGTACAACTAAGTTATCACTTATCTTACACATCTCCTTCCTGACAAAAGTTCATTGCAGCAGGTTACTGAACAGTATCTTTTGTTCGTCGGTTCTATATTTAATTCACATACTTGTACATGATTTGGTATTTTCAGAAATAAGCGAAGAGTTTTGATTTATGATAGATCATTACATTTTATCGATGTTTACATAATTCTTCTATCCACAACTCCCTCTTCCAAACGTTTCCTACCCATTGAAGGAAAACCGTAGATGCAACAAACAATTATATATTCGATTTTAGGACAATCGATTTACCAAAACTCTTTCAATTTTGGAGTGGTGGCCATTTCTCGTAGCAGCTATTTATAAATTGTAGTAGTTAGCAAGAGAACCTCTTCTTTCACGCTACACACATATTTTTCTTCATACACTCAAAAGCGTTTCGTCTTTTCAAGTGACTCTACACGAAAAAGTGCAAATTTCAACGGGTTTCCCACACAAGCAAAAAATGTATGATCTTTGTGTATTGAATTATGCGTTTTACAGCAAGCACATTTTCGTTTTACCATAAAATATTTACGTGATCTGTTAAACCGAAAAATCTCGTAACATTCCAGGACACTTACTGAAGATACCTGGTTAAAAAGGTGAGGAGTCCATAGCTCGTGGACCAGTGTTGCCGCCTCTAGATCCTGGGGTCCGGGGTCCGATTCCTGGCCGGGTCGGGATTTTCTTCGCTCAGACACTAGGTGTTTATGACGTCACCATTTCATCTCATCATAATCATCGACGCCCTAGTCGCCGAAGTGGCGTCAATTAAAAAAAATTTCACTAGGCGGCTGAGCTACCTAGAGGGTGTTTCCCGGCCAGTAATGCCACAGTAACATTTCGTTTCAAAAAGGCGAGACGCATCTGCGTGTGTAAATAACACTAAGCACAGCATGTAAAAAGACGCTTTATTGCTAATACAATTTTCGATTTTAATTTGTTTATTAAAAATATTACGTTAAGTGCAAATGAATACACAGTTTTATTCAATTTTTAGTAACATCGTAAAATAAATAAATAATTACTTCTATGTGACAAAGCCAGACATATTTGTTTAAATATTAATAAAGATTCTCCCGGCAAATATAGATGGATATCCCGAAAGCAAGTGTGTAAGCAGGCTGTTTAGGGTCTTATATCGGTAACGCCACCTAGCGCTCTGTATGAAAATCACTGGCTGTGCTATGTGCAGTCTGTGGCTGGTTGGCATTGTTGGAATATTCGCCATTGTAGTGTTGGGCAGTTGGATGTTAACAGCGCGTAGCGTTGCACAGTTGGAGGTGAGGCGCCAGCAGTGGTGGATGTGGTGAGAGAGATGGCGGAGTTTTGAGAGCGGATGATCTGGACGTGTGTCCATCAGAGACAGTGAATTCGTAAGACTGGATGCCATGAACTGCTATACATATTGTGACTTTTGAACACTATTAAGGTAAATACATTGTTTGTTTCTATCGAAATCTTTCATTTGCTAATTATGCCTATCAGTAGCTAGTGCCTTCAGTAGTTAGAAACTTTTATTTAGCTGGCATCGCTGTATTGCAGTAGTTCGAGTAACGAACCTTTTTGTAAGGTAAGGGATTCATGAAAGTTGTAGGTTACTGTTAGTCAGGGCCATTCTTTTGTAGAGATTATTGAAAGTAAGATTGCGTTGCGCTAAAAATATTGTCAGTTTAGTGTTGATCAGAATAGGTAAAGAGCGAAATGGCTGAGTACGTTCAGTTCTGCTCAGCTGTTTGAAAATGAAATAATGTAAGAGGTATATCAGCACAGTAATTCAATAATTTTTCTAAGGGGACGTTTCATAAGTGAAACGAAAATCACAAAATGAAGAGACCGATACCGTGCCTCGAAATCAGTGAAATGGTCATTACTTTGAGAAACGGAACCCTGTATTCCTGAAGAAGGTTACGCAACGCAGGCGGCGCTCTCAGCATCTGTAGTGGCCAGTTCCCGGCCAGCTGGCGTGTATCAGCTCCCGCACACGACCAGCGGAATGCCGGCTGGCACCCCTATAACGCCGCAAAGCCGGCGCGCTAATCCGTTTTCATTCCTCAGACGGGCCGGGCCGCCGCATACAGATGTCCGCCTTAACCCCGGGCCCTGGATTTAGCGATCACCGCAGAGGACAGCGGCCTCGCCTCGCCGCGCCTCCCCACTGTTGCTAATGTCCGAATAGCGCCCCATTACCGAGTCGCGCACCGCCGCCAAAGTAAACGGCCCTCCGAGGGCCTCCCGAGATGCCGCTGCCCGGCGAGCGGTAAGCTGCCGCACAAAGAACGGTCATTTCTGGCCGAATTACAACACTCCACCGTCCTCCCTGAATAACCTCGTCCGCCAGCGCCTCTTTCGCTCCATTTCCACGCGTACCTGTACGTGCGTGTTCACGCTCGCATAATTCAGGCCACTGGGGAGTGGAAAATAAAAGCAAAAGGAAAGCGGTTGTAAAGGCTTCTCTACTGGCCCATTTCAGCAGTCGGTGCGCTTCATGCCGCGTATTAACCACGCGAGAACGACACCACCCTCTCCTGAACCCGAAAATTAAAAAAATATTCAAGTTAAAACCTCAGGGGTCACTGATTCTAGGTTTCAGAGGTTTTACAGAGGCAACGACCGCCCATAACATACGAAGAGAGATATAAAACTGTTAACACCGTACCGCCCCATCGATTCTACAACCAACACATGAGATAAAAGTAAACGTTTTAGCCCATATGACTCACATTTATTATTTCTCCCAACAAAGAACTGTGTGTAACTTATTGATGTGGTTCTCACATTATGACGATGTCTAATTTTTTCCCCTCTATTCCTTTACACATTTCATTAATCTCTTTAATTTATATCAGGACATTAATACAGTACTATTGACGCGCCCGGATAGCGAGTGGCCTACAGAGACCATCCGACCGCCGTGTCATCCTCAGTGGAGGATGCGGATAGGAGGGGCGTGGGGTCAGCACACCGCTCTCCCGGTCGTTATGATGGTATTCTTGACCAAAGCCGCTACTATTCGGTCGAGTAGCTCCTCAATTGGCATCACGAGGTTGAGCGCACCCCGAAAAATGGCAACAGCGCATGGCGGCCCGGATGGTCATCCATCCAAGTGCCGACCACGCCCGACAGCGCTTAACTTCGGTGATCTCACCCGGATAGGCGACCGCGTTAACTCGTCCCTTGCGAGATTCAGGGAGGCGAGCCTGTCCCGGATCGAATCCGCCTCCCGGGTTAACGACGAAGGCTGGTGAGCCGGCCAGCCTGTATGTGGTTTTTAGGCGGTTTCCCACATCGAGGTAGGTAAATAACGGGCTAGTACCGACTTTCCGCCTGAGATACATTTTATGCAAACAGTTGGAAAACGTCCTCACGCTTGAAAATGAGATTTACTCTAGACGGAGTGAGCTTGGTTACTCAAACTCCGTCCCAGGGGAAGTGATGGCGTTTGGATTGGACCACCACCTGCCGCTAACATTGCTTAAATCCCTATAACAAAATGCCGACCCCGTAAAAACACGAGAAAATGCTATATAGAGAAAGATCAATATACAATAAAGAGAAAAAAATTCATGGGACAGCGATAGGAACATATACAGATGGCGGTAGTATCGCGTACAGAGGGTATAAAAGAGTAACGCATTGGCAGAGCTGTCATTTGTACTCAAGTGATTAATGTGAAAAGATTTCCGGTGTGATTATGGCCACATGACCGGATTAACAGATTTTGAAAGAAGTTGGTGGCTGGAGCTAAGAGCATGGGGCATTCCATTTCGGGAATCGTTAGGGGATTCAAGAATCTGAGATCTGCAGTGTCACGAGTGTGCCGAGAATTCCAAATTTGAGCCATTATCTCTCACCACGAACCACGCAAGGGCCGACGGCGTTCACTTAGCGACCGAGAGCAGTGGCTAATACAGAAGCAACACTGCGTGAAATAACTGCAGAAATCAATGTGGGACCTACGACGAGCGTATTCGTTAGGACAGGGCGGCGAAATTTGGCTTTAATAGGCTATGGCAGGAGACAACCAATGCGAGTGCCTTTGCTGACAGTAAGACATGGCCTATTGTGCCCCCCTTGGGCTTGTATTGGTTGGATCCTAGCCGACTTGAAAACCGTGCGCTGGTCAGATAACTCCCGATTTCAGCTAGTAAGAGCTGACGGTAGGATTCGAGTGTGGCGCAGACCCTGCGAAGCCACGGAACCAGGTTATTAACAAGGCGCTGTGCAAGCTGGTCGTGGCTCTATAATTGTGTGGGCTATATTTACATGAAATGAACTGGATCACTGACCGGAAACGGCTATTTTCGGTTACTTGCACACGTTTTGCAGCCATTCATGGACTTTATGGTCCCAAAGAACGATGGAATTTTTATGGTTGACAATGCTCCGTCACAGGGGACCATAGTTGTTTGTTATTGGTTTGAAGAACATTCTGGACAACTCGAACGAGTGATTTGACCACCCAGGTCGCCCGACATGAATCCTATCGAACATTTATGGGGCATAATCGAGAGGGCCGTTCGTGCACAACATACTTCACCGACATCACTTTCGCAATTATGACGGATATAGAGGCAACATGACTCAATATTTCTGCAGGGGACTTCCAACGAGATTTTGAGTCCATGCCACGTCGAGGTGCTGCAGTACCCTGAGTAAAAGAAGATTCGACGCGACATTAGGACGTATCCCATGACTTTCGACACCTCAGAATATTCCTATTAAATGCTATAATTTTAGGATCTTACATATTTAAATACTCAGTTTTAGGTGCTAATTTGTGTAGTATGTACATCACATATTAATAGCTGTGTTAACGACTGTTCATTGCATTGTATTGATATTGGTTGGTTGTTGGTTGGTTGTTTGGGGAAGGAGACCAGACAGCGTGGTCATCGGTCTCATCGGATTAGGGAAGGAAGTCGGCCGTGCCCTTTCAGAGGAACCATCCCGGCATTTGCCTGGAATGATTTAGGGAAATCACGGAAAACCTAAATCAGGATGGCCGGACGCGGGATTGAACCGTTGTCCTCCCGAATGCGAGTCCAGTGTCTAACCACTGCGCCACCTCGCTCGGTGTATTGATATTCAGGTAACTGAAAACGAAGGCTCATTTGCAAAATCAAATCCCGTTCTGTACTCCCACATGCAACCTTAAGTTTCTTGTTTTATGGTGTGGTTGGTGATTGCAAAACGCGAGACATAGCCTATGAAGTTCAGTGTTTCTGCAGAGAGTAGTAGTACTGGGGGTAGGGGGAATGAAAGCCAAGTAACATTGGTCAAGGTAAGAATGATCCAGATAAAGCACTTGTAGGCACGTGCGACAGTGGAAGAGTTTAATTCACACGTTGGCCTGTTAGTGGTTGGTGTGTAGTACTTCGGTGTCGTGTATTTTAAATTTTCAGTACCTCGGCTGAAAAGAGGTATAACTTGTCTTTAGTCGTTGTTTCATTGCCTCTCTTTTCTGGGAGAGGATCGGCTGTATGGTTTACTGCCGCACCTCAGCCTATAGCATTCTTTTTGAAAAAATTATCACGATTAAGTTAAGACACGTTCGTAAAATTTATCGATCTAGAAAATGCGCTCGACAATATAAATTAGCACTTGCAAGAGTGCTAGTCCTGTAGAGTACGCAAAGGAACTTCTGTGAAGTTTGAAAGGTAAGAGATGAGGTACTGAAGGAAGTAAGGCTGTGAGGGCGGGTCGTGAGTCGTACTTGAGTAGCTCAGCCCATAAAGCATTAAACAACAAACCATAGAAGTCCCAGATGCGAGTACCGGTCCGGAACTCAGTTTCAACCTGCCAGGAAGCATCGAATAAAATATTGTTGTCTTTGCAAATACAAACAATGAGATTGTTCTTTATGTACCTCCACTGCATGAAGTTGTAGGAAGTGAAACATAAATTGAGGAGGATGTTGGTGGGAAAGTGTTTGGCAAAGGAAGGTAGAAGTGGCACCCTGACATGGAGATGAAGGCTCTTGTGATCAGACAGGAAGGGGTGGGTAAAGTTTGATCGTGACTAGTTGTCGACAGTGGGCAGCTGCAAGGATGGCGAATGTGCTGGTACGAGGGCGGGAGAGTAATAGGGTTAACACTCAGGGATGAAACGATAGGGTAGTTGGTGTCACGTCTGCATGAAGTGTAAGAAACTCTAAGATACTCAGTGTGATAAAGTTGAGGAGGAAAGTTAATTAGTTCGTAGAGGATTAGACTTGGGAAGCGCAGGCGGATCCGAAGGCGAGCCGTTCGAGAATCCAGAGGGAATGAAAAGACTTGTACAGAATAGTGTGGGAAGCTGATCGAAACTAATCTTCGGACTGAAGACGAGAACAATATAGCTACGTAACTCAACAGTTAAAACGGTCCACGGTCCCAGTTCCGAATTGGCCATTTAACGGCTTCCAAGGACAAAAAATTGATTTTCAGTAATTCAAAATGCTGTCATGCTCCACTCATTAAGAGATGTAATTTTACGCTAAAGATGTAACACAAGAAGTAGTATAGAACTTTCTTTTTCGGGAGGTACCCATTCAGCCAGCTCGACACTGCAATGTCAGTTATGACGATACGAACGTAAGGGCAACACGAGACCCAGGCCCTGATACTATAGTTAGAAACTGTGTTTATGACTCGAAGTAGCGTAACTCACGGCGTTCCAGTTATGCAGATTATATTCATCCAGTATCCGAGAATGAGAGCACTTTGCGACTTCCAGTAAGCTGTACACATAATTTAAAAATGTTTTCTCGTTGATGGTCACACAAAATAATGAAAGGAAACAAGTTAACTCCCTATTAAATGTACATTCTTCATGACGTAAAATTAGTGTTTTGCACTTTCAAGAGTAAAGATTTAGCATGCTTAACGTCAAATATTTAACACTTGATTTAGTAATGTAATCGGACTCTTGAGGCTGTTTTATACAGGGTAGTTCGATTATACACAGAGTCTAGAGTGGGGTTACTGGTGAAGTGTATTACAGTTAGACACCACCATTAGTATCCGCCCCCGGTAGCTGTGTGGTCAGCGCGACAGAATGTCAATTCTAAAGGCACGGGTTCGATACCCGGCTGGGTCGGAGATTTTCTCCGCTCAGGGACTGAGTGTTGTGTTGTCCTAATCATCATCATTTCATCCCCATGGACGCGCAGGTCGCCAAAGTGGCGTCAAATCGAAAGACTTGCACCTGGCGAACGGTCTACCCGACGGGAGGCCCTAGTCACACGACACTTACTTACCACCATTAGTCACATAAGGCAAAAGAATGAATCTGAAAGTCGATATCATTCGTGATTATTCGTAACGAGGACAGCAACACGTAGGTTTACCGATACTAGTTGTTTTCATGCATGGAAGGGGGGAAATTACAGTGGTACCAGAATTACCCCCTCCATACTCGTAAGACATCCGTTTATGTGGATCTAGGTGATATTTACATACAAGAGCATATGTCAGATTAAGACTTTGTAAGCATGGCGCATAAGGAATGAATTCACCGGCCATGTACGTCGTCGGTTGATAATGCCGTTCGATGCTGTTATGTACAACTAGCTGCGGTGTTTGTATTGTCGTTAAAGCACAGAAACACCGGTGGTGTAATGTACGTCGTGAAACCTGATACAGAAGGGCAGGGCTTGACACTATTCGGGGAAGCCGGCCAATTAAGCGGCCGCGGAGAACAGGGGCAGGCAGGAGGAGGGTGTGGGTTTTTGCCCACGCTGACTGATGCCCGGCTGCCGGACGACATCTGCCGGCGTGTCCGACAAGCAGCGGCGCCCTCGTCAGGCGGGCTTTGCCGGGAAGCGCAGCTTTGTCAACGCGGAATCCCGGCCAAACTGCCGCCCTTTCACGCTGCCGACAAGCGCGCCGAAAAAAAAGAGGAAGGGCCGCCCTCCGGGTGAGCCTGCAGACGTGTAAAGCGCTGACCTCCGAGGGCGCCGGGCTCCCAGGCCGTATGCCAAGGGGCTGTCGTCCTCACACAACACTGCCAGTAGGGACTTCAGCCGCACTTAATACCGTCTGCATCTGCATCTACACCTAAAATACTAAAATATACCGACGTTTCATCCAAATGGTTCAAATGGCTCTGAGCACTATGGGACTTAATATCTGAGGTCATCAGTCCCCTAGAGCTACTTAAACCTAACTAACCTAAGGACATCACACACATCCATGCCCGAGGCGGGATTCGAACCTGCGACCGTAGCAGTCACACGATTCCAGACTGTAGCGCCTAGAACAGCTCGGCCACTTCGGCCGGCTACAAGTCGGCCGATACGCCGGTACATTTTAGTATTTTATTTTTATAAGATGACGCAGCAACACAACCAGAATTCTCATAATGATATTGGCACAGGCCGCAGAAGCCTCTGTATTTATGTATATACCAATACTCTGCGAGTCACCTTACGATGTGTGGTGGAGGGTGAACCACATTATTTCCTGGCCGCTTTTGGCCTGTCTGCATTGTGTACGCTGCAGAGCCACCGGCCTGGAGGTGAGTGCAGGTCTTCCTCTAATCATCCTAAATGTGTAATCCGCAGCTGTGCTCCAGTGGCTAGCGTTGCTGTCTCTGGATCACGTGGTCCCGGGTTGGATTCCCAAACGGTTCGGGGATTTTCGCCTGTCGGGGACTGGATGTTCGTGTTGTCCTCATCATTTCATCACCATTAGGGAGCGTGGCGAGACTGGACAGTGACAAATATAGGGAATTTGTATGGGTGCTGATAATCACACAGTTGAGCGCCCAACAAATTAAATATCATCTTCATCATCCTAACTACGTTGTGCACTGGGCATAGAAGGCCGGTTCAAGGTCGAGTGGTACCTCCAGACGGGCGGTGTTGTCCAACATCTTCTTTGAGAAATTTCTAAAGATCCTGGCAGGGGGCAGCACCGTGCAGAAGAGCTGTGAAGGGGTGTCAGGATGGCTTGAAATAAGCGAGAGATTCTTTAATGGTGATGGACGTGAGTGCAGCAGAAAAAGGCAGCCCATCGCCACAAATATCCCTTATTTTTTACGTTGATGCACTCTTCCGTAATGGCAAACACGCCAGCCGCAGCATTTCCCACTGGAACGCCGGACTTCTCAATAGCGACACATATCGAGCGCCCGCTAATTTTTATTTATTTATGATGACGCTGATGCTGCATCAGGCCCTACGGACGTCTCGTGTTACCGAGCCCATAGCAGGCCCCACCGTGGTGTCTGCTGTTTTCCTGTGGAAGGCTGCCAAGTGACACTAGCTGTGGTTGGCTGCGTTAGGCCTCAGCGCCGCTGGCTGGGAGGAACTGCCGGAACACGGGAATGCAGTTGGATGCCGGGGGGGGGGGGGGGGGGGGGGGGGGGGGGTAGGCTACCGCTGGAAGCAGAATCCATGGCTGGTAAGGGCCTGGCTGGTCAAGCAGCCGTTAGGGGCTCGAGGAGGGGTGAGAGTGTAGGCAGCTGCTTCATAGATGCGGTGTCGTCTTCACTGCAGCATCTGATACAGGCTGATCGCCATAACATAGCACCGCTGTCTGATGATGACTGGGTGGCGCTGGGAGGTGGGCTTAACAATTCTGCCAGGGGGCTACTTATGCAGGAAAGATAGCACCACCGCATTCTTCCGTCATACAGGACCTTGTCTAAGAGTGGTCAGCGTTGAAGGACTTGGTGACTGCGTCAAAACCAATGACCAGAGGTCGGAGCTCGGAAGCAGTTGCTACTGATGGTGTGCTTGCACGGGTCATTGATAGAAGCAGTCGGGGCCCAGATAACGGCGCTGCGGCTTCAAGCACCATTTCAGTCATTAACAGCTACAAGGGGAAAATAAGAGACGGTCAGTGGAAATGCCTAGCTTCTGCTCCAAACTCTGATTGGCAGGAAGGTCGAAATGTTAAATAATTTTCTAATGCATTTCGGAAGCTCGTGAAATCGCGGTATCTACCGGCAGCCCTGACGAGAGTAGTAGGGATTGAGGGGCAGAGCTAACGCTTTAGGAGTGTTGCACATACGTAGTCAGCAGCGAGTCACCTTCAGCGATAGCCGGCCGCAGTGGCCGAGCGGTTCTAGGCACCACAGTTTGGAACTGCGTGATCGCTACGGTCGCAGGTTCGAATCTTGCCTCGGGCATGAATGTGTTTGATGTCCTTAGGTTAGTTAGGTTTAAGTAGTTCTAAGTTCTAGGGGACTGATGACCACAGCAGTTGAGTCCCATAGTGCTCAGAGCCATTTGAACCAACTCCGTGGCAAACCGAAGGAAGAGATTGGGTTTTTCGAATGCATGGAGAATGTTACCTGCCTTCATGTGTAATGCCAACAGTGTAGTAACGAGGAGATGGTATTATGGTATGGAGGTGTTTTTCATGGCTAGTGTGTGGTCCCCTTATTACGCATAAGAAAACGCTAAATGCGGGGGTATCTGAACACGTTTTAAAGCATTACATACTGCGTACAGTAGAAGAACAGTTCTGGAACGATCACTGTTTGTATCAACGTCACAATGCACCCAGTCATAAAGCAACAGCTCTGACGCCATGATCTGTGGACAGTAACATTCCGGAAATGGACTGGCCTCTCAGATCCCCGACCTGAACACCTTTCGGATGAGTCAGACGGTCTACTTCAAACCAGTACCCAGCGTCCAACGTCACTAACTTGTATGGTTTCGGCTCTTGAGGAAGAATGGACTGCTATCCCCCACAGACATTCACACACCTCATTGAAAGTGTCTCCAGCAGAGTTCAGGTCGTTATAAAGTCGAAATATGGGCATAACCCTTATTAACGTCGCCGAATAGACGGCTGCATGTTTTGATCAGATAATGTTTACCTTCAAACCTAAGGCTTCTATGCAGCCACTCGTTGACAAGGTTGGTGCGGCAGTAGAAGGCTGGAAAAATAAAGTCGAAGCTTTAAATTTCGCATTTAAGAAAAATAGTTCACGCAGGAGAATCGTTCAAAAGTAGCGCCGTTTGGCCATCGAACAGACTCTCGCCTGGAGAAAATAGTGATATGCATCCTAGGTATAGAGAAACAACTGAAAGAATTGAACGCAAAGAAGTCACCAGGTCTTGATGGAATCACAGTTCAGCTTTACAAAGAGTACTGTGCACCATTGGCCCGTTACTTAGCTTGCATGTGTCGCGAATCTCTCACGCACCGCAAAGTCCCAAGCGACTGGAAGGAAGCGCAGGTGGTTCCTGTATATAAGAAGGGTAAAAGCAGAGACCCGTAAAATTACATCGGTTTGCTGCAGAATACTTGAACAAATTCTCAGTTCGAGGACAATAGATTTCCTTTTCACAAATCAGCACGGTTTTTGGAAGCATGGCTCGTGTGAAACTCAGCTGCCCTTTCCGCTCATGATATCCTGTGAACCGTGGATGAAGAGCAACAGGTTGGTTGCACATCCCTAGATTTCCGTAAAGCATTTTACACGGTGCTACACTGCCGGCTGTTAACGAAGGTATGTGGGGGAGTTGGAAAATAAGTTTCCCCTGTCGACTGTGGTCAGAGTTGTGTGTGAAAGAGAATGAGACATTAAAGATGAGACCTATCTTTATTTTTCAACATAATTTCCAAGTACATTGAGACATTTGTCATACCTTTTTATTAGCTTCAAAAAGCCTTACAGGAAAAAATCAGGGTGTTGCATACGGAAGAAGCGTTGAACGGCTTCACTGACGTCAGCATTGCTGCCAAAGCGCCTTCCGCCGAGAGTCTTCTTCAAATCAGGAAACAGATGGAAGTCACTTGGTGCGAGATCCGGACTGTAATGCAGATGGTGTAGGTGCTCCCAACCAAGAATTGCAATACGGTTTTGTGTTGCCGCAGGTCTAGGAAGGCCAAGCCACTTATTCTGAATCACCTCTTTCAATTTCGACAGAGTGGCACACCACCGCGCAGAATTGATGGTTGTATCCTCCAGAAAGTCCAGCAGCAAAATTCCTTTGGCATCTCAGGAAACGGTGAGCAGCACTTTACATGCAAATGGAGTGCTTTTGAACTTCTTTGGGACAGGTGATGACGGATGTTTCCACTCCATGGATGCGGTATTCGATTCGGGCGTGTAATGGTGGACCCACGTTTCATCCCCCGTCACAATCAGAAACAGAAGGCCATTGCCAGATTCATGGTAACGCACGTGCTGCTCCAGGCTGAACGCTATGCGTTGTTCCATGTGTGTCGGGGTCAGTTGGCGGGGCACCCATCATGCTGACATCTTCCTGTATCGAAGAATGTCGTGGATGATCTTGTGAGCTCGCTCATGTCCGATTCCAAATTCTTCCATTACCCCATGGTGATACGCCGCTGCGCTTTAATCATGTCATCCACCTTCCTGGCATTTGCATATGTAGTGGCCGTGCGCGTCCGTCCAGGTCTCAGTATGTCCTGCTCTTGCTGATGTCCATCACTGAATTTCTGGCCGGCCGTTGGTGGCCGAGCGGTTCTAGGCGCTTCAGTCTGGAACCGCGCGACTGCTACGGTCGCAGGTTCGACTCCTGCCTCGGGCATGGATGTGTATGATGTCCTTAGGTTAGTTAGTTTTAAGTAGTTCTAAGTTCTATGGGACTGATGACCTCAGATGTTAAGTCCCATAGTGCTCAGAGCCATTTGAACCATTTTGAACTGAATTTCTGGCACCATGTCCTCACCATTTTCCTCGACATCATACCTGACCCATACATCTCAACATGGCGATTATGAATTTCTGTGCCTGATACTCCACGTGCCCATTCATAGCGGACAACAGCTCTCAATTCCACCTCTGACCACGACTCCAAAACGCACCTTCTCTCCATAGTTCCGGGAAAAGACTGAGCGGCTGGCCTCCGCTTTGCTCAGGCACTGCGACAGCGCCATCTGCTTGATCGCGGTCGACCTCTACCCAATGGTCTATAGGTGTCTTGCACGTGCGCGTTCACCTGCCGTGTCCACTTTCGCCCATGTAACGCAACTCTGCCCACAGTCGACAGGGTAAACTTATTTTCCAACCCCCCTTGTAAAAGCGTACAAAATAGGTTCTCTGATATGTGAGTGGCTGGAAGACTTCTTACGTAACAGAACCCGTACATTGTCCTCGACGGCGTGTGTTCATCAGAGACAAGAGTAGCGTCAGGAGTGACTCAGGGAAGTGTGTTAGGACCACTATTATTTTCTATATACATAAATATATAGCGGACAGGGTAAGCCGCAGTCTGCGGCTGCTTGCTGATGATGCTGTGGTGTATGGGAAGGTCTCGTCCTTGAGTTACTCTAGGAGTATATAAGATGGCTAAACAAAATTTCTACTTGATGTGATGAATGGGACCTATTTCTAAACGTAGGAAAGGGTGAGTAGGAAAAACTAATCCATAACGTTCGAGTACAGCTTTAGTAGCGTCCTACATGACACAATCACGTCGATTAAATATCTGGGCGTTACGTTACAAATTAATACCTCATGGAATTAGAATGTAAGGATTGTAGTACGGAAGGCGAATGGTGGAATTCCGAATAGCCGAGCGGTCTTAGGCGCTGCAGTCATGAACTGTGCGGCTGATCCCGGCGGAGAGTCGAGTCCTCCCTCGGGCATGGATGGGTGAGTGTGTGTGTGTGTGTGTGTGTTTGTCCTTAGGATAATTTAGGTTAAGTAGTGTGTAAGCTTAGGGACTGATGACCTTAACAGTTGAGTCCCATAAGATTTCACACACATTTGAACATTTTGCATGGTGGACTTAGATTTACTGGGAGAATATTAGGAAAGTGTGGGTCATCTGTAAAGACGATTGCATATATGGCACTAGAGCGAGCCACTGTTACGTACTATTTGAGTGTTTAGGATCCGAACTTGGTCGAATTAAAGGAAGACAACGAAACAGTTCAGAGGCGGGCTACTAGATTCGCTAACGGTGGATTCGAACAAAATGTGAATGTTACAGAGATGCTTCGGGAACTCAAATGGAAATCACTGGAGGGAAGGCTCTGGTCTTTTCTAGGAGCACTATTGGGAAAATTTAGAGAACCACCATTTGTGGCTGAGTTCAGAACGATTCTACTGCCGTCAACGGACAAAAATGCTTCAAATGGCTCTATAAGCACTATGGGACGTCATCAGTCCCCTAGACTTAGAACTACTTAAACCTAACTAACATAAGGACATAACACACATCCATGCCATAGGCAGGATTCGAACCTGAGACCGTAACAGCAGCGCGGTTTCGGACTGAAGCGCCTACCGCTCGGCCACAGCGGCCGGCGTCAACGGACATTTCGCTTAAGGACCACGAAGATAACATTAGAGAAATTATGAATCATACAGAGGCATATAGACAGTCGTTTTTCCTTCGTTCTATTTGCGAGTTGAAGAGGAAAGTTAGTAGTTGTACAGAGTACACTCCGCCACGCACCGTGCGGTGGTTTGCGGAGTATGTATGTAAATGTAGGTGTAGATGTAGAAACACACCAAAAATTAACAACGTAACTTAATTTTTTCGAGACAGTAATTAATCCTTTTTGAGTACTCCTCGAACAAAGCCACTCATCGGAACAATGACGTAGTGACATTGTCAGTGGTGCCTCAGTGAATGGGTGCCGGAGGGGCAGAGGGCTTGAGCCCCGCAGTGTGAAGGAGATGGCCCCGCGATACGGCGGCAGAGGAGTCGCCGCGTCGAGGTTGCGCCCTGCGCGTGGGTGGGAGCGCCAAGCAGGCAGCGCCTATCTGCTTCCCGTCGTTACGGGCGCGACATCAGATAGCTTTCTCCTCGGGGCTCCACCGGGCGAAGCCGCCTGCTGGCTTCTTCCGTCCTCCTCCCCCCCCCCCCCCCCCCCCTCCTGCCTTCCTGTGACGCAGTGCTGTCGCCGCTGATGAAGAGCTGCCTATCTACCCAGCAATCGCGCTGCCTCACGACAACATCCCTGTCTGTGCCTTCCGGGATCCGCTGCGTCTGGTCTCTTGCACAACAGCTCTTGTTGTCCTTAGTACCCAACATACAGGCGATGAAATAAAGGAACAAAGAGCAAACAAAAACAAATTTTCTTTTGTTGTGGAACACCATCGTTGGTCACCTGTTTCTGTTGTTTTAGGAATCACTCCGAAGACTGATTTGATGCAGCTCATCACAGGGTCTTATCATCAAAGCTACCACACTCTACATCCATCTGATGCAGTGTACTTCAGTCACGACTCGGTTTCCCTCTACCATAACCTCCATCACTCATGGGTCTCAGGTCATATGGCGGACGACAATCAGGTTGGTATTTCACTGCCATCCGGGGAGTCTCCAGACACGCCTTCTGCCTGGTAACTCATTCACCGGAGTGGAGTAGCGTTCAGTGATGAGTCCTGCTTCGAACCCAACCCCGATGACCGGCGGAGAAGTGTCTGGAGACACCCTGAATAGTTGTGAGATACCAATCTGAGTATCGCCTGCCATATGGCCCGACAGACAAGAGTGATGGTCGGGAGTGCCATTTTTTTCATGGTAGCATACCTTTGGAGCACAGCGGTACATCAACGATATTCTAAAACCAGTTTCTTTTCCCCCTTCATGGCAACCCATGCTGAGCTTACATTGCAGCAAGGATGCCCGCCTCCACACGGCGAAAGTTTTTATTGCTTGCTGAAGTGTACCTTGGCCAGCAAAGTCGCTGGATCTTTCCCCAGCTCAAATTTTTGGAACATTATGGACACGGTCCTCCAACCAGTTCGGGATTTTGATGATCTAACGCACCAACTGGACAGAATTTGGCTCAGGAGACATCGAACAACTCTACCAGTCAACGCCAAGCTAAATAACTGCCTGCGTAAGGGACAGAAATGACCAAGAACATTACTGATTTGCACAATTTGTACAGCACTTTCTCTTAAATAAATCACCCAGTTTTTCTCAAACTGTAATCGCTTGTTCGTTTACACATGTACATCGCGTGTACCGACTTCTGTCTCATTCGGAATATTCCTTCGTGGTGTGCCGTCTTGTTTCTTTTTTCTTTCTTTTTTTTCCCTTAGAGTGTATTTGGCGCGGCTGAGTAAAATTACGGCATCGCCCTCAGGTACCGCAAGACACCAGAGAAGCGGGTCGAGCCAGCCGATCAAGTTAGGCAGTACGGCCTGTTAATTCGGTGGTAACTGCTGCTCTGGCACTGAGGCTGTTACTTCACACTGCGGCCAAGCCGAGTGACCAGAGGTGCAGAAGTACCTACACAGCAGAAAGACGAAACCTCCAGAGCGCGGACTGGCCGATTCTCTCGTGCTTAGGACCACGCTCAGTACTGAAATTTTGGAAACTTGTGGTAAGTTCCTCTGGGAACAAACTGCTGAGGTCATCGGTCCCTAGGCTTACACGCTACTTAATCTAAGTTAAACTGACTTACGATAAGGACAACACACGCACCCACATGCCCGAGGGAGGACTCGAACCCCCGACGGGGGGAGCGGAGGAGCCGCGCGAACCGTTGCAAGGCGCCCACAGACCGCGCGGCCACCCCGGCGGCGATCTGTACTGACTTGAGTGGAATAAACCAGTGCTCTAGCAAAACAAACATGAGCCAGGCTGACGTAAAAACGTCACCAATATAACGGCCACCGAACCTATACGTCAAAAAAACTTTCAGAATAGAATTCCTAATGCTGCCACCAGCATTTTCTCTCCTCTATCGCACAGCAGCACGTACAGTCTATGTCCTCAATCATTTGTTCTAGTTATTATAATCTCTGTCTTCCCCTACTGCGCTACTGTACTGAGTAGACTGTTCATTCTGTTCAAAAGGTCCAGCAGTTCTTCTTCACATTAACAGTGAACAGCTGTACTATCAGCGAATTTTTTCGTAGATATATTCTCGCCCTGATTTTCAATTCCACTACCGAACATTTCTTTCCTAGCATCATATACAATATTTTCCTGAGGGACTTACACATGTTCACCGCTTTATACTGTCAAACGCTTTCCCTAGCTCTACAAATCCTAAGAAAATATCCTGATTTTTTTAAAATCTTGCTTCCATGAAGCCTGACACGATAGCTGCATCTCTGACTGATGATCTAATTGACCCCTTTTTTCTTTCCCAGTCTTTTGTGTATTTTCTGGTCAGAAACTTAGGAGAATGCGCTGCTAAGCTGTTTGCGAGATATTTCTCGCAGTTATCAGTCTTTGCTAGCGTCGGGGTTGCGGGGATGGTTTTCTGCCGAAATTCCGATGGTATGTCTCCAAGCTTACAGATTCTACACACAATTTTGGACAAACGTTCGGTTGACATTTCGCCAAAGTGATTTTAAAAATTCTGCAGGAATTATACCCATGCCTAATGCTTTGCTTGAGCGAAAGTATTCCTAATATTATTATTATTATTGTTGTTGTTGTTGTTATTGTTATCTTCAGTCTGAGGACCGGTTCAATGCGGCTCTCTACAGCAGTCTACCCTGTGGAAGTCTTTTCACCTCAGTATATCTGTTGCGACCTTGATGCATCTGGACCTGCGTACTGTCACTGTCTGTAACTGTCAATAAATTTTATGGCTGTGGTACCCCATACGAGGAAAATGATCTGATTACTGTAGTCAAGCTGCAACAAGTCGTTTTACGAATCCTCACAAAAACAATACGAGCACTGATAGTCCCGTGGCTGACCGCGCAAGGCCAGAAACAAACGATCAGTCGAGAAGTCGTTAAATAATATGAAATCAGCTGACAGATTCGGGACCTTCTGACGTCGAAAAAATAGCTGCTCTGTCCATACTTTGCAAATCAGTATTATTTCGAAGTATCTGAAGACTCAACCGCGAATCGAAGTACCTAAATAATTTCAGAAACAAAAGAAAACTTGTAGTAATAATTCCCTACATACAGAGAAACCGAAATCTGTGAACAGATCTCCACTGACGTCATTCTGAAAGGAGTTTATAAATTGTTCAATATGGAACCGTCCGTTAAGAAGATCCCAGTTTAGACGGAGCGTCTTACATTCTTGAGGCACGAACGAACAGTGAAAAGCTCACCGTCCCAACTGCAGAGGCTGCGCCAGGTTAGGAAACCTCCGCAGCAAAAAGGTAGCTGTGGGTTCTCTAGACCAGCAAGCGACAAGTAGCCACCTAACCACCCAGCAAGTTGGCACCAGAACTACTTTTTCCAGCTGTAGGCACGCTAATGTGAGGTGCCGACCAGCTAACAAAACCCCTGAGCATCGCCGCTTCAGCCATTCTGGAATGTCTTCTTGGAAGGTCCAGCAGCTGCCGTCTCGCCAGCGACTGCCTCTTGGCGATACGTACATTCCGCCATGCTAACGGCTCCTTACTTCGGGCACAGTTTAGTTATGATGTTCGGATTCAATCACCATTTCCGTCGTTTGGCGATCGCGAGTATTTCGAAGTACTACAGGAAGCAGCAGCGCCAGCCATGCGGTAAGGTTCTTGGAAGTCTGCCAGCCAACTCTCCTCCCCCCCCCCCCCCCCCCCCCTACCCGTTTGGTTGCCGAAATCTAGTTCTCATGGTTCAGTATTCTCTCTCCTGAGCGTTCTTATTTAAACTTGTGTAGTTATAGGTGAATACTATTTCCATATGCCGTTCTGTGAATGTGTGTATGTCAGCGGAGGCGCCCTCGGTAAAGAGCATGTTGTTCTCTGATAATTTCTGAATATGCCTCTTTGTGTTAGTTTCTAAATCTTTTATGTGTGTTGCGATTTCTGCCATCTTTTCCCTAGTATACATTCAAATCAGTGGCTCCCTGCAAGTAGGATCGTAGTACACGTCTTTCCACGTTCTGATATTGGGTAGAATAATTACGTAAGATCCAGATGGCTTATCAATATTTATCTCGCCCGCTAACATGGTCCGCAGATCGTGGTCTAATGGCTAGCGTTGCCAGGTTCGATTCCCGGCTGGCTTGGGGATTTTCTCTGCCCGGGGACTGGGTGTTTGTGTTGTCCTCATCATTTCATCATCATCATTCGTGACAGTGGCTCTATTGGAATGTGTAAAAAACTGTAATGTGTAAAAAAAAATTGGACTGTGTAAAAATTGGGACTTAGTACGAGCGCTGATGACCACGCAGTTGAGCGCCCCACAAACCAAACATCATCATCATCATCATCATCATCGCTCAATAACTGTGCAAGCTCTTTTTATTCAGGCAACATGGGATACGAAAACGGTGGCAGGCAACCTCGGTATGGTAGCACAATTTCTGGGTAACTACTGCAACCTTTTAGCTCTCACACTTCTTTCCATTACCAAAGGTGACACTTCCCCGATAATGCGGGAAGTGTCCTACCTACCAGTCCGTTCTTTTAGTTAGAATGCACCATAAATTTCTTCTCTCTTCAAGTCGATTAAGTACCCTCCCATTATATATCCGATCTACCAATCTAGTTTTTGGCATTCTTTTCTTGCATCACACTTAAAAAATTTCTATCTCTTCATCTCTCAGCTATCCATCGCCTGCGTTTGGGTAACTATATTAAATAACGTGCCCCGTCTGAGAGTCCAAGTTGTTGGCAGGAAGCTGTTCCCGACTGGACAAGTTAGATACAGGGCATTTGCATAGACCTCGCAGGTGCTGTTCCCGCATATGGCGGGCATTCAGCGAACAGTTCAGTTCCAGTTGGTCCTTGTGTGGAAGTAATTGTGAGAACAGGGGTCAGCACAGACGTCGCCAGGCTGCGTGCTGCAGCCGTCGGGAGAGCAGCTGGTGGTGGAGGCGGACAATGGCGGCGAGGCGCGACAGTTGGCAGCCCTGGCGGGCCTCTGGAGTAACGTAAACGTTAAGCCGGGCTGCGTTATTCCGGCGAGATGAGCGAGGTCCGTCGTTAGCCGGAGTTGGCAGTCGCCATTGAGCAAGATGCGCCGCCTAGCCGCCCAGCTCATCCACGGCGGAAATCCACGCCTCGCTGAAGTGCCGCCCTCATTATACCCCCAACACCACACACACACACACACACACACACACACACACACACACACAGAGAGAGAGAGAGAGAGAGAGAGAGAGAGAGAGAGAGGGGAGACAGCGCTCACAAACAGAATATTCATCACCGCATGTCCTCTTCAAGTACTTGCTAACTGGAATATGTAATTACGTTGCATGTTCTTATTACAAGAAATAAACTACTTGTACCTCCACAGCTCCGATTGCAGCAATACGCACGCGAAAGGCGACTACACTACACGTGCTGACTGAGTACAAGCAATGTTACAACGAGGAGTGACAGTTGAAAGCTGTATTATTTCTTCAGTGTTGTGCGAAATAGCAATGTCTTATTCAAAGATTTCTAACAAGACGAAAACAACAAATCTTTTCCAGTAGCGTGAGCCACACTCATTCCTTTTGAAAACGAATTTCAAAATACATCGCTTTTTTTTTTTGGACTTTCAAAAATGGTTCAAATGGCCCTGAGCACTATGGGACTTGACTTCTGAGGTCATCAGTCCCCTAGAACTTAGAACTACTTAAACCTAACTAACCTAAGGACATCACGCACATTCATGCCCGAGGCAGGATTCGAACCTGCGACCGTAGTGGTCGCGCGGTTCCAGACTGTAAGGCCTAGAACCGCTCGGCCACCCGGCCGGCTTGGATTTTCACTGGGATGCAACATATGTAACTTTTTCTTTGGCTTACACTTTGCTTTGGTAAATCCAAATCAAAATAATACGAATATTTCCAGAATTAAGCTATCGCATAGCCATCTGTTTGACAATCCAAACCTTATTGTCCAATACCTTATGTTCCGATAGTTTCTTCTATTTTTCTTTCCTTTCTTAATTTGCAATAGTATTGACTCGTACACGTAAATTATCTCTTCCGCCTACCTACACAACTCAATTTAAGGTGGAACTATACAAATACATGTTTCTTTCGCTAAAATACTATATATATTTTATCTCAAGCTGATGTCCGACAATGACAATAGAAAAAAAAAATATTATTAGAGACGCAGCACAGGATGGAGAACGAAATCAGCCGTGTACTTTCAAAGAAATCAAACCGGTATCTGCCTGCAGTGATTTTGAGAAATCACGGAAACGTAAACCTGTATGGTCGTACGCGGATTTGACGCGTCGTCCTCCCGAATGCGAATCCAGTACGCTAACCACTGTGCCATCTCTCTCGGTAAATCAGAAGATATGTACGGTCCACAGGATATTCTGGTTTTAACAACATGGTCCGCGAGAATTGAAATGTTGCTGACACCTGGTTTACTGCATACGTCGCTGTTTAATTACGTGTTTTATTTATCTACATTGGCGTAGTATACAATAAACAGCACCTTTCTGGTGCACTTAATGAGATTACAGACAGCTGACAGCAAACTCCAGAGAGCCACAGTGTTGGAAGAAGAAGGAAGCTACGCCATAAGAACACAAAGATATCCGTTAAACAGAACAGTGCACGGCACGCGCGGAGACTAAAAAAAAGAAAACTGTATTAAAATTTAAGTACATCTAAGTTACACGCCATGGTATACACATATTTCGCTTCTCGGAACATGATGCAGAAATGAAAGAAAACAGACTAGCCATGAAAGAAACTTTTTTAAGGAAAGTAGTTTATGCTGGGGAAGCGCCCCACTAGAACTCTCCAGTACCAGCTTTAAGCCGTCGTTACACCGAACGAGAAAGCCTGCTCGGACGAGCAGCTGATCGAGTGCACAGCATGCAGTTTCACCTCTCACAGCATTCAGTAGCGTGAAACAATGAGTAAGTTAAGTCAGATTTTTGCTTCTTGTACAGGAACATTTTCAGTGAGTTGCAACATCGCCTTCTACTTCAGAAGAAGAACAGGGGAAACACAGTACTCAGTTCCGTTCTTCTCAATTGAAACCAATATTTGTTGGGTTTTGTGTTATTACCTGCATTCGGTGAATATATATCGTTTCAAAGCACCAGTACATTAAGGGTCTCTCAAAAACTGAAACGATTTGTTGTAATAAAATGACGGGAAGTGTCATACTGGCGGATAAAGAATTTTCGTATCTGGTTGTTTTCGTACTATAACTTGCGTGTCATGAGAGTATGCTGTTTCAAGGTGACAGCACACATTGAAGATTTTTCAAAAATGCGTTGTTGTGACTAAATTTCCGATAGTAAAACTTCGTTTAAGGCCTTCAGCAGATCATAAAATAAAAGGTATGGTTGTACGTTAAATAAGTTCAGCGTAGTGTAGTTGTGGAAGCACGGAGCGAAGTCAAGCGTAGTTGGGGTTTGCGTCCTCCTACTTGTATACCCCAATTTTTTTATTCATCTTCGCGTTTTTTAATGTTTATGGGAACTTTCATTAATTTAATGTAGGTACGCTGTGTAACATTCGGTGACATGTAAATACAAGAGCGCTCACCTTCAGGAATGAGCTTGTTCGATTTTGTTAACATAACAGGGGACATGAAGCAACAGTGACAAGATTGAAACTTCTAGGAAGATTGGAACTGTGTGCCGGACAGAGACACGAACTCGGGATCTTTGCCTTTAGCGCTGCAGAGTGAAAATCTCATTCTGGAAACATCCCCCAGGTTGTGGCTAAGCCATGTCTCCGCAATATCCTTTCTTCCAGGAGTGCTAGTTCTGCTTGGTTCGCAGGAGAGCTTCTGCGAAGTTTGGGAAGTAGGAGACGAGGTACGGGCGGAAGTAAAGCTGTGAGAACGGGGCGTGAGTCGTGCTTGGGTTGCTCAGATGGTAGAGCACTTGCCCGTGAAAGGGAATCATTGACTCGCAGCATACGCTGACGCAGACATCGACCAAAAATACACTAACGAAATAAATTCGCGGCATTAAAATTAATAAATGCAGAGTAATGAAATTTCGGGAATACACACTGCTAGGTAACACACTTAAGTGATTAACATTGCAAGATCACAGATTAATGTAAGCGCGAGATAAGCCATTCCAAATGTGAAACTGAATACGAACATACTAACGCGCGTACATTGTGTTGTAAAGGTGCCAGATGTCAGTTTGTGTGGCGGAGTTCCAGGCCCGTTGCGCTTGGTCGGTCAACACAAGAACAGTTAATGCTATTTGTGGCTGACATTAGAGTAATCCTCAGTTGATGTCCCACATGTGTTCGATTGGAAACAGATCTCGTGCTCGAGCAAGCCAAGGCAACACGTTGACACTGTGTAAAGCATGTTGGGTTACAACAGTGGCATGTGAGCGAGCGTTATCCTGTTGGGAAACACCCCCTACAATGCTGTCCATTAATGGCAGCACAACAGGTCGTATCACCAAACTGACATACAAATTTGAAATCAGGATGCGTGGAATAACCACGAGAGTAGTCCTGATGTCATAATAAATAGCACCCCAGACCGTAATTCCAGATGTAGTTCCAGTACGTCTAGCACACAAAAAAATTTTGGAGATTTGTGGTAAGGTCTTATGGGACCAAACAGCTGAGGTCATCGGTCCCAAAGCTTACACACTACTTAATCTAACTTAAACTAACTTACGCTAAGGACAAGACGCACAAACCCATGCCGGAGGTAGGACTCGAACATCCGCCGGGATGAGCCGCGTGGACTGTGACAAGGCACCTTAGACCACGCGGACCGTAACAAGGCGCCCCAGACAGAGTGGACAGTGACAAGGCGCCTCAGACTGCGCAGACCGTGACAAGGCGCCCCAGACCACGCGGACCGTGACAAGGCGCCCCAGACCGCGTGGACCGTGAGAAGGCGCCTTAGACCGCGTGGACTGTGACAAGGCGTCTTAGACTGAGTGAACCGTGGCCGTGACAAGGCACTTTAGACTGCGCGGACCGTGACAAGGCACTGCGCGGACGGGGACCGTGACAAGGCACCTTAGACTGCGGGGACTGTGACTGTGAGAAGGCGCCTTAGACCACATGGACCGTGACAAGGCGCCTTAGACCACGCAGACCATGACAAGGTGCTTTTGACTGCGTGGACCATGAAAAAGCGCCTTAGACTGCGCAGACCATGACAAGGCACCTTAGACCGGGCGGACCGTGACAAGGTGCCCCAGACTGCGTGGACCGTGACAAGGTGCCCCAGACCGTGTGGACCATGACAAGGCGCCTTAGAGCATGTGGACCGTGCAAGGCGCCTTAGACCATGTGGACCGTGACAAGGCGCCTTAGACCATGTGGACCGTGACAAGGCGCCTTAGACCATGTGGACCGTGACAAGGCGCCTTAGACTGAGTGGACTGCGACCTTGACAAGGCACCTTAGACCACGTGGACTGTGACAAGGTGCCTTAGACCACACGGACCATGACAAGGTGCCTTAGACTGTGTGGACCATGAAAAAGTGCCTTAGACTGCGCAGACCGTGACAAGACGACTTAGACCGCATGGACCGTGACCGTGACAAGGTACCTTAGACCACGTGGACCGTGACAAGGCGCCTTAGACCACGCAAACTGTGACAAGGCGCCTTAGTCTGTGTGGATCGTGGCCATGACAAGGCACCTTAGACCACGCGGACCGTGACAAAGTGCCTTAGATGACGTGGACCGTGACTAGGCGCCTTAGACCACGTGGACCGTGACAAGGCGACTTAGACTGCGTGGACCATGAAAAAGCGCCTTAGACTGTGCAGACCGAGACAAGATGCCTAAGACCGCGTGGACCGTGACAAGGTGCCCCAGACCGCGCGCAACGTGACAAGGTGCCCCAGACCATGTGGACCGTGACAAGGCGCCTTAGACGGCGCGGACCGTGACAAGGCGCCTTAGACCGCGCGGACCGTGACAAGGCGCCTCAGACCGCGCGGACCGTGACAAGGCGCCTGAGACCGTGTGGACTGTGATAAGGCGTCTTACACCGTCTGGACTGTGACAAGGCGTGGCTCTAGCATGCAAACAGGTTGGCTGTAGGCATCAAATGGCCTTCTTCTAACCAACAAACGGCCATCACTACCACCGAAGCAGAATCAGCTTTCATCAGAAAACACAACAAACCTCCAGTGACCTTTCGTTTCACAACACTGAATCCGAAAATGGCGGTGGTTTGGGGTAAGTGGAATGCACGCTACAGGGCATCTGGCTCGTAGTTGTCGCTGAAGTAACTTATTTTTGTGCCACTGTGGAGCCAGCTGCTGCTCAGATTGCTACTGCAGATGCAATACGATACACCAAAGCCATACGCCGAAAACGATGGTCTTCCTTCTCGGTAATGCAATGTGGTCGTCCGGAACCGTCCATTCTCGTAACCACCGCTTCCGGCAATCACGTACAGTAGCTACATTCCTGACACGTCTTTCTGCAATATCGCAGGAGGAACATCCAGCCCTTCTCGTAGCCCTATTACGCAACCTCATCCCAACTCATTGAGCTGATCACAATGACGTCTTTGTCGCCTTAAAGGCATTCTTGATTAACGTCAACTCCCCAAGTCCAATATCAAAGGCAACTAACACTCCCGATCATTACAGTGCATGTTTAAAGCAAACCTGTTTTGCATCCTCATGATGGGGCTACTACCACTCTTTTTTGCGATTGGCACGAAGTTTGAAATGATGTAATCTTTGAGATGTAGAAACAAGTCTGCCAATTTTCGTTTACATCCCACAAATCCTTGGTGTTGTGATTTTTTTTTCCCGTCAGTATATTTGTGGGCAGTCAGAGGAAAACAGAATAGCCATTACACGTTTTCTGAGAGCATTGACTAAAATAAACTTTATAGTTAAAAATAAGATCGCTACTGGTGCTCTTTGCCAGTAACATAGCTAACATGAGCGCTTTAGTTCTTTAGTCTAGAACTGAGGCGATGAGCTACCAAACCACGCATAAGAATGAAATGATGATTAAATCGACACCCTAGCTGCAAACAGGCGTTGATATACATCATTGAGGATATGTTGAAAATGTGTGCCTCGATCCGGACTCGAACCCGGGGTCTCAAGCCTATATGGCAGACGCTCTACCCCTTTTCTTTTTTTTTTCTCTTTTTTGGTTATGATCCGTTGTATTTCATCGTAGCAGACGTCACATGACATCCGTTGAAGTTCGTTGTTGATCCTTTCACTCAGTTTTTTTATTACAGAGGGTAGCTAAATCCTCAGACAGAATACGCTGTGCTACCGTACCGGCAGAAAATGTTCAAATTTGTGTGAAATCTTATGGGACTTAACTGCTAAGGCCATCAGTCCCTAAGCTTACACTTTACCAAACCTAAATTATCCTAAGGACAAACACACACACCCATGCCCGAGGGAGGACTCGAACCTCCGCCGGGACCAGCAGCACAGTCCATGACTGCAGCGCCATAGACCGCTCGGCTAATCCCGCGAGGCATCTGAGCCACCGAGGGCACAGAGGATAGTGCACCTGCATGGACTTCTCCCTTGCACGCTCCCTGTTACCCAGGGACTTATCTCTTGCACGCTCCATGTGATGAACGTGGCATCTGTTAGGCACACTACGAATGTTGAGAATGTGAGTCTCACGGGAGCGTGCAAGGGGTAAGTCCATACAGGCGTACTACCCTCTGTGCCCTCGGTGGCCCAGATGGATGGAGTGTCTGCCATGTAAGCATAAGATCCCGGGTTCGAGTCGCGGTCGGGGCGCTCAAAAAAATGGCTCTGAGCACTATGGGACTTAACTTCTGAGGTCATCAGTCCCCTAGAACTTAGAACTACTGAAACCTAACTAACCTAAGGACATCACACACATCCATGCCCGAGGCAGGATTCGAACCTGCGACCGTAGCGGTCACGCGGTTCCAAACTGAAGCGCTTAGAACCGCACGGCCTCGGGCACACATTTTCAACATGTCCTCAGTGATGTATATCAACGCCTGTTTGCAGCTAGGGTGTCGATTTAAACATCATTTCATTCTAGAGAAGCTGCACTGCCATCAGTGGTATCTGTTATTCCGGGAACAGATACTATCTTCATACAATCACAAGAAATAATTAGCCAGAGCTTATCTTAAGGCCTGAGGCTGAAACACAATATCTATTAACTGTGCCTATATATTCATCGAAATCTATTGTGCCGTAAGCCAGTCCGTAACTCTCAATTCGCGGATATCTGACTGAAGGAATGTATTGGCCTGTCGTATACACGTGACACAAAAGCGGACAATGGAATCCGAGTTGTGCGTTTTCCGCTCAGCAGTGCAATTCATTTAACGGCCACGTCTGTATCAGACTGCAGTGTGTTCATTTGTTGAGCCTGAGGGCGCGCCCTTTTGGACAGTTGCAAGTTAATTAATAAAATCATCGCGTACCGGAGTGGAGGGGATTATTTCAGAGAACAGCGGACGTTTTTATGTCGTGACTCTGCCTGATCAGATCCCGCTGGTCGTTTTGGTTTTGCAACTCTGGGCGCGCGGCACGTGCAAAGGATATCGCGTCGATGTATGTAACTGTGACTGCGCGTTCGCCGCCAGATAATCTGGTACCCGCGTCTGCACAGATCGGCGATTACGACAGCTGTTTAGCGCCAAAGGATAGACCCGTCCGCCAAACAAACGAGTTACGCCCGGAAGGCAGTTCTTCGCAACAAATTCAAATGGCTCTGAGCACTTTGTGACTTAACATCGGAGGTCATCAGTCCCCTAGAACTTAGAACTGCTTAAACCTAACCAACCTAAGGACATCACACACAGTCATGCCCGAGGCAGGATTCGAACCTGCGACCGTAGCGGTCACGCGGTTCCAAACTGAAGCGCTTAGAACCGCACGGCCTCGGGGCACACATTTTCAACATGTCCTCAGTGATGTATATCAACGCCTGTTTGCAGCTAGGGACATCACACACAGCCATGCCCGTGGCAGGATTCGAACCTGCGACCGTAGCAGTCGCGCGGTTCCGGACTGAAGCGCATAGAACCGCTCGGCCACGTCGGCCGGCTCTTCGCAACAGAACCTCAAATATATCAGACAAGAAAACGTCGGCTTGTCTTTTCTTTTTCTACTTTGAAATGAACCTGTTGTACAGTATTACCCTCGTAGTTTTTCGCCAGGTTGCTGATCAATGAAGTGCAGTACCACCGAGAAAGAGCTCAAATGATGTGGAATTTGTATTCAATCAGGAAATGGTATCTACATTAATAATATATATGAAGTCCCATGCTTCTTTACAGAGTGTAGGGGAACGATGCGGGAGACCCGCACCGCCTTACTAGGCAAGGTCCTAATGGAGGTGGTTTGCCGTTGCCTTCCTTCGACCGTAATGGGGATGAATGATGATGATGAAGACGACACGACAACACCCAGTCAACTCGAGGCAGGAAAAATCCCTGACCCCGCCGGGAATCGAACCCGGGACCCCGTGCTCGGGAAGCGAGAACGCTACCGCGAGACCACGAGGGGCGGACGTATCTACATTAGGAAACGATTAAGTTGATCAGCCGGTCAACGGGTCACCAAATTCCAGTCGCAGGTTCTCTATCTAATGGCTTCCAGGGGCCTCAACAATTTTATTTTCAGTATTTCATACAATTATTGGCAGAATTAAGACATTTAAAACGCGTGGGACTCTACTCATTACGAGGTATAGTCTTACGTTTAAGGTTTAACACAACAGATCAAATATTGAAGTTAGAAACCGTGTCTGTGCCTTGAGGCAGCGTAATTCACGCCGCGTAAATTATAGAGACAATATTCATCCAGTATTTGAGAATTAGAGCACTTAGTGGTTTCCATCAAGGTTAACACACAGTTTCCAACCTTTCCGGAACATCTTATCGCTGACATCTTCCACAAAGTAATGAAAGGCAAAAGATTTATCGCTTAGTACAGTTTCGCTGTTAAACAAGTAAGACTTCAGCATCGTGGCTCAAATGGTTCAAATGGCTCTGAGCACTGTGGGACTTAACATCCGAGGTCATCAGTCCCCTAGAACTTAGAACTACTTAAACCTAACTAACCTAAGGACATCACACACATCCATGCCCGAGGCAGGATTCGAACCTGAGGCGGGAGAGGCCGCGCAATCCGTGACATGGCGCCTGAGACCTCGCGGCCATTGCGCGCGGCTGTTGTAGGGACTTTGACATGGTTTTCGCTGATAAATAGACTGATTCATGAGGAATGTTTGTATATATGATGTATAACTGCAGTGACGACGAGTGTGTAATATACGTAGTGGTATCTGCTCCATATTTGTCATTTAGAGCGACATGTCGTGCCAATGATGGGAACAGCGGACTGGTCAGACACAGAGAACGGGGTATCTGATGGGCAAAGCAGTAAAGCAAACTCCTGAGAGTAACGAAGCTTGGCCAGACTCCATATACACCTATCACTGCAAATATTAAATTATAGACCACTGCTGCGTTTTTCTGTCTGTGTGTGGATGCTAATCTCAGGAACTACTGTAGGTATTTTGATATAGGATTTACTACTAGATAGACTGATTCACAAGCACTGTTTGTGAACATGATTTATTACCGCTACGCTAGACAACTCATCTGCCACTAGATACTTGGTGCTACCCATGAGAAATAGGGGCAGGTGCTAGTCTCAAATAAATCTGCCAGTACAGTACTTCATGTTACCAATTTACAAATGATGAAAGTGACTAGAGGCAAGACAGTGGAATTCTCTGAGCGCACTTTATTTGCTGCTGCAGCAACGAGACTAGTGGGTGCATATGGAATAAGAAATATCCAGAATCCACGCATTTGTTAGAGACGTGGGGACTTCCATTACACAGAGGAACAGTGGTAGAGAATGCTGGTTAAAGAGATGAGAATGTCAAACACGGAGGAAGTACGCAATCTGAATTTTATGTGCCAATCCAGTTGTTTGTCGTGTTGTCTGCATTCTCAGGATTTTCCCGTACGTTCGTTAGGGGGAGTTGTGTACACAAAACAGAGATTCACTTGCGTTCTCATGCGTGTATTCGCCAGCGTGTGGCGAAAAGCAGATTCTGCAGGGCCTAAACAAAGAGCCTAGGAGTAAGGTCTTGAGCGTCACTTCAGTGGTATGGTTACGCTCCAGCTCTGCCTTATCTGGCGACGTGCGCCGGCAGGGATTTCTGTAACGATGTGCCGGCGCAAAGAGAGGAAACACCCGTGGTTGTGTGTGTGTGTGTGTGTGTGTGTGTGTGTTTCACTCTGAAGCCCGCTATCTCTTCCCTGTTCTCACCTGGGCTAGCAAGCTGGGGAAAGAACATTGTCTTCATTATTTGGCGCTACGGACTGCAGCAAGCCACGCACAATACGAGCACGTGAACTTCATAATGCGCGACAATGCAGGCAGCTCTTTAGATAGCAGTGGCTTACTTGTTCTTAAATACATTCAGTCGTTAGAGTCTTGATGACCTGCGAAGAGCGGAACACAACCTTCAAGGAGGAATCCTAAAAACAGGGAAATGTAGCACTCAAGTATCCGGGATACCAGTGGCGAAATACACATGGCGAACGCGAGGACTGTAGGAAGAGAATTATATTCTCTGGAGCAGTGACTTTAGACGGGTCATGACACAGGAGTTAATGTAAATATACTGACGGGAAAAAGCAGCCCCAAGAAGAAGTTGTGCGACATTAACTGATGTTGGAGGGCGTGTTTCTACGTCTCAAAAATGATTTATATTAAAACTTCTTGGCAGATTAAAACTGTGTGCCGGACCGAGACTCGAACTCGACACCTTTGTCTTTCGCGGACAAGTGCTGTACTGCTAGAACTGAAGCTGTTAGGACGGGTCGTGAGTCGTGCTTGGGTAGCTCAAATGGTAGAGCACCTGCCCGCGAAAGGCAAAGGTCCTGAGTTCAAGTCTCGGTCCGGCACACAGTTTTAATCCGACAGGAAGTTTCATATTAGCGCACACTCCGCTGCAGAGTGAAAATCTCATTCTATAATGTACATTAAAATTACACGCCAGCAGTATAAGAGTGCGCTAGTAGCGCTACCATGAGGATGCAGACCAGGTTTGCTTTAAATACATGCTGTAACGGTCTTGAGCGTTAGTTATCTTTGACACTGGACATAGTGAGCTGATGGTAGTCAAGAATGCTTTCAAGGCGACAATGATACCATTATCAGGAACTCACTGAATTTGAACGAGGTCGTGTAACAGGGCTACCAGAAGCTGGTGTTCCTTCTGTGATACTGCACGGAAAGCTTGGCAAGAATGTAGCCATTGTAGATCATTGCTGGCAGCGGTAATCACGAGAATGTACCGCCGCAGAAATACAGTGTTCTGGACGGCCTCGTGGCACCATCAAGAGGGAAGACCGTCGTCTTCGCCGTATGCCTGTGGCGCATCGTACTGCATCTGCAGCAGCAATTTGAGCAGCAGCTGCACCACAGTAACACAGCAAACTGTTACAGATATGTTACTTCCATGAAAGTTCAGAGTCAGACGGTTTGTAGTATGCATTCCACTGATCCCAAACCACCGACATTCAGTGGTGTCAAGAGAGAGCTGATTGAAGGGCAGGGTGGAAGTCCAACGTGTTTTCTGAAGAAAGCTGGTTCTGCCTCGGTGCCAGTGATGGCCGTGTGTTAGGAGACCAGTTGAGGATCTGCAACAAGCAGTCTGTTTGCTAGACACACTGGACCTACACCTGCAGGAATGGTCTGTGGTGCGATTTCGTATGATAGCAGGAGCACTCTCGTGGTTATCCCACGCAACTGACTGCAAATTTGTGCGTTCGTCTGGTCATACGACCTGTTGTACTGCCATTCATGAACAGAATTCCAGGGGGTACTTTCCAATAGGATACCGCTCGATCACATATCGCTATTGGAACCCGTCATACTCTATAGAGTGTCCCTGGCCTACTCGACCACAGGATCTGTCTTCAGTCTACATCTGCATCTACGTGATTACTCTGCTATTCACAATTAAGTGCCTGGCAGAGGGTTCAATGAACCACCAGCAAGCTGACACACTACCATTCCACTCTCGAGCGTCGCGCGCGGGAAACGGGCACTTAAAATTTTTCTGTGCGAGCCCTGATTTCTCTTATTTTATAATGATGATCATTTCCCCCTATGTAGGTGGGTGCCAACAGAATGTTTTCGCAATCTGAGGAGAAAACTGGTGATTGAAATTTCATGAGAATATCCCGCCGCAACGAAAAACGCCTTTGTTTCCATGATTGCCACTCCAATTCACGTATCATGTCTGTGGCACTATCTCCCCTATTTCGCGATAGTACAAAACGAGCCGCCATTCTTTGAACTTTTTCAGTATCACCCGTCAGTACCACCTGATGCGGATCCCACACCGCACAGCAGTACTCCAGAATAGGGCGGACAAGCGTAGTGTAAACAGTCTCTTTAATAGTTATGTTGCACGTTCTAAGTGTTCTGCCAATGAATCGCAGTCTTTGGTTTGCTCTACCCACAACATTATCAATGTGATCGTTCCAATTTAGGTTATTTGTAAGTGTAATCCCTAAGTATTTAGTTGAATTTACAGCCTTCAGATTTGTGTGACTTATCACGTAATCGAAATTTAGCTGATTTCTTTTAGTACTCATGTGAATAAGTTCATACTTTTCTTTATTCAGGGTCAATTGCCACTTTTCGCACCACACAGATATTTATCTAAATCATTTTGTGATTCGTTTGGTCATCTGATGACTTTACAAGACGGTTGATGACAGCATCATCTGCAAAATAGTCTAAGAGGGCTACTCAGATTTCTCCTACGTCGTTAATATCAGGAACTATAGAGGGCCTATAACACTTCCTTGGGGAACACCGGATATTACTTCTGTTTTACTCGATGACTTTCCGTCTGTTACTACGAACTGTGACCATTCATACAGGAAATCACGAATCCAGTCGCACAACTGAGGCGATATTCCATAGGCACACAGTTTGGTTAGAAGACGCTTGTGAGGAACGGTGTCGAAAGCCTTCTGAAAATCTGAAAATATTGAGTCAATTAGACATCCCCTGTCGATAGCACTAATCACTTCATGAGTATAAAGAGCTAGTTGTGTTCCGCAGAAAGGATATTTTATGAATCCATACTGAGTATGTGTCAGTAAATCGTTTTTTCGAGGTACTTCATAATGTTGGAATACAGTGTATGTTCCAAAACCCTACTGCAAATCGACGTTAGTGATATAGGCCTGTAATGTAGCGGATTACTCCTATTTCCCTTTTTGGGTTTTGGTGTGACTTGAGCAACTTTATAGTCTTTAGGTACGGAACTTTGTGTGACCGAGTGGTTGTTAATAATTGCTAACTATGGAGCTATTGTATCTGCATACTCTGAAAGGAACCTTACTAGTATACCATCTGGACCGGAAGCCTTGCCTTTATGAAGTGATTTCAGCGGCTTTGCAACACCAAGCATACCTACTTCTATGTTTGTCGTTTTCGCAGTTGCTCTTGAATGGAATTCAGGAATATTTACTTCGCCTTCTTTGGTGAAGGAGTTTCGGAAAATGGCACTGTCATCAGTGACTTCACCGTTGTTATCGCGCAGTGAAGGTATTGATTGCGTCTTGCCACTGGTGTGCTTTATATATGACCAGAATCTCTTTGGGTTTTCTGCCAGTTTCCGAGACTGAGGAGGATGTATGGCACATTATCGGACGACAGCCGCAGCGTCATTCACAACCAGCATTAACCGTCCCTGTATTGACCGACCAAGTGCAACAGGGCTGGAACTCCACAACCTGACATCCGACGCCTGTACAGTGCAATGCATGCACGTTTGCATTCTTGCATTCAACATTCTGGCAGTTACACAGGTTACTAGTTTCATTATTTCACATTTGTAATGGCTTATCTCGCACTTACATTAACCTGTGTTTTTCCAATGTTAATCACTTAAATGTGTGACAGTGTGCATTCCCGAAATTTCATGAGTCTACATTAATCAGTTATGGTGTCGCGATTTTTCTGTCACTGTATGATTTATTCTGTTAGTGTCTTCAAAATAGTGAAAAATCCTGTAATTTACAATTGTAGGGTGTACAATACGAAATTCAGAGCAATGCAACGATTACGATACGGTATCCGTAGCAGCGGGAGCAGCTCAGCGGAGCGTCGCTGTGGCGCTATTCCACCGCGTTCAGTGAACCCGTAAACGAGGGGCGAATCGAGGAGCTCTTCATTAGTAAACCTTTCCATACTGCAGCGTATCACTGCTGACGTACGAATAACACTGCCGAAAAACACAAACCCGGGACTGAAACGACCAATACTGGATGCGAGCTAGACGGGAGAAAGTATAACGTGAGCGTTACTGTTTTGTGAACAATAAATACAGTGAATGGATGGATCAAGTTTGTTTCAAAACAAGACACATAGCGTGTACTGGTGACATTTGCACTACCATGCAGATATTTTAAGTGAAATATAAAAAAGAAGATAAATGAGGTTAAGAAATCAAGCTAAATGCAATTAATCATTAACGTTCGGCCGGAGACAACGACCCTCTTACACGAAAATACTTCGTAAATATCATTTAACAATCTTTTAATTTTTTTCACTTAAGTTCGTGTTCACTTCTGTAACAGTTAATGGGCAAAGTTTTATATTAACCGTTTTCCTATGGGGTATTTCATTACTTTGTATACGTATACATAAATAGGACATAAATGGGAGAAATCATTTATTGCTTGAGTCACAGCTATGATCTGATGGTATTTTGTATAAGAGCAGGAGAGACTGGACCGTAGCATCTGCATGAATTACGAGGATCGGCGAGTAATTATCACATAACATTGTTTTCTAAATTAAATCTACTCTATAAGTGGATTTCTATAACTACTTTAATTTATTAAGTTTGTTTCCCACAGCATTTAAACCACAAGACCATGAAACACTTTTCGTTTTCCTTCCTAGCTTTCTGTTTATCAAATTATTTGGTGCAGGCTTGCATTTCCTGTTCTACCAGAAAAACCTTCGATCTCCGTGTACAAAACAGCTTCAGACATCTGATTACTTTACCAAAGAGGTATGTGTTAAGCATTTGACGTTAGACATGTAACCAAAAAAATTAAAAAAAGGTTTGAGATTACGTTTAAAGATTTTCAGAAGTTGCTAAGTCCTCTCACTCTGATATACTGGACGAATATATTCTGGATTATCTCCACGCTGTGAGCTGTGCTGCCTCAAGACATGCACACAGTTTCTAACTTCAATACTTTGCTTATTGTGTTAAGACTTAAGCATAAGTTTATACCTATTAATGCGTAGATAACAACAGCATTTTAAATTTATAATTTCGCGCAATAATTACGTAAAAATTTGAAAATCAAATTTCTGTAGCCTCTAAAAGCCTGCAATGGGGGCCGTGCATCGTTCGAAGTGTGGTAATAAAGACTGTGCTGATTTTCATCCCCTAGTTCTCCACACCACCGAATGACCCCTATAATGTATTTTGCATATAAAATCGTTGTTTTAAATTACCATCCACTGCTCCGCTTACTGGCAATTTCAATATTTTTGACCGCCTTAACGCAGGTTATTTTAGATTTGTTCTTACTTAACAGTTTCTTGGTAGGTTTGTGGGCCGAGCGGTTGTAGGCGCTACAGTCTGGAACCGCGCGACCGCTACGGTCGAAGGTTCGAATCCTGCCTCGGGCATGGATGTGTGGGATGTCCGTAGGTTATTTATGTTTAATTACTTCTAAGTTGCCGGCCGCGGTGGTCTCGCGGTTCTAGGCGCGCAGTCCGGAACCGTGCGACTGCTACGGTCGCAGGTTCGAATCCTGCCTCGGACATGGATGTGTGTGATGTCCTTAGATTAGTTAGGTTTAAGTAGTTCTAAGTTCTAGGGGACTGATGACCTTAGAAGTTAAGTCCTATAGTGCTCAAAGCCAATTTTTAGGTTTGTGGAGGTATGTGGCATTAGATGTCTACCCACACGTCATGTAATTCGCGTAAATAACGGGTCACTGATTTGCGTACGCGGTGATGGCGCCCGACAGCGACCCAGATGCGTTCCATAGGATTTACATCAGGCGAATTTGGTCGTCGAGACATCAACGTGAGTTCACTATAACGCTCCTCAAGCCACTGCAGCACGCTTCTGGCTACGTGACACGGATAATTATACTGCTATAATATGACATCGCTAATGGGGACGGCATCAAGTGTGAAGGGATGCCGGTGGTTCACAGCTGTCAGCGCTTCTTCCATTGCTACCACAGGTCACATGCAAGCGCAGGAGACTGTCTGCCATAGCATAATACTGCTCCCACAAGCCTGTGTCGGTGGCACGCTGTACTTTTGAAGACCCCGTTCACCTCGGTGACGGCGTTTGTGGAGACGACGACCTAGTGTAGCAAAAATGTGATTCACCCCAAAGAACCCACACGTTTCCATGATTGGTTCCGTGCCCACTGCAATTGTAGCTGACAATGTCGTTGGGTCATCACGTGAACACGTAGGGGTGGAGTGGTGCGGAGCGCCAAAATCAGCAATTTACAGTGAATGGCGTGCTCCGAAATCCTTGTGCCTGCACCAGCATTGTGCACTTTCGGCAGACATGCCACACATCTATCTCACTTTACAGGGCAGATGAGCCTCCGAAATCCACGTCCTGTGAAGAGATGTGGACGTCCAACCATTCAGCGCCTAGTGGTAGTGTTACTGTTCTTCTACCTCTTTCCGTAGATGCTCACGACAGTGGCATGTGAACATTCGACTATCTTCGCCGTTTTAGAGATACTCGTTCACAGGCTCTGCGTAATAACAATTTGTCGTTTGTCAGAGTCGCTTATCTCAACGGATTTCCCCATTTTCAACCCATGCCTCCGCTATGGCGATCCCCCGTTTTCATTTTTTTGTCCAACCCCTGTATCTCGGCTGCATGAAGATGGGGAAGAAAACAGGCAGTGTCCATGTTCGAATCAGTCTGGTACTCGATTCGGATAATTTATGCAAAATCAGAGAGGATCTATATTACTATGGACGGACTGTGCTCTTCTCAGATATTACCCCTAGTTGACCAATGCGATACCGCACTCGGTTACTCAAAATGTGGCGACTGCTGTAAAGAGGCCAACATATGGCGAGGCGCGAGAGGAAAAAATGCCGGTAACGAGTGTGGACTAGTTGACAAGAGAAAAGATGTAGAAGGCAAGCGGACGTGCCTGCTAAAGGAAGCGGCGTTTTGATAGGAGCCAGCCAGAGCCGCAATGCAATGCGGCCTTCAGTCAACACACAACAGAGGAGCGGGGACCCCAGCGGCGTTGAACGCCCGGAACAGTTGGGTGTCGTGTTGTGCGTGTTGCCGGAATGCGAAGCAATCATGTTTAATGCAGCAGCGCCCGTCTCGCGCTGCCTTGCCGCCGCTTATAGCAGTTGGAGCCGCGCATTACTCACCAAAGCCAGCGACAAGCCCAGCCACCCGTCCATTTGTTCTGCAGGCGATCCCCCCCCCCCCATCCCCCCATCACTCTCTCTAAAATACACACACACACGGGCACACAGAGTGGAAAAGGACGTAAAAAAAGGATGATAGTTATCTCCACGGTATCTCTCTCTCTCTCTCTCTCTCTCTCTCTCTCTCTCTCTCTCTCTCTCTCTCCCCCCCCCCCCCCCCTTCTATCTGTTGCGGGAAGTGTGACTACTGTTTGTTCCTTATGCGAAAGTAACAGTGACAGCTTGAAGCCAATACCTGACACTGGAGACGTTAAATGAAGAACTATATACATAACTTATATAGTCTGGCATCAGCTACGTAAGTCACCTTCATTTCGATTAGTTCATGGTGTGGTATCACGCGGCGTAAATCATCCATAATGAACTAGGTGGCGCAGTGTTTATGCAGTGGACTCGTATTCGGGAGGAAGGCGCTCGAAATACCTCTCTGGACATCGAGGGATAGGTTGTTTCGCATTTTTTCTAAGCCGCTTTAATGGGAGTGCCTGGGAGGTTCCCCCGAAAGGGCGCCCTCGATATGTTTCCCTTCCTGCCCCCAAACTGTGATGGTGTTTCAGTTCTAACGACATCGTTACACACAAACACACACATACACCTGTCGTCACTAAAGAGAATATTAACACCACCACCAGAGTCAACAACAACGATGACACCAACGATGACGATGACGACGATAAATACGATTAAAATATCTCTGGTCCTCCTCGGTATCTGCACAGTCTGCGCGGCGGACTGCCTAGCTAAGGGACAAAACATTTTCCCGAGTTCGTTATTAATCCAAGAGATCCCCTTTTTTCCTTGTCAGTTATTCGAAAATGGTTCAAATGGCTCGGAGCACTACGGGACTTAACATCTGAGGTCATCAGTCCCCTAGAACTTAGAACTACTTAAACCTAACCAACCTAAGGACATCACACGCATCCATGCTCGAGGCAGGATTCGAACCTGCGACCGTAGAGTGGCGCGGTTCCGGACTGAAGCGCCTAGAACCGCTTGGCCACAGCGGCCAGAACTTATTCGATTTATGTTATGATTTATATATGTTGCAGGAAAAAACAGGCGAAGTTGGCGGCGTATTGTTCGGACAAGAGAGATAGAACACTGTTCGTGTTCTTTCGTTAACTACTTTTCGCTTAAGAGCCAGAACCCCCTGAGATATTTTATCCGATACTTCGCCTGCTGTACGCAACAGTCTATAGCGATAGTTAGGCGCGTCTGATCGCTTAGTTTTTCCGAACAATGATGCCTGCCAGCCTACTTATCGGACTGATATAACAAAAAGGATTGTGAAAAAACACGAGGGGGGGCTACAATATGATAATCGGTTAGCAAAACACTTAGATATATCTATACGCTGTACCACAGCGTGATGTTTATGCGTAATTAGCTCATCCACGATGTGGGTTGACTGCATGTCCTGCCTGTCATAATATACTGAATTGTACAATCTGTAAATTTCTAAATCCATGTTCCACTTTCAGACTCCTGTACAGTAATCCTCTCATTGCGCGCAGGAGGTAGTAACACCCCGTAGTAGCGGGTACAGGCCACAAAAACTGACAACGGCCGGGACAGCGACATGACCCTCCATAACGCATATGATGACGCCGCTCTGAGAGGATGAGACGGCGGTCGGTCGGTACCGTCGGGCCCGCAAGGGCCTGTGTACGGAGTTAACGTTTACGATATACACTACTGGCCATTAAAATTGCTACACCAAGAAGATGACGTGCTACAGACGCGAAATTTAACCGACAGGAAGAAGATGCTGTGATATGCACATGATTAGCTTTTCAGAGCATTCACACAAGGCTGGCGCCGGTGGCGACACCTACAACGTGCTGACATGAGGAAAGTTTCCAACCGGTTTCTCATACACAAACAGCAGTTGACCGGCGTTGCCTGGTGAAACGTTGTTGTGATGCCTCGTGTAAGGAGGAGAAATGCGTACCATCACGTTTCCGACTTTGATAAAGGTCGGATTGTAGCCTATCGCGATTGCGGTATATCGTATCACGACATTGTTGCTCGCGACGTTTGCAGAAGCATGGACTATCAGCTCGGAGACCATGGGTGTGGTTACCTTGACGCTGCATCACAGACAGGAGCGCCTGCGATGGTGAACTCGACGACGAACCTTGGTGCACGAATGGCAAAACGTTATTTTTTCGGATGAATCCAGGTTCTGTTTACAGCATCATGATGGTCGCATCCGTGTTTGGCGACATCGCGGTGAACGCACATTGGAAGCGTGCATTCGTCATCGCCATACTGGCATATCACCAGCCGTGATGGTATGGGGTGCCATTGGTTACACGTCTCGCTCACCTCTTGTTCGCATTGACGGCACTTTGAATAGTGGACGTTACATTTCAGATGTGTTACGACCCGTGGCTTTACCCTTCATTCGATCCCTGCGAAACCCTACATTTCAGCAGGATAATGCACGACCGCATGTTGCAGGTTCTGTACGGGCATTTCTCGATACAGAAAATGTTCGACTACTGCTCTGGCCAGCACATTCTCCAGATCTCTCACCAATTGAAAACGTCTGGTCAATGGTGGTCGAGCAACTGGCTCGTCACGATACACCGGAGGTGGTTGTTCTGGGTACTTATTTCTCAGGATCTATGCACCCAAACTGCGTGAAAATATAAGCACATGTCAGTTCCAGTATAATAGATTTGTCCAATGAATACCCGTTTATCATCTGCATTTCTTCTTGGTGTAGCAAGCTGCTTTCCAAACTTAACTGCAAACCACAGAACCACGTTTATATTCGTACAACTCGGAGCTTTAAAGTCTGCCAGATGACGCCGAAAAGTCGCAACTAGTACCATAAAAATAAAGGTTTGTTTAACAGAAGTTTTCAGCTGTTTACATAAAAAAAGGTCTTTGATATAATAAACAGCATGACAGAAACAACCTACAGACGAACATTTAAAAATTGTAGCGAGCAACTAGTTCGAATGATGTAACCGAGATGAGTGAGAACCAGTGAAAACGTACACAGTACTGTGAATTCTGCGCAGGAAGAACGCTTTTTATGACGGCAGCTAGGTGCTGAGTATGTCTCAGATCCGCCAAGCATCAGCTCGTCATTTCTCTGCCCCCTGTGATAGTATTACGGACCGGCTTGAAGGAAACCGCTTCGTGACTACAACCAGAGTGCCTGTGAGAAATTGCCCTCCCTGCGGTGGAGCTACACTGAGAGATGGACTGAGGTGAAGTGGTGGTTCCGTTAAGGAGGCGCCGTGCTGTGTAAGCAAACAAGCTGCCAGGTGACCGAGAACACCAATTTCCGCTCTCGGCCCTCTTTCCACCTCTCCACTCTCTTGCCTGCTTCGTTGTCCCAAGGTGCCAATGCTGACAGCAATCCCATATGCGGCACGTATTCCCAAAACTAACGACCCGCCCTTGCTTCACGTAGGTAGCACTAAGTACAGGGAGTGGACAAAAATGTAGAAGCACCAGAAACACAGCACATTGTACTGCCTAATACGATGCAGGAAACCTGTTGGCATCTGAAACAGTTTCCGGCTGTAATGGAATGGATAAATACAAGTCTTGTATGGTTATCAGTGGAATCTTATACCACTCTTCATGCAAGATAGTGGCAAGTTCTGTCAACGATGAAATAGGTGGATAGCGATCATGCTCCATTCTCTCCAAAGCAGACCTCAAAGAATCATTAATAATGAGATCTGGTGGCTGTAGAGGCCAGGGGAGATGCGACAATTCATCCTCGTGCTCACAAAACCATTCCTGGACGATGGGAGCTGTTTGAACAGGGGTCTTGTCGTCTTCATCATGTTGGTGAAGAAACATTGTACCATAGGATGGACCTGATCAGTGGAAATTACCACATGACAGTTGACAGTAATGTGCCATTGCACAGTAACCAAGGGAGGGACCTATGGAATACCACGATAAGGCTATACATATCATCACTGAACCCCAACCATGTTTCAGCTAGCCGTGGTGGCCGAGCGGTTCTAGGCGCTTCAGTCAGCAACTGAGCGACTGCTACGGTCGCAGGTTCGAATCCTGCATCGGGCATGGATGTGTGTGATGTCTTTAGGTTGGTTAGGTTAAGTAGTTCAAAGTTCTAGGGGACTGATGACCTCAGATGTCAAGCCCCATACTGCTCAGAGCCATTTGAACCATTTTTTGAACACTGTGAAACAAGAGTCATTTGACCAATAGACTTCCTTGCATTGCTCCATATTCCAGGTTTTATGGCTTCGACACCACGTTTTCTGTTATGGGCATTTGCGTCTTTGATGATTTGGAGTGTCGGCTTAACCTGCAATGTCCTGCTTATGGAGTTCCCTTCGTACCGTTGTGGCGACGCTGACAGGATTCGCGAGTGCGTCATTCAGTTTTGCAGTAACCTTTGCAGCTGTCGTCCGCTATTTTTCGTCACAATCCTCTTCAATGACCATCGTTACGTTCGCACGACACACACATTCGTCTGCGCTGTGACATAGCGGATGATGTTTTTCTGCTTTCCCTGTTTGCGGTATAAATCATCGAGAGTGCGCCTCGAAACAACTTCTTGAAACACCAAACACTTTGTCTCTCTTGATTACGGAAGCACCCACCATACGAGCATCAACAATTTGCCGTCGTTCGAAGTCACTTAGCTCCGACATAACACACTCACAACTGTTCCGACCACGACTGACAACTGCAGAGTCTAGAGGCCACTGCTCGGCCGCCGACTGAGATCAAATTCAACAGCGCAACCTTTTGCCTTGGCACCTGCTTTCATATTGAAGCATGCATTTTTCGCGGTGTTACCATGTTTTTGTTTAACCCCAGCATCTACCGCCGGAGACATATAGCACAGCGGTAATACTGTATATTACACAAACCTTCCTCTTGAATCTGTCTGTCTATTAATGAAAACTGTATTGAAATCCTTACAGCAGTTAAATGAGATTATATCAACATCTACATCTACGTTTATACTCCGCAAACCACCCAAAGGTGCGTGGCGGAGGGCACTTTACGTGCCACTGTCATTACCTCCCTTTCCTGTTCCAGTCGCGTATGGTTCGCGGGAAGAACGACCTTTCACATACAAACAGAAAGAAGCGGTAGGGAAATTTAACCTAAAATATGTATAAAAGTTTGCTGCTAGGTCAAACTGTGACTTTTCTTCTTCTTCTTCTTTCTTCAGTTTTATGTGTTGGTCTTTTCATTTATCTCCTGGCACCCTAGTGGTCTTTGACCCTTTCGTCGGCAAATGTTCGTATTGTGAAATGAGTAACTGAATGCTAGTGTTAGTTCCCTGCTAAGGTCCTTAATGGCGGCTGATTTACACGTTTGCAGATAAATATTTGTTTGAAGGGACGGCAATACAACAAAGGAGTGGCAACAGAATAAGAAATTAAAAAAAAATGTTTGTTAACAGTATGTTACAAAACGGTACTCAACTTTGGCACAGTCTGATACGAGATACTTGACGTTCACGATCTGATACGGTGATAATGCTTGAATACTGCTCACCGGTGTGGGATCCGTACAAGATAGCGTTGATAGAAGAGATAGAGAAAATCCAACGGATAGCAGCGCGCTTCGTTACAGGATCATTTAGTAATCGCGAAAGCGTTACGGAGATGATGGATAAACTCCAGTGGGAGACTCTGCAAGAGAGACGGTCAGTAGCTCGGTACGGGCTTTTGTTGAAGTTTCGAGAACATACCCTCAGCGAGGGGCCAAGCAGTACGTTGCTCCCTCCTACGTATATCTCGCGAAGAGGCCATGACGATAAAACCAGAGAGATTAGAGCTCACACAGAGGCATACCGACAATCTTTATTTGCGGAGTATGGCTGTAGATGTAGATATCTACTCAATTTCGCCGTTTGTTGGCGGTCTATGATGCGGTATAAAGGGCGACCAAAAAGTTGCTGTTTGAGTGCATATGCAATTTAGTGCGATTAGATTCGTGTATATAAGCACTGACATGCAGACAAGGGATCAGTGTGGCATTTGTGTCTTTCCGACATATGTGTGGTAATTGTGGAGACGTGAACTGTGGGTTCATTATTACCAAATGAGCCCAAACAGGACCACCATGCTATTATTATTTTCTTGGCTGCTAAAGGACAAACACCAGCAGACACTCATCGGAGAACGAAGAATGTGTAAGGCGCAGTACGTCTGTCTAAAACCAACACTGTCAAAGGGTGCGCCAAGTTCCGTGCCGGTCGTGACTTGATGCAAGATGCTGGTCAATCTGGGAGGCCTGCCTCACCCATTATGGACAAGTGGGAGACAGTCAAGCTACCACTGTGCAGACCTGATCTCTCGCCTCACCCATTATGGACAACTGGGAGACAGTCGAGCTACCACAGTGCAGACCTGATCTATCGCCTCACCCATTATGGACAAGTGGGAGACAGTCGAGCTACCACTGTGCAGACCTGATCTCTCGCCTCACCCATTATGGACAAGTGGGAGACAGTCGAGCTACCACTGTGCAGACCTGATCTCTCGCCTCACCCATTATGGACAAGTGGGAGACAGTCGAGCTACCACAGTGCAGACCTGATCTATCGCCTCACCCATTATGGACAAGTGGGAGACAGTCGAGCTACCACTGTGCAGACCTGATCTCTCGCCTCACACATTATGGACAAGTGGGAGACAGTCGAGCTACCACTGTGCAGACCTGATCTATCGCCTCACCCATTATGGACAAGTGGGAGACAGTCGAGCTACCACAGTGCAGTCCTGATCTCTCGCCTCACCCATTATGGACAAGTGGGAGACAGAAGAGCTACCACAGTGCAGACCTGATCTGTCGCTATGCGATTATCACCCCTTCAGCCCCTTAAAAAAGGCCTTGCAGGGTCGGCGATTCCTGTCGGTCCTCCTCACACAGGAGGACATAGTGTTGTTTTCAACCTGGTGCGTCGGTGGAGTGATTGTCTCAATGCTCAATTCCTTTCTGCATACCGATTTTGGATTGTACTGCCCTCGAATGGAAACTTTTTGATGGTCCCTTTTAAATATGATTGATAGAAATGTTTGTAGACAATCTATTACTGGTTGTAACCTCCATGAATGGCTACTGCTAAGTCGGAAGATAGTCTAAAGACTAACAGCAGGCCCTGACGATACAGCCTAACTGCTGGTTCATAACTGATTGTCTGTGGCGTGGCGCGTTGTGCTGTTTGTCAGCGGAGACAGTTCCCTGTCCGCCGGTATAATTGACAGCGCTCCCCATTGAACTGTCCTCACTATCGTCAGACGTACACGTCGCTGTGGTGGAAGGTGGGATCAAGTGAGGTGAATGACAGTGTCACAAAACATGGTGTTCTCTTCAGAATGAGATTTTCACTCTGCAGCGGAATGTGCGCTGATATGAAACTTCCTGGCAGATTAAAACTGTGTGCCGGGCCGAGACTCGAACTCGGGACCTTTGCATTTCACGGGAAAGTGCTCTGCCAACTGAGCTACCCAGGCACGACTCATGCCCCGTTCTCACAGCTTCACTTCTGCCAGTATCTCGTCTCCTTCCTTCCAAACTTTACAGAAGCTCTCCTGCGAACCTTGCAGAACTAGCACTCCTGAAAGAAAGGATATTGCGGAGACATGGCTTAGCCACACCCTGGGGGATGTTTCCAGGAGAGCTTCTGTAAAGTTTGGAAGGTAGGAGACGAGATACTGGCAGAAGTAAAGCTGTGAGGACGGGGCGGGAGTCGTGCTTGGGTAGCTCAGTTGGTAGAGCACTTTCCCGCGAAAGGCAAAGGTCCCGAGTTCGAGTCTCGGTCCGGCACACAGTTTTAATCTGCCAGGAAGACTCATGGTGTTCTCTTCTTACGCTCCAGTCAGGAAACGTCTGGTGCAGATACTTACAATCTATAATTGCACACTGAGCTGTGGGATTCATCATGTTAGAACCACATGTGCGTACGAAGATCAGTTCTAGTATGAAGTGGAGAAACAAGAGACGACTTGTTTCTCTTCAGATTGTGAAACAGCATGGACATATAAACGATATGTACTTGTCCAGAAAAAAAAGTGACACTTCTGTATTCGATACGTCTAATTGATTCAAGTACCCCACATCCAAGTAGGAAGAGTAAATAATCTTGGTTAGTCATACAGTTGACCACCTGAGCCTTTGGAGATTTTTCAGTTGCTCACGATTTACTACCGATTAGCATGCAGCCGGCCATGAGGAAAGGTAAAGGCTTTGTATGGCGTCTTTGAGTGACGGTCTGCCATTTTGAAACTACCAGGAATGTCTACCACACATATTCGCGGCCCTGTAACGCAAAAGTTCTGGATATTCGTTGCACAGAAACAATGCTTTAAAGTGACTCTCCTGTGAATAATCAAAGACGCGAACAACCAAACCTCCAATTCTAAAACTTGCTCCAAATGAAACATTCACGTTTACAGCAGAAAGAGATAGTAGACTATTTACCTCCGTCACAGAGCGCTATGTTGGAAGAATATTCGCAAGAGAGTAACGCCACCCCAAGCCGCTGTCCACTGGGAGCCGATGCTTGGCGTCAAAGGGCAAAGCTTCTGGAAAGGTAATTAAAAATACGCAGCAAGGTGGCGGGTAAGCAAAGGGAGCTGTCAGACGCACGGCCGGCGTGAAAGTCCAACGCTGCCAGCCCGTCACGCCTTTCTCCTGTCAGACAGACCGAACACGCTGTCCGAAAACGCCGTTGCCAGCAATAAAACGGAGACAAGAGTGCTCTGTACGAGGCAGTAACTAATAGTCTCCCACAAAGGCAAAGGAAAGTGCGTTCTAACGTACTCTGTTTTTCTTTGTCCCCCACGTAACTGACGGAGGAGTACTGAATCCAATTGGGGCACAAAGAAAGTGATGACGCAGCATGACAAAAGAAGGTGCCAGATCATAGGGCACATCCCGAGGCATCGAGAAATAGACAGTGTGATTATGGAAAGAAGAGTGGGTCGTAAAAGCTGTAGAAGCATATGAAGGCTTGACTGCAATGTGTGAGTAGTTCTTACCTTTGCACAATTTTTTTTAATGTGAAATGTTTTGTAAAATTATAAGGACTGTTCAAACGAAAAGGTACGAAATGTCGAAACAGCCAAGCCGGCTGACATTGGCATACACTGAGGTGACTTAAGTCATGGGATACCGATATGCACTTACACAATAAAAAAAAAAAATGTTCAAATGCGTGTGAAGTCTTATGAGACTTAACTGCTGAGGTCATCAGTCCCTAAGCTCCCCTTAGAAATATTAATGAATTACTGTGCTGATAAACCTCTTACATTATTTGATTTTCAAACAGCTGAGCAGAACTGAACGTACTCAGACAACTCTCTCTTTACCTATTCTGATCGACACTAAACTGACACACAATATTTTTTAGCGCAACGCAATCTGACTTTGAAAAATCCCTACAAAATTATGGCCCTGACTAACAATAACCTATACCTTTCATGAATCACTTACCTCACAAAAATCTATGTTACTCGAACTACTGCAATACAGCAAGCGCCACTACTGCCAGCTAAATAAAAAGATTCTAACTACTTAAGGGACTAACTACTGATAGGCGTAGTTAGCAAATGAAAGATTTTGATAAAGAACAAACAATGTAATTACCTTAATAGTGTTCAAAAGTCATAATATATATATCAGTTCATGACATCCAGTCTTACAAATTTACTCTCTCTGATGGATACCCGTCCAGATCATCCGGTCTCAAAACTCCGCCATCTCACTCCCCACATCCACCACTGCTGGCGGCTCACCTCCAACTGCGCAACGCTACGCGCTGTTAACAGCCAACTGCCCACTACAGTCCGCAGCTCGTGGTCTTGCGGTAGCGTTCTCGCTTCCTGCGCACGGGGTCCAGGGTTCGATTCTCGGCGGGGTCAGGGATTTTCTCTGCCTCATGATGACTGGGTGTTGTGTGTTCATCATTATTTCATCATCATTGACTTGCAAGTCGCCGAAGTGGCGTCAACTAAAAAGGACTTGCAATACGGCGGCCGAACTTCCCCGCATGGGGCCTCCCGGTCAACAATGCCATACGATCATTTCATTTTTTTGCCCACTACAATAGAGAATATTTCAACAATGCCAACCAGCCATAGACTGCACACAGCACAGTCAGTGTTCCATATAGAGCGCTACATGGCGTTACCAACATAAGAACCTAAATAGCCTACTTACACACACTACTTAACCTAAATTATCCTAAGGACAAACACACACACCCTTGCCCGAGGGAGGACTCAAACCTTCGCCGGGATCAGCCGCACAGTCCATGACTGCAGCGCCTTAGACGGCTCGGCAATTCCCGCGTGGTTGCACTTACACAGACAGCGGTAGTATCACGCACAGAAGATAAAAAAGGGCATTGACAGAGCTGTTATTTGTCTTTGGTGATTCAGGTTAAAATGTTTCCGAGGTGATTATGGCCGCACGACGTGAGTTAACAGACTTTCAGCGCGGAATGATAGTTGGAGGTAGACGCATGGGACATTCCAGTTCGGAAATCGTTAGGGAATTCAATATTCAGAGATACACAATATCAAGAATATGCCAAGAATACCAAATTTCAGGCATTACCTCTCAGCACGACAAAGTAGTGGCCGACAGCCTTTGCTTAAAGACCGAGAGCAGTGGCGTTTGCGTAGAGCTGTCAGTGCTAACAGACAAGCAACACTGCTTGAAATAACCCCAGAAATCAATATCAGACGTACGAAGGACGTAACCGATAGGACAGTCCGGCAAAATTTGCGGTTAATGGGCTATAGCGGCAGATGACCGACACGAGTGCCTTTGCTAAAAGCACGGCATAGCATGCAGCGCCTTTCCTGGGCTGTTGAGCGTATTGGTTGGGCCCTAGACGAATGGTAAACCGTGGCTTGGTCAGATGAGCTCCGACTTCAGTCAGTAAGAGCTATTTATAGGGTACGAATGTGACGCGAGGCCCAAGAAGCCATGGACCTAACTTGTTAACAAGGCACTGTGCAAGCTCGTGGTGGCTCTGTATTGGTGTCGGCTGTGCTTACATGGAATGGACTTGGTCCTCTGGTCCAACTGAAAAGGTCATTGACCTGAAATCGTATGATCGGCTGCTTGGAGATCATATGCAGACATTCATGGACTTCATCTTCTCAAACAACGATAGAATTTTTATGACTTTCAAGTAATAGAGCACAGAAATCAGTCGACCTTTTCTTTCAGGTTTTATTCTGGAAATCCAGATTTCAGTTAGTGCCCAGCCATTATCAATGCACTATTTTATGGTGTCAATGCATGTCCTAGTACGTCACTTCCCTGTTGTTCGGACTTATGTCACAGTTCGTTCAGTCTTGAAGCCCGGACATGTTGCCCTGTGACTTCCATGTGTTTGGCCTGCTCAAGAAAACACCTCAAAAGGAAGCTCTCCAACATGGACGGCGAAGTGAAGAACACAGTGGAGGACTGGCTCCCGCCGCAGCCACAGCTGTTCTGGGAAAAAGGAATCCTTAGGCTCATGAACCAGTGTGATACAGTTGTGGTACGGTCTCTGGTGATTACGCTTAAATAAAGACTTCAGTTATACCAGCAGCGTTGTTTCATACTTCCTTTTCTTTAGAACACACCTAATATTTGGCTAAAAGTAAGAAATAAAATAAATTTGTGATACATTTGACGTGCCTTTGAATGATGCTCGAAAACAAGTACAGCAAATAAGGTGCTGATGAGAATTTAAAGTTCAGTCTTTACTTACAATCTTAGAATTTCAAAGCTGCCTAGAGGATATTTGTCTACTGGGGTATATTGACCGTGCAGTTTGTTTTTCTGTGGCACCTTATTTGCTGCACATGATTTCAACCACAACTGAAAGGCGAATACATTGTTTCTCTAACCCGTTTTATTTGTTAGTTTAAGACAAATCATTTCACAAAACGTTTATCCGTTACTCCATTTTTTTATTTTAGGTTTTGTTCAGAAAGTGTTGTTAACAGTTATATATCGCACCAATGTAACTTTTTACGTGCAAAATACCTAAGCCTTGAAGAGATTAACTTCTTGATATTTCAGTAGCATCTTTCCGTGAAATATTGCTATTTTCCTTCAAATCACTAATCCTGTCTTTCCTAATTACCCGATTACTTTTTTTTTTTGTGAAACTGGATCTCATACTAATTTGATCTCTTCGTTTGGTTATGAAAATACGGAAAAAATTTCCCTTACCTCATTAATTAGATATTTCTTAATTACACTGACTACGTTCAAACAATTAAAATACATTAGTGCAAAACTAGGTCTCAAGATGGTAATTTGATACCCCATTTGTCCATTTTCCACTCTCTGTTTGGCTGCAAAAATTCGGACAAAAATCGATCGTATAATGTATAGGGAATCTTGTTTTCGCTCCTCTCAAACACTTGACCAAGAAAGATTTATCTGATTATTTAAAGGCAAACAATATGAGGGATGTCGAATGCTGTTCTCGGAAGAGCTATGAAGACAAAGCAGTCGACTCACGAGTTAAGATGCATCTTGAAAATAAAACCTAGGCTGTAACTAACGAGGAAAACAAAGCAAGTGTCATAACCCGTTTTTTCAGACACTTCGCTCAGTGGAAGAGGGGTCAAGATGAGCTAACGCGTTTCTCGGACTACGTGTGGCTGCTCGACCGTTCCTGAGAAAACGACGGTCAAAGTTTTCGACGTAATTTAAATACCTTTTAGCGCAAGATAATATCTACTGAAATATTGCCCCAGCAGCTAGCGTCACAGCCTATCAGTTTCGTGCCCCGTGTTCAAAACCCGATTATTGTTTCTATTTATTCTATTTTAATTTATTATTTTTTCATTCATCTACCAAGGTTTATTATCAAGTTAGGGGATACAAAGACGTTATATTGATTGTAAAATTTCAGTTGGATGTCATACATTTGAATCGGTCTTTTTTAAAAGGGCGTAAATCGCTACTTTGACTATGTCGCGTTTTATACACCTGTATTATGAGGGTAGATCTATCATTTGTGTTTAAAAGGGCGTCTGTGTTGTAACATGGAATTGAACGTAACGTTTTATTTTAAATGCTCGTAAGTCACTGACATGCGCCCTTTTAAAACTGAGCAGTTGGCAATGGTCCGGTGAGTGCAAACATTCAGGAGCTAAAAAAGGGGTGAAGCACTTTGCATGTTTATCATGAAGGAACCGGTGGATAGGGTGCCAATGAGGACTGTTCCTTTTTATTTGATTATCTGAAGTCTATCCCCGAAAATACCACAAAGTTTCGACTGTTCTTTGATAACTGCAAGGAACAGGACAAAAACCAACGCTCTCTAGATTCTTACTTTCACTGACAGATTCCGGACCCGTCAGACTTCTTCAACGGTATTTCCAAGTGAGAACACACAGCTTTTTGCCGTGCGATCGAGACCTTCGTATCATTTCAAAGAAGCTGCGACAGAATGACAGGATATTCACTGCTCATCAAATAATACAGCACATTCTACGAAGTAGTACAAAACTTGGAAAAATTATAGTTGTAGAAGTTGACACATGTGCAATTCTGGAGTCTGAAGGCTGCTACACAAAATATTATAAGAAGACGACAGTTTATGAAGAAACAAAGAACAAGTCAAGATTCGACAGACATAATTTTGCAGTCAGCAGTTTCTTTGTGTATTCCAGTGGCGGAGATGGGTTCATCAAAGATTCTATGTGTATTACGGGTCAGTGCGTCACGTGTTCTTCATGGTACATAGGCGAGAACCCCACGTACCCAGCAGCACGAATGCCGATGAAAGTGCAAAACCTGCAAGACTTAGGAAAGGTGCAACAACACATTCCAAGTGAGCGTATGCACTTCTAAGAGGAACTTTTAGCTAGACTACTGCAAGTAGTACAGTACATGATGATGACAGATTAACAGTTCTTCACAAGTGAAAAGACTTAGGATTTATACACTTTTTCCAATATTTCCACATGTTTCTTTTGCAAGTTTAAACATTATAATCCATTTTCTGCGGCTCAGCGTCGTGTTTGAAACATTTAATTCTCTAACGTGGCCAGACATGAACATTTTGCTCTGCGTCTTCTTCCTATGAGACCATTTTTTTTTTAAACGGACGGATTTTTTAACTTTTTAAATGTCCCTAACATTGTACGTATTTTATTCATGTAATACACAAATCTAGGGGCACCTATATTAGTAGTTCAAATAAGCAGACTTTCTTATTTCGTCGTAGTTTTCTCCTAAAACAGTCTTTTTTTTAAGTTCTCACTAAGTTGGTTTTATTGAATTGCGTCCTTTATGAAAATATCGATTCATTTATTATATAATATGTGTGTGTACGGTCCTTCCAAGTGCTATAATCTTTTTAAAGTCTCATATTTCATTCTTATATCAATTCTTATATTTTATTCTTATGTTTATTCTTGAAGACTATTTGGTCCATTCGCCTTGGATGTTATCGATTATAGAAGCATTCGAAACATAGAAATTTCTAACACAACAAGCATCGCGCAAGGCAGATTTTCCACAGTGACATTTATTCATTCATATGACTCACTCGCGAAATTAACGTCTTCAACATTGCTGAAAATTTTACGCGTTGGTAACGTTTTCGCGGCAAACCACACATACGGGGTCACTTCAGCGAAAACTGGTGGTTGTAGTTGATTAAGAATCATGGTACACTACAGGAATTTTACCGAAAAGAATTTCAAATAAATTTCTGTTTCCTTTTTTTTAACTCATTCGCCAGACGTACAATTAGTAGATGAATAAGAACAACATTATTTCAATATACATTAGAAAACATTCGTTTAGTTATCTTCTACGGGATTAGGTAGGTAAATGAAACACAGAAGTAATAATTGAGTTTCGAACAAGGAGTGCAGAAGTGTGGTACCGCGACGCTAGCCACTTTGCCACCACTTCGGTTGGACTATCGACTCGCTAAAAGGCACATGCAGAAATGCAGTACCTCTAAATCTTTGACCATCGTTTTCTCAGAAATGATCGAGTAGCTACGGTAACCCTAGTCACATGTTTGCTTGACCCCTCTTTCACTGAGCGATGTATTGGAAATCGGGATATGGCATTTGCGTGTTTCCTCGTAACACACTTCTCGGGACATTCTTTCTTCCAGAAATCTTGTTCCAATAAGGTACGTAGGAGCTGAAGAATTTGGAAAGTAGGAAAGAGGTATAGACGGAAATGAAGCTCTGTCGTGGCTGGGTAGTTCATTTGGTAATTGGTACTGGCCACGAAAGTCTAGTTTCAGGTTCGAGAACTGTTCCACTGCCGTACAGTGCACTGGAATGACTTAGAGAGGAGCAGAGGAACGGGGCACGCAGCTGGCGGTGGATATCGCGAATTGGTAATGCGGGCACTGCGAGCGTAACAGGTGCGTCCCCTGACCTGCATACACAGGCGTGTACGTGATGCGGGCTCGCAAGCGTCCCGGGACACGGCTGCTGCACACAGGACGAGGGCTACGCTCGCTGATATCAGCGGTTTCCAGCCCGGATGGAGAATCTCTACAAGTACTGAAGTAACATCTGCTGCGCCACAGAGAAGAGCATCAGGATCGTTGATATATTCATATATCACACGTTAATGAATAAGCAGAGAACATTACTTGCGATATCAGGCTTTTTTTGCGGATGCTGCAGTTATCCGTGAGGAAATTCTATTCGTAAAAAGCAGCAGTAATACTTTGCACCACGCAAATAGTTTACAGAGATCTGACGGAGCCTGACAGACAGCTCTTACTGTAAGAAAATATAAAGTTCTCGCCGCACTGGGTAGCCGCGTGGTCTTGGGCCCCTTGCCACAGTTCGTGCGGCTACCCCCGCCGGAGGCTCGAGTCCTCCCTCGGGCACAGGCGTGTGTGTTGTCCTTAGCGTAAGTTAGTTTAAGTTAGATTATGTAGTGCGAAAGCCTAGGGACCGATGACCTCAGCAGTTTGGTCCCATAGAAACTTACCACAAAAATGAAAAAAAAAATAAAGTTCTCAGAATGAAATTTCGCTCTGCAGTGGGGACTGCTCTGATTTGAAACTTGTCTGTTTCACGAAACATAAAAACGTGGGACCTATTGCTTATAGGGTTCGTGAGTTACATCTAGAGTCAGCTGTGTTTTACAAATACTTTGTCTGACCAAAAAAAGCCAGAAGGGCAGTAGGGACCGGAATGAAACTTCATGTATTGAGAGGGTATGCGATGTTATTTCAGGGCTTACAATGTAGTTTGAGACCCAAGTTTCTCCCGCAGACAGTGCTCAGGTAACTTACGCGAATGCAAGCGGGTGACGTCGTCGATAACCGCCATATTTCGACAAGTGTACGTTTTGTCTATTTCAAGGCAGTTTTGCCCTTAAAATGACAGTGTGTGCACCTGTCGTAATATAGACAGTTGTCGACGGCATCACCCCGGCCGTTGTGACCGAGCGCTTCTAGGCGCTTCAGCCTGGAATCGCGCTGCTGGTACGGTCGCAGGTTCGAATCCTGCCTCGGGCATGAATGTGAGTGATGTCTTTAGGTTAGTTAGGTTTAAGTAGTTCTCAGTCTAGGGGACTGATGACCTCAGATGTTAAGTCCCATAGTGCTCAGAGCCATTTGAACCAATTTCAACCCGCTGCTTTCACCTAAATTATCTGAAATGTGTATACGTAGTTTTGCCTTGAAAATAAGAGGTTGTGCACCTGTCAAATTATCAGCTGTTGTCGACTACCTCACCCGGATGCGTTCCCCCACGTCATCTGAACAATATAGAGCCAAATATGCAAAGACATTTGCAATATGAATCCACTTAGCAGTATGACGTTGTTCCCGCTGTGGCCTGGATGAATCCACAGATTCGATTGGATAGGTTCTCATAAACACGTTCTATTCTCTCCCGAGGCAAGCTGGCCCATAACAGTTGTATCTGGTACTTGATACCTGGTTATTGGCACTTGGGAGGATTTGGCGTCCGAACAAATGTTCTATTGGGGCATATCAGGGTCATCCGTACCAAGGGTGGGAATCGAACCCGGGTTCCTCGCTTACTAGGCAGGTACGTTAGCCACCTTGTCAGAGCGGTTCACACAACTGCACGGATTACCCTTGCACGCCTCAATTCTCTATCAAAATACTCACTGCCGCCCCAGTCTACTTTAAATTCCCCACTACACACGAACAGATTTGCAGAAGCTCTGCATGTTCCGAAATAACACATAAGCATCGCATTTAAATGGGGGTTCAGCCTGGACCCAGGTGCAGGTACTTATACAAATGAAATGAGATTTTACCGGTCTCATACAGATATGATTTTTACGTATACAGACTGAAGTAGAGAGTGAAAAGTTGTACCAAGGCCGGGAATCAAACTCGGGTCTCCTGCTTACTAGGCAGTTGCCTTAACCAGTAAGCCACGTTGGCACAGCGGTTCACACAAGTACACAGACTACCTTGAGTCAAATTTTGAGTCAGCGCTTCTATCTATAATCAAAAAAATCATATATTTATGAAACCAGAAAAGTCTCTGGAATTGTGTCATTTCATTTGTATAAGCACCTGCACCTGATTTCAGGTTAGATCCTCTATTTAATTTCGATACTGTGGGGCTATTCCAGAACATGGAGAGCCTCGGCAGTTCTGTTCGTGTGTAAGGGGGAATTTACAGTAGACTGGGGCGGCAGTGAGAATTTGGATCGAGGAGGGAAGCGTGCCAGGGTAATCCGTGAAGTTGTGCGAACCTCTGTGCTAAGGTGGCTTAGTAACCAGGAGACCCAGTTCGATTGGTACAAATTTTCACTCGCCGCTTCGCTCTGTATACATATAAATCATATCTGTATGAGGCCAGTAAAGTCTCTGAAGTTTTATCATTTCGTTTATATCAGGGGATACTACTGGTCATTGGAGTTTCTCAACATCACACCGATAGTGCATAGAATCACGTGACACGTTGTGGACGAGAAATGTCCTGTTGAAAAGTCGCACAACGGTACTGACGCATGAGAGGTAACAAGTGCCGGCTCAAGATTCCTTGCCATACTGTGGTGCCGACACAGTTCCCTCAGTTACTATCTGAACTCATGACGCCAGAAGTAACATCGTTGTGCCTCTCCAAAACATTAGAAGAACTGGACCTCTCCAGAGGTCGCCGCCAAACTCTACGACGATGGTAACCTCGGGCGTTGCAGTACCGCCCGGTGTGACGCCACGCATCATCACCCTATGCTTAGCGACTACGACACCATTAGCCGGCCGCTGTGGCCGAGCGGTTCTAGGCGCTTCAATCCGGAACCGCGCTGCTGCTGCGGTCGCAGGTTCGAATCCTGCCTCGGGCATGGATGTGTGTGATGTGAGTTCTAAGTCTAGGGGACTTATGACCTCATATGTTAAGTCCCGTAGTGTTTAGAGCCATTTGAACCACTTTTTTTTTAACGACACCATCCAAACACAGCCTTTTGTGCCATGCTGTTAACGGCACCCTACGCATGGGACGATAATTCCGTAGTCCTTCTGCTGCTAGTCTCCGAACAATGGCGCAGCATGGAAGAAGTTGAGGATGTGAAGCGACTATGATATGTTTGGTGCTCAGTACGGCGGACCTCCGTTATGGTCCCACGCGGCCCACCGGAACCTTGACGACGAGTATTATGCCATCAGGTTCCCATGCAGTCCAATACCGGGCTAATGACATTTCCTAATGCCTCACAAATCTAAATACTGGACGATTAGATCAGCCGGCCAAGTAGAGACGCTGCCAGGTGCTGATAAAGCTGTCCCACACGATTATTCGGCGTATCCCTCACAGTGATAACCCAACATCTGATGGTCCGCAGCTTGTTGTCTAGTGGCCAGCATTTCTGCTTCTGGATGACGGAGTCCCGGATTCGATTCCCTGCCGCGACGGAGATTTTCTCCGAACAGGGACTCGGTGTTTGCGATGTCCTCACTATTTCTTCATCATCAATCGGCAAAGTAACGAGACTGGAGAGTACAAAGATTGGGCATTTGTACGGGCGCTGATAATCACGTAGTTGAGCGCCCCAAAAACCAGATATCATCATCAACATCTGAGGCTATTCAGGCCCGGCATACGTCTTACCAGGCATTGTAACAGCAGTAAACACGAACAACGGTGCCAGTCTTACCTGTTACAGATTATCGCAATTAACACAGATAGTGCGCACCTGTACCAGGTTATAAGGGGCAATCAAATTAAAATGAAACAGATGGAAAAAAGTAAGTGAACCGTTTAAAAAAGAATTCGGCACTGAGTGTTGATTTATTTTGAACAAAAGATTTGCACGACTACATTAGTTATTACTTTTATAAGCTACATTTAGTTACAACATAATTCTTATGTATTGTTGTCTTTACTTAGATAATTACTGTGCACTTATAGAGTAGTTACGAATATACAACTATGAGAACCTGTTAATTATGAGAATTTATTAATAAGCAATCATAACTTCAATTTAATGTTATTAATACTCGTGTATCTACTCTAGATTGTAATCTTTCTTCGTGACACAAGAATCTATAGATGGGCCATTCCAAGACCAAAACTCCTTGTTAACGAGGCGTTTCTTTACATGTAATTCCCTGCACATCATTCATCCACAAAACCTGTGCCATACAAAACATTTGTTGGAGCGATTCATGTGTATTGCTCGTCACTCTGGGACCTTAACCAGGCTGGATTAATAATACAAATAGAGATGATCCAACGAACAGCGACGTGCTTCGCCATGGAATCGTTTACTAGGGGAGAGAGCGTTACGGAGGTGCTCAGCAAGCTACGGCATCAAAAACGCTACAAGAGAGGCGCTGTGCAACATGGAGGCGTTTGCTACTGAAATTTCGAGACAGTAGGTACATTCCGGAAAGAGTCTCAGAGCGTATTACCTCCTCCCACATACATCTCGCGAAATGATCGTAACGAGAAAATCTGAGAAATTGGAGCTAATACGGAGATTCAGCGAAAACCCTTCTTCACACGCACCATTGGCGAGTGGAACGGAGCAGGTACGAAGTATTGTGGTGCCAGAAGTATCCTCCGAGACACACCGTTGGGTGGCTTGTGGAGTACAGATACAGGTATAGATGTAGGCACAGCTGAATGGTGAATCAGTGACTAAAAGTAAACAAATATATTTATTTCATTTACGCCATTGGCATCAAAAACGCGAAAATAAACCTCACAAGCATAGAATAGTTATTTAAAACAATTAAAAACAAGATAATATCGATTTTTTTATTCAGTTACCCTACGCATTTCGATGGTTTCGTTAGCCATCAATTCAGTACGTAAGATTTTTATATAAAAACTGTAGGTTTCTGAAGCCTCTTATTGCGACTGTCGATATACACAACTGTTCCGATAGTGGTGTCGATACTGAATGAAAAAATACGCGTTTTCGATATCGACACGATGCAGTCACTTCCGGTCCGACGCTCTCCATATCGCGGGTGGGTGTGGCTCAGACATGACTTCTCCATATCAGGCTACCGACGCGCTGTTCACATTCCCATTTCTTTCTGCCAAGTAATTCATTTTTTATGCAAAACACGGACTTTTTTTCAGAGTGTGCCAAGAAACTCCAAAATTGTGGCTTTTGCGTTGGAAACGCGGTAGTATTCCGTATATTTGTGAATAAGCGAGAGAGAAGGAATGTTCCACTTATGAAGAAGTTTGTAGCCTCAAAAAATAAGGGAAATTATAGTGGTCAACAATGCATTCAAACTCGAATAGCTACTAGTTATTTTTATTTATATTACATTTAACTCAAATCTGTTATTTCTTTAGAGGAAAATGCGAATTTTGAAATAGCAATCAATTATATTAAATCCTACACAAAAAGAGAAGGCCAAAAATTTTCAAACAAAAGAAACTACTCATGAAGTCAGCATTACCTGAATTTCCCTACCTCGTATTATTTCGTATGGACTTCGTTTACTTGTAATAAGGCGAGTAGACACTAAGGCATCGAATGTACTGGACTAGCAAAGACCTCAAGACTTCTCAAGTAAGTGTAAGAAGTATTCATATTTCGATGGCGTACGAATTTATTTATACAAACAACCAAACGTAATTTCGGAGAGAATGTTTGTTTCTTCCACTAAAATACTGAACGTGAAGGGAAAACGAAAACTGAGAACAACAAACTATTCACACGACGTACACTGTTCGTTTCTTTATTGGTACTCCGAGCGTCTATGGGCTGCCACAGTATTTGATGTGAAACCTTTTTCTCGGAAGTACCGCACAAGATGCAGTTCAGTTTCAGCATGACTTTACAACAGGATAGGTCATAAAAGTTAGGAATTGTGTTTCCCAAGTAAAGGTGAAATAATTATTTTCGACTGCCTGCACACAAAGTCATCGGGAAGCTATCCCACTGTATAGTATAGTGTATTATAAATACGTGTAAGGGCGTTTAGATCCAGAAGGAACCTCGCGGAGGACGATCGAGTGCACTTATGCTACGAACGCCAGTAACATGTCGAGGAAAATCACAGAAAGTTCCTAAGCGAAGATATCGCAAGAGGTTGCTTCAGTATCTAGGATTCACGTTTCCTCACATATAATTAGATGCCAGTAGAAATAGACTGCACGAGGCTGGATAAAGATTCAAAAACCGAAAAAGTAGCTATTAATTAGTGAGGAAACAGAAAACTCTTACTGTAATTCACACAAACTTAAACAGGTAGATCGAGCAAACTTTGGAGAAAAAAAATGGGGTTCACAGATGAAAGCAAATTCAATATACACTGTGATCAGAAACAGTCTGCAAAGCTTGTAATGGTGTTGCAGGGTAGGTTGTGCTAAGACATAACTGTTAAGAAAACAATTCGTTATGTTGCACCTTTTCTGAGTTAATTGGCATCTAAAATAGCCAATTACGCAGTTGCGGCCCGCCAGGTACAGTCAGTGTCACGTATTCTCATAGAGTAAACGATAGCGCGCGAGACTGCCCAGGCTTTGGCTCGGGTTCTATCCCTACTACGGCCCCATTTGTATCGCTGTCTTGTTAGGTTTTAGGGAAGCAAACGAAGAATACGCTTGGCGACATCGTCTCTGGCGGGGCGCTTGAATTTGCGCGCGGAATGGCGTAATTAGCTAATTCAGAAACGGCGCAACGTGTCTTAACAATTATTTCCCAGCACAACCTGCCGTGTAACACCCTTACAAGCTTTTCAAACCACCCTGTATTTGGTCCTGATGCACAACAATCGGTGTGGAGAAGCAACTAAAAGCAAAAAGCGTTGTGGTCACAGTGATGCACGGAGGAGAGAGCTGAATGTCTAGGGTGGGAACAGCTGAGCTAGAGCAGGTCTCGGCCCGCTAGTTTTCGAAGGTCACGGAACCTGAAAGCACTAACACAATACAGCTACAGTATATCGAACCCATAATGCCACCCCCGACTTATAGCATCGCATTATGCACGCGCGGTCACGAACTAACCCTCGCTTGTTTTCACTTTCAGTTATCACTTTTCTCTATTTGATACAACTTTCGACTGTTACATTTTTAACGGATTTCGCTCTTTCGGTATTGACTGTAAACTGTTCTTATAGGCTTACGACTATTTTGCTGTGTTTTGCATGGGTGTGTGTGTTTGTCCTTAGGATAATTTAGGTTAAGTAGTGTGTAAGCTTAGGGACTGATGACCTTAGCAGTCAAGTCCCATAAGATTTCACACATTTTTTTTGCTGTGTTTTATCAAATCTCCATTTGTTCCACCGGCCATTGCGTTACTGTTTGCCGAGTGTAACTGAACTGTTGCTACCTATGCCAAGTAGTATAGCAAATTAAGTAGATTGGATTCAATCAAGGTCCTCTACAGGTCTTCCTGCACTTTGCTACGGTTCAGATGTAGAAGCCTTTTTTATAAAACACAGTCTCGTCTGCGTACATCCTCACAGAGCTTCAGACATGCACTGGGAGACCGCGTGTAGTACACTAGTGTGACCATTTCTTGAGTACTGCTCGAGTGTTTTGATCCCCACTAGGTAGGGTTAAAGCAAGACATCGAAGCAATTCAGAGGCGGGCTGCTCGATTTGTCACCATTAGTTTCGATCAACACGTGAGTATTACGAGATGCTTCCTGAACTGAAGTGGGAATCCCTGGAGAGAAGACAACGTTCTTTTCGCGAAATGATCTCGAGAAAATTTAGAGAACCGGCATTTGCGGCTGACTGTCGAACACGCCTGCTGCCGCCAACGTACATTTCGCGTAAGGACGACGAAGATAAAACAAATAAGGTCTCGTATGGAGGAATGCAGACAGCTGTTTTTCCCTCGCTCCCTTTGCGACTGGAATAGGAAAGAAAATGAGTAATAGTGGTACAATGTACCCTCCGCCATGCACCAGTCAGCCACTTGCGGAGTAAAGGAAAAAAGTGCAAAAAAGTACAGATATATGTTTTCAAGTTGCAGAATGATCGCAGAAGATGCTGTACAAATAAAAACGAAACGTGTCTGGTGTAAAATTGTATTCAATTGATTTCAGTAAGCTTAGGATGGAGAAACCAATAATAATCCATGTCCATAAATTACTATTACATCGGTTTGTTTCATCCTGTTGAGAACTACGTGCTGAGTTCCATATGCCAGGAAATGCTTAAACCAGTCACAAATCCGATACTCCGAAAACTGATCGTTTACTAAACGATAGTGTGAAGCTGTATCCAACACCTTACAGTCAGTGACACAACGTAAATCTATACCCATTTGCCTACAGCGCTCTGGATTTCATGGACGAACAGAGCGAGTTGTGTTTCGCAAGTCTGTGTTTACCGAAACCATGATTATAAAGTCACTTACGCTGCATAATGAGACTTACACAGGGCATTTCTGGGACCTCACTTTTAAAACAATATATTGTACCACCTTCAACATAAAACCTAACTGTATAGTAATCTAGGCCTACAGTTATCTGATACAGTGATACCAAAGTAATACATTTGCCGGACGACACCATTACAATATACGTCACGATTATTAATGTAGAGCCTAAGTAAATAAAAGTAAAGTTCTGCGTTGATATGACATTTCGCAATCATTCTTGGTCAAATGTCACCATTCGCAACAGTGAGCACCAAAGTGGTTTTCCATACTAAGTGGTTTTCCATACTCAACTTTTCATGAAGAGTATACCTGTTACGTTGAGCTAACCAAATATTACTTACCTTGCCTACATTTATTCAGCGGTCTTCCTTCACCATATCATAAAGACATGGCTCTGAGCACTATGGGACTTAACATCTTAGGTCATCAGTCCCCTAGAACTTAGAACTACTTAAACCTAACTAACCTAAGGACAGCACACACATCCATGCCCGAGGCAGGATTCGAACCTGCGACCGTAGCAGTCCTGCGGTTCCGGACTGAAGCGCCTAGAACCGCACGGCCACCGCGGCCGGCTAAAGACATGGTTCCCTGTAAGATGAGTAGTCACTATGATTCTGTAAGCACGCTTAAGCTCATTAACACAGAAACTAAGATTCTTAAAGCCCCGAGCGTAGTTCACATGAACTTGCACCTATTTGTTTTTGACATGCGCACGTGATATGACCTGCAAATTAAAACTTTTTATTGGCCGCAAGTAACTTGTTTCTATGAAATGTATTCGCAGTTTGCGAATACGATATTATATCGGCTATTTGGATTGTTATAGACATACGGAAATTTGTGCCTAACCCGGATTCGAACCCGGATTTCCCGCTTATCGCTAGCGGTCGCCTCAACCACTTCGGCTATACGTGCACGCCTCCCGGATCGATCCAGACTTTCGTATGTCACAGTGTCTACGTCCCACAGTGCTCGCTGATCATTCGTGTGATTCCTGCACAAGGAGAGACAAAGATTTTCTCGACGGTTTGCCTTGTTTTGGCATGAAACACGGTTGATGCATTGTCTGTACTTGACAATGTCTGCATTGGTCGATGCATGCATGCATGTCTGAAGGACATTTTCATCGAACTATACAGACACTATCAAACACAGACACTGCACTAACTGTAATTCGTTATTCTCCATCTTCTCCGCCATACGTCAAACTTCAGTGCGCTCCTAACCAAAAAGCGTTACAAATTTAACAGGCTTGTCAATCTATCGCAGTCCTTTACAGATTGCGAGATTATGTGTGTCGATATCTGAATATGTGTTGCTTAGTTACTGCCCATAATTCCAGAGGTACCGTGAGTTTTACGGAGAAGTTAACTTCTAGAAACTTTCCCAGTGTTGTACGGAAGTTAGCGACTGTCTTGAGGAAATGTTAAATGTTTGTAAAATTCGCTCTTTAGTATTTGTCTATCAACGTCCAGAGGACAATCGATTATGGAACACGGGACGAGTAGTTAAGAGATATGTAGGCAGAATACCGTCTACGTTCCCAACACAATCATTCCTTACATGTTTCTGACATACCAGGCGCGTAATTGCCTATGTAAATGCTGTCTGTTCTGTATTGTGGTTTCCAATACACGCGTCTATGTCAATAGGACTATGTTTGCCACTGTAATATCTGTTTACACAGGGCACAAGTCCCTGCCGGAGCTGACACAGAAGAGTCGACGGGGTTCGTTTGCGTTTGGCAAAACTGCGGTGTCTGAACTAAGTTCGCAGCAGAATGGTCTCTCTTTTCAGGGCTAAGATAAGCGGTCGAAGAAAAATTGGTCTTAAAATTTTCGTCTTTTTCAGTGTGACGATATTCTCGCATTCCGTTACGTACTTTCTTTCGTAATGTTATGGTAATGTTATTTACAACGTATATTTTCTATTTAGATTGCCTAGCAAGCGAGAACCATTGCAGACGAACGAGTTTTTTTGTGTAGTGTAATTTTAAGGCAGGATAAGCGGTGTTACAATTTCGCGTCGCTGATTTAGATAAATTGGAAAATATATCTGACCCTCTCCGTAATGAGTGTCTAGAAATAGAAGTCTTCAACTTAAGCGCTTCTTTTCACGATCTTTTTTTCTTTTTCTTTCTTACGCCGCAGAATCAAGGTAACGGTCGAAAGAACGCCACTGAATGCTATCTTCAGTCTTCCGGAGTGAGTTGTAGGCTCCACCTGCCAATATAATCTCACGCGGATCTGCCACACACACACACACACACACACACACACACACATATGCCCGACGGAGGACTCGAACCTCCGGTGGGAGGGGCCGCGCAATCCGTGACATGGCGCCCTAAACCGCGCGGCCTGGAATAAGTTTTCATAATCTCATGCTTTCCCATTTATCTTAGTTTGCATTACAAGTAACTCAAAATTATCATTTCTTTAAATAAATATGCGACTGTAACTTTGAAAGAGGAAAATGCTGAATTGTTTTTCTATACAAAACTAAACGTCCACCTTTGTAGCAAAGCAGCATGTATGTATGTATGTATGTATGTCTCTGTCTGGCATGCGGAGTACTGGAGTTCGATTCCGAATCACTGCCAGAGGTTTTCTTTTGGTAAAACGACCTCATCACAGTTGAGGAGGTATTTCAACTAGATGTAGCGTATGCAAGGATTATAAAGGTAATAACGGCTGGTAAAATGGTGTCCAGACTTCACCCTCCATACCGCATCCAAAGACATAATTAGCAGAGGTCGATACGGTGTCCAGTCACATCGCGTTGTGCTGAAGCCCTAATCGCAGAATTAGTTAAAATACAAAATAAGTTAACGAAGAAGAAACAAAAATTGCATGTAAATGGCCCGTAGTCTTCTTCGCATCGAAACGATTTCAGGACCTATTTCTTCCCAAGTTTTTTCTGGTGCTTGATAAATTCTTTTGGTGATAGGCACTGCCTTTTCTTGATTTTTTTTCTCTCTCATATGGGCTACAAATCTTCTACGGTATTAATGCCTATGGTGTGTGGGATAGTTCACAGTTTTCGAACTGCATTAAAAGGCACTATTCCTTGGCATTTAGTGCTTCAAATTCCGGGTTTTTCTCTTGTTACGATAAAATCCTAGTATTTCCCGCAAGCTTCTCCACCGTACATTAGCTTTTAATATCACTTTATAGTAACTGTGGCTTGGGAACTGATTAATCTTTTCAGATGAATTCGTGAGAACCTGTTTGTCCAAAATAGTTGAATTGTTCTCTATGTTACGCAGGACATACACAATTTGAATGCGGGGCTGTGATTCGTTGCCGTAGATTTCTAGGTGCCCAAGGCACGAACGGCCATTGCCAGTGCCACCACGGGAGTCCTAGCTCCATCCCATCGGTGGAATTTCGTCCTGCCGCGTACCTTCCATCTTTTTACAAAGGGCTATTGTGTCTATCCAAGCCCTCTCCAAGACTGGCGAAGCGCTCTCTACCGGCCTGGATCCTCGCGCCAATACTTTCAACGTTTTCACAGCACCTGACATTAAACTGGCTGTTTCCTTATTCATTTATTTATTCGCTCCATTCCATTACACTATTTAAGCGCAAAACTCCGCCACAGGGCGCGCCGATTGTACCTTCAGCTTACGCCCTTGCTGGGCCGTGAGGAACATACGCCAGTCTCCATATTGATACAGCGCATTGGCAAGGAATCCGAATCAACTTCGCATACACGGCTTAACACGTGATTTAACAGTGTATGTTGATAAACAGGGTTTTCTTGAAACAGATGAAATACTTTTAAATGTTATTTTTGCAGCTGTAGGGAGTAAGAGATAGTGACTGAGAAAGGCGGCGCAGTGATCAGCACACTGAACCGCATTTGGGAATACGACGGTTGAAGTCTGCGTCCTACCATCCTCATTTAGCTTTGTCTGTGATTTCCCTAAATCGCTCCAAGCAAATGCTGGGATGGTTCCTTTGCAAGGTGTAAGGTGGCCGCCACGGGCGTGTTGCCCGCCTCCCAGTTTTATCCATATTTTTCTTTTCATAATATGATAATTGAAATAATTATTCAAGTGACGTTCATAGCAGTAAATTTAATTCACGAGTAGCGACGAGTGGTTGCGTCATCGTACAGCAGCTTCATTACATTGTACTTCTCTAATTTCTTACACTCCTGGGTAATTGTAGTGTATGTTTTCATCACGGCAAATACATGGCGGTTTCACGTTTACTAAATGAGGTACGGAGAACGCTGGTTGCAGGAGGGAAAGCACGTTTATCTTTCTGAAGGACAGATTCCGTAAACGGAGTATGGTTTACTGACCGGACGTCCAGTGGGCGTTCCAAAAAGTGCGTTTCTGGAGCGCGCCACTGGTGTCTCCCAATAGTTTGTACAGCCGGACAATACTCTTTGTCCTGTCCGACCATTCTACGACGGGCGTTCAGTAAGTAATGCACCACATTTTTTTTTTTCTCGGCCAATTTCAGTTGGACAATGTGGAATTTGTCGTGGGTGATGCTCCAGAGCTCCAGTATGGTGAAAGCTTTGGTGATTCTCGTGTACGACTGAACGGTGTTACCATAACGCATTGCATTCCTCCAAGGCAGACCGTCAGTGCACAGTGTTACCGTTCGCTTTTGGAGTATCACCTGCGACCAACTTTGTGCAAGAAGCGGCGACACTTTCTGCACAACCGACCCATCATTTTTCACGACAATGCGCGGGCGAATACAGCGCGAGCTGTGGCTGCTCTGTTCGGTCGGTGGGACAGGGAAGTACTGTACCATCCACCACACTCCCCGGACTTACGCCCTTGTGACTTTGACTTGATTCCGAAGGTGAAGGAACCACTTCGTGGCATTCGCTTCAGAACTGTTCCACAGATTCGACAGGTAGCAGACCGCTCCATTCACACCATCAACAGAACAGACTCTGCTAACGGTTCACTACGCCTTCCACATCGTTGGCAACGGGTTCTACACAACGCTGGCGGCAGTAACAGGTGCAAACATGTGACTCCTTTGTATCCGTTGTGAATAAATAGTTGCCACTATTTAAGTTCCAAACCTCGTAAGTTAGGCAGATGAAAATCTGTCTTTTCCTTGTGTCATGTCCAGTTTTATACTATGCTTAGAATTTTTACTCTTATATGGGTGAAGACAGTGAACACCTCCCTTCCCTCGCACCCATATGGGACGTGGGGGACGGCGGCGCTCAGTGGCTTTTGCTCCTTATGGCGATGGCGGAGAGCCATCGTCAGTTCGTTTATTTATTCGAACTGACGCGGCTTCAAAACTGAGATTTTATTGCGACATGCCGCACGAAAGACTCCGAAGAGTGAATCTTATGTTAATAAATGTACACTACTGGCCATTAAAATTGCTACACCAAGAAGAAATGCAAATGATAAACGGGTATTCATTGGACAAATATATTATACTAGATCTGAAATGTGATTGCATTTTAACGCAATTTGGGTGCATAGATCCTGAGAAATCAGTACCCAGATCAACCACCTCTGGGCGTAATAACGGCCTTGGTACGCTGGGCATTGAGTCAAACAGAGCTTGGATGGCGTGTGCAGGTACAGCTGTCCATGCAGCTTCAATACGATACCACAGTTCATTGTGACGAACCAGTTGCTCGGCCACCACTGACCAGACGTTTTCAGTTGGTGAGAGATCTGGAGAATGTGCTGGCCAGGGCAGCAGTCGAACATTTTCTGTATCCAGAAAGGCCCGAACAGGACCTTCGACATGCGGTCGTGCATTATCTTGTTGAAACGTAGGGTTTCGCAGGGATCGAATGAAGGGTAGAGCCACGGGTGGTAACACATCTGAAATGTAACGTCCACTGTTCAAAGTGCCGTCGATGCGAACAAGAGGTGACCGAGACGTGTAACCAATGGCAAACCATACCATCACGCCGAGTGATACGCCAGTATGGCGATGACGAATACACGCTTCCAATGTGCGTTCACTGCGATGTCGCCGAACACGGATGCGACCATCATGATGCTGTAAACAGAACCTGGATTCATTTGAAAAAAAGATGTTTGCAATTCGTGCACCCAGGTTCGTAGTTGAGTACACAGTCGCAGGCGCTCCTGTCTGTGATGCAGCGTCAAGGGTAACCGCAGCCACGGTCCCCGAACTGATAGTCCATGCTGCTGCAAACGTCGTCGAACTGTTCGTGCAGATGGTTGTTGTCTTGCAAACGTCGCCATCTGTTGACCAGGGATCGAGACGTGAGTGCACGATCCGTTACAGCCATGCGGATAAAATGCCTGTCATCTCGACTGCTAGTGATAAGAGGCCTTTGGGATCCAGCACGGTGTTCCGTATTACCCTCCTGAACACACCGATTCCATATTATGCTAACAATCATTGGATCTGGACCAACGCGAGCAGCAATGTCGCGATACGGTAAACCGCAATAGCGATAGGCTACAATCCGACCTTTATCAAAGTCGGAAACGTGATGGTACGCATTTCTCCTCCTTACACGAGGCATCACAACAATGTTTCACCAGGCAACGCCGGTCAACTGCTGTTTGTGTATGACAAACCGGTTGGAAACTTTCCTCATGTCAGCACATTGTAGGTGTCACCACCGGCGCCAACCTTGTGTGAATGCTCTGAAAACTAATCATGTGCATATCACAGCATCTTCTTCCTGTCCGTTAAATTTCACGTCTGTATCACGTAATTTTCGTGATGTAGCAATCTTAATGGCCAGTAGTGTATAAACATAGAGAGCCCTTTCAATTGCAAGTGCTTGTTACAACACCGTAACCAGTTATTGGGGCCCCCGTTGGTATCATTTAATGTCAGATCCACTAGTAACTGTGCTCACGGGAGCCGTCCGCGATCTGCAGGCCCAGGTGGAAGCGGGCACTTACGAAAGTCAGATTTACGAGAGGCTCGGTCGGCAGTTTGCAGAGGACTCGGCCAACTCCCTTCCCTATCCCTGAAATAATTCGAACCTGTGCTCTGTCTCCAATGATCTCGTTTTTGACAGGAGGTTACACACTAATCTTTCTCTGTCCAGCCAGCTGTGAGAAGAGCCCGGCAGCCGAGCTGATGGGCAGGTTGAGGTGGTGCAGGAGCAACAGCGCGCACGCCGCGCCCCTGTGGGCGAACCACAGAGCCCCAGAGCCCCCCCCCCCCCCTACACCCCACCCAACTGCCGCCCTGGCTGTGGCGGGCTGACGGACGGGCGGTCTGGTCGCGGCTGCGGCGCGCTGGCCGTGGCTGTGGCTGTGGCGGCCAAGGCAGGCCGCCGGGCAGCGCCGCCGCCATTCATTAGTGCCGCCCAGCGTGCATATTTAAAGAGCGGGCTCGCGTCTCGCCGACTGCCGGCACCGGCGATTGCTGCTGCTGCTGCGTGCTGCACGTCCATTATGCCACGGCAGCCTGCTTTACTAGACGGTTCAAAAGTATCCGGACACATGGCTGAAAATAACTAACAAGTTCGGTCCCGGCGGAGGTTCGAGGCCTCCCTCGGGCATGTGTGTGTGTGTGTGTGTGTGTGTGTGTGTGTGTGTGTGTGTGTGTTCTTAGGATAATTTTGGTTAAGTAGTGTGTAAGCTTAGGGACTGATGACCTTAGCAGCTAAGTGCCATAAGATTTCACACACATTTGAACACTAACAAGTTCGTGGCACCCTCCACTGTTAATGCTGGAATTCAGTATAGTGTTGCCCCACTCTTAGCCTTGCTGACAGCTTCCACTCTCGCAGACATACGTTCAATCAGGAGCTGGAAGGTTTCTTAGGGAATGGCAGCCCGTTCTTCGCGGAGAGCTGCACTGAGAAGAGGTATCGATGTCGGTCGGTGTGAGGCCTGGCACGAAGTCGGTGTTCCAAAACATCCCGAAGGTGTTCAATAGGATTCAGCTCAGGACTCTGCGCAGGTCAGTCCATTACAGGGATGTTATTGTCGTGTAACCACGCCACCACAGGCCGTGCAATGTGAACAGGTTCAAATGGCTCTGAGCACTATGGGACTTAACATCTGAGGTCATTAGTCCCCTAGAACTTAGAACTACTTAAACCTAACTAACCTAAGGAAATCACACATATCCATGCCCGAGGCAGCATTCGAACATGCGACCGTAACGGTCGCGCCGTTCCAGACTGTAGCGCCTAGAACCGCTCGGCCATCCCGGCCGGCTGTGCACAGGTGCTCGATCGTGTTCAAAGATCCAGTCGCCATTCCCGAATTGCTTTTCAACCGTAGGAAGCAAGAAGGTGCTTAAAACATCAATGTAGGCCTGTGCTGTGATAGTTCCACGTAAAACAACGAGCGGTGCAATCCCCCTCCATGAAAAACACGACCACACCGTAACACCACCGCCTCCGAATTTTGCTGTTGGCACTACACACGCTGGCAGATGACGTTCACTGGGCATTCGCCATACTCACACCCTCCCATCGGATCGGCACGTTGTGTACCATGATTCGTCACTCCACACAACGTTTTTCCACTGTTCAATTGTCCAATATTTACGCTCTTTACACCAAGCGAGGCGTCGTTTGGCATTTACCCGTGTCATGTGTCAGTCGCTCGATCCTGAAATCCAAAGTTTCTCACCTCCCGCCTAAGTGTCATTTTATTTGCAGTGGATTCAGATGCAGTTTGGAATTCCTATGTGTTTGTCTGATAGATATCTGCCTGTTACACATTACGACCCTCTTCATCTGTGGGCGGTCTCTGTCAGTCAGCCGGCCGGGGTGGCCGAGAGGTTCTAGGCGCTTCAGCCCGGAACCGCGTAACCGCTACGGTCTCAGGTTAGAATCCTACCTCGGGCATGTATGTGTGTGATGTCCTTAGGTCAGTTACGTTTAAGTAGTTCTAAGTTTTTGGGGACTGATGACCTCAGAAGTTACGTCCCACACTGCTCAGAGCCATTTGATTTTGAATCTGTCAGTCAACAGACCAGGTCGGCCTGTACGCTTTTGTGCTGTACGTGTGCCTTCCACGTTTCCACTTCACTATCACATCGGGAACAGTGGACCTAGGGATATTTAGGAGTGTGGAAATCTCGCGTACGGACATATGACACAAGTGACACCCAATCACCTGATCACGTTCGAAATACGTCATTTCCACGGAGCGCCCCATTCTGCTCTCTCACGATGTGTAATGACTACTGAGGTCGCTGATATGGAATACCTGTCAGTAGGTGGCAGCAAAATGCACCTGATCTGAAAAACGTATGTTTTTCGGGATGTCCGGATACTTTTGATCACTTAGTGTACCATTCAGGACTGATGACCATAGATGTTAAGTCCCATAGTGCTCAGAGCCATTTGAACCATTTTTTTGTACCATTCAGCAACGAACTACAAGAATTAGTCATAACATTTTAACATCATCTCGGAAAATATCTAGCTGTCACCATGAAATTTTAAGATGGTGTTATACAATGACGCCACAAAATCATGTGATACCTCTTAATATCGTGTCGGACCTCCTGTTGCCTGGTGTAGTGCAATTCGGCATAGCATGCATCCACCAAGTCGTTGAAAGTCCACTGCAGAAATAGCGAGCCATGCTGCCTCTACACCCGTCAACAATTGCGAAAGTGTCGCCGGTGCAGGAATTTGTGCACTCCCTAAATGCTCCATGGGATTCACGTTGGGCGATCTGTGTGGCTACATCATTCGCAACCTTGCGAGGTGCCGGGGCTAGCAGTGTATTTAACACTAAATTCTTCTAGAATCTACATATGTAAATGATGCTCTAAGCCCCCCCCCCCCTAACTCCGACTTTTGCTGTTGCACAAGGATTAAAAAAAATACGCGAACTGACTCTAATCAACCCTGCCAGTGGAGTAGAAGAGAGTTTGGCACCTGCAATAATTTAATTTGATAAATAAGTTAAATAAACGAAGGTTTCATTAACATAGTGAGGCATGATAGGGTTGCTCTACCTATTAACAGAATGAAAGTTCTGTCCAAAATAACAATATGATTTATTAAGACTAAACACAAAATAATAAACAAAAACACATGAAACATTTACAATACATCAAATTGGCTCAAATTGGATACTCAAACGCTGTGAATGTGAAGTTGTCCCCAAACTAGATTGTGAGGATTATGACGAAGTGGTATGTGGAGCCAATTCCTTGCAACTCAAATCTTAAGAGAAAACACATAGCCAACCCAACATTAATTGCTGCTACCCAAGACAGAACAAAGTTAGAAAAAGACGAACAGGCGCGCTCTGCTGAGCTCTGATTATCACCTAGGAAAATCCCTGTCTGCCGGTGCTGCGGACATACCTTACCAATCTGTCTTCTTATCTGCCAGAACACGATCTGGCGTACCGGAGGCGATGGCTGGTTGCTTCGACGTCCTCAACCGAAAGGCGAGAGCCGACTACCTAGAGCATCCGTACAGGCCGAACACACAACATTCCCGCCCCCACGACAGTGGCCGTGGTTAAACGTTCCAATCAGCAACTCGAAAACCGGCGGAAAATTCCACTCTATTGCCGGAGCACTACCATTCCACCAATGGAGATTCTTGGCGCCAATTTCTGCGCTGATTTTGCTATGTCACGGAGCTATGCCCTGAGCAAGCCAATCACAGTTACTATTTTGCAGAAAGCGCGGGAATTTTCCCGCCACAACTGCCTGGGTACACAAGTCATTCCCACGCCTCGCTGGTAGCCCGCCAGAAAGTGTTTTCGCTACGTTTCTGCGAAGTAACGGAACCTCTAGCCCAGCCGCTACTTCAGACCCCTCCGGGCGTGTCTTTTGACAATGTCGGCGTCTGCAAAGCATTCACTCGACTTCCTCACAACCGTCGGCTTAACCCTTTCCAGATCAGCAGAGCCCGCCTGTCACTGGACCACCCGGGTGACGAGAGATGCTGCATGGGAAGTCCGCGTGTGGAGGAATAGCGACTTTTCACTGCATGCAATTAGAGAGGAAAATCGTAAGATAGAAATATGAGAGGGGGCTCATGCCACCTCTCAACCTGCAACTTTCCCGGTGGGTGTAAATCCTTCACCATATTGGCTTCGTGCCTCGGCCCGTGTTCACCGTGGCCGTCATTCACTTCCTGAGGACACTACTCCAGCCTCGCTCTATCGCCTTCGGTTTCACGACCTTCACACGCAACTTCGCGATAGTACTTTCGTGTACACTGATGGCTCTCGGACTGACCGTGGTGTCGTGTGTGCCCTCGCCACTGGCATCGAGTTTTTCGGTATCGGCTTCAGGAAAGCTGCTCAGTATTTACAGCAGAGCTCTTCGCCCCGTATCAAACCACGCATTACATCCGGCGGACCCAGGCTTTCAACTCGTCATGTGCTCCGACTATCTAAGTCCCCTTCAAAGCCTCTGTGTGCTGTACACCGGCCATCCCTTAGTGCAACGAGTCCAGGAAAGCTGTCACTTGCTCAATCTTGATGGAGCCACGGTGATGTTTATGTGGGTTCCTGACCACATCGACCTGACAGAAAACGAGGCCGCTGACCCTGCTGCCAAGGCTGCAGTCCTCGTACCTCAGCCCGGTAGTTCTTACATTCCATCCGCTGATCTCTGTGTTGCCGTCTGTCAGCAGGTGGCGTCTCTTTGGCATCATCACTGGTCCTCCTCCCTTCTCGGGAACAAGCTCCGAGTTGTTAAGCCTCTCCCCGTGGCTTGGACGACTTCTTCTCCACCCCCTCGCCGTGAGGAGATCATTTAGTTAGGTTGCGTATCAGGCACTGTCTTCTTAGCCATCACCATTTGTTAAGTGGTGCTCCTCCACCACCTTGTACTCATTGCACTCAACCTTCGACGGTCCGCCATTTCCTGACGGAATGCCCTTTTTTAAACACTTAAGTTTTCGTTTGCGCTTGCCGGCTGAGTTATCGGCCGTTTTAGCGAACAACTCGCGGGCTCCCGACCGCGTTTTACTTTTTATCTGCCGTATCAATATGGCGAAGGCCATGTAATTTTAATTCATGACCTCCGTTTCTCTATGATGTAATTTTATACACGATTCTCCGCATCCCTGTTTTTAGCTGTCTTCTCTTCCGTCGATAGGGATTAACGTTACTCGTTTTTAGCTATTCTTTATCTTCGTGTTCTACAGTTCTGACGTGGACGCGTATGACCCTAGTTGTTTTTGCGCCCTAAAACAAAACAAACAAACAAACGCTCGAACTGTCCAAAATATTCTTCAAAGCAATCGGCGAACAACTTCGGCTCAGTGACACGGCACATTATTATACAAAAAAAATTCAATCGTTGTTTGCGAACATGAAGTCCTTGAATGACTACAAATGGTCTCCAAGTATCCGACCGTAAGCATTTCCAGTCAATGATGGGTAAGGTTGGACCAGAGGACCCAGTCTATTCCACGTAAACACAGCCCACACCACACAGTACCCTGTTGGAAACTTGGGTCCATGCCTTCGTACGGCCTGCGCCACACTCTAACCGTACGACAGCTAGTACCAACTGAAATACGGACTCGTCTGAGCGGCTCACAGTTTTCCAGTCACCTAAGGTCCGATCGTCATTGTCACGAACCCAGCAGAGGCGCTGGAGGCGATGTCGTGATAGCCCATTAACGCCAAATTTCGCCGCACTGTCCTAACAGTTACGTTCTTCGTACGTCCCATATTCATTTCTGTGGTTATTTCACCAAGTATTGCTTGTCTGTTAGCACTGACGAATCATCGCAAACGTCACTGATCTCGGTCGATAAGTGAAGGCCGTCGGTCATTCCGCTATCCGTGCTGAAAGGTAATGCCTGAGTATTCACATTCTCGGCACGCTCTTGACGTTGAGATCCCAAGAATGCTGAATTCCCAAATGATTTTCGAAATGAAATGTCCCCTGCGCCTTGCTCCGACTACCATTCCGCGTTCATAATATGTTAATTCCCGTCGTGTGGTGAGATCACGTGGCGAAACTTTTCGCATGAATCATCTGAGCACAAATGACAGCTCCGCCAATGCAACACCCTTTTATACCTTGTGTACGCGATACTCTGTCATCTCCGTATGTGTATATCTCTATCCCAGGACGTTTGTCAAATGGTTCTGACAAGGGAACCTCCCCATCGCACCCCTCTCAGATTTAGTTATAAGTTACACAGTGGATAGGCCTTGAAAAACTGAGCACAGCTCAATCAAAAAAACAGGAAGAAGTTGTGTGGAACTATGAAAAAATAAGCAAAATATACAAACTGAGTAGTCCATGGGCCACATAGGCAACATCACGGAGGATGGGAGCTCAGGAGACCCGTGGCCCCGTGGTTAGCGTGAGCAGCTGTGGACCCAGAGGTCCTTGGTTCAAGTCTTCCCTCTAGCGAAAAATTTTAATTTTTTTATTTTCTGACAATTATTATCTGTCCGTCCGTTATGTTTTCATCACTTTTTTGGGAGTGATTATCACATCCAGAAGAAATCCTAAATCGGACAAGGTAGAAGAATCTTTTTACCCATTCGCCATTCGACAACATATTCCTGTCATGTGACGCACATGCCGTCACCAGTGTCGTATAGAATATATCAGACGTGTTTTCCTGTGGAGGAATCGGTTGCCCTATGACCTTGCGATCAAATGTTTTCGGTTCCCATTGGAGAGGCACGTCCTTTCGTCTACTAATCGCACGGTTTTGCAGTGCGGTCTCAAAACACAGACAGTAAACTTATTACAATGAACAGAGACGTCAATGAACGAACGGACAGATCATAACTTTGCGAAAATAAGTAAAGTAAAGTTGTCGCTCGAGGGAAGACATGAACTAAGGACCTCTTGTTCCGCACCTGCTCACGCTAACCACGGGACCACGGCGTTGCTGGACTCAGACCATCCTTAATGTTGCCTATCTTGCGCATGGGTTACTCAGTTTGTATATTTTGCTTATTTTTTTCATAGTTCCACACAACTTCTTCCTGTTTTCTCGATTGATCTGTGTTCCGTTTTTCAAGGCCTATCCACTGTGCCAACTTATAACTAAATCTGAGGGGGGTGCGGTGGGAGGTTCCCTTGTGAACACTATGGGACTTAACTTCTAAGGTCCCCTTGAACTTAGAACTACTTAAACCTAACCAACCCAAGGACGTCACACACATCCGTTCCCGAGGCACGATTCGAACCTGCGACCGTAGCAGCCACGTGGTTCCCTACTGAAGCGCCTATAAGCGCTCGGCCACAGCGGCTGCGGCAAGTGGTGATTATTTAAAACCTTTAGTAAGAAAGTAAGTGACGGATTAGGACATAATTTGGCAAATCATGGTCCAAAGATGATTATATCCTGTGCAAGTCTCTCTATCTTTTTATAACTACTGCAAGCCACATCCATTTGAATCTGCTTACTGTATCCATGTGTGAGTCTGCCTCGACCCTCTTAAACCTCTAATCTCAATACTTTCCACCATTACCGAACTGACTTGTCCTTGGCGCTTCAGGATGTGTCCTATCAACAGATTTATTCTTTTATTCTTTCGTCCCCTCCGGATTGATTCATTTCCTCTTCAGTAGTTATCCCATCGAATCGTCAGCATTCTTCTGTGACAACACACTTCAAAAGCTTCTATTTCGTTCATGTCTGAACTGCTAATCGTTCTCGTTTCACTTATACGTACGTAACCATGAAAAAAAGTATCAACTATCGTTTAGTCGAACACAGAAGCAACTGTTGCTTTGTACGAACTGATAAATGGCCGTACTGAAACGTGCTTCACACTATGGCGAATATAAAGTAAAATTTCAGGAGACTAGCATATTTTACCCAAACAACGTATTATCAGACGCACTTCTAGAGGGACGCAACAGAACCTGTGAACACACAAGAGCTTTAACAGAAAAGAAGAGGAAGTTAAATAAAATGAAATATGGATGCCGATTTTGCATAGGACTTAACGTGAGGTATTTTAAATATCGAATAAACGCACGCAATGTTATCCTGTCAATCCTACGCATTTGTGCCATGTGTCAAATGGTGGCGCCCACTGTACACCTAATAATGCCACCATGAATTCGAGGAATTTAACCTTGAAAATTACCTGTAACAGTCACAACTTTCAGAACTGATTTTTCTTCCACATCCGCTAAATTGCAAACTTTCTGCAAAGATGTTCTTGTAGCGAGTAATCGACAAATCGACTGAGTGAGTTTCACAGTTTTTGACGAAACTCGAAAGGATATCTGAAGTGAAATACTTTGGCGAACAGTAGCGTTAGCCAATGAGAGGCTTGCACGCCTCGTGTTCTGCTGGGAAATGGCCGTTTAAGTGAGGTAATGCTAGTCCAGTCAGTCTGGGTCTTGCTATCGGTGCGTTACGGAGTGCAGAGCCACTACTATAGTTAAGTAATGTATTAAATTGTTCTGAAGGCGCTTTCTGTTGGTCATTCAAGGTTTCATGTTGCAGACACTTGACGAGATTCTGGCTTGCGTCGCGCAACTTGCCGTAACGGTATCTGCAGCATTTCCAGATTCTCAACTTGGATTTATCTGTTAACTTAACGTTCGTTGTTTGGTGAGATGGTGAGTTTTCGAGACATGGCACATAATCGTGTTTACATTAGGACATCCGAGTATTGGAAATGGAAATGAAGTCCCATGCTTCTTGACAGAACATAGGGAAAGATGCGGGAAACCCGCACCGCTGTACTAGGCAAGGTCCTAATGGAGGTAGTTTGCCGTTACCATCCTCCGGCCGTAAAGGGAATCAATGATGATGATGAAGACGACACAACAACACCCACACATCTCGAGGCAGGTGAAAACCCCTAACCCCACCGGGAATCGAACCCGGGAAGCGAGAACGCTACCGCGAGACCATAAGCTGCGGACATCCGAATATTAGGGCCGGGGAATTCATCACAACCTCGTCTAGCATTTTCTGATACGTATAAGATTCTTGTTGTCAATTCTTTCCCTTGCATTGTTATATTATACCACTTGTTTCACTTACGGACGATCGTGCGCTCTATTGTAACCATGAATATGATTTAGATGAAATAACAACCATCTGAATCAAAGTTTGTGAGGTTTATTCGTAATCCCACGTCACTGTTTAAAGATCCAGTTATTTTCTTTACAGCTTGTGTGCACTTTGCACCCTGTATCGAGCTAGTACAAATAACGTTACACACATTCTGCCTTCAGTTACAGGTATTAGAGAAGCATTGTTGTAAGCAGTCTATATGACTCTCAAAACTGCAATCAGCATTACATTTAGCAATTTCTTTGTGCGCCTTCAGATCAGAATGTAAGTCAATGCCTGCAGATACAGATAATGCTGGCGGTAGGTCACCTTATGTATCACGTGATTACTGTGTGTCTTTCAAAATGGTTCAAGTGTGTGTGAATTTCTAAGGAACCAAACTGCTGCGGTCATCGGTCCCTAGACTTACACGCTGCTTAAACTAACTTATGCTAAGAACAACACACACACACCCATGCCCGAGGGAGGACTCGAACCTCCGGCGGGAGGATCCGCGCAGGCCGTGACATGGCGCCTCAGTGTGTCTTTAAATTTGAGATTTCTAATCATAAGGGGCAGCCAAATGAAAACGAGACACATGGGAAATGTAAGTAAATTGTTTATTCTTTCCTAAGTAAAATCCATAACTGTTAATACATTTATCCCACTGAGAGACAAGACGGTCAATGTCTTCATGGAGACATGTCTCCGGTTGCCAACGGAACCATAGTGGTACCCAGGCGTACAGCTCTTTATACGAAGCAAATCGACAGCCATGAATGTCTTTCTTCAAAGCTTGAAAAATATTTAAATCGCATGAGAAGAGATCGCCACTGAATGAAGGACTTCTCAGCGTAACGTCTGTAACGTACCCGTAACAACCTTGGCAAGGTGTGACCTGGCATAATCCGGCAACAGAACGATGCCGTTCCACTAAATTGTTGGGCGTTTGGACTTGATGGCGCGTTTTCATTTTTGCAAAATGTCCTCTCTTCCAGTCACAGAAAGAGGTCAGCATGGATTTCCGGAGCTGGCGTGCACGGCTTTGGATTTTTTCGGTGGGCGTGAATCCATTTGCTTCCACAGTGTTGACTCCGACGCGTGCTCGAAATGGTGCTACTATATTTCATCTTTTGTGACAATACGGACAGGAAACTATATTTTTCTTCACGATACCGTTGCAGGTGCTGCAGCTATGTCGACGTTCTGTTCGTGTTCTGCTCCTCCGTCACGCTGTGGAGAACCCACTGTGCACAGATTTTCTGGAACTCCAGACACTGCAATGATGGCGTGAGTAGTACCGTGACTGATGTCCAACATGACCCCTATGTCATTTACTGTCTGCCGTCGGTCATTTCCGACTGCAGCAGCCACTGCAGCAGTGACAGGAGAGCTAATGACGTGATGAGCCCGTTCTGGTCGACTGCTGTCTTTCAGTGACACTCGACTTTCTCTAAATCGTTTGTTCACCGCAAATAACGACGCACGTGACGTAATGTGTTCATCATACACAGCAGACATTCGGGCATGAAATTCGCTTTCTGACACTACTTCTGCAGTCAAAAATCGCACTACACCTCGCTGTTCCCCTGTCCGGGCCTCCATAGTGCAATTGGACACGCACACACGACCCTCCAACCTAACGTCTAGCACAAACAAATGGCACAGCGGCAAATGTTCGCGCTGTTCTTTCATGATTCCCAATAGATGATGATGATGATGATGATGATGATTGGTTTGTGGGGAGCTCAACTGCGTTGTTATCAGCGCCCGTACAAATTCCCAACCTTTTGCTCAGTCCAAACTTCCATGAATGGTGATGAAATGATGAGGACAACACAACCACCCAGTCATCTCGAGGCAGGTGAAAATCCCTGACCGCGCCGGGAATCGAACCCGGGACCTCGTGCTCGGGAATTCCAATAGATGAGACACACACACACACACACACACACACACACACACACACACACACACACACACACACCTACATGCGTTACCAACATCTGCACCATGCTCTTTATACAGGGTGTTTGGAAATTCCGTTACAACCTTCTTGTGTGGAACACATTTCCTCTGCTGAACAAGTGCTCATGGTTCTTAAGGTATGTATTTTAAAGTCCATGTGTAATTGACATTTTCTGTACATGCTACCACTTCTGAAAGTTGCCTACCCGACATTATTAGCAACAAAAGTACCGGTACATACATCTCACTATCAGAGATGTCAGAAGGGGTTTCGCTTGTAACTTTCGACTCGTTCGTTCCCGATACGGAGGCCCTTACCTGTAATTGATACATTTATCCTTCTCAGCCATTCCTTGAAAGTTTGTAATACCGTCACGGAATCACCCTGTATATAGATACATTTACAGGATCTAGCGCCTATAGCTTCGACTCTTCGTAACATCGTCGGTCGTCGTTTCCTATTCAAAATATTATGTACTCACTATCCTCTAGAAGTCCTAGAATTTTGTAACTGGAAGTTCCGGAGGCCCTGTATGGTCTGTCTTGTTTTCATTTGGCTGCCCCTTACAGAAAATGTTAGATTAATGCATTGAGCCCTGCATGCATACTGCACAGAACTTTCGTACAAGGTTGGTCACTTACACGTTCTTGAAACCAGGATGTCAGCTTCTAATAAATTAGTACGATCACACAATTCATTCAAATGTTCATTTATGGCCATTATTATTCCGTTCCGCAGTGTAAGCTGTACTTATAGTTCAATATGATCTATTCTTTTAAAAAATTACGGTCAAATAGCCTCATAATATCACGCTTGTGTCTAAATTTAATTTAGAAGTAGGTATTAATCCAGGGTATGTTTCAGGATATATACGTACATCTACATCTACAGCTACATCTCTGTCTTCATGATTACTCTGTAATTCACTATTAAGTGCATGGCAGAGGATTCATTGAACTACCATTATGTTACATCCCCACCGTTCCAGTCCCGCTCAGCGCGCGGAAGAAACAAAGGCTTAAATCTTTCCGTGGGATCTCTATTTTCTCTTATTTTATGATGATAATTTCTTCGTATATAGATGGGCACGAACAAAATATTTTTACACTATGAGGAGAAAGTTGGTGATTTAAATTTCATGACAATGTCCTACCGCGACGAAAAACGCCTTTGTATTAATGACTGCCACACCAATTCGTGTATCATATCTGTGGCACTTTCACCCCTGCTTAGCGATGGTACAAAACGAGCTGACCTCCTTTGAACTTTTTCAATTTCCTACGTCAATGCTATCTGATCCGGATTCCACAATGCGCAGCAGTACTCCAGAAGAGCGCGTAGAAGCGCAGTGTAAGCAGTCTCTTTAGCAGACCTGTTACATTTTCTAAGTGTTCCTCCAAATAAATCGCTGTCTCTGGTTTACTTTTCCTGCAACATTATCTACGTGATCGTTGCGGTTTAAGTTATTCGTAATTGTAATCCCTAAGTATTTAACTCAGCTTACAGCCTTTAGATTTGTGTGATTTATCGTGTAAATGAAATTTAGTGCTCATGTGGATGAGCTCACATTTTTCATGATTTAGAGCCAAATGCCACTCTTTGCACCATACAGACACCTCGTCTAAATCATTTAGCAATTCGTTTTGATCATCTTGACTTTGTATGTATTGTATGTTAACCGGGGGCTTAGAAACGACGGAGAGGCCCTGTCCCCGCCGCAGCCGCAGTGGTCCACAACCCCACGACGACTACCGCAGTCCACTTCACCCCTCCGCCGCCCAATGCCGAACCCAGGGTTATTGTGCTGTTCGGCCCCCGCTGGATCCCCCAGGGAACGTCTCACACCAGACGAGTGTAACCATTATGTTTATGTTTGCGTGGTAGAGTAATGGTGGTGAACGCGTGCGTGAAGAACTTGTTCGTGCAGCAATCACCGACATAGTGTAACGGAGGCGGAATAAGGGAACCAGTCCGCATTCGCCGAGGCAGATGGAAAACCGCCTAAAAACCATCCGCAGACTGGCCGGTTCACCGGACATCGACACAAATCCGCCGGGCGGATTCGTGCCGGGGACCAGGCGGTCCTTCCCGCCCAGAAAACCGTGCGTTAGATCGTACGGCCAACCGGGCGGGCATTTTTACTTTACATAATGGTAAATGACAGTATCAGCTACAACAATCTAAGAGGACTGCTTAGATTGTCAACTAAATCGTTTATGTAGATCAGGAATGACAGAGGCCCTGTAACACATCCTTGGATAACGTCAAATATTACTTCTGTTTTACTCGATGACTTTACGTCAGTTATTACGAAATGTGACTTTTCTGACAGGAAATCACGAACAAAGGCATACAACTGAGACGATACAGCATAGGCATGCAATTTAATTAGAAGTCGCCTGTGAGGAATGGTGTCGAAAGGCTTCTGGCAACTAAAAAAATATGGAATCAATTTATTGTCCCCTATCGATAGCACTCATTACTTCATGAGAATAAAAAGTTAGTTGTGTTTCACAAGAGCAGTATTTTCTGAATCTGTGTTGACTATTTGTCAATAAATCGTTTTCTTGAAGGTGATTCATAATGTTCGAGCACAGTATATGTTCCAAAATCCTACTGCAAATCTACATCAGCGACATGGGTCTGTAATTCAGCGGTATGTATGTAATCCGAAATTAAAAAGGAAGGAGGTAGCATACAAGCCTACGCAATTGTCAGTGTTTCATCTATGACGATGTCTCCTGCTAACAGGGACGAAACCCCACTAAACAGATTTATGTATAGACGTTTTAACCTAAGTAAATACCGGAAACGAACGCCTACACTGAACAGTGCGCTGCTGGAAATCCGCGGCCGCCACTACGCGACGGATGTCCCGCTCACCCCCTGGGAATCCCCTGCCCACGTGGCACCCCTCCCCCCCCCCCCCCGCCCCGCGCGGCCAGCGGCGCCGCTGACGGCCATATTGATCGCGCAGCCGCCTCCGGCGCGTCGCGGCGCCCCCACCCCCAGCCGCCCCCACCCCCCGCTCGCGCCAGCCGCCGCCCTCCTCACCCTCTGACCCTCCCCTCACACAAGCACGCAGTTCGTGACGTCGTTTACGCCCTGTTTAAATGCCAGAACTCATGTGCTCTCGCAACTCTCCCGGGCGCAACAGCTGGATGCGGACGAGCTCTGCTCCCATTTTTAGACCGCCGCGAATACTCCACTGGGCCACTCGCTGAAGAGAAGTGCCACACAAAATTCTTCACTGTCGTCTATACATCAAGCAAAGCACGAAGAGATAATCTGATATAAAGAACTGTGCAGTAACTTTGTGTAATGAGAAGATGACAATGTTTACAAGTCTTTAAGAAACGTAGTCAAGGTCCTTACCGCAGTGGTACATCTACATCTACTACATTGATACTCCGCAAGCCACCCAACGGTGTGTGGCAGAGGGCACTTTACGCGCCACTGTCATTACCTCCCTTTTCTGTTCCAGTCGCGTATGGTTCGCGGGAAGAACGACTGCCGGAAAGCCTCCGTGCGCGCTCGAATCTATCTAATTTTACATTCGTGATCTCCTCGGGAGGTATAAGTAGGGGGAAGCAATATATTCGATACCTCGTCCAGAAACCCACCCTCTCGCAACCTGGACAGCAAGCTACACCGGGATGCAGAGCGCCTCTCTTGCAGAGTCTGCCACTTGAGTTTGCTAAACATCTCCGTAACGCTATCACGCTTACCAAATAACCCTGTGACGAAACTCGCCGCTCTTCTTAGGATCTTCTCTATCTCCTCTGTAAACCCGACCTGGTACGGATCCCACACTGATGAGCAATACTCAAGTATAGGTCGAACGAGTGTTTTGTAAGCCACCTCCTTTGTTGATGGACTACATTTTCTAAGGACTCTCCCAATGAATCTCAACCTGGCACCCGCCTTAGCAACAATTAATTTTATATCATCATTCCACTTCAAATCGTTCCGTACGCACACTCCCAGATATTTTACAAAAGTAACTGCTACCACTGTTTGTTCCGCTATCATATAATCATACAATAAAGGATCCTTCTTTCTATGTATTCGCAATACACTACATTTGTCTATGTTAAGGGTCAGTTCCCACACTCTGCACCAAGTGCCTATCCACTGCAGATCTTCCTGCATTACGCTGCAATTTTCTAATGCTGCAACTTCTCTGTATTCTACAGCATCATCCGCGAAAAGCCGCATGGAACTTCTGACACTATCTGCTAGGTCATTTATATATATTGTGAAAAGCAATGGTCCCATAACACTCCCCTGTGGCACGCCAGAGGTTACTTTAACGTCTGTAAACGTCTCTCCATTGAGAACAGCATGTTGTGTTCTGTTTGCTAAAAACTCTTCACCAGTCCCCGTCAGATCCCCCAAGTTAAACGCTGTCGGTCTTGGCTAGCGGCTGGATGGGTGACCTTTCGGGTCTGCCAAGCGCTGTTGGCAATCAGGGTGCACTCAGCCCTTATGAGTCCAATTTAGGTGCTACCTGACTGAGAAGTAGAGGCTCCGATCACGAAAAGTGACAACGAGCGGTAAACCGATGTGCTGACCACATGCCCCTTCATATCCGCATCGAGTGGAGCCTATCGGCTGGGGATGACATAGCTGTCGGTCGGTACCGTTAGGCCTTCCGAGGCCTTATTGAACGGAGTTTGTAGAAATTTTAAATCTAGTGTGCGCGAAATCCTCAGTCACAGGTGAAACAAAAAGTCTTCAAATGGTTCAAATGGCTCTGAGCACTATGGGACTTAACATCTGTGGTCATCAGTCCCCTAGAACTTAGAACTACTTAAACCTAACTAACCTAAGGACATCACACAACACCTAGTCATCACGAGGCAGAGAAAATCCCTGACCCCGCCGGTAATCGAACCCGGGAACCCGGGCGTGGGAAGCGAGAACGCTACCGCACGACCACGAGCTGTGGAAAAAAAAGTCTTCATTTCTAATAGTCAAGGTCATTTTATGCATGTTTGATCTAGGCGAGGCGTAAAGCTTTGTGTCGTGCACTCATCAAAGGTATAAGAGTGGACCTTCGGCTTCGGAAGCCATATCGATGAGGTTTCGGTCAATGGTTCGCACGCCGGCACTTGTTCATGGCCTGAAATCTGCAGTAATTTGAGGAAGGGCTGCACTTCTGTCACGTTGAACGATTCTCTTCAGTCGTCGTTGGTCCCTTTCTTGCAGGATCTTTTTCCAGCCGCAGCGATGTCGGAGATTGGATGTTTTGCCGGTTTCCTGATATTCACGGTACACTCGCGTAAAGTGGTCGTACGGGGAAATCGCCACTTCATCGCTACCTCGGAGATTCTGTTTATTATCGCTCGTGCGCCGACTGCAACACCACGTTCAAACTCTCTTAAATCTTGATAATCTGCCATTGTAGCAGCAGTAACCGATCTAACAACTGCGCCAGACAGTTGTCGTGTTACATAGGCGTTGCCGACCGCTGCGCCGTATTCAGCCTGTTGACATGTCTCTGTATTTGAATACGCATGTCTGTACCCGTTTTTTTACGCTTCAGCATAGGATTGAGGGAAGGTATAGAAAAATTTCGGTGGATGTCAGCTCGTTTTGTATTACGGCGAGAAACGGCAGATAGTGTCAGGGGAATCATACGTGAGTTGGGGTAACAGTTATTATAATAAAGGCGTTTCTCGATGCAGTGAAATCTTTTCACTGAATTTAAATCACCAACTTTCTCTTCCAAATGCGAAAATATTTTGTTTACTCTCATATACACTCCTGGAAATGGAAAAAAGAACACATTGACACCGGTGTGTCAGACCCACCATACTTGCTCCGGACACTGCGAGAGGGCTGTACAAGCAATGATCACACGCACGGCACAGCGGACACACCAGGAACCGCGGTGTTGGCCGTCGAATGGCGCTAGCTGCGCAGCATTTGTGCACCGCCGCCGTCAGTGTCAGCCAGTTTGCCGTGGCATACGGAGCTCCATCGCAGTCTTTAACACTGGTAGCATGCCGCGACAGAGTGGACGTGAACCGTATGTGCAGTTGACGGACTTTGAGCGAGGGCGTATAGTGGGCATGCGGGAGGCCGGGTGGACGTACCGCCGAATTGCTCATCACGTGGGGCGTGAGGTCTCCACAGTACATCGATGTTGTCGCCAGTGGTCGGCGGAAGGTGCACGTGCCCGTCGACCTGGGACCGGACCGCAGCGACGCACGGATGCACGCCAAGACCGTAGGATCCTACGCAGTGCCGTAGGGGACCGCACCGCCACTTCCCAGCAAATTAGGGACACTGTTGCTCCTGGGGTATCGGCGAGGACCATTCGCAACCGTCTCCATGAAGCTGGGCTACGGTCCCGCACACCGTTAGGCCGTCTTCCGCTCACGCCCCAACATCGTGCAGCCCGCCTCCAGTGGTGTCGCGACAGGCGTGAATGGAGGGACGAATGGAGACGTGTCGTCTTCAGCGATGAGAGTCGCTTCTGCCTTGGTGCCAATGATGGTCGTATGCGTGTTTGGCGCCGTGCAGGTGAGCGCCACAATCAGGACTGCATACGACCGAGGCACACAGGGCCAACACCCGGCATCATGGTGTGGGGAGCGATCTCCTACACTGGCCGTACACCACTGGTGATCGTCGAGGGGACACTGAATAGTGCACGGTACATCCAAACCGTCATCGAACCCATCGTTCTACCATTCCTAGACCGGCAAGGGAACTTGCTGTTCCAACAGGACAATGCACGTTCGTATGTATCCCGTGCCACCCAACGTGCTCTAGAAGGTGTAAGTCAACTACCCTGGCCAGCAAGATCTCCGGATCTGTCCCCCATTGAGCATGTTTGGGACTGGATGAAGCGTCGTCTCACGCGGTCTGCACGTCCAAAACGAACGCTGGTCCAACTGAGGCGCCAGGTGGAAATGGCATGGCAAGCCGTTCCACAGGACTACATCCAGCATCTCTACGATCGTCTCCATGGGAGAATAGCAGCCCGCATTGCTGCGAAAGGTGGATATACACTGTACTAGTGTCGACATTGTGCATGCTCTGTTGCCTGTGTCTATGTGCCTGTGGTTCTGTCAGTGTGATCATGTGATTTATCTGACCCCAGGAATGTGTCAATAAAGTTTCCCCTTCCTGGGACAATGAATTCACGGTGTTCTTATTTCAATTTCCAGGAGTGTACATAGCGAGAAATGAGAAATCAGAATTCATAAAGGAGAATTCAGGCGTTCGTTTTTCCCACTCGCTATTCGAGAGTGGAACTGTAGAAAATAGTGTGAAACAGGTTTGACGAACCCTCCGCCAAACACATAAGTATGAACTGTAGATTTAGATGTAGATGTAAATATAGAGGCACTGTTGGTGGAGAGCTCAATTATAAGTACCTTTAAGAAGCTTCGTATTAATGCTGTGGCTAGTTTCAGGTCACTGCTCCCACCTTCAGAAGACCGTAATTTTTTTATTACAGTTTCAGACTCGTCAGCAGCATGTCGTCTGCGGCTATACGGCATAAGAATATCTGAGTTTGCGCCAATTTATAAGCTATGTGGATTACTTGAATATGTGTGAAGTATATCCCTGAAGCTGCAACTGTTATTAACAACAGCGTGAAATGTTTGTATGCTACTGTTGACAGTGTAAGACGTGCCTGTAATTCATTCATGTTACGTGTTATCGTTTCTATAGACACTAGCCTGCTTTTTATGTTATACAAGACATCAACACAGTACATAAAGTGGCGCTAAATCAAATATCTCTATGCAGTACAGGAGCAGACGACATGCTGCTGATATTTATGATACTGTAATGAAATAAGTATAACCATATGAAGACGAGTCTAATGTCCAGAAATCACTCATGACTGAAAAATAATACTTCTTAAATGTATTTATGACCGGTTGTGTTTTCCATAAACAGTTCTTAATTTGCTAATAGTTCTCTTTAATTTTCCAATTATTTGATGTTTTGCTAAAGTAGCTAGTGTAGGTAACACCAGTAGCCTGCAATGTTTTTTTTTATTACTCTACTTTATTAGTTTAAATCACAAAAGCAACGGACGTATTTGTTTCTGTATGTTTATGCTTATTAAATATTTCGCTAGTTGCTAAGCAACCTAATATTCATTACTAAAATATTTATCATTTTAGTAGGTTTGTCTTCCAACACAAAAATGTTTCTTTCGCTCCGTCTGTATTAAAAATTTTTAGAGCTGAATTTATATTGCGAGGACACTGAAAACATAATAGCTACCGATATTTATCCGTGTCAAAACGAAGAGGTTCCGAAAGAATAAGTAAGAGTCGTCATTGACCACAGTAGAGGTGCGATTGCTGACGTACGAGGATAGTTTGATAAGTCTGGTAAATTTCGATGAAGGAACGGAACATTTTTCTTGTGCCTTCATGGTTGGTAAAACTGGTTTACCCCATGGGATGAAAAAGCTGGAGGATCGTTGGACCCCTCCTTCAAAGGAGACTGTGTCGAGAAGTAAAATGAGTTGTCTACGAAGCAAACGTTTTTTCTTGCTTTTTTACCAGATTTATATCAAACCACCCTCATATACGTAAATCGATATAGGCTAAATACGTTCTGAAACACGTAAATACCATGGACCAAGTGCATCCTTTTGCAGTGCGCACTTGAGTGCCACGATACTAAAATAGTATTTACTTGGAGCGTTTTGCAAGTAGATAATAGTAGCGGTCAGTGCTATACGCAAATAATTTTTCATAACGACTGTGCCGAGGAAACTGCAGACGTGACCGATTAACGTACATACAGGCAAGATAAACTTGCACACTTGAAGACTGCGTGACTAGCGGAGTACTTTCTAATATGGCGAATCGAGCGGAACTGCTGATGTCCCATTGTCACTGTCTTCAGTTCGTTGTAACCGAGGGAAATGTGATGATTTGGTTTGCGTCAAAGTGCTATCGGACCAAGTAGGCATGTAGGCTACCTTATCCCCTGTCGTCAACAAAATACTGCTGAGTATGTAACGACGGTACTCAGATAATCGTTCCATCATTTCGTATCCTTTGCAACAGTTCTTTGTTCAGATGACACTTTATGAACTTTTGCTAAGGAATCATACAACAATTTTCGCTAGACTTCACCAGAGGAATCTACACTACTGCCCATTAAAATTGCTACACCAAGAAGAAATGCAGATGATAAATGAGTATTCATTGGACAAGTATATTATACTAGAACTTCATGTGATTTTCACGCAGTTTGTGTGCATAGATCCGGAGAAATCAGTACCCAGAACAACCACCTCTGGCCGTAATAACGGCCTTGATACTCCTGGGCATTGAGTCAAACAGAGCTTGGATGGCGTGTACAGGTACAGCTGCCATTGCAGCTTCAACACGATACCACAGTTCATCAAGATTAGTGACTGGCGTACTGTGACGAGCCAGTTGCTCGGCCACCACTGACCAGACGTTTTCAATTGGTGAGAGATCTGGAGAATGTGCTGGCCAGGGCAGCAGTCGAACATTTTCTGTATCCAGAAAAGTCCGTACAGGACCTGCAACATGCGGTTGTGCATTATCCTGTCGAAAAGTAGGGTTTCGCAGGGATCGAATGAAGGGTAGAGCCACGGGTCGTAACACATCTGAAATGTAACGTCCACTTTTCAAAGTGCCGTCATTGCGAACAAGAGGTGACCGAGACGTGTAACCAATTTCTCATATACAAACAGAAACTGACCGGCAGAAAGAGAAATGCGTACCATCACGTTCCCGACTTTGATAAAGGTCGGATTGTAGTTTATCGCGATTGCGGTTTATTGTATTGCGACATTGCTGCTCGCGTTGGTCGTGATCCATATTACCCTCCTGAACCCACAGATTCCATATTCTGCTTACAGTCATTGGATCTCGACCAACACAAGCAGCAATGTCGCAATACGATAAACCGCAATCGCGATAAACTACAATCCGACTTTTATCAAAGTCGGGAACGTGATGGTACGCATTTCTCTTCCTGCCGGTCAGTTTATGTTTATATATGAGAAATTGGTTGGAAACTTTCCTCATGTCAGCACGTTGTAGGTGTCGCCACCGGCGGCAACCTTGTGTGAATGCTCTGAAAAGCTAATCATTTGCATATCACAGCATCTTCTTCGTGTCGGTTAAATTTCGCGTCTGTAGCAATTTTAATGGCCAGTATTGTAATATGCTCTTTATCCGTTCAGTGAGACCATTCGACTTTTACAAAATATACCGTTTCACGAGCCCTCTCCATAGAAAATACTCTGTTGCTACAATATTTAAGTGTTCAGTTATTTCAGAACTTACTCTGTTTGCTATAGGAAGTAGAATAAGATCAGGCGAGTCAGCGCTGATGCAAACGGAGGCATCGCACGCTTCAGTGGTGGTAATGCGGGCAGCGCAGAAACGCTTAGAGTACGTGTAACAGAGCTGTCTAGCTTCTCCGTTGCACCATGGAGAGGATAAAGGAAAAAGAGGACAGAGAGGAGTGAATTATTACACACGCCGCTGCCTAACAAAACATGTCATAACACGTCAAAATTTATGTCCCTTTCGATATCTCTTTGTCTGCTGGCAAAATGTTCACTCAATATGAAAGAAATAATGTTGAAAACAAAACGACTGCGCATTTTTGATTTAAACAAGATACCACCATTGCCCAATGTAGCAACAATCACATTATTCTTCCCCATGTTTGACAGGGTTCCTGGTCCCATTTCATACAGTGTTCTATCTACGGAGTTTTCACTGTTAGTTTGAAGAGAATTTCTGTCCAATGATGTAAGATTATTCCTCGTATTCTGAGCCTGTCTAAGTTTCTCTGTTTCAAAAGATCTTTTCCAAAGTTTTAGCTGATATTAAAATTTCTAATCTCACACTGAAGATCTAATTTATATCGGCATTTTTTCTTACTGTGTAAGCGTGGCTGGTAAGCGGTATTTCAAGCACCTTACAATGCGATAAAATCAGCGTATGAAGTAAGGACCATTAATCTGTCGGCGGAAGCTTCCCCAGGTTTTAGAGTAAAGACAGAGTAAGCAGTATTCCGCTCAAAGCAGAAAACACCTGCAGGGGCTGATCCTAATTCATTACGCGCTGCTTGCTGCAGGAATTAATTCTTTCCTGAAAAGCTTCTAGCTAATCTCCATAAGAAGTGGGAGAATCTTGTTTTCACGGCAGGGTTGCAGGACGCCCGCTCCCTTAAGAAAGAGAGAATTTATTCAAGAATTATCTAGCGCGTTAAAAGGGGCGAAAACGGGTAAGTAATTCTGTTGCAAAATAGGATATCAAATATTAAATACACCCTTAAAGAGTTATAAAATGAAACACATTAGCAATTCATCCATAATGCGACACGTCCAAACGTTGAAACTTAACTCACTGGTGTGCCACACTGAAATGTGACGGTCATTACTATTCATATGCTGTATTTAACGACTTAGTGAACGCATTTGTTGAAGTCTCAGACTTCAGCATGGTTAACTATGCGGAATCGTCATTACAATACTGACCATTAAAATTGCTACACCAAGAAGAAATGCAGATGATAAACGAGTATTCATTGGACAGATATACTATACTAGAACTGACATGTGGTTACATTTTCATGCAGTTTGGGTGCATAGATCCTGAGAAATCCGTACCCAGAACAACCACCTCTGGCCGTAATAACGGCCTTGATACGCCCGGGCATTGAGTTAAACAGAGATTGGATGGCGTGTACAGGTAAAGCTGCCATTTGCAGCTTCAACACGATACCACAGTTCATCAAGAGTAGTGACTGGCGTATTGTGACGAGCCAGTTGTTCGGCCACCATTGACCAGACGTTTTCAATCGGTGAGAGATCTGGAGAATGTGCTGGCCAGGGCAGCAGTCGAACATTTTCTGTATCCAGAAAGGCCCGTACAGGACCTGCAACATGCGGTCGTGCATTATCCTGCTGAAATGTAGGGTTTCGCACGGATCGAATGAAGGGTAGAGACACGGGTCGTAACACGTCTGAAATGTAACGTCCACTGCTCAAAGTGCCATCAATGCGAACAAGAAGTGACCGAGACGTGTAACCAATCACGCCGGGTGATACGTCAGTATGGCGATGACGAATACACGCTTCCAATGTGCGTTCACCGCGATGTCGCCAAATACGGATGCGACCATCATGATGCTGTAAACAGAACTGGATTCATCCGAAAAAATAACGTTTTGCCATTCGTGCACCCAGGTTCGTCCTTGAGTACACCATCATAGGCGCTCCTGCCTGTGATGCAGCATCAAGGTTAACCGCAGCCATGGTCTCCGAGCTGATAGTCCATGCTGCTGCAAACGTCGTCGAACTTTTTGTACAGATGGTTGTTGTCTTGCAAACGTCCCCATCTGTTGACTCAGGGATCGAGACGTGGCTGCACGATCCGTTACAGCCATGCGGATAAGATGCCTGTCATCTCGACTGCTAGTGATACGAGGCCATTGGGATCCAGCACGGCGTTCCGTATTACCCTCCTGAACCCACCGATTCCATATTCTGCTAACAGTCATTGGATCTCGACCAACGCGAGCAGCAATGTCGCGATACGATAAACCGCAATCGCAATAGGCTACAATCCGACCCTTACCAAAGTCGGAAACGTGATGGTACGCATTTCTCATGTCAGCACGTTGTATGTGTCGCCACCGGCGCCAGCCTTGTGTGAATGCTCTGAAAAGCTAATCATTTGCATATCACATCATCTTCTTCCTGTCGGTTAAATTTCGCGTCTGTAGCACGCCATCTTCGTGGTATAGTAATTTTAATGGTGAGTAGTGTAGATAAAAATTGCAGTAAATCAGATCTGGAGCAAATATCGATCTGGTACAAGGACTGGAAACTCACTGTTAGTGCTGAGAAATGTGAAGTCGCCCACTTCCGTGAACGAAAATATGTAGATGCCTTTTGACTACACGAGTAACCCCTTGCCGTACAATTTAGTTGGACAAGATCCGAGTGCAAACGAGTGGAGACTATGCTTGCGAAACGTGCCAAAGTCATGAGTAGGACAACAGCAATACCAGCCGACATGCGGATACCTGTTATGTAGCTACATATTTATTTTTTCACGTGATACTGCTCTTGCAGACGTTAACACTAATTTAATTCTTGTTTCTTTTTATATACTTTACTGCAATACAATATTTCAAACATTACTTCAAAATAAACATAAATTTTTACACGTAAACAATACTTTAATAGAAATTACAGTCTTCTCGGGCGTCTTCAGGTGTGACTTCGTCAGAAGAAATGTGTTAACGCAACGCCTGACCCTAGATGTTGTCAACAAAAAATTTTATTACGAGAAGAAATGTTCCCCTTGAACGAATTTCTAATAGAAAAGTATCTGCAACTCTAAAAATTAGTAGTCCCGCCTGGCATGGTAGTTTCGAAACAACTGTACTAGGCGTAACGGCATTCCAGACTCCGTTCATTCCCACGTCGTTTCGCTTCGTACTTTGATTTTACATGAAACTTGGGATTGGGGCCAATATCGCGCCTTGGGGTCGAAAAGGGATTTCACCTAGATATGGTTTTCGTAATCCGGCAACTGAACTTTTTTTAACATTACCTCCGCTATATTTAATCAGTGAGTAATATGTGTTTCTTCTCTCACCCTATATTGTTTTTTTGGAAGATGTAGGTATTGAGAAGCGCCATATCCGACACAAAAGAAAAAAGTTTGGTCCTACTTTATTTCCCACGTGAGTGACTCGTGATGGTCACTTTTAGGCCGCATTTGTTTCCACGAGTCGGCCTGTATTTAATTTTTGTTTGTGGATGGCGCCTGAAGTGGTGGCAAACAACCGTTCTAGTTAGCTTTTAGGGTGAAAGTGGCGGTGACACTAGCTATTGTCTGTGTTTGTAGGTTAAACAGGTTTTTGGGAGTAGTAGGAGTGATAGGGACCACCACCTAGAAGTGGAAGAGGTCTAGGAAAAATAAAAATAAATTAAAGGAAAGAAGTGGCAGCACATCTGAGTCCTATGCAGCGGGCCTGGGTTCGATTTCCAACCGGGTCGGAGGTTTTTCCAGTCAGAGACTGTGTGTTTTGGCGTCCTCATTATCATCTCGGTCTCATCGACACCCAAGTCAATTGAAAGGACTCGCAAGTCGGCGGACGAACTTCCCCTGGTTGGGACTCCCAGACGTCAATGCCATACGATCATTTCATTTCATTTCGTCCGAATACTGCTTTCAGGTGCATAAATCCCTAATTTTTCTCACGTTCCATCCAGTAACAGAAGAGGCAGAAATCTTATTTTATGCTACACCAAAATGTCTCTTCCGTCCCACTCATTACAACGAATTGTTTATTTACTCATTAGCTTGGTTCAAATGGCTCTGAGCACCATGCGACTTAACATCTGAGGTCATCAGTCGCCTAGAACTTAGAACTAATTAAACCTAACTAACCTAAGGACATCACACTTCCATGCCCGAAGCAGGATTCGAGCAGAACCGCACGGCCACACCGGCCGGCTTCATTTGCTTCTCTTTTTGTTTATCACCCTCACCCTATAATCAACCACATACAGATTGTGTGTGTGTGTGTGTGTGTGTGTGTGTGTGTGTGTGCGCCTGTGCAGCCCCAATACCCAAATCTACAGTTTACTACACTGTGAAGTATTTTAAAACAATATGATGAATTAATGAAGTCAAATTGATCTAGAGAAGGACGAGAGACGGAGGGACGAGAATGAATGGCATCGTGTAGATGAAAACACTAATGTGTAGGAAAAAGGGCATTATTCAGGAAGATTTCGTTGGAACGTCTACTTCAGCCACTAATCTAACAGCGTGAACAAACGACCAACAGCAACCGCGACAAGGGTGGCTCTAGTGGCTGCGTCTGACACACACACACATACACACACACACACACACACGCACACACGCACACGCACGTTCCCCCTCGGCGTAGCTCTGCCCCAAGCTGTATTGAATATTGATGGACGAGCGAGCGCCCCCCCCGCGCGTTCCGGTGACGTCATACGGGTGTGAGGAAAGGGGGAAGGGGTGACTCAGGCGGAGGGGCTTGTCATTTTTTTTCCCAGGCGGAGGGCGGGCGGGCGACAGCTGAACAAAAGGGCGGGTAGGGGAGTCGTGACGTGAGCAGGCAGAGATTGTAAGTGACTCACTGTGTCAATAGGGCGACGTCCTACAGAGCTACAGGTTGGTCCGGGCAGGTAGGCAGCCGTTGGCCGGCTCCAAGTACAGTAGCTGACACGGGCAACAAAAATCCTGACGCTGTCATTCGTTACTCTTGCTACAAGTGTCCAGTTAGTATCGGACTGGCACTGACGTGCAGCACTCTCGAAAGTACACTGCTGGCCAATGAAACTGCAACATCAAGAAGACGGAATGCAACAAACGTCAAACTGGCATGATGTATAGCAAGGGTAGGGATTCGAAAAGTCATGACTGTGGGCTGTGAGACAGCTGTTATATCGCCCCGCCATATTGTTGTTCGCTTTGGTTGGATCCCACTAGTACTATGCAAATGTCGATTCGATGATTTCAGGAGGGTCATATTTAACGCCATACATTAAAAAAAAAAATAATAAAAAAAAAGACCCACCGCCGAGGAATTATCCAAATGGGACGGAAATCGGTAGGTGTGACGTAAATGTACAGAGAAACAAATGATTACAGTTTCAGAAAAAAATGGATGATTCATTTAACACTGGAATGATAGTAGCGGTACAGTGCATCCAAAAAGTGTACCTAATGACCAACAGATAGCACAGCAGTTCTGTGCTTCCCAGTAGTTCTATGCCTTAATAAGTCAGTATGGGTTTTACCTTCAGAGTGTCAACAGTGTTTATCCTTTTCACGTTATTTAATGTTTGGGGTAAAGGTGCACCCCAGTATAGCATAATCGGTCTAAGAAATTTCAGGACTAAGATTCTTTATATGGGTAAGCGTGATGCCGAGTACAGTATATTTATAATTACTTTAAACAAACAGGTTCGAATCCTGCCTCGGGCGTGGATGTTTGTGATGTCCTTAGGTTAGTTAGGTTTAACTAGTTCTAAGTTCTAGGGGACTAATGACCTCAGCAGTTGAGTCCCATAGTGCTCAGAGCCATTTGAACCATTTTTAAACAAACAAATTATAACAGGGCTACTTATGAAGCTTAAATTACCTATTTTTTTCAACAATTACAGTGAATAATTGAAAGTTATCAGAAAATAAGCTTTTTGTAGGTGAAAGAAATGACATCCCGAAAACAGACTTTTGGCTTTACACAGGAGGACGATATTATCGACGTACACCATATGCTCTTCAGTTCAGATTCTGAAGGCCTTTATTCTGAAATCGATGTAGTCTATGAAGAGGATTGTGTCATTTCAGATTTTAAAAACGGAGAGGAACCTGAAAATGAAGAATAACAAACAAATGCTCTTGCGCGTCGCCGGCCGGTGTGGCCGAGCTGTTCTAGGCGCTGCAGCCTGGAACCTCGTGACCGCTACGGTCGCAGGTTCGAATCCTGCCTCGGGCATGGATGTGTGTGATGTCCTTAGGCTAGTTAGGTTTAAGTAGTTCTAGGGGACTGATGACCTCAGAAGTTAAGTCCCACAGTGCTCAGAGCCATTTGAACCATTTCTTTCTTGCGTGTCGAATTGAGTGTCTGGCTGTACACCAGTTTCCAATTCTGATAAAAATAATACACTAGAGTGTCTTCAGAGTTCTGATTCATCGAAAGTGAATATCGTGAAAGATTCAAATAAACTGTCCGGGAAAAATAAATACAAGTGAAACGACGAAAGTGGAGTTCCTCATCGCGCCCCTAAAAGGAATCTTTTAATGGGGTTACGAAGGAACAAAAGCGAAGCAAGACATGTAAAGAACGCAATGCGTGCTTGGCAGCTGTGCTTTACAAAAGAAAATTTAGATTTGACTACAGAGTGTACTAGCAAAGAAATTCAAGCTCAGAGATCTAAATACAACAAAAACAAGGATGATAAAAATTATAGTGATGCAGCACCTAAAAACTATAAGCTTTCATACACGGAAAACATTGGCCATATTGAAATCGAAGCTCTTATAAGAATTATCTCCTATTCTCGAGTAATGAAAATGAGAGTAGTCTTTACAAGAAAGATTTTTGACCCTTACAGTGGAATAAAATTTGGGGCAACCTTGCCTAAAGTGCGTTTCAGTTTCTTAGTAAATTGTCTCGGATTTGATGACAAAGACACTGAGTACACAGAAGACTGAGCGCAAACTCGCTACTTTTCGAGAAATGTTTGAGCGCTCCATAAACAAAGATGAAGAACTATAACCACAACAGACGAACAATTAGTTGGGTTTAGAGGCCAGTATCTGTTTAAAATGTATGTTCCTACCAAACCAGACAAGCACGACAGTGACGTTCTGCGATGCAAAAACATTTGATGTGCTCGGAGCAGAAGTGTAAACAGGTAAGGGATCTACATCAGATAATATACCGGTAGTTCAGTATTACTGTGAAAACTTCAGTACTTCTTTTCATGAATCCAAGAGAAACTTAACTTTGGACAACTAGTTTACATCCATAGAAACAGCGAACAGCCATTAAATTAAGAAAATTACCGTAGTTGGTAATGTAAAGAAAAGCACAATAGAGATTCCTCCATCATTCCTCAGCATCAAGGGGAGAGAGCGAAATTCTGCATTGCTCTGTTCTGTGGTCAACTTACCTCGTTAATATACTTCCCTCCAAAACAAAAACAAAAAAGACTGTTCTTAAGCTCTCAGTTACGCATGAAAAAGGGGATGAACCAAATACATTATAACTCATGGAAATTTTGTAACTCTACCAAAGAGTGTGTTGATACGCTAGACCAGATACGTCTTCGTTTTCTTGTGCTAAGAAAGCTTGTGGCTGGCCTATCTGCCTATTTTATAACTTATTAAACTTTACTAGATACAAGTCTGTGGCCAGCCGGTGTGGCCGTGCGGTTCTAGGCGCTTCAGTCTGGAACCGCGTGACCGCTACGGTCGTAGGTTCGAATCCTGCCTCGGGCATGGATGTGTGTAATGTCCTTAGGTTAGTTAGGTTTAAGTAGTTCTAAGCTCTAGGGGACTGATGACCACAGATGTTAAGTCCCATAGTGCTCAGAGCCATTTGAACAAGTCTGTGTTACTGTTGAGAGGGAGTTATGCAAATAATAAGCAAATATTTCGAAACTGATGATCTTACACAAAGAGGTTGGCTGGTGACACGACCACACGTGTTAAGACGTTTGGAAAAACCAATTTTAAGAAGAAAACTCCGTCAAACCATCAATCGGATTTTAGAACTGCCAAAAGAAGAAGCAGCCCAAGGGGTTCCAGAATCCACAACAGGACGGTTTACTTTCTGCCCTTGGGCGCGTGATGGAAAATCCATAGTTAAATGCGCTGTTTGTAAAAAATTTATTTGTATCAGCCATCAACGAAAAGTTGTGCTTCATATCCTCAGTGTGTAATTTTTTCTCGGTGGGTATTTTTTCTTTTTTTAAAGTATAATTCAAGTGTTGATTGTATTATTTTGAAATAAAAAATATTAAACATTTTGAAATGCCGTTTTCATTTGGGGTACACCTGTACCCCAGTGTAGCAGATCAATCGATGAAAATAAGTGGTAGTATTCCAGGGTTAAGAGGAAGAGCTTCATAAATTGAGCAAGTCAATAACATGCTGGTCCACCTCTGGCTGTGCAAGCAGTTATTTGGCTTCGTATTGATTGATAGAGTTGTTGGTTGTCCTCCTGAGGGATATCATGCCGATTTCTACAAAATTGTCGCGTTAGATCATCCAAATCCTGAGATGGTAGAAGAGCCCTGCCCATAACGCTCCAAACGTGATCCGGTGATCTTGCTGGCCAAGGTTGGTCTTAGGAAGCACGAAGCCAAGCATTACAGACGCTGGCCGTGTGGGGGCGGGCATTATCTTGCTGAAATGTAAGCTTGCATAAGGGTCTGAGGTGGACCAGCGCGTATTGACTTGCTCAATTTGTGAAGCTCTTTCGCTTGAACAAATCATCCAATTTTTATGAAATTTTTAGCATTTGTTTGTTTGTACATGTACATCACTCCTATCGATGTCTGTCTCGTTCGAATACTTCCTTCGTGGTGTGTCGTTTTTTCCTGTTAGTGTGTCTCTGAGTGGTCTCAGGCGACTAGCGCCCGAGAGGACATTTCAGGATCGTCGAGAAAGTCACGTATCTTTACTCAGGAAACGGGTTTGCTTGCAACAAGGTTACTAAACACGAAGGCAGTGCGACGACCTCTGGAGCGCTACGGACTGTCAGTTCGCTGACCATTGTTGTGGCTTCCATGACGTAGCCGCACCGAGAGACGCACTGACAGTGAGTCACACGTCGACCGTACTGGACGCTAGAGTGGCACCATTTCGTCTTTCCACACGAGTTCTGGTCATGGACATAAGTGTGTGTGGAAGCTCCGAAGTGAACGAATGTTGCCAAATAGCATTCTTCACCGTCATACAGGCCAGGCACATTGCTTAATAATATGGCGAGCCATTGAGTACACAACACAACGACCTCTGATTCACAAGATTGATATCACTTGTAATTCTCAGCAGGAGACGCTCAAGAAGACTGAGCGACCTTAATGGTCGTCTGCTGGGCATTACGCGTAATATGTATGATGTTAATATTAATTTTAAAGCCGATTACTCTCATACTCATTACTTTGAAACACAGTGCCTTTTTATCTTTATTACTGCGGTACCATCCCGTTTTAAAATGTCGATGATGATGATGTTTGGCTTGTGGAGCGCTCAACTGCGCGGCCATTAGTGCCCGAACAAAGTCCCAATTTTTACACAGTCCAATTTTTACACAGTCAAATTTTTACACAGTCAAATTTTTACACAGTCAAATTTTTACACATTCCAGTGTAGCCAGTGTCATGAATGATGATTATGATGATGATGATGATTATGATGATGATGATGATGATGAAATGATGAGAATAACACAATACCCAGTCCCCATGCAGAGAAAATGCCCAACCTGGCAGGGAATCCTATCTGGGACCCCGTGATCCAGAGGCAGCAACGCTAGTCACTAGACCACGGGCATTTTAAAATGTACTTTCTACATTAATTAAGTCTAAAAATAGTGACTGAGGGCTTACTTTTTGCAACTGTAACCTAGAAACGGTCTCTGAATGTGCAGCCATGTATAAAATTTTGTACTTTCTACGATTTGTTTGTAACTAACTGCTGTTTAGTCAGACTTCCTTGCCCTCTGCTGGCTCCCTCTCTTATTCCCTTTTTTTCATTATAACTGCGACAGTTTCACATATTCCACAGCGCATCTCGTGCATTCCAACTGGAAGAAGGGTTCCTAATGTGTAACTGTCAAAAGTTTAGTAACGTGTGGGATATAAACAGTCCACTCACTTTAATACGACCGCCGCCTATAATCGACGTCAACGTGCAGTCACCACTCAACAGACGGTAGGCGGCAGCACTAGCAGTAGAGGGTAAGCAAAGCGTGTCGGTGGGATGCAAAACACAGTGCAGTCGTTGTCCTAATGCGGGAATACAGCGATTTATCTGACGTCCAGCAGGACATGTTCATTGGGTTTTGGGCAAAGGGTAGAAGCATTTCCGAAACGGCTAAGTCTGTGAACTGTTCAAGTGCCTCCGTGGTTAAAGTGTACCGCGCATGGCAAAATGGCGCTGTACAAAACCAGCGCCGAGGCAACTGTAGTGAATGCTGGCCACAGATGACAGGCGTGAGCGACGACTGCAAAGACGTTGTTCAAATCGTTCAAATGGCTCTGAGCACAATGGGACTTAATTTCTGAGGTCATCAGTCCCCTAGAACTTAGAACTACTTAAACCTAATTAACCTAAGGACATCACAAACATCCATGCCTGATGCAGGATTCGAACCCGCGACTGTAGCGCCTACACCCGCTCGGCTGCAAAGGCGTGCACAGGCCAATAGACGCGCAACTGCCGAGAAACTGACCGGCCAGATGAACCAAGACGCTACCAACAGTGTCTCCTCAACGATCGTTCAACGAATTTTTCTGCTTACGGGTCTCCGCCTCGTTCATGCAGCTGTTCTGACAGCTGTCCATTGGCGAAGACGACTGGAATTTATGCGCCAGTACCTTAACTGGATGTCCAGTGAATGGCGACAGGTGGCCTTTTTGATGAATCACGTTTTACACGGACAGATGGCCGTTGGCGTGTACGGTCCTGCAACAATCGTGGCAGAGGTCCAGACCAGAGGAGGGAGTCTTATGGTCTGGGGAATGTTTACATGGCCTTACTTGGGCGATCTCATCATTCTGGAAGGCACAATGGATCAACATAACTATCCATCTATCCTTGGGGGACTATGTCCAGCTCTACAAGCAGTTTGTTTTTCCTCGGCTCGATGGCATCTATCACAAGGACAATGCAACGTACCACACGGCTCCTAGTGTACGTGCGGGGTTCAAAGAGCATCAGGATGAGTTTACTGTACTCCACTGGCCACTGAACTCCCCATATTTAAACCCAACACAAAATCTGTGGAACCACCTCGCTCCAGCTGTTGGCGCCGTAGATCCTCAAGCGAGAAACCTACCGCAGCTGGCCACCGCACTGGAGTCGGTATGGCTCAACATCCGTGCCGGGACCTTCCAGAACCTCACTAACTCTCTACCTGCAAGTCTGCGCTGCAAAACATGGCTATTCAGGCTTTTGACAAGTGGTCACATAATGTGACTGGATCGTGTGTATTTCCCTCATGGTGAGAAACTATGCAAGATTATACACAAGTATGCTGTGAACGACTGCTAATGGCATAAAAAATTAAATCCTTGTCACCTGTCTTTGAAGATCAATTATGAACTCTTGAATATGGCTTAATGGCTGAATCCAGTCACAGAAATTTTCTGCTTTTGGTTCTGCGCTCCGTTAAAAGAACTATGAACTACACTCATGCTCATAAGTTGAGGATAATTGCAGAATGCGATGCCACACAACGTGGCACTACACAAAACTGGCGCTAATAGCATAGGCACATAAGAAACACACACGATACAGACCTGTAAGTCCACGATGTTGGTGATATGTTGAGAAAACCGTCCCGAAACATATGTGCTACAAAACGCCACTGTTTCTTCCGCATGCACCCCGACATAAATATGGAATATGATCACCATGCGCACGTACACAGGCCACACAACGGGTTGGCATACTCTGGATCAGGTGGTCGAGCAGCTGCTAGGGTATAGCCTCCCATTCTTGCACCAGTGCCTGTCGGAGCTCCTGAAGTGTCCTAGGGGTTTGAAGACGTGCAGCGATACGTCGACCCAGAGCATCCCAGACGTTCTTGATAGGGGTTTACGTATGGAGAACAAGCAGGCAACTCCATTCGCCTGATATCTTCTGTTTCAAGGTACTCCTCCAAGATGGCAGCTCGGTGGGTCCGTGCGTTATCATCCATCACGAGGAAGGTGGGACCCACTGCACCCCTGAATTTACTGGTGCAAAATGACGTCCTGATACACCTGACCTGTTACAGTACCTCTGTCAAAGACATGCAGGGGTATACGTGCACCAATCATAATCCCACCCCACACCATCGAACCACGACCTCCATACAGATCCCTTTCAAGGACATTAAGGGGTCGGTATCTGGTTCCTGGTTCACGCCAGATCAAAACCTGGCGAGAATCGCTGTTGAGACTATACCTGTACTCGTCCGTGAACATAATCTGGGACCACTGTTCCAATGACCATGTACTGTGTGCTTGACACCAGGCCGTACGGGCTATCCTGTGACCAGGGGTCAGTGGAATGCACCTTGCAGGTCTCCGGGCGAATAAACCATGTCTGTTCAGTCGTCTGTAGACTGTCTGTCTCGAGACAACTGTTCCAGTGGCTGCAGTAAGGTCCCGAGCAAGGCTACCTGCAGTACTCCGTGGCCGTCTGCGGGCACTGATGGTGAGATATCGGTCTTCTTGAGGTGTTGTACACTGTGGACGTCCCGTACTGTAGTGCCTGGACACGTTCCCTGTCTGCTGGAATCGTTGCCATAATCTTGAGATCACACTTTGTGGCACACGGAGTGCCCGTGCTACGATCTGCTGTGTTTGACCAGCCTCCGGTCGCCCTAGTATTCTACCCTTCATAACGTCATCAATGTGTGTTCTTTGAGCCATTTTCAACACACAGTCACCATTAGCACGTCTGAAAACGTCTGCACACTTACTCGCTGCACTGTACTCTGACATGCACCAACACACCTCTGCTTATGTGGACTGTTGCTAGTGCCACCGTGCGACGACCGCAGGTCAAATGTGCCGCATGGTCATACCCCGAGGTGATTTAAACCCGCAAACCGCCCACCAGAGCGTTGTTTCACCATGTATCAGCATTATCCTTAATTTATGAGCACGAGTGTATGATAGTTGCCACAAACGGCCACAAATGGTCAGCAATCGACGCTAAGCTGGTATGTCGACAACCTATCAGATGAGAAGAACTAGTCGCAGGTCAGTTCTCAACTTACGTGCCCCCCACGCGCCCTCATAGGCTTCCAATGCGAGTTCCGGGAACAGAGGGGGACTGCACTGTTCCGTGACGTGGCCAGCTGCAGGCGGGATCGATATTGGCTGTTCCAACTGCTGACTCACATGTTTCCCCGACAGAAGCTCTCCAAGGATTATCCACTGTACGCCACCGTGGCTACAGAAGTACCGCCGCCTCCATCGCCGGAACAAATAACCGCATCCGACAGTTGATACGGTATGCTATTCCACAGGGATATTTTTCAGACCCGACACAGGTTGATGAGGGCTCTTGAATGTAGGGATCATTTGGCCCACTGTTCTGCACGTGAATACGAGCACCCGAACAGCTCTTCGTGCACAGCATAGTAACTCGAGAATTATAACTCTATTTTCTCAAACAATACAGATGTATGTACAAGTACCAGCAGTTGCATCCCGTATAATGAACAAGCGGGCAACACAGACTACAACTGACGAAAGAGCGGAGTTTGCGCCGAGGCAAAACTGTTGGTGTGAGAGGCCGACGGGTGGCCGTTGTGAAAAAGTAATGCCGCACTTAAAAATACTGCTACACGAGTCTAGAATTACTTTTTGAGTGGTGTGGCGTTTTATAACAAATGCCGGCGTTAATAAACGAAAAGCTGCGTGTGGTCGCTCTGCGCGGGAGGGACGAATGTTTGCAGCAGTGCGCGAGCGGCAAACTGATTTACAACATGTCGACATGTTGTGAACATGGTGCCAGCCTGCTGCGGGAATACCGTAAGCTCAAACCGCGCGCCCACCGAACGCCGGCGCTGAGGGCGTTTTGTCACATGGCTACATTCATGCGCTAGTATTTCGATCCAGCAGACGTTTATTATGTGAGTCCTTCATAAAAAATGAACGCCTTCACAATATAAATGTTGTGTGTAACAGTATTTTTTTACGTTTATAAATCTCATCCCGGTGGAGAGGGGGGGGGGGGGGGGACGTATGGGTTTCGTAATTTATTATAGCCACCGCCGACGCAACGCAAAGTAATGTATGCATACTGTTGTTACCGTACCCTACGCTGTAAACTGGGGCAGTTTCTTTGGCAGCTAACTGACGTTCGTCGGATATTTGTAGCTCTGACGGTGTGGATTTTTGCGCTTGGGCGCGAGTGGGATTTTCGCTACAGCCGATCAGGTTGGAGTCACAATGGATTATAAGTTATGCCGGCCGGAGTGGCGGGGCGGTTCTATGCGCTACAGTTTGGAACCACGCAACCGCTGACTGGGTTTTGTCCTAGAGAGGGGTCGGTCAGCGTACTATTGACTGATGTCTTCACACCCCTCTCTGCTCTATGTTTCCTCACCGTCGAGAGGCTACTTGTCATGTGTTACGTGCCAACTGCATCTGTGGTTTTAGTGGTAGGTATCTAAACCAAGATAAACACTAAACTAAGCGTCAACGAAAATCATTTAGGAAAAATCTAGAATGACGCAAAGTGAAGGGTGTGTTACAACAGTGAACAGTGCGAGTCCGAACCTAGCCGGCCGCTGTGTCCGAGCGGTTCTAGGCGCTTCAGTCTGGAACCGCGCGACCGCTACGGTAGCAGGTTCCAATCCTGCCTCGGGCATGGATGTGTGTGATCTCCTTAGGTAAGTTAGGTTTAAGTAGTTCTAGGGGACTGATGACCTCAGATGTTAAGTCCCATAGTGCTCAGAGCCATTTTAAGTCCGAACCTATGGGCTCTAAATGTAGAAAAATTTAAGTTAATGCAGATGAATAGGAAAAACAAACGCATGATGTTCCACTACAGTAACAGTAGTGTGTTGCTGTCCGCCCCCGGTAGCTGAGTGGTTTTTAGCCGGAACGGTAGCTCAGCGTGTTCGGTCAGAGGGCTGCGTGCTCTCTGTAATAAAAAACTGAGTCAAGGAATCAACGGTCAACTTAAACGGATGTCTTGTGACGTCCGCCCAGACCAAACGCAACGAACTATATCGAACAAAATGAAGAAGAAGGGGGGGGGGGGGGGGGGGGGAAGTGGTCAGCGCGGCAGAAGGTCAATCCTAAGGGCACGGGTTCGATTTCCTGCTAGATCGGAGATTTTTGCCGCTCAGGAACTGGGTGTTATGTTGTCCTAACCATCATGATTTCATCCCCATCGACGCGCAAGTCGCCGAAGTGGCGTCAAATCGAAAGACTTTCACCCTGCGAACGGTCTACCGCACGGGAGGCCCTAGTCACACGACATCTACATTTATTTAAAGTGGTGCCTGACACAGTCACGTTCATTAACTATCTAGGAGTAATGTTGCAAAGCAATATGAAATGAAATGAGCATGTAAGGATTACAGTAGGAAAGTGTGGTTCATCTGTAAAGAGACCGCATATAGAACACTAGTGCGACCCACTCTTGAGTATTGTCTGAGTGTTTGGGATCCGCACCAGGTCGAATTAAAGGAAGACAACGAAGCAGTTCAGAGGCGGGCTGCCAGATTTGTGCCGGCCGCGGTGGTCGTCCGGTTCTAGCGCTGCAGTCCGGAACCGCGGGACTGCTACGGTCGCAGGTTCGAATCCTGCCTCGGGCATGGATGTGTGTCATGTCCTTAGGTTACTTAGGTTTAAGTAGTTCTAAGTTCTAGGGGACTGATGACCTAAGATGTTGTCCCATAGTGCTCAGAGCCATTTGAACCATTTTTTGCTAGATTTGTTACAGGTAGCTCTGAACAGCACGCAAGTATAACGGAGATGCTTCGGGAACTCAAATGGGAATTCCTGGAGGGATGGCGACGTTCTTTTCGCGGAGCACTATTTACAAAATTTATAGAAACAGCTTTTGAGACTGGCTGCAAGACGATTCTACTACCACCACCGTACATTTCGCGTAAGGAACATGAAAATTAGAGAGATCATGGCTCGTACAGAGGCATAGAGACAGTCGTTTCTCCCTCTCTCCATTTGCGAGTGGAACAGAAAAAAAAAAATTACAACTAATGGTACAGGGTACCCTCCGCCAAGCACCATACCTAGGCTTGCGGAATGTGTATGTAGACGTAGATGAATATGTCTAACCATATTCAATAGTGTATCCAGTTACGAAGACCAACTGTTTCATCTTTTTGGAAATTTGTGGTAAGGTCTTATGGGACCAAACTGCTGAGGTCATCGGTCCCTAAGCTTACACATTACTTGATATAACTTAAACTAACTTACGCTGAGCACGACACACACACCCATGCGTGAGGGGGGAGAGCCGCGCGGACCGTGACAAGGCGCTCCAAAAAAATGGTTCAAATGGCTCTGAGCACTATAGGACTTAACATCGATGGTCATCAGTCCCCTAGAACTTAGAACTACTTAAACCTAACTAACCTAAGGACAGCACACAACACCCAGCCATCACGAGGCAGAGAAAATCCCTGACCCCGCCGGGAATCGAACCCGGGAACCCGGGCGTGGGAAGCGAGAACGCTACCGCACGACCACGAGATGCGGGCAAGGCGCTCCAGACCACGCGGTTACCCCGCGCGGCTAACTGTTTCATAAACAATGTGTTATGCAAGACGAAAGTAAAAAGAAACTGTAGTGTTTACAGTGGAATCTTTTGTGTCTTTCTGACAATTGGAACTTGGTTTATGTTCTTTGTTTTCTTTTTTAAGACTGTACTTGACAGAACAAAATCGATTTTGTTTGCAATTACCTCCAGTATTGACAATAATCCAATACGCGATACTTATTGGACCACTATATGTGACAAAACAAGTCACCATGCTGATCGCTCGAGGTACCTTAACCAAAAAATGAACTACGGTACTTCAAATTTCCGCCGATTTGAGCGAGGGGCCACGTGCGGTAAGACTGCGATGGCCGGCCGGTGTGGTCGAGCGGTTCTAGGCGCTACAGTCTGGAACCGCGCGACCGCTACAGTCGCAGGTTCGAATCCTGACTCGGGCATGAGTGCGTGTGATGTCCTTAGCTTAGTTAGGTTTAAGAAGTTCTAAGTTTTAGGGGACTGATGACCTCAGAAGTAAAGTCCCATAGTGCTCAGAGCCATTTGAACCATTTGACTGCGATGAGAATGCTGAACAAACATTCTCTCTTCAGAAATTACTTCTTGAAACGATTGATAGCATCACCGCTGGTAACCTCGAGAAACGACCTCTCATTTGTGCAGGTTTGCGAGAAGGAGTGTTTGAGGCAAAGGATGAGGGACTTATTTCTATTAGAACGCAGAGGAAAACCCTTGCTCCCGAAGCCGGCAGGCAACAGTGGCGTGTGTGTTGGCCGCAGCTGCTCCACAGGGCGTGGGGTGACGCGCGATAAGGCGTGCCGGGCAGCAGACGTTCCCAGGGGCGCCACGCCGGCAGCTGTGGAGACAGCCGCTCCCCACTTCGCAGCAGACACCCGCAACTTGACGTGGGTGCGTGGCTGTGCGTGCGTGCGTGTAGCGAGCGTCAAATCCTCCTCCCTACCTTACCGACCAATGGGACTACTCGCTCTCTGTGCATTGCACTCTGTCAGCAGTACCTTGCCGTGTTCCCGCGTTGTATCAAAAGGCTTTATTTCGAATCAATAACTTTTCAAAATTACCACTGATACAAATACAGCTGCTAGCTAACGGTGCGTATACACACCGAATTTGTGCTGATGTTCTCTATGCTAGTGGTCTTGCCGCAGTGACAGAGTGCGTGCAGAATAATTTGGCGGGTAGATGCACAAATGCCAGGGCACGCTTTGGGGGGAACAGCAGTGGAGAGAGTTACGGACAGACCCTTGGACCTCGTTTTTTTGTAAATATAAAGTGGAGCCTCTCGACACCCAGACTTGCATGGTGACCATTCAAAAAGATCTGTCACCTCTGCTCTGGTTAGTATCTAAAAATAATTCTCCTGAAAATACATGGCCGAGCGGTTCTAGGCGCTACAGTCTGGAACCGCGCGACCGCTACTGTCGCACGTTTGAATCCTGCTTCGGGCATGGATGTGTGTGGTGTCCTTAGGTTAGTTAGGTTTAAGCAGTTTTAAGTTCTAGGCGACTGATGACCTCAGAAGATAAGTCCCATAGTGCTCAGAGCCACTTGAACCATTTGAACCTGAAAATACAAGAAAAGCAGAGATTTATTTTCCCTTGGCTTGTTAACTAACTGTAACTTTCAGAGAAGAGTCATGAGTGGAGAAATTTCTGAGTAAAACTTACACATTTCTCTTCTTGTCACGTTAAAATTTTTTTCATTTTCCAAAACAGAGTGGAGTTTACACAGTGTTACCTCACTAACACGTGCAGACGCAAATGCTAGAGAATTCTGAAACAGTGGATTGTTAAGTGAGAAACTCAGGAAAAGAACATTCTCGGTACAAAAATAAACGTGTAATATCTTCAGTTATGTAGTTCCAAAACTCATAACATTTCTCGTTTCACCAGCTATCGATGACCCTTCAAAATTACACTCTTTCAATTAATAAGTCTGCAGTTAATGGAATAACACGGTAGCTAATGAAATTTTGCATAATAATCACATGGCAAAATACTCTCCTCCATGTGTGATATCACTTGCCAAAACCTCTTTTGGATATCTAAAACCGTTTATGTAATATGAGGAATGTTGTGGATAATTCACTCTGGCTATATCGCTGGTGCACAGGATTCCAATTGAGTGTGCCACATCACATCAATTTTCTCGAGATTGATGACAGAAAGAGACCTTCACACAAGTCTAAAAAAATCCAATATGCTAGCTAAATATAATATACAGCATTTTATTATGTAATATAGTCAGCGATCCCTGTTTTTCATTGCAAACTCTTTCGAATTCCGAATAGTGTCTCCCTGACACGCAAATGTCACAATAACAATGACCTTAACAAAGTGATGGGCATATCAACATGAAGTTGAGATGTAAAGCTACAACTAACGCAAAAATGAATTTTTTTACAAAACAGTTTCTGTAAACACGTTTGAGAAAAACTGCAGGGCGTTTACCTAGATTCTGTCATCGCCGACTGGCGAACTCCCTTTCCGAACAAACAAATGAACTCACCCAGCGCTTTGGACGAAAATTGATCACTAATCATCGGCCACCGTACCCTGCGCGGTCTCTTGGTTCCCGTCAGATCACCAAAGTTAAGCGCTGTTGGGCTTGGTTAGCACTTGGATGCAACCCCATTTGGGTCTACCGAGCACTGTCGGCAAGTGGGGTGCACTCAGCCCTTGTGTGGCCAACTGAGGAGCTACTTCATTGAGAAATAGAGGTTTTGATCACAAAAACTGAGAATGGTCGGAAGAACGGTGTGCTGAACACGTCCCCTTCCATACTGCATCCAGCGACGCCTATCCCAAGAGGATGACACGGTGGTCGGTCGGTACCGTTGGATCTTATGACGACTGTTAGTAACGAGTTTGTGTTGTTATATGAACGATTCTAGATATCGAAACGAGGTTTCAGGTAAAGCATAGAATGCAGAGGGGCACGTAATTTTGTTGCGTGGATAATACATACAATTCTTGCACCAACCGAGATACAGGGTGTAACGGCTATAAGTGACTAAGGGCGGTGTACTGAACGACATTACATCAGTATTTACATCATTTGCACAGTGATAAATACAGTTATTGCATGTCGTATGCTTTTAGGTTGGTTACTATCTTCGAGTACATGTGACAAGAGCAAGCCATTACTGTACTTGTTATTTTTTCTGGGCAGCAGGTCAGGTGTTCAAATGTAGATGCGTGGACGCAAGACAGTTGATCTATTTGGCAGGCGTAGTCCACTCAGTAGTGCAGCTGCTATCGTACAGGAAACGTTAGGTAGTTTGCGACATGTTTGAGGCAAGAGTGTTCGACGCAGAGAATAAACAACCATCACACTCATGTGCGTACATACTAAGGTACCAACATAAAAAAAATCTGCATTTAAACCCAATCCACCCTGTATTGTAGTAACAATGGTTATTTCTTTAATTGAATGATAGACCTTTTAAAGGCATTCTAAACCTGTAAAAAGGGCGAGTGCACTGATATTGAAATATTTCGCAAAAATATCCGAGTAATGTGCTAAAACAGAAAGCGAAATATAACAATATGACAAATGAAAAGAGTGCTCCAAAATGTTTAACGACAGATATCGGGCAAACAGAAAATGTGAAAAAAAAAATCAGTTATTTGTGGGAGACTATAGAAAACGGTTCAGAAAAAATCTCTTTTAGACGAAAGGATACAAAAGACGGATAAAGCGTGTGCTGTAACTAAGAATACCTACAACAAAAGTTTTTAAGATTTAAAATAAACACGGAAGTCAAATCAGAATGCTAACCGATGTCTAGCATTAAATTATAAACTTGATAAATACAGAAAGATGAGAAAGAAAAATTATACAGGGAATGTTGTGCCCTCAGAAAAATGAAAATTTTAGAAACTATAAGAATTGACGATGAAATTTATCAGAACACAGAAAATATGTCAAAAACAAAAAGGAAGAGGAAATTACAATTTTTTGGGCATGTTTACGGAATGGATGGCATGGACTCAACAAGAACACCTTGAAGTATCTTAGGGAAAAGAAATTAACAACCACCTAGACTCAATACGTTAGCAAAAACTTGGAAAGAAATAACGTAAGAGAAGAAGTAATACTAGACAGAGAGATTTTTTAAGGGGAAAATTTTAAAACTGGAAGAAATCCAAGACTAGGGGGAAAAGGAAACTACAACGGAGTGATATGAAGACAGGTAAAAGAAACATAGTGAAATAATGAACGAATACTGATAGAAAAGAAAAGAAAGACTGAGGACTTTAATTGAATGTGGTCCATAGAAGGCCTCAAAGCAAGCAGGAAAAAGGCGAAGTGGGCTGGAATCGACTACGGCGATGTAAAATTGCGCCCACATATGACTACTGCAGAGTCCGCGAAGATAGCATTAGACTGATTACAGAGCGCATGGAGGCTTTTGAGCAATATTCCTTTATGCATTCCGTAAGTCGATGGAACAGTAATAAGCCACAGTACCTCATACAACGAAAAGTATCCTCTGCCGTACTCATCACAATAGTTTGCAGGGGATATTAATAGATGTAGCGCGAGCAATACGTCCGCTACGGCAGACGTTCCGCTCAAGGAAGAAACTGGCGCAGCGAGCCCTACCTGAGCAATATGTGAGCCACATTGCCCGCGAGAGCGTAAACGCTTTATGAGTATACAACAGTGTTGCCCCCCCCCCTCCCCCTCCCCCTCGAACAGCAATGAATCTGAGCGCCCCATATACTCGCCGGAAAAATCGACAGCACGCGATTCACGCCGAGCTGCTCACTAGCCGCTCGCGAACAAAGTACAACAGTTGAGAGCAAGGTGCTCGCGGTGGGGCTCCAAGCTACTGGGATCGCAAGTGCCTGTGCACCTTAGCATACCGGAGAGACGAAATACTTACTACGACACAAATGAGAGAAAGATGACAGAATTTCGGCGGCGGTAAGAAATGTAGATGCAAATCAAATTTTGTATTTATTACGCTGACACATTCCGTGCGACAACGAAAGCCATTCGTCAAACTGACAATCTGAACACTTTTAGTTGTCTATTTATCTAACAATCTACATCTACATACAGGTTGGAAATTATTGAACGACATGAAGAAAAAACCGTAAACTAGTAACACACGGCGTCCACACGTTTTATTCAATATGTAAACGTCACTACAGATATTCATATTTAGCTTATGACATGTTCGATGTGCTTGCCATCATTGGCGGTCATGTGGCACAGACGAATAGCGAAATTCTTCATGACCCGTTGAAATGTCGGAACATCGGTGCTGTTTTCAGCTCAGCAATGGTTTTGGGGTTATTGCTGTACACCTTGTCTTTAATATAGCCCCACAAAAATTAGTCGCATGTGTTTACATCCGGAGAATATGGAGGCCAATCCAGGCCCATGTCAGTAGCCTCTCGGTACCCCAAAGCCAGAATGCTGTCCCCGAAGTGATCCTCCAGGACATCAAACACTTTCCTGTTTCGATGGGGCCGAGCTCCGTCTTGCATGAACCACAACTTGTCAAAATCAGGATCACATTGAATAATGGGGATGAAATCATCTCCCAAAACCTTCACGTACCGTTCGGTAGTCACCGTGCCATCAAGGAATGTCGCACCGATTATTCCGTGACTCGACATTGCACTCCACACAGTCACCCGTTGAGGGCGAAGAAACTACTTGATCGCGAAAAGCGGGTTCCCAGGCCTCCGAATGCACCAATTTTGCTTATTCACGAACCCATCCAAATGAAAGCGGGCTTCGTCGAAAAAACAACAAGGCGTGTGCGCATGCGCATACTAATTCCTATGATGCCTCGCGGCCAACTGTGCAGTTTGAACGTACTAACGCAAACCTTTGAGAAGTTATGACGATTTTATTTCGTATAGTTCAATAATTGTCATCCTGCAGGTACTCCGCGATTCAAGGTAAGGTGCGTGGCGGAGGGTACGCAGTACCACTACCACCCATTTCCTTGCCTGTTACGCAACAAATAGAACGAGAAAAAATCGACTGTATATATGCCTCTGTATGAGCCCTATCGGTCCCATCACATTTTCCTGGGGCTCCTAATGATACTATTAACTCTGATGAACACTTGCCGCCGGCCGAAGTGGCCGTGCTGTTCTAGGCGCTACGGTCTGGAACCGAGCGACCGCTGCGGTCGCAGGTTCGAATCCTGCCACTGGCATGGATGTGTGTGATGTCCTTAGGTTAGTTAGGTTTAATTAGTTCTAAGTTCTAGGTGACTGATGACCTCAGAAGTTGAGTCGCATAGTGCTCAGAGCCATTTGAACCATTTGAACACTTGCCATCGAGGACAACAGACTGGGTTTTACTACTTAAGAAGTCTTTGAGCCACTCACACATCTGCAAACTTATTCCGTATGCTCGTACCTTCATTAACAGCCTGTAATGGGGCAGTGTGTCAAAAGCTTTCTGGAAATCTAGAAATATGGAATCTGCCTTGTTCGCAGTATATCATGTGAGGAAAGGGCATGTTGAGTTTCGCACTAACGGTGCTTTCTAAAACGTTGCTGATTCATGGACATAAGCTCCTAAGCCTCAAGAAAGTTCATTATATTTGAACTGAGAATACTTTCAAGGATTCTGCATCTATATGATTCTGCGTTATAGTAATGGTGCACAGTGTTCTGAAAATATTTTGTCAGAAGAGAGCCAACGAAAATTAAACAAAGATAAAATAAGAGAGGTGTTTTTTTGAAACAACATTATAGTTGCGTCTTAGTTTTCGGAGTCTCCTACCTTTTCAATGTCTTGCCCGTAAATTCTGGTCTGACATAGGCTCTTCTGACTCCCTCTAATCAAGTTACCTTTGCTCATCCTCTTCTTCTTCTATTAATTGGAACCTATTCCCAAATGGCACACATGTTCAACCATCTGATCGTTTTTCGGTGATTTTATCCATTATAGTGGCGCAAAAGTTCATTTTATTTACGTGTGACTTCATTTTTAATTTCATACCATAAGGTCAACCTATAGCAACACCTCCAAAATCCCCATATGCATTGACAATAAGTTACTCTTAATTGTTTCATTTACTTCCCGTCTTTGTGCAGCCTGCATTGGTATACTTCCTACAATCGTTTTAAATATCCTAATATATGTCCTCCACAAATCTGTATTTAATTGTATGGTTGATTGTCTACATTGGCCAATAAAGTTCTTAATTTCACATTTACTGGATCCATCTTTGTTAGTAATGACTTCCAAATATTTACAGGCCTAAAGACCTTAATATCTCAAGTCTTGACACATTTCTCCCATAATTAAATACTCTTATTTCACTAAATTAATTGTTATATTTCATATTTGTTAATATGTTATGTATGAAGCAGAGTGTATATGTGTATGTCCTGAATTTCCTCCCAAATCACTGGTTCAGTGGCATAGAAACAGCAGTTCTCATGAGTATCAGCTCTGTGGGGTTTATTGCCTAGTTCCAATAGGAGCAGATAGAGCAAAAACGTCTTTTATGCAGCCACTGGCATATAACCTTTCCTGTATAACAGGCTTGTAGTGTGGGAGCAGTATCGGTCTGCCGAATCAACTTGCTTTGGAGGGCAGTCTTCATGTCAGGGGCAAGAAACTGTTTTCCAAGCCCCATCATGTAGCCTGCCCTGTATGACAGGCATCTTGTGGGAGTAGTATCAGCCTGTTTTATCAAGCTGCTTCACGTGGTGGTCTGTACAGCAGGGACAAATAAATGATTTTCGAGCCCCTTATGTGCAGCCTGCCCTGCATGGCAGGTACGAGGGCATTTCGAAAAGTAAAGATACAATGACTCACAGTCCTTAAATAGACCATTTATTTAGAAAACGTCAGTTACATCTTATTAACTGGATTATTTGTTGTTTTTTGACATAATCACCCTCATTATCCAAACATTTGATAAGTCGGTGCACAAGCTTTTGTATCCCACAGTCATAGAAGGTTGCCACCTGTTGTCAGAACCACATTTCAACTTCATCTTCAATCTATTCATCGTCGTAGAATGATTTTCCACCAAGATGTGACTTCAGGTAACGGAAGACATCGAAGTCGGTGGGCGCAAGGTCCGGGCTGTATGGCGGATGGTCCAGTACGTCCCATTTGAATTGTTTGAGTAGTGCTTTGGTTACGAGCGCTGTGTGAGGCCGAGCGGTGTCATGAAGCAAGCGGACTCCACTTGTCAGCATTCCCCTGCGTTTGTTTTGAATTGCCCTTCGAAGACGTTTCAAAGTCTGGCAATATGCAGCAGTATTAATTTTCGTTCCAGGAGGCATAAATTCCAACAGAAGAATGCCTAGTCTGTCCCCAAAAACAGAAGCCATGATTTTCATCGCTGAAATCGACGTTTTGCATTTCTTGGCTTTTGGTGAATTCGAATGGCGCCATTGCATTGATTGTTGCTTGGATTCAGGTGTATGGTGATAAACCCACGTCTCGTCACCTGTCACAATGTGATCAAGGAACTCATCACCTGCTTCAGCATGGCGTGTGAGGAAGTTGAGTCCAAAGCCTATCCTTTTCTTTTTGTGTTCTTCCGTTAACAGTTTTGGAACCCAGCGGCACACAATTTCCTGTACCCTAACTTGACAGTCACAACGTCAGAAAGAGTTGTCATTGACACGTCCGGTATGATCTGAAGCAATTCTTTCAATGTGAGACGTCTGTTCACACGAATTGCTTCCTCCGTTCTCCGAAGAAGGGCATCAGAGATCACAGATGGCCGACCTGTTCTTTGTTCGTCATGAACATCGGTCCTACCTTCAGAGAAACGACGACACCATTTCGTTACATTTTGTCGATTCATAATGTTCCGATAAACAGAAACAATTTTTTTGTGAATATCCTCTGGTCGCTGACCTTTTGCATGAAGAAAACGTATGAAGGAGCGCAACTGGCATTTGGCGGGATTCTGAATCGGCGCAGCCATTTTAAACACGACCTACTCCAACCAGAAGCAACGTTCACGTGCCTAACGACCGCGAGGAGAAAGCTAACGGTTCAAGGTTAACACCAGTGTTGCCAACTTGCTCGCCAGAACTCTACTGTCCCTCGGGCGTATGGTGTATCTTTACTTTCCGAAATACCCTCGTATGTTGTGGAGGTAGTGCCGGCCGGCTTTAATGAACCATATTACAGGGTCCACAAATGTCTATGAGCATGGCTAGTTAAAGATTGAGATGGATAGAGGAGGGGATGGACAGAGCGAGGGGAGGACGAAATGGACAGAGAAAGGCAAGGAGAGTGAGATGCATGAGGCATATGGAAGATTTGGAAATGAACAAACAGAGGAGGAGGAGGCGATGAAGAGGGTGGTGATGAGGAGATAGACAGATAGAGGTGGGAGGATGAGGTGGACAGGCAGAGGGAGGAACAGATGGTCCCAGAGAGCGATGTGAGGAGGTGTGTTCAGTATACGTGTCGACAGCGTATGCGGGCTAAGTCACGGGGAGCAGGCTTGTAAAATATATTTCTTGAATTTATTTAATCCAGAGGCTCGTTACTTCCTGGATTTTCCTCGTAGCTACTACGGAGGTTGTCTGCACAGCTCCGGTTTGGTCCCTCTGTGTTGCTGCCCCGGTCACACAAAACACAGCTGGTAAGGAACGGATATAGCTGTAAGCGGTCGGCCGCCACGGGACAGTTACTGGGCGCCGCGGTGGAGCCTTCTTGCGGCTGGTGGTCCTGAGTAACGGCCGACCAGCGGAAGCTGTCGCGACCCGGTCGTTATACTATCATACGGCCGGCCGGCCGACCGGCGAAACGAAACGGCCTCGAGCCCCGCCCGAACGCATCGCATAGCATAACATAGCCAATGTGCGGCGGATTCCTGCGTTCGGCCGACGCGACGAGCGACGCGGTCTGCGGTTCTGCACACCAGATGATACGAGGAGGGAGCGGGGTGAGGGCAGTGTGTCGTTCTCTGTTCCCGAGGACCAAACGTGGCCAGAGGTCCAATCGCTATGTGGCTACCGAATAAATTCCCTCAGAACCAACAGTAGCTATCTCATCACTAGCAAGACACTGCACATTGAGCGCACAAGTACACTACAATAAGAGTGAACACTGGAAAGGGCAGGAGGGTGTAATATTTCTGGCTTATTCAGCCATCATATTAGGCTCCAGGAAGCTATTCCCAGGGCAGTGGAGATGCAAGAAGCATAGAGATGACGAAATGTGGGATGAGGTACCGGTGACAGATGTTAGATTCGGTACCATTCCCGTGAGAAAGACCGCCTGCATGATGCTGCCGCTCTGTGATTGGCTGCTGTGTTCGGCGGTAGGGCGCCAAAACGTTAAACTTTAGTTGCTATTATTAATTAAACCTGTCATCCAAATTACTTCATTTTTTAAAATAAACTTCTCTCAACAGCTAGCTATCGATCAGTCATTTCAAAATTATTAAAATCAAAGTATTACTAAAACAAAAGACTGACGATATTACTGCCGATGCACTTCGGTGGCGTTCGGGGTCACGCCTTGCTGGCTTGGCGCGCGAATTGTCTCGGGCAGTCCGGCTCTCCAGTTCTGGCCGTTCCAGTAGGCAGACATGTTGTCTGTTATAGCAGTATTTGTTTCATGCCATTTTATTTACTACAGTTCCGACCGTCGCTAGGTACAGACATGTTGTCTGTAATAGTGGTATTTGATTCATGTAATTTTATTCTCCAGTTCTGACGGTTCCAGCAGACAGACATGTTGTCTGTGGCAGGATGTATTTCATGCTATTTTTGCCAGATATAATGACTGTGGAAAGATATGTTCAATACGTTGTGATCAAGAATAGTTTCTCGTGTCTATATCAATAAAAACGCGAGTGGCATCCCAAATGAGTTATAGTTTATTCGTAGCAGCAGATCCTTGCGAAGTTAATTTCAGCCTCAAGAAAAAGAATCCACGACCTGGGTGCTGTTTTCTGCGCTGGGGACACCATCATCATGAAGACAGCAGGTTATTGAAGTGTGCAAGAACTTACGTATTCCACACAGGGCAGTGGAAACAATTAGGCACATCACGTGTACTGCATGCACAGCACAAATGTGCTCAGTGACACATCATCTGCAGGAATGCAGAGGAGGTAAAGAAGGATGAAAGTATTAACACTATCTCACTTTTATTCCTTTTTCTTGCCGTAATGGGACAGCTGCCCCCATTTCACCTCCATTTCCACTAGAACAAAATTGAAAATTTATATACATGCCTGAAAGAACTTCGAAATTAATTCGCTGACAGCGACTTCCTTGGCATCAACAGTATTAGGCACACACTGAGATGACAAAAGTCATGGGATAGCGATACGCACATACATAAATGGCACAGCCGGCTGCTGTGGCCGAGCGGCTCTAGGTGCTTCAGTCCGGAACCGCGCTGCTGCTACGATGCACGTTCGAATCCTGCCTCGGGCATGGATGTGTGTGATGTCCTTAGGTTAGTTAGGTTTAGGTAGTTCTAAGTCTAGGGGACTGACGACCTCAGATGTAAAGTCCCATAGTGCTTAGAGCTATTCGAACCATTTGAACAAATGGAGGTATCGCGTACACAAGATATAAACGGGTAATACACGTGAAACGGTTTCCAACGTAATTATGGCCGCATGACAGGAATTAACGGCCTTTGAACGCGGAATGGTAGTTGGAGCTAGACGCATGGGACATTCCATTTAGGAAATCGTTAGATAATCCGAGATGCACAGTGCCAAGAGCAAGCCGAAAATACCAAACTTCAGGCATTACCTCTCAACATGGACAACGCAGTGTCCGATCGGCTTTCACTTAACGAAAGAGGGCAGCGGCGTTTGCGTAGAGTTCTCAGTGCTAACAGTCAACCAACACTGCGTGAAACAACAGCAGAAATGAATGTGGGCAGTACTACAGACGTATCCATTAGGACAGTGCGGCGAAATTAGGCGTTAATGGGCTATGGCAGCAGACGACCGACGCGAGTGCCTTTGCTAACAGCACATCACTTGCTGCGCGTCTCCCGGGCTCTTGCCTACATCGGTTGGACCCTAGACGACTGGAAAGCTGTGGCCTACTCAGATAAGTAACGATGTCAATTGGTAAGAGCTGATGGTAAGGTTCGATTGTGATGCAGACTCCATGAAGCCATTGACCTACATTGTCAACAAGGCACTATAGAAACCAGTGGTGGGTGCATAACCTTGAGGGCTGTACATACATGGAATGGACAAGGTCCTCTGGTCCAATTGAACCGATAATTGGCTGGAAATGGTTATGTTCAACTACTTGGAGAATATTTGCAACCATTCATGGATACATGTTCCCTAACAACAATTTTATGTCACTAGGTCACAGTTGTTTGCCATTGGTTTCACTAACGTTCTGGACAGTTCGTGCGAATGATTTGGCCACCAAGATCACCTGACATGAATCCCATCGCACATTTATGGGAATAATCTAGAGGTTAGTTCGTGCACAAAATGCTGCAGAAGCATCACTTTCGCAGTTATGGACGGCTGTAGAGGCAGCATAGCTGAATATTTCTGCACAAGCCTTCCAGCGACATGCTGAATCCATGTCACGGGTAGTTGTTGCACTATACCGCCCAGAAGGAGGTCGGACACGATATTACTCAAGACTTTTGTCTCCTCAGTGTAGATCTACTACCAAATCGGCAGATGCGAAAATTTGTGCCGAACTTCCCGCTTATCGCAAATGACTATCATAACCGATACGGCTATCTGTGCATACTCTCTGAACCGTCCCAAACTTCCATATCTCACACTGTCTACATCCTTAACCCGTAGTCCAGTAAATTCGTCACCTAGTACTAGCAACATTACTTAGATCCTCACAACAGGGAGAATGAGACGAGGTTCGAAATGGCTCTGAGCACTATGGGACTTAACATCTGAGGTCATCAGCCCCCTAGAACTTCCGAGGCAGGATTCGAACCTGCAACCATAGCGGTCGCGCCGTTCCAGACTGAAGCTCCTAGAACCGTTCGGTCACAACGGCCGGCATGAGACGAGGAATTGGGACCAATGTTAATGCCGTTTTGTGGCCGCTTAACTGTATAATATTTACAAAAATGCCTGAAAGGACAGATACTGTTGACGATCCAATACTGTACGAAGGTCTTCGAAATTAATTCGCTGACTGCTGTATTATATATATAGATCTACTACCCAATAATGAGATATGAAAATTAGTGGACTACGATACCGTGATGTAGAAAATGTGACATATGAAAGTTTGGGTCGCTCCTGGGAGAGTGAACGAATACCCTACCTAAGTCGTTAAGGCAACCGCTCGCGGTAGGCGCGAAATCCGCTTTCAAGTCCCTGAGCGGCATAAACTTTCGTATGACATTATCAGGTAGAAGATCTATACCTAACAAAGCTGACGTCTATGAATTCTCAGTCAGCGAATAAACTTCGAAAATTTAAAATCTCCGCACTGAAAAAAAAAAACAAAAAAAAAACAGGTCTGATGTGAAGCTTGTCTGTGACGTCGTACAAGTTGCCTCGACCGTTCGCTTGGCTCACGCTAGCGTGTCACGCCCCTTTATGTAGTCATCGACAGTGGTCCCCGAAAATCCACTTGATAACCATTTAACCGCCTTCCAGCCTTATACGTGGCCGCTAATTAGCGCTCGCTATCCATCGCTGCCCCACGAGAAACATATATATCCGGTCATATTGCTCAAGCGAGGCACTCCTATTCTGCAACAAGGGAGCTCAACATAAATGCAACTGTCAGCTTGGGGAGAAAGGTAAATCGTCATGCGCGACCGGAGGAACTTGCGTTCGATTTCGAGACGTCTTCTATTATCAGTCCGACCGGAGGTTTCTGTGGCAGTATTATTTAGGAGGCAATTTAAATACACTAATGGCCATCAAAAATTGCTACACCACGAAGATGACGTGCTACAAACGCGAAATTTAACCGACAGGAAGAGGATGCTGTGATATGCAGATGATTAGCTTTTCAGACCATTCACACAAGGTTGGCGCCGGTGGCGACACCTACAACGTGGTGACATCAGGAAAGTTTCCAACCGATTTCTCATACACAAACAGCAGTTGGCCGGCGTTGCCTGGTGAAACGTTGTTGTGATGCCACGTGTAAGGAAGAGAAATGCGTACCATCACGTTTCCGACTTTGATAAAGGTCGGATTGTAGCCTATCGCGATTGCGGTTTATCGTATGGCGACATTGCTGCTCGCGTTGGTCGAGATCCAATGACTGTTAGCAGAATATGGAATGCGTGGGTTCAGGAGGGTAATACGGAACGCCATGCAGGATCCCAACGGCCTCGTATCACTAGCAGTCGAGATGACAGGCATCTTATCCGCATGGCTGTAACGGATCGTGCAGCCACGTCTCGATCCCTGAGTCAACAGATGGGGACGTTTGCAAGACAACAACCATCTGCACCAACAGTTCGACGGCGTTTGCAGTAGTATTGACTATCAGCTCGGATACCATGGCTGCGGTTACCCTTGACGCTGCATCACATACAGGAGCGCCTGCGATTGTGTGCTCGTCGACGAACCTGGGTGCACGAATGGCAAAACGTCATTTTTTCGAATAAATCCAGGTTCTGTCTACAGCATCATGGTCGCATCCGTGTTTGGCGATATCGCGGTGAACGCACATTGGAAGCGTGCATTCGCCATCGCCATACTGGCGTATCACCCGGCGTGATGATATGGGGTGCCATTGGTTACACGTCTCGGTCATCTCTTGGACGCATTGACGGCACTTTGAACAGTGAACGTTACGTTTCCACTGGCTCGTCACAATACGCCAGTCACTTCTCTTGACGAACGGTGGTATCGTGTTGAAGTTGCATGAGCAGCTGTACCTATACACGCCATCCGATCTGTTTGACTCAATGCCCAGGCGTATCAACTCCGTTATTACGGCCAGGGGTGGTTGTTCTGGGTACTGATTTCTCAAGAACTATGCACCCAAACTGTTTGAAAATTTAGTCACATGTCATTTCTAGTATAATATATTTGTGCAATGAATACCCGTTTATCATCTGCATTTCTTCTTGGTGTAGCAATTTTAATGGCCAGTAGTGTACGTGTGACACCATATTTCGTGAATCGTAATACGAGATCTGTTGTTAGAAACCAGGGTTAAATGCAAAAAGACGGGAACGACGATACGGACTTCGAGACACCATTAGTTGGTCAGAAGTAGATAGGACAGTGCGTGCCTTCCGAAATGTTGTGGCTACCCTGCAGACTGATGCGCCGAGGAACCCCAGAAAATGTTATTGCATTGAATATTTTATTCATCTAGCCTACTGGACATCAAGGACACACATTCCAGGAAGTACGACAGCACATATCCAAATACCCTTCTGTAGGCGTCTCCGTTCAGAAGCTCGAGATAATGAGCACCGTAGTTCTAGATTTCCCAACAACAAACCTTCCAACAGTTACTTTAATAGATACAAAAATGGCGGGTTCTGTATTTCTTCAAGTAGCGTGATCCAAAGCCATGGAGATCGATCACCAGTATTATGGATAAAGTAATGTCAACACAACTGTCCTTGATCATCTTCTCACAGTTTCATAGGATAGTTCCTATGCAACCGCTGTCGAGTATCATTGGAAACTATTGTGTACGAGATAGTTATGATTCTGACCTGTAATAACGAAAACTATCGCTTAAATCAAAGCACTATCATCTATATTTTGGATTTCTGTGTCTTACGTAATTCCGTCACCGTTGAGCCCCGCATGTCGTAAAGCAAGGCGACAGTATTTGCTTTCACCAATGCACCTCGTATTTGAGAACGTGTTCCCTATATAATGGACCCTTTGACTATACGAATGTAGGCGCAGTCAAAAATTAATGCATCCATTTTCCCACGAACCGTTGGAAACTTCAGCACGAGAAGCAGTAAATCATGGCTCCATCTTTCTGGAGGTGAAGTAGTCAATAAAAACTCCCATTTTTAGCACGCAAGTCACAAAGGTGCGAGGTGCTTCACTGGATTGCAGTTTAAGACAGTCTAAACGTGACAGGTTTATTTATGTGCGTGTGATACGGACCATTTTACTTATACTGTCTGGCCGTTTCGTGACAAACCGGCAGACGTCCCTTTCATCGGCGTTCTAGACGTCCATGACTAACGACCGCTGCAGCCATCTGCCGGCAGATGCACGTACTACACAAGCCCGGGCTGTCGTCATCAGTCGCTTTTTATTGCACCTGGAGCTGCCTGCAGCCACACATCGCCCCTGAAAATCCAATCAACACTGAAATAAAGGGGACAGCAGGCTTGCCATTACGTATCTTGGAGCAGGAACGCCCATTCAATATTTGCTAACGTTGATCGAGATGTCATCTGATTTGGCACTTCATAGAGACTATATGGGAGAATATTAGGGTATCGTGAATCTTGTTTCAGATGCTTAAAAAGAAGTTGGTTTTAATGAGTTTAGTAAAGTGAGAGAACAGTTAACAGTATTCCTGTATCCGAAATTCATTGCAGGAAATATAAATAAACAGTTCAAAACTTGAAATATAGTAATACAATCTCTTTCAGTTATGTGCCTAGGATTTCGCGAAGTCTGACTGTTTCCAAGAAGACTTTTCTGGTTTGTAGAACACTGTTACAAGTTACCTTCATCAGGATAGTATTACGTAACCTTGCCGCTTCCAGATACTAGAAAAAAAGGTTCGCGTACGACACGACGCAGTTTACAGTGTACAACAATTTTATTAACCCCAGATTATTAAAAACTTTTACGATTCCAGTAGGCTATAAAACAGGACATTTGGTACTTAACGAGGTATTGGATCCATAATAATTTTAATTAACTAATGCACACCCTATAAATTATGAATTCCTTTGAATGAAATGTGAAATAGGAGCAATGGTTTAGTAGCAACGTAACATATTCCCTCCTTTACTGGTATAGGGTTAATATTCTATCTCTAGCATTTGTCCCGTCGACGATGAACACTAGCGAATCCTCCATTTCACAGTTACTTTAGGTCATTGGATGGATTTACTGCATGTTCCCAGTAACGAAATGCGAAGTTGTATGTCTCGGCCGTTTACGAGTCATCATCTTTACATAACTTCTGCACTGTCATAATTATTACATATTTTTATCGAAATTGCTGTTCTATTCCAGAATTTCGTTGATTATATTCCGATTACGGCCAATGCATGTCATTTAGTTACCGAATTGAGCGCACGTCACACACTAACGCCACGGGTACTCTCTTAACTCTGTACTCGCAAGAAGAGAAACTGTTACTATTAACAGACTAAGAGCAGGTCACTTGAACACTAAGAAAACGAGACATTTGTTAAAATTATTTCCCTATCTTAGCTGTGATTCCTGACTCATTGACGACGTCATTGCACATATACAAATAGATTGTGTAAACTACAATCATCCAACAGTTACACTGTATAATATTTTAAAACTTAAGGACTATTTTTCTCTTAGAGTAGCTCTTAGTTCCGTGAACAGGTACGAGTACAGACGTATTTGCAATATCATCCTTCTTTGTAAAACGGAGCATTAGAATTTGAGGATCTTTTCTCAATATTTACGTCATCTGCAGACTAATAATTATAGCTACGACAAGTCTTTCGTTTTTAGTCTGCTTAGTATCTCCAAGTATGTGTGGCAAGAGCATGCCATTGATGATTATTTTACCCGGGGCAGCATGTCAGGTGTTGAAGTATGGACGCGTGGGAGTGAAACGGTTAGTCTATTCTGACAGATGCAACCCTCTGAGCCGTGCAGTTCCCGCCACGCCGAAAACATCAGGTCATAACGTTTGTGACGTGTTTGTGGGAAGACTGCTGGACGCAGAGGAAAAGCTACCAAGACACTGATGTGTCTCCGTATCAAGGTACCACATACAAAAATATCTGCACTTCCTTACGTGTTACATCCTGTAAATAATGGTATTTTAAAAATTTCGTGACTTTTATTGTAATGCTGAAGTCACACTACCATGCTTCGTTGGTTACTTATCTCATTTAGTCATCTTTTATATTTTGTAGCGAAGTCACACCAACTTCCTTATTGTTCCATTACGTAAAATAATTGCATCTGGTACAACGGGTTCTGCCTGAGAACAAATAAAATATAAAAAACTGATAAGCAGACCGACTGCAAGCCAGTGTCAAGTTCGGTTTCTGAACTAAAGGAGTTACTGGCATTTAACTGACGTAAATATAGCTGTCGCTGTGCAGTTTTACGTTCCCATAATATTGTCCTGCGAGTTAATCATACGGACTATAACTGCGTAGGATTTCCACGACAGACGGTCCGTTAATTCCGTTCACTGCCAGCAACTCAGCATAGATTGTTACAGCGTTTTTCTCCTTCATATGCCGAATACGAATTACTTTATCAATGGGCTTCGCTATTTTGTTTTGGTTCCTTTAGCGGTGTGCTATGGTTCTATGGCATTGGGATTTCAAATTGAACCTGGACTGTATACAAGTAACTGAAAACACAACATAATGATTACGTAACTTTATTTTTGAGGTGATACTTAATACTTTATCTCTACCAATCGCATACTTTGATGCAGTTAAGACAAGCGACCAAAAATGGATCTAGAACGAATAAATATTTCGAGATGAAGTTATCGGTATTTCTAAGTTATAGCCGTCAACGTGGTTAATTTTCTGGTGAACGCAAGTCATGTTTATAAATGTAAAGATAAAATCCGCGTCGGTCGCATACAATTTTATTCGTTGGTTTCGCTCCTTAGATACGAGCATCCAAAAAAATTCACTGCATTGGTTGCAACATGTCAAAGGCCACTGCCTCATTTTTTTAACGGTTAGTTACGCAGTGGAACAGCGACTTTGTTCTTATGCATGGAACTACATTATGCAATGTAATTAAAAAATCTCTTTTTCAAAATACCGTATTTTCTCCCACTACGACACAGAAGTTTGAAATTTAAAAATTCCCGCACTTACAGATGCCAGTGTGGCGGTGCTCCATCCTGTTGGTAAAAGAAGTTATTCGAATCAGTCTCCAACTGTGGGAAAAGAAAGTTCTCAAGCATATCGAGATACGTGCTTACTGTAACAGTGTTCTTCGCAAAGAAAAATGGATCATACCCATTTTACCGTGAAACTGCAAAAAACACATTAAATTTTGGAGAGCCCCTCTGATGTTCTATAACTTTATGTGCTTGTTCTGTACCCCATATACTCACATTATGACGGTTCACCTTTACATTTAAATGGAATGTTGCCTCGTCACTGAACACTAAGCGTAGAATAAAACTGTCATCCTCCATCTTGCCAAGAAGGAAATTACAGAACTCCACACGTTGTTGTTTGTCACCTTCACGAAGAGCTGAATAGTGTATGGTTTCATGTAGAAACGTCGACACAACACACTCCAGTCGGACATCGGGGGCATGTGGAGCTGCACGGCGAATGGATTTCTGCGGACTCCTTGTGCAACTATGGCGGATGCGTTCGACGTCTGTGTCAGACACTCGGGGACGGCCCGGTGATTTCCCTTTACACGGACATCCTATTTCTCGGAATTGTTCAAGCCATCGTCAAATGCTCTGTGCTGTAGGAGGATCCACACCATACCTAACACGGAAGTCAGTTACTACTGATCCGTACTGCGCAAAACGTAGAACACAATACGCTTTCTGTTGTCCCGACGCCATTTTTACTAGAACTGAAGTGGGTGAACACTGCTGCTACCTAGCGGAAACCATGTAAAACTCGATAGTTGCTCTTTCCAAGACTACGTTGTTCACGATCATATCTCAAATAACATAATAGTTCTTTTTTTTTTTTAATCGGATGATGCTTTTTGGTACACCATGTACTAACTTAAGAACTGTTTGGTGGTTCAGCGAAAATGTCACCGTGTCACGTATTCTAACTGTGGTTAAGTTCCGTCACACCCGAAAAACACTACTGGGCATTAAAATTGCTACAGCAAGAAGAAATGCAGATGATAAACGGGTATTCATTGGACAAATATATGCGAACAAGAGGTGACCGTGACGTGTAACCAATGGCACCCCATACTATCACGCAGGGTGATACGCCAGTATGGCGATGACGAATACACGCTTCCAATGTGCGTTCACCGCGATGTCGCCAAACACGTATGCGACCATCATGATGCTGTAAACAGAACCTGGATTCACCCGAAAAACTGACGTTTTGCCATTCGTACACCCAGGTTCGTTGTCGAGTACACCATCACAGGCGGTCCTGTCTGTGATGCAGCATTAAGGGTAACCGCAGCCACGGTCTCCGAGCTGATAGTCCACGCTGCTGCAAACGTCGTCGAACTGTTGGTGCAGATGGTTATTGTCTTGCAAACGTCCCCATCTGTTGACTCAGGGATCGAGACGTGGCTGCACGATCCTTTACAGCCATGCGAAGAAGATGCCTGTCATCTCGACACGAGGCCCTTGGGATCCAGCACGGCGTTCCGTATTACCCTCCTGAACCCACCGATCCCATATTCTGCTGACAGTCATTGGATCTCGAACAACGTGAGCAGCAATGTCGCGATACGATAAACCGCAATCGCGATAGGCTACAATCCGACCTTTATCAAAGTCGGAAACGTGATGGTACGCATCTCTCCTCCTTACACGAGGCATCACAACAACGTTTCACCAAGCAACGCCGGTCAACTGCTGTTTGTGTATGAGAAATCGGTTGGTAACTTTCCTCGTGTCAGCACGTTGTAGGTGTCGCCACCGGTGCCAACCTTGTGTGAATGCTCTGAAAAGCTGATCATTTGCATATCACAACATCTTCTTCCTGTCGGTTAAATTTCGCGTATGTAGCACGTCCTCTTCGTGGTGTAGCAATTTTAATGGCTAGTAGTGTACATCTTGTTGGCAGTATCGATGATGGGCTGACGGACGAGTCCGGTCCCCAGGCGGAGCTGCTGGAAGCAAAGGCCGGCCGCTCTCCAGAACGCGGAACTCGGCGGCGCGGCTTGCCTGTTCGGTCGGGCTGCGGCCGCAGAGGCCCCTTGTTTGCTGAACTCGCGGGTTATGTTTGTCGTTACGAGGCTCCGCAAATCCCGCGCGGCGGAACGCGCGTTCACGCTCGGAAAAACACGAGAAACACGGTCGCCGGCCGGCGCTTTTCTGCGGCGCTACGCTCCGCTCCCGAAACTCGTCGAGCGAAAAATGAAAACATCGTTCGCTGCAGAAATCTGACACTCGGCGGCAGAATCGCCGGCCAGGGGAACGGCCTCGCGATAATCCCCACTGCCGGTCCTCCTGCCCTCAACGCTCCTCCGTCTACTTCGCGGGGAAAAGAATATAAGTGTTAGTTTTGGCAGCACTTCTTTTCTCCGCAAAGAAAAGTCACACACTATATACCTCTCTACCGTGCTCCAACGTTAGACCCATTCCGCTACTCCCATGTAACTTGCAAGAAACGAGGGGCTAATCTTAAAGTGTAACGAGCGTAATCCCAAAAGTTGTTGTTGTTGTTGTTGTGGTCTTCAGTCCTGAGACTGGTTTGATGCAGCTCTCCATGCTACTCTATCCTGTGCAAGCTTCTTCATCTCCCAGTACCTACTGCAACCTACATCCTTCTGAATCTGCTTACTGTATTCATCTCTTGGTCTCCCTCTACGATTTTTACCCTCCACGCTGCCCTCCAATGCTAAATTTGTGATCCCTTGATGCCTCAAAACATGTCCTACCAACCGATCCCTTCTTCTGGTCAAGTTGTGCCACAAACTTCTCTTCTCCCCAATCGTATTCAATACCTCCTCATTAGTTACGTGATCTACCCACCTTATCTTCAGCATTCTTCTGTAGCACCACATTTCGAAAGCTTCTATTCTCTTCCTGTCCAAACTGGTTATCGTCCATGTTTCACTTCCATACATGGATACACTCCATACAAATACTTTCAGAAACGACTTCCTGACACTTAAATCTATACTCGATGTTAACAAATTTCTCTTCTTCAGAAACGCTTTCCTTGCCATTGCCAGTCTACATTTTATATCCTCTCTACTTCGACCATCATCAGTTATTTTACTCCCTAAATAGCAAAACTCCTTTACTACTTTAAGTGTCTCATTTCCTAATCTAATCCCCTCAGCATCACCCGATTTAATTTGACTACATTCCATTATCCTCGTTTTGCTTTTGTTGATGTTCATCTTATATCCCCCTTTCAAGACACTGTCCATTCCGTTCAACTGCTCTTCCAAGTCCTTTGCTGTCTCTGATAGAATTACAATGTCATCGGCGAACCTCAAAGTTTTTATTTCTTCTCCATGGATTTTAATACCTACTCCGAATTTTTCTTCAAGGTCGCCTATTTTTTTGTAAGTACGTAGACCTTGTAAGTAGGCTGTTTAGGTTTTTTTATTGGTAACACCACGTAGCGGTCTGCATGAAAGTCACTGGCTGTGCTGTGGGCAGTCTGTGGCTGGTTTGCATTGTTGGAAGTTTCTATTGTAGTGTTGGGTAGTTGGACGTGAGCCGTCAGCAGTGGTGGATGTGGGGAGAGAGATGGCGGAGTTTTGAGAGCGGATGAAAAATGGTTCAAATGGCTCTGAGCACTACGGGACTTAACATTGATGGTCATCAGTCCCCTAGAACTTAGAACTACTTAAACCTAACTAACCGAAGGACATCACACAACACCCAGTCATCACGAGGCAGAGAAAATCCCTGACCCCGCCGGGAATCGAACCCGGGAACCCGGGAGTGGGAAGCGAGATAGCGGATGATCTGGACGTGTGTCCATCAGAAACAGTAAATTTGTAACACTGGATGTCGTGAACTGATATACACTCCTGGAAATGGAAAAAAGAACACATTGACACCGGTGTGTCAGACCCACCATACTTGCTCCGGACACTGCGAGAGGGCTGTACAAGCAATGATCACACGCACGGCACAGCGGACACACCAGGAACCGCGGTGTTGGCTGTCGAATGGCGCTAGCTGCGCAGCATTTGTGCACCGCCGCCGTCAGTGTCAGCCAGTTTGCCGTGGCATACGGAGCTCCATCGCAGTCTTTAACACTGGTAGCATGCCGCGACAGCGTGGACGTGAACCTATGTGCAGTTGACGGACTTTGAGCGAGGGCGTATAGTGGGCATGCGGGAGGCCGGGTGGACGTACCGCCGAATTACTCAACACGTGGGGCGTGAGGTCTCCACAGTACATCGATGTTGTCGCCAGTGGTCGGCGGAAGGTGCACGTGCCCGTCGACCTGGGACCGGACCGCAGCGACGCACGGATGCACGCCAAGACCGTAGGATCCTACGCAGTGCCGTAGGGGACCGCACCGCCACTTCCCAGCAAATTAGGGACACTGTTGCTCCTGGGGTATCGGCGAGGACCATTCGCAACCGTCTCCATGAAGCTGGGCTACGGTCCCGCACACCGTTAGGCCGTCTTCCGCTCACGCCCCAACATCGTGCAGCCCGCCTCCAGTGGTGTCGCGACAGGCGTGAATGGAGGGACGAATGGAGACGTGTCGTCTTCAGCGATGAGAGTCGCTCCTGCCTTGGTGCCAATGATGGTCGTATGCGTGTTTGGCGCCGTGCAGGTGAGCGCCACAATCAGGACTGCATACGACCGAGGCACACAGGGCCAACACCCGGCATCATGGTGTGGGGAGCGATCTCCTACACTAGCCGTACACCACTGGTGATCGTCGAGAGGACACTGAATAGTGCACGGTACATCCAAACCGTCATCGAACCCATCATTCTACCATTCCTAGACCGGCAAGGGAACTTGCTGTTCCAACAGGACAATGCACGTCCGCATGTATCCCGTGCCACCCAACGTGCTCTAGAAGGTGTAAGTCAACTACCCTGGCCAGTAAGATCTCTGGATCTGTCCCCCATTGAGCATGTTTGGGACTGGATGAAGCGTCGTCTCACGCGGTCTGCACGTCCAGCACGAACGCTGGTCCAACTGAGGCGCCAGGTGGAAATGGCATGGCAAGCCGTTCCACAGGACTACATCCAGCATCTCTACGATCGTCTCCATGGGAGAATAGCAGCCTGCATTGCTGCGAAAGGCGGATATACACTGTACTAGTGCCGACATGCGCATGCTCTGTTGCCTGTGTCTATGTGCCTGTGGTTCTGTCAGTGTGATCATGTGATGTATCTGACCCCAGGAATGTGTCAATAAAGTTTCCCCCTCCTAGGACAATGAATTCACGGTGTTCTTATTTCAATTTCCAGGAATATATATATATATATATATATATATATATATATATATATATATATATATAACGACTTTAGAACACTATTAAGGTAAATACATTGTTTGTTCTTTATCAAAATCTTTCATTTGCTAACTATGCCTATCAGTAGTTAGTGACTTCAGTAGTTAGAATCTTTTATTTAGCTGGCAGTATTGGGGCTCGCTGTATTGCAGTAGTTCGAGTAACGGAGATTTTTGTGAGATAAATGATTTGTGAAAGGTATAGGTTAATGTTAGTCAGGGCCATTCTTTTGTAGGGGTTATTCAAAGTCAGATTGCGTTGCGCTAAAAATATTGTGTGTCAGTTTAGTGTTGATCAGAATAGGTGAAGAGTGAAATGTCTGATTACGTTCAGTTTTGTTCAGCTGTTTGAAAATCAAATAGCGTAAGAGTTTTATCAGCACAGTAATTCATAAATTTTTCTAAGGGGACGTTCCTACCTGTTTATTTCTACAGTGCTTTACATCAGTTTACATCTTGAACGTTTAGCTATTTTTCGACATAATCATCATTTCTGTCGATGCATTTTTGTAGACACTGTTGCTGTTTTTGCATGCCCATGTCATACCAGCTCACCGCCATGCTGTTCAGAACGTTATGAACCTCTTCTTTCACGTCGTCGTCGGAGCTGAATCGCTTTCCGGCCAAATGTTATTTTAACCTAGGGAACAGGTGATAGTCACTGGGCGCCTAGTCAGGACTATAGGGTGGGTGGGTGATTATGTTCCACTGAAACTGTTACAGGAGAGCAACGGTCTCCCGAGCGATGTGTGGGCGAGCGTTGTCATGGAGAATGTGTACGCCCTTGCTCAACATTCCACTTCTCCGGTTCGGAATTGCCCGTTTGAGTCTCACAGTACCTACAGTCAGCGTTAATTGTGGTCCCAGCTATTCAGCTTCGACGACGAGGTGACAGAAGAGGTTCATAACTTTCTGAACAGCATGGCGGCGAGCTGGTATGACACGGGCATACAAAACTGCCACAGCATCTACAAAAACGCATAGAAAGAAATGGTGATTGTGTCGAAAAATAGCTAAATGTTCAAGCTGTAAACTGATGTAAACCATTGTAGAAATAAACAGGTCTATGAACTTATAATAAAATAGGAGACCTTACTTTTGGCATTGCCCTCGTAGTTATCACGTCGAGAAACTGAAGTTACGAATTTAATGTTTTGTTTGTATGCACGTGTACGTCTGCAAGCTCGGTAAATAGTAAAATCCCCCAGTGGCAATACTAAGTTGTGCTCTGCCAAAACTATGGTTCGGTATCTTTGGTACAGTACATAAATGACATAGTGCACGGTACGATTACCAATGTGTTGACAGCATTGATGCTAAAAGAAACAAAACTGAATGTGTAAGAGAGAAACTGGGAGATGACGACTTACTTTCGTTTTATTCTTTGTTTGGTTGTTCGTTTTGCACATAATTGGAAGTGTACATCATTCAGTATTAGTTCATTGTATATTTTATATCCTTACAGAATATAAATTGCATTTCGTAAACAATAAAAATTAGTTGATCGTTTAACTTCTGCGCTTTTATGCAACCAGAGAGATTACTTTTCATGCAAGTGCAGTTTCCATGCACAAGCATATATATATATATATATATATATATATATAGTTTATGTTGTTACTTTTACTGAAAAGTACGTTCTTCATCATGATCAGAGGCAAGAGTTTTACTATCGATGAACGAGAAAGTTGTTCATAAACAACAGAGACATGTTTTATATAAGTCCGTCGAAGTACTGAAACGATGTCTCACATATTTTTCCTTTGCGGTTCTTTTTATTTTACCTTTTTTTGAAGAAATTGCTTCTTCCAGCACTTTATCATAAAACTGTTCAAAATGGTTCAAATGGCTCTGAGCACTATGCGACTTAACTACTGAGGTCATCAGTCCCCTAGAACTTAGAACTACTTAAACGTAACTAACCTAAGTACATCACACACATCCATGCCCGAGGCAGGATTCGAACCTGCGACCGTAGCAGTCGCGCGGTTCCTGACTGTCGCGCCTAGAACCGCCGGCCGGATATAAATCTGTATTGTTTTTTTTATTTATACTATAGCATCCCTCTTTTCACGTTACAAATCAATAATTTTCGAAAAAAATTTTAATTAAACATTGACAATACCAATTTTTCTAGTAAACGGTTTCAGTAACAGACAGAAGGAAAATTGTATAGAACAAAAATGTTCTGTAGGTTACGCGTCCATTTATATATCTCCACTCAGTTTCTAGACATTCATCGCTTCCGACATCTAGGGTAGTTTATTAAGACACTGATCGCATATGCAAAGCAATGAGGTAGCCCCTAATAGGTATGAAACACGCCTACCTGGTTAGGTTTAGCTACTGAGCCATGGCGTGCTGGCGCCAGGGTTATTTTGTTCATGTATCGTTGAGGTAGATTGTGGTTGAGCTAAGCTATCTTTGCTTTTCGCGTGTCTTATCTACCGGGTTGGCTGGCGATGCGATTTGGTAGTTAGCCTTCGACGGGTAACCCTCGAGATTTCGTGACATTGGCTGGGAGGCGAGTGTCAACGACTGCCGAACGAGCGTGATGACCGTTATATGTTGAGGTGTGAAATTGGTCAGGCGTTTTGGCGACATGGAGAGCTTGGAGATACAAGTTCTGTGACTTCGCTGGGAACAAAATTTGAAGTGAAGCGGTGAAACTGTGGAACCCGCTCCTTCGTATTGTGTACGTGATATGAAGTTAGTGGTCGTAATTGCGTTTTGTTGACCGACGCACTCAGAGGCATTTAAATTTTAATATTATGGCGAGACTTTCATAGTCGAACTTTAAGATGGTGTGGAAGAGTTCAGCTGGCCTAGTTAAATGGTCGTGAATTTAAACATTGGTTAAGTCGCTATACACAATACACTGGGATGAAGGAAGTTACGGGATGCCTCCAATGTGTCGAACCTCCTTTAGACCGGCGTGGTGCAGCAACTCAACGTGGCGTGGAATCGATAATTCGCTGGAAGTCCCCTGCAACCATGCTGCCTCGATAGCCCTCCATAATTGCGAAAATGTTGCACGAACAGGATTTCGTGCACGAACTGACCTCCATATTACGTCCCATGTATGTGTGGTAGCGGACAAACCATTCGCTCGAGTTGTCAGAATCTTCCTCAGACCAGTCCCGAACAATAGTTCAAATGTTCAAATGTGTGTGAAATCTTATGAGACTTAACTGCTAAGGTCATCAGTCCCTAAGCTTACACACTACTTAACCTAAATTATCCTAAGCACAAACACACACACCCATGCCCGAGGGAGAACTCGAACCTCCGCCGGGATCAGCCGCACAGTCCATGACTGCAGCGCCCTAGACCGCTCGGCTAATCCAACGCGGCCCAAACAATAGTGGCCCTGTGACATGGCGCATTGTCACCCAAAAAAATTTCCTCGTTTGAGAATGAATAGCTGCTAATGGTCTCTAAGAAGCTGAATATAAGAATTTCTGGTCAGTGATGGATTCAGGTGAACCAGAGGCTCCAGTCCATTACACGTAGACACAGCCCACACCATTATGGAGACACCAGCAAATTGCACAGTGCCTGGTTGACAATTTGAGTCCATGGCTTTGTGTGGTCTGCGCCACAGTCTGACCCTACCGCAGATCTTACCAATTTCAGTTGGGACTCATCTGACCAGCCCACGTTTCTACAGTCGTTTACGGTCCAACCGATATATTCACGAGCCCAGGAGAAGCGCTGCAGGCGATATTCTGCTGTTAGGCAAGGCACTCGCGTCGCTCCTCTGCTGCCATATCCCATTAACGCCAAATTTCGAGGCACTGTCCAACGTATACTTTCGTCGTATGCCCCACATTGATTTCTGCGATTGTTTCACGCCGTGTTGTTTGTCCGTTAGCACCGACAACTCTACGAAAACGCCGGTGCTCTCGGTCGTTAAGTGAAGGCTATCGACTACTTAGCTGTCCGTAGTGATAGGTAATGCCTAAAATCTGGTACTCACGGCACACTCTTGACACTGTGGATCTCGGAATACTGAATTCCCTAACGAATCCGGAATGAAATGTTCTATGCGTACAGCTCCAACTGCCATTCCGTGTTCAAAGTCTGTTAATTTCCGCCGTGCAGCCATAATTACGTCGGAAAATTTTCTCATGAATCACCTGGGTAGAAATGACAGCTCCGTCAATGCACTGCCCAGTTGTATCCCGGTCACATGGCGCTTGTCATGAAGTCCATGAGTGGCTGCAAGTAGCCTCCAGACAGTCGAACATAACCATTTCCAGTCAATAATCGGTTCAGTTGGACCAGAGGATCCAGTTTATTACATGTAAAGACAGCCCACAACATTATGGAGCCTCCACCAGCTTGCACAGTGCCTCGTTGACAACTTTGGTGCATTACTTCGTGGGGTGTGCCATACTCGAATCCTACCATCAGATATTACCAACTGAAATCGGAACTCATCCGACCACGGCACGGTTTTCCAGTTGTCTAGGAAACAACTGATGTGCTCAAGAGCCCAGGAGAGGCGCTGCGCCGACCGTGGTGGCCGAGTGGTTCTAGGCACATCAGTCCGGAACCACGCTCTTGCTACGGTCGTAGGTTCGAATCCTGCCTCGGGCGTGGATGTGTGTGATGTCCTTAGGTTAGTTAGGTTCAAGTAGTTCTAAGTCTAGGGTACTGAAGACCTCAGATGTTAAGTCCCATAGCGCTCAGAGCCATTTTTAGAGGCGCTGTTGTGTTGTTAGCAAAGGTGTCGATCGTTTGCTGCCATAGCCCAAATGGTTCAAATGGCTCTGAGCACTGTGGGACTTAACTTCTGTCGTCATCAGTCCCCTAGAACTTAGAACTACCTAAACCTAACTAACCTAAGGACATCACACACATCCATGCCCGAGGCAGGATTCGAACCTGCGACCGTAGCGGTCGAGCGGTTCCAGACTGTAGTGCATAGAACCGCTCGGTCACTCCGGCCGGCTGCCACAGCCCATTAACGCCAAATTTCGCCTCAATGTCCTAAGCGATACGTTTATTGTACGTCGCACACTGTTTTCTGTAGTTATTTCATAAAGTGTTGCTTGCCTGTAAGCACTGACAACTCTACGCCAACGCCGCTGTTCTTGGTGGTTAAGTGAAGGCCGTTCGCCACTGTGTTGTCCGTGGCGAGAGTTCGGCACACCCTTGATGCTGTTGATCTCGCAATATTAATTCCCCAAGGTTTTCAGAAATGGGGTGTACCACGCGTCTAGCTCCAACTGCCATTCCGCGTTCAAAAGCCGTTAATTTCCGTCGTGCGGCCACGATCTTGCCGGAAACCTTTTCGCATTAACCACCTGATTGTAGCGTATGCAGCAATACTGCCATCTGTATATGTGCATATCGCCATTCCATGAATTTCGTCATCTAGATGTATAATTTTATGATGTCGGAACCAGTGCCTACTGAGCCAGACAGGGTCAATATCTCGTTTACTACAACCGTCCAAACGAACCGATAAGCTTGCATGGTAGGCAGTGACTTAACGGTGAAGTACCGAAGTTGTTGAATTGTATCGTAGACTCAGTCGGAAACTCAATAAGGCACTACATTCTATGATTCACGTCATAGGTCCTCGAGCTTTCTCTGCGACTTCTCGATACTCGAAAGAGCCACCGCGTAAAAAACTACTGGGACCCGGGTAGTCGGTGGCGCCCGGTAACTTGTGTTTTAATGCGCGCTGGGCGATATTAACTGCGGCGATTAAAACAGTGCGGCCCAGGTGTTATTTAGCTGTGGCAGGCGGTGCAGTATTGAGAACGCGTAAATCCTGGCGGCCCGCGGCGGCCCTGATGCCGCAGGGTCCCGTGTATACTGTCAAAGAGATTAACGCAGACACAACACCTTTGCAAACAGCAGCCGCTAATCAATTTGGCCGCTACAAAAGGCCCCGTTTGCTGCCGGGGGTCACTGAACGGCCCGGCTGAACAAGGAACGGCTACGCCAGCTGTGACTTACCGGCCCTGCAGTTCTCTCCCCGCGTCCCACTTTGCAGCTTTCCTGTTCTCGCGCGGCTCATCAAACATCAAAGAGTTCATATAACCTCCTGCGAAAGACCGACACAGTAGTTCATAAAAAATGGATGACTGCGATTATACTGCCTATGTAACACACTGCTGAAAGCAGCGATAGTGACACACAACGAGTCACTGTCACAAAACCATCCCCATTACGTTACTACGAGGGGCGTTCAACGCAACACTTTTTTTTCGCGGCCAGTTTCGGTTCAGATAATGAGGAACAATGTTGTGGCACATCGTGGAATATTCTTGCTTCAAGCACAATAGTCTCATGAAGTTCCCATAAGCAGCAGCGCTATACGTGGCCTTTAAAACGGCGTCTGTAGCGGAAGTGCATTCCAAGCTGAGAGCCGTCACTGAGTTTCTTTTGGTGGAAAACCAGAGCATTGCACAGATTCATAGGCACTCGTAGATTGTCTGCCGAGACCTAGGAGTGAACAAAAGCACGGCGAGTCGTTGGGTGAGGCATTTGATATCATCGCAACAAGGTCGCACAAACATGTCAGATCTCCCCTGTGTCTGGCGTCCCACCCAGCTGTGACTCCTTGGAGCGCAGGAACGTGCGGACACTCTCATTCGAAGTGATCGGCGGATCACAATCAAAAGACTCGCTGTTCGTCTGGACGTCTCAGTTGGTAGTGCTGACACATCTGTGCAAGTGTGGGATGCGTTGGGGAGACGTATTGCAGCATGGCTTCATGCACCATCAGCAGTTGTCAACCACACTAGTGGAAGAGCACAGGTGAGTACCCGCTGGGGTCCTCGACGCCTAACAGAAGACCTTCCGATTTCGATCTGTTCTGCCCAACGAAGGATGCGCTCCGCAGAGTGCACAACGTAGACGGGGGGGGGGGGGGGGGGGGGGGGTTATGTTATTGGTGCACCAAGACGTTGCCTCAGACACCGGCCAGCTGAGCCGGCACAGTAGCTCAGCGTGTTCGGTCAGATGGTTAGCTATCGTCTATAATAAAAAAAACTGAATGAACGAATCAACGAAGGACCTGAACGGATTTCATCGGAAGTCCGCCCCAAACAAATTCAACGAACAATATGGAATAAAATGAGATTTAAAAAAAAAAAAAAAGGTAGAGTGATACCACGTGGACGCACAGGCCCTGTCAGTAAGGTGGCGGAAGGCCGTCGCATTGAACCGAGATTATGTTGAAAAATTTCCGGGAGGGAAGGAGCGCCTGGTCCCGGGCACGAATCCACCCGGCGGACTTGTGTCGAGGTCCAGTGATCCGGCCAGTCTGTGGATGGCTTTTAGGCGGTTTTCCATCTGCCTCGGCGAATGTCGGGCTGGTTCCCCGTATTCCGCCTCAGTTACACTATGTCGGTGATTGCTGCGCAAATAAGTTCTCCATGTACGCTTACACAGCCAGCACTGTACCACGCAAACATAGGGGTTACGCTCGTCTGGTGTGAGACGTTCCCTGGGGGTGGGGGGGGGTGGGGGGGGGGTGGGGGGGGGGGTGTCCACCGAGGGTCAAACCGCACAATAACCCTGGGTTCGGTGTGGAGCGGCGGAGGGGTGAAGTGGACTGCGGTAGTCGTCGTGGGTTTGTGGACCACTGCGGCTGCGGCGGGGGCGGGGAAAAAGCCTCTCCGACGTTTCTAGATCCCCGGTTAACATACAATACATACAATACAACGTTGAAAAATAGGATCCATAGCCAAAAGAATGGGAAATAATATCGTGTAATGGAATCCTGAATAAAACCAACCTGGTTTCAGATAGACATGTGTTCCTTTACTTACTGTACGACCCTTGTAATAGGGTGATGGAGTTAACCACAACGATGACGTTATCATGCGCTTAAGAAATAGTGTGCAGATAATCCGGCAGGTGAGAGCACAGTTATATTACCCTCTGCTTCGTACATTGCGTGGGCTTATATTTTTTTATTACATTCTGCAAGCAGCGGTTCGTGATGCTTATGACGGGATGAACATATGCCACAAAAGTAGTAGTGATTGTCGTTGATAATCGACAATGCCAAATTTTTAGTGAACAACGAGGAGCCGATTCGAGGATTGCAAATGTCGCCAAATTGTAATTTTTACATATTGCAAAGAACTCGAAGCCGCATAATACAATTAAAAAATGTTAATATTAACTTATTATCTTTCAAATACGTATTACTCTTTAAGACTCATACTGTTTCCCTACGAGCATTGACACTGGACTCGCATTCGGGAGGACGAAGGTTCAATCCCGCGTCCGGCCATCCTGATTTAGGTTTTCCGTGATTTCCCTAAATCGCTCCAGGCAAATGCCGGGACGGTTCCTTTCAAAGTGCACGGCCGACTTCCTTCCCCGTCCTTCCCTAATTCGATGAGACCGATGACCTCGCTGTCTGGTCTCCTTCCCCAAAACAACCAACCCACCTACGAGCATTTCTGCTTCTTATTCCTGTTAAGACTTCATCACCTAGTGATATGAACTATTTTTATATAGTTGACATAGTGAGGGAACATGCCAAATCTGGAATATGATGTTTGTTAGTTTGCAAACAATTACTCCGCCCAAACAATGCGGTATACGGCGACTCCAGTGTTGTACAATATGGGATAAACTAAACTGGGGGGCATATATTTGCATCGTGATTGGGCGCCGGGTGTGTGGGCGATCATGAGAAACGACACAGAAACAGGTTGCCTCATCTTCTATTGGCTGCCCAGAGCACAGTCTCAGAAGGAAGCTTTTTTTTTTTGACAGTTTTTGAAAACAGAGCAACCTCACACGATGGCGACAGGGATTGCCAGAAGGGGTAGCGTGATTCAATGTCCCAAATAAGTCGTTTACAGTTAGCCACTTTCCAGTGGTGTCGATTTTTAAACCTGAATCGTCGCTTAGCATTGAATACAGAAACGTTTAGCTCATGGGATGCTGCTCGTCGACCTCTGTGGCCGAGCGGTTCTAGGCGCTTCAGTCCGGAACCGCGCTGCTCCTACGGTCGCAGGTTCGAATCCTGCCTCGTGCATGGATGTGTGTGATGTCTTTAGGTTAGTTAGGTTTAAGTATTTCTATGTCTAGGGGACTGATGACCTCAGATGTTAAGTCCCATAGAGCTTAGAGCCATCTGATCCATTTAGATGCTGTTCGACCATTGTGCCCCATTTTTCGTAACTCATTACGCGCAATGGTAGTGCCAGCTGGGTTGTTGGAAGTACTTTGAATCTCAATAGTGATTGCTTCCGCTGATTTCATTTGATCTTTTCCAACCACCGTTCATAATTCTCAACGGTCCCTGTTCGATAGCACATGAAGTCTGCCTTTTCTTGTCTTAACTGTGGGTGTTCCTTCTCGTTTTCACTTGAGAATCACCTCAGCAACAATCGACTTGGCAGCTTTAGAAGGATTGAAATGTCACCGATGGATTTGTTGCTCAGGCGACATCCACATTCGAAGCCATTGATATCTCCTGACCGACCCAGTCTGCTGTGACTGCATCTCCACCGACAACACAGAAGTCCCTACTCCATTTCTAATGAGGGGAAGGGGGCTCCGCCTCTCGTGACAGCTAATGGTCGGTTCGGCAACACATAGGTGTGCCTGGACATTTTTGATCAGATAGGGTACAGAGGGTGAGTCAGCTGCCCCTACCTTTCCGTTTTATGCTACCTGCACTACATCTGCAACATAAACGCACCTAGACAGGCGAAAATCCACGTAATCTATGTAAGTTCCCTCGCAAAGTATTGGGCAAGTGTTAGCAAAACGATTCACAGTGCAAAAAATACAACTGAAGCTTGGCCACGAGTTACACGGCATTTTTCGACCAAACTACACCTTACTTCTGCCATGCCTATCCATCCGCCTCCAATGTTTCTCTGTGTAATTATCAGTATTGTCATACAGGTTTTTTTTATGTTTCTATAAGTTTATTCCATTTATAGTACTTAACCTGTCGTAAATCGCACAGAAATGTTGCGTTATAAAGTGTGTTTCACTATGGGAAACAATTAACAGGCGATATCAAATGGGAAGCGTGTAAGTAACAACTTTCCAGTATATAACCCACTGAAAAGATTAATATACAGGGTGATTCAGTTTATTCTACGTAAGTCGTTTCATGCTACCCCACATCACAGAATAATGTTGTTGGCCAGTCCATTCTGGAGAAGTGAAGCGCATTATCGAAATGCCACAGAATAGCTGGTAAAGTTAACGAAAACATCTTAGACGCATTGTAGGGATATTTTTATGAAATTACTTTAGCACAATAAGGCGGCGAGTCATATATTAATCATTTGATTGAGGTATATATTGAAAAGTAGTTATTTTCGCACTTCTCAGTTTGATATCTACTTTAATTCCGTTGTTTCCGATGGTGATAGTACCATTAACAGAATGAAGTTACAGAGACATCCAACATCTGCGTAGCTACATTGCTAATTACACAAAAAAGATTGCGGGCACCTGGATAAGTATGGCAGAAGTAACGTATATTTTCGTCCAAAAATACCTTGTAACTCATGGGTAGCCCTCCACTTCTACACTACTGGTCATTAAAATTGCTACACAAAGAAGAAATACAGATGATAAACGGGTATTCATTGGACAAATATATTATACTAGAACTGACATGTGATTATATTTTCACACAATTTTCACGCAATTTGGGTGCATAGATACTGAGAAATCAGTACCCAGAAAAACCACCCCTGGCCGTAATAGCGGCCTTGATACGCCTGGGCATTGAGTCAAACAGAGCTTGGATGGCGTGTACAGGTACAGCTACCCATGCAGCTTCAACACGATACCACAGTTCATGAAGAGTAGTGACTGGCGCATTGTTACGAGCCAGTTACTCGGCCACTATTGACCAGACGTTTTCAATTGGTGAGAGATCTGGAGAATGTGATGGCCAGGGCAGCAGTCGAATATTTTCTGTATCCAGAAAGGCCCGTACAGGACCTGCAACATGCGGTCGTGCGTTATCCTGCTGAAATGTAGGGTTTCGCAGGGATCGAATGAAGGGTAGAGCAACGGGTAGTAACACAAATGAAATGTAACGTCCACTGCTCAAAGTGCAGTCAATGCGAACAAAAGGTGACCGAGACGCGTAACCAATGGCACCCCATACCATCACGCTGGCTGATACACAAGTATGGTGATGACGAATACACGCTTCCAATGTGCGTTTACTGCGATGTCGCCAAACACGGATGCGACCATCATGATGCTGTAAACAGAACCTGGATTCATTCGAAAAAATTACGTTTTACCATTCGTGCACCCAGGTTCGTCGTTGAGTACACCATCGCAGGCGCTCCAGTCTGTGATGCAGCGTCAAGGGTAAGCGCAGCCATGATCTCCGAGCTGATAGTCCATGCTGCTGCAAACGTCGTCGAACTGTTCGTGCAGATGGTTGTTGTCTTGCAAACGTCTCCATCTGTTGACTCAGGGATCGAGACGTGGCTGCACGATCCGTTACGGCCATGCGGATAAGATGCCTGTCATCTCGACGGGCTAGTGATACGAGGCCGTTGGGATCCAGCACGGCGTTCCGTATTATCCTCCTGAACGCACCGATTCCATATTTTGATAACAGTCATTGGATCTCGACCAACGCGAGCAGCAATGTCGCGATACGATAAACCGCAATCACGATAGGATACAATCCAACTTTAATCAAAGTCGGAAACGTGATGGTACGCATTTCTCCTCCTTAGACGAGACATTACAACAACGTTTCACCAGGCAACGGCGGTCAACTACTGTTTGTGTATGAGAAATCGGTTGGAAACTTTGCTCATGTCAGCACGTTGTAGGTGTCGCCACCGGCGCCAACCTTGTGTGAATGCTCTGAAAAGCTAATCATTTGCATATCACAACATCTTCTTCCTGTCAGTTAAATTTCGCGTCTGTAGCACGTCATGTTCGTGTTGTAGTAATTTTAATGGCCAGTAGCGTATTTTATACATCATAATTCCAACTGCTTACAGTCGTCAAAAGCTCTGACAAGAAACTTACACTTAGATGAAAAAAGAGGTCATGGGGTAGCGATATGCACATACTGTATAAAGATGGCGGTAGTATTGCGTACACAAAGTATAAAAGGGCACTGCAGAGGCGCAGCTCTATTTTGTACGCAGGTAATTGATGTGAAAAAATTTCCGTCGTGGTTATGACCGCACGATGGAAATTGATAGACTCTGAACGCAGATGGTAGTTGGAACTAGACGCATGGGACATTCCAGTGCGGAATTCGTTATAGAATTCAATATTCTGAGATCTACAGTGTCAAGAGTGTGCTGGGAGTACTATATTTCAGGCACTACCTCTGACCAAGGACAATGCAGTCGCGACGGCCTTCAGTTAATGACTGAAAGCAGCGGCGTTTGCACGGAGTTGTCAGTGCTAACAGACAAGCAACACTGCGTGAAATAACCGCAGAAATCAATGTGAGACGTAAGACGAACATATCAGTTAGGACAGTGCGGGGAAATGTGGCATTAGTCGCCTGGAGCGCCTCTCCTGGCTCGTGATCATATAGCCGGGTGACTGGAATATTGTGGCCTGGACAGGTGAGTCCCGATTTCACTTCGTAAGAGCAGATGGTAGGGTTCGAGTGCGGCGCTGACCCAGGAAGTCGTTGACCCAAATTGCCAAAATGGCACTATGAATGCTGGTGGGGGCTCCACAGCGGTATAGACTGTGTCTATGTGGAACGGACCGGGTACTCTTCTCCAACTGAAGGGATCATTGACTGGAATTGGCTTTGTTCTGTTACTTGGCGACCATTTGCAGCCATTCATGGACTTAGTGTTATGGATGACAATGCACCATGTCACCAGGCCACAACTGTTCGCGATTAGTTTGAAGAACTTTCTCGACAATTCGAGTGAATGACTTGGCCACTTAGATCGCCTGATATGAAACCCATCGAACATTTATGGGACATGTACAAAATCTTGCAGAGGCAACACTTCCGCAATTATGGACTATGGCTATGGAGGCAGCGCCCTCCGGTATTTTGCAGAGGCTTCCAGGGACTTGTTGAATCCATGCTACGGCGAATTGCTGCATTATGCCAGGCAAAAGGACGTCCAACACAATATTAAGAGGTGTTGCACGATTTTTTCCACCTTAGTGTATGTCAATTACGTGGCTGTCGCCTGTCTGAAAACCGTTCGTGATATAGAAATAGTGTGGGTTGCATAAAACGGATCGTTAGGGGCCGATGAATTACTCTGTATGTGACGATACTCGAATGCAGTATATTTAGACTTCTACGATAATTAGCTTAGGTAGTTGCACTAAGGCCGCTGATCTAACAAGGGGAGGCCGCCAATTGTGAAATTCAGATTCGATTCATACTGCGCATAATAAAAGCTCATGGCCAGAGGTGTAATGTGGCAAAGCACCAAGATGCACTTCTCAGCCGTTGTCGAGAAAATCGACAGTTAAAAGAAACCGTTGCGGCGAAATACTCTCTACGGTTAACAATTTTCTATAGCGTCGTGGCGCAGCGGTAAGCGCTCGGGTTCGTAATCCGAACGTCACCGGATCGAATCTCGCGCCATGCAACCCTTTTTTTTAGTATTTGTTTTTTGTAATTCATATATATATATATATATATATATATATATATATATATATATAATTCCCGGCAATCAATTGCAACAATTATGCATATAATAAGTTGTTGAAAGTCGTTTGTCGTGGAAAAACTGGCGACTTCGAACATCATTATGTTTTCCGCAAACAAAGTTGTATTTCACAAATGTTATTAATTGTCTTCATAATGTTAACCACGTATAGTTAACGGAAGACGTAGAAACGATATTCCGAAACGAATACGTATAGCGTAAGTCAAACGTTCGAATTAGAATAGAGACCCCACGAACACAAATTTGCTACGGCAGGTATGAAATATAAACTCCGTTGCTCGCTCGTTACACTTGAAGGACAGATGTCGAATGGGCCGAAACGAGCCGCCGCATAGCAGCGTAGTTGCCTGCTAACTTCGAAAGAAGGTAGATGCGGTCCCTAGCGCAACTTATAACATCGAAAATCATTGCGGATGGGAGAGTTTTGGTACACCCTGTTAAAAAAACGGAAAAATGGAGGCGGTACAATTGGAGAGTGATCCGCCTTCACCAACATGCATAAGCAATTCATTAATAGTATATATATATATATATATATATATATATATATATATATATATATATATATATATTTGAATTACAAAAAACTAATAATAAAAAAAATTGCATGGCGCGAGATTCGATCCGGCGACCTTCGAACTACGAACCCGAGCGCTTACCGCTGCGCCACGACGCTGTAGAAAATTATTAATCGTAGAGAGTATTTCACCGCAACGGTTTCTTTTAACTGTCGATTTTCTCGACAACGGCTGAGAAGTGCATCTTGGTGCTTTGCCACATTACACCTCTGGACATGAGCTTTTATTATGCGCAGTATGAATCGAATCTGAATTTCACAATTGGCGGCCTCCCCTTGTAAGACTGGCGCTCTCGTTTGGTATTGAAAAGTTTCGAAAATCTTTTAACCTCGATTTCTCAAAATCGCGCGTGACACGTATCGTACTGGGGCAGCATTTGTTACATTTAAGTATGCCCTTCGGTCGTGCGAAAGATGAGAGTGATTGGTGGCAGCCGTCGGGTGACTGCTTCCCTCGTCCTGCTCGGGCTAGGTACAGGCGCACTCACAAAGCCCGGCAACAGCGCAGCAATAAGCGCCGAGGCTACAGGCCTAAACGAGCGCAGCAGCGCGCTCCCGCCATTCAGCATTTGACGGCAGCCATTCAGCGAGTTACGCCCCCCTTCCCTGCGCCCTTCGCGAACATTATGCTAACCGGCCTCGCCGCGAGAGCGGCGCCCTGCCCGCGATCGTGACGCGGCTCCTAAGCCGCAGGGCCATTCCGCAGCCCTTATTAGAGGCCGCGCCGCCTCATTCTGGAATCCTCCCCAGTGCTCTCCAGCGGCTGGTCCACCGCTGCAGCCTCCGGTCTTCAGTATTCCTGCCCCGCCCTATTGTGTTGGGGCCGATTCCGGTTCGCCCCCTGGTTGAGAAAGGCGGCCGTATTGGAGGAAGATCCAGGGAACTAATTAACCGTCTGGAGTTGAGAATTCTTTGTTCATTAAGTGTGCATTCACTGGTGACTGCTAATCAACCGAAACCGTCTTAAATGAATCAGTCATGAACGACGTAAAGAGGAGTGGGAGCATAGCAGCCCCTCCTTTTGGTCTGCAATCTGAACCACTATTCTTACTGTCTTATTACGCTCTTCCCAATAAATACGGAGCAAATCGAACTCCGACAATATTTCGGTGTTCGTTTCGGGATATTTTCTGAGTATTTTGGTGTAAAAGACTACAATTTCTCTGCTTTTCCCGACTCCAAGGTCGCAATGTAACGAAGAAACAAAAATAATTTCACCCCTTTTACCTTCTGCACTACTATTGCTGGTATTTACCTAGATAATTTAGAAAAAGAGTCTCTATATTGCGGGCTTTCTAATAAAAACGATGAGATAATGACGTGAGTGGCCCTCAACTACGTACCGTCCGACTCAGAGTTGCAATATTACACTACTGGCTATAAAATTGCTACACCACGAAGATGACGTGCTACAGACGCGAAATTTAACCGACAGGAAGAAGATGCTGTGATATGCAAATGATTAGCTTTTCAGAGCATTCACACAAGGTAGGCGCCGGTGGCGACACATACAACGTGCTGACATGAGAAATGCATACCATCACGTTTCCGACTTTGATAAAGGTCGAATTGTATCCTATCGCGATTGCGGTTTATCGTATCGCGACATTGCTGCTCGCATTGGTCAAGATCCAATGACTGATAGTAGAATATGGAATCCGTGGGTTCAGGAGGGTAATACGGAACGCCGTGCTGGATCCCAACGGCCTCGTATCACTAGCAGTAGAGATGACAGGCATCTTATCCGCATGGCTGTAACGGATCGTGCAGCCACGTCTCGATCCCTGAGTCAACAGATGGGGACGTTTGCAAGACAACAACCATCTGCACCAACAGTTCGACGACGTATGCAGCAGCGTGGACTATCAGCTCGGAGACCATGGCTGCGGTTACCTTTGACGCTGCATCACAGACAGGAGCGTATGCGATGGTGTACTCAACGACGAACCTGGGTGCACGAATGGTAAAACGTAATTTTTTCGGATGAATCCAGGTTCTGTTTACAGCATCATGATGGTCGCATCCGTGTTTGGCGACAACGCGGTGAACGCACATTGGAAGCGTGTATTCGTCATCATCATAGTGGCGTATCACCCGGTGTGATGGTATGGGGTGCCACTGGTCACACGTCTCGGTTACCTCTTGTTCGCATTGAGGGCACTTTGAACAGTGGACGTTACATTTCAGATGTGTTACGACCCGTGGCCTTACCCTTCATTCGATCGCTGCGAAACCCTACATTTCAGCAGTATAATGCACGACCGCATGTTGCAGGTCCTGTACGGGCCTTTCTGGATACAGAAAACGTTCGACAGCTGCCCTGGCCAGCACATTCTCCAGATATCTCACCAATTGGGAACGTCTGGTCAATGGTGGCGGAGCAACTGGCTCGTCACAAGACGCCAGTGACTACTCTTGATGAACTGTGGTATCGTGTTGAAGCTTCATGGGCAGCTGTACCTGTACACGCCATCCAAGCTCTGTTTGACTCAATGCCCAGGCGTATCAAGGCCATTATTACGGTCGGAGGTGGTTGTTCTGGGTACTGATTTCTCAGGATCTATGCACCCAAATCACGTGAAAATGTAATCACATGTCAGTTCTAGTATAACATATTTGTCCAGTGAATACCCGTTTATCATCTGCATTTATTCTTGGTGTAGCAATTGTAATGGCCAGTAGTGTAAAAGTTTTGGCTCGTTTCGTTGTCTAGGGGCTGAGATACGCAGTTGCCGCATTACATGCCGAATACTGCTGAGTCTACATTATACGATACAAATACACACATGAATCGGGTGGTCAAAGGTTTCGATCGCTCGGCAATTGCGTATTATGAATGTAACACATAAATTCATAAATGAAAGACTGCAATTAAATAAAAACTGCAGGTACTATCTTAACGACTTTAAATGATGAGTACAATAGTAGAAGTACTTGTGAGAATGCGGTATATTGCTGCAAAACACTTATTGGTGTCGATGGTCCAGCAATTAAATAAAATATATGTTGACTAGCCGGCCGCTGGTGGCCGAGCGGTTCTAGGCGCTTCAGTCTGGAACCGCGCGACCGCTACGGTCGCAGGTTCGGATCCTGCCTCGGGCATGGATGTGTGTGATGTCCTTAGGTTAGTTAGGATTAAGTAGTTCTAAGTTCTAGGGGACTGATGACCTGAGATGTTAAGTCCCATAGTGCTCAGAGCCATTTGAACCATATGTTGAATAACAGGGAAACAATAGATTCCTACTTCACGTAATTAGTTATGAACAACAACATAGTTCGCGAGATATTCACTTCTGAACACATACTACGTCTTCACTGCTGAAGCCACGGAAATCACACAAGAGCACAGGTCGGCACTCCGAAATATTTCTATCCTCCGCGACCACGCGCTAAACTCCACACTCTACTCGCCTCTCTCGCGACCGTGCGTCCGTCGCGGCGTCGCGTCCAGCACTTCCCGTGTTCTGTGCCGTACTGTCCTGAACTCTTCTCTCGCTTCCATCCAGTCTCCCCATTCACGAGCGCTGTAATTGGCTAGAGCGCTCGCACCATGTCTTCAAGCCAACGCACCCACACAAACATAATGAAACACATTCGAAATACTGGATTTACATTTATATAACGTTAAATCAAATAAATAAACATATATCAAAGGAATAGCAACAAAAGGTAGGCCAGTAGCCTAATGTCTCTGTGCTTTCTAAAACACAGAAAATATTTAACAAATTTCTTCATGAATAGTGCATATCGGATATTAACAAAGACATAGATGAATCAATATATTTATAAGCAGGCTGCTACCGTTTTTTCGTGTAACTATGGAGTACTTATGGCCTGACGTGATCGATAGTAATCGGCCACTTTGACCTCCAATAGCTGACGTACTATTCAAGTTACATGCCTGTAATTTATACCAATTTAGGTTTACACTAATAGCTTTCTAAAGACACGTAGATCGACGAAATCTGATGAAGCTTTTGGATATTGGAAATTCGTCGCTGGGTGTTACTTGTATAATTTAATGTCAGATACTAAACTTTAAACTAATAAGGATACTGAAAATCTGATAACACGATTAGAATCGTCGTGCAAATAATAGTAATGTATATGTTTCTTTTTGAGTCCATAGCTCGTCGTCTACTGGCTAGCGTTGCTTCCTCTGGATCGTGGGGTCCCGGGTTCGATTATCGGCCGGGTTGGGGATTTTCTCTGCCCGGGGACTGGGTGTTTGTGTTGTCCTCATCATAGCATCATCATCACCATTCGTGTCAGTGACTAGATTGGACTGCGTAAGAATTGGACTGTGTTAAAATTGGGACTTTGTACGGGTGCTGATGACCGCGCACTTGAACGCCCCACAAACCAAACATCATCATCATCATCATCATCATCATCATGTCTATTTTTGAGGTATCATGATTCATCTGGCTACTATTAGTTTCTATACAAACTGTGAAATGTCTGTCATTAAGGTTTCACAAAGTCCGCCATCTTTGGCACTCCCAGCGTGTCTCTTTCATCGACTCAGAGACACAATGAAATTCCCAGCCACGCAGCTGAACCATGCGCTGGGGCTACCCCTCTCGTCCGGCTAACGTTCGGCACAAAGTGTTTGCTGCCCGGCTGGCCGAGCGGCCCCTGGGGTCACGCCAACTCCGAACTTAGAATATCTTCAGGGCGCCACAATTCGCCCGTTACCTCACAATATTCAGGTGGTGGTCGAAAAAATATGGAAACACCAAAAACACAACACATTTCTGTGGTATCACATATCGATACCACCCCACAGGCGTCTCGAAATCGGCAATGGCACCGCAACTTTGTGACAGACGCCGATAGCCGTCGTAGGGGATCCGGCGCAGCCACTGAGCCACGCCTCCAGCAGCTCCGTACCATAAGCGCGCTCTGCCGCTGCCATGTTCGACAGCCGACGTCTACCACACAGCCCACTCAAGCTCGGAGCCACTTCGCTATATGATGCTACACAGATGCCGCCTAGGTGCGGCTCAACACCATCGTTCGTGCTTGGTTCAGAGAGCCTCATTCTTCTTGCTATTGTGTTAAATGGATCCTACTTCTTGCTCCATTATTTGTAACGAGTCTTCATACACTTGAAGAAAGCCACCAGTTATGTAAAGCTTTTTTTTTTACGGTATTTGCTTGTTCGCTTCATCATTTCTACTCCTGTCCAGCTTTCCTACAACAGCTGCTGCACAACTCACAAGGGGAGGCCACGACGTTTGGAACGCGGATTTGCTGCAAACTTCGTACAATCTTAGTACTCCATGAGGACAACAAAATGTGTAAGCAGTAGCGCGTACTTCTCAAGCGTTATTGAGAAAATCTCAAGATGATTTCGGTCGTCGAATATATATGTGCGTGGCCATTTTAACCATGAAGCGGATGCAGCCGAGTGGTGCCGGCACGGTAGTTCAGCATGTTCGGTCAGAGCGTTAGCTTCCCTTTATAATAAAAGAACTGAGCGAACGGATCATCGAACAAACTGAAACGGTGTCATCGGACGTCTGCCGTGAACAAATTCAATAAACAATATAAAACAAAATTTTAAAAAAAGTGTTTGGCGTTCAAGCCGCTGGATCGAGTTCTGTTCGTCAGTTTCTTTTTATTTCCGACACAGTCATTTTCTTTATTATTTATATTACAGTTGATGTAATGGGGAAAATATGTGTAATCGGCTGAACTTTTATTAAATTTACAATGTTATTTGGCAGTCTACTAATTTTTGCTATCACAAATAATGTAATATTCATAACTATCGACTAGTAAACGACCAAATGCATAAAGTCTTACTGAAAATGTATGTTTGTACGTGATTTGAGAAATCCTTTATACCTGGAAGGAGCCCGAAACGACTTGTTACCTGCAAGTTTTGACCGGCACAGACGGCTTTCGAAAGATGTACAATTAATCGTCGCTTTCGACATTACGAGTACAGGTTGCAGGATGGTATTTTTCGTAAAAACATGGAAAACATAAAGTTAAACGGCACCAGCTCCATTGAATAAATGCTATGTTTCCGCATACGCAAGGTCTTTTGACGTTTTCTGTGGAAAAACAAACCTTGTCAACAATTTCAAAAACCTCTGTTTCAGATGATAGTTTGGAAGCAAACCATGCATAACGCAGTATTTCCTTAAAATTCGGCGCTGATAATTGGTTATGCAGTATCGAGTGTATTTTAATAGCGTCTTCCGAGAAGCAACTTCTTGTTCTCTTTCGATTAAATACGAACAGTTTTGAAGACACGGACAAGCATACATTTTCAGCATTACTTTTGGCGTTCTGATCGCGGTACTTCAGCAGCGCGATTCATTCGGTGAAACGCGCGACCGCTGCTGGGTCAGTTTACGGTAAGAGCAGCAGCGGAAGTTCCTGCTAAGCGAAGGCGTCCAGCAGCTGACCGACATTCGCCCCGCTGCGCTGCAGTGCACACAACAGCTGTCGCCGAGCCGCCGCAGCTGCTCCTGGTTCCGCTCTGAGCAGCCGCCACATTCGCCCTACACGCTATAAGCACAGACACTGGCGTGCGTCACGCTGTTTTGGATCGTCCCCTTTCAATAGCACAGTTCGACAGTACACCACACTGAGTCTCTTTCCTGACGATAACCCCTTTCGTTTCCAGTGTCACGACACCACGAAGAGCAATTGGCCTTCCTCGCTTTCGACTACTATAAGGGGTAGTCATAACATTTAATAAACTATTACTTCGTAGAACTATTTTTTTTTTTTTTTTTTTTTTACATCTTGATGTGTCGGGTAATCTGTCGCGTATCAGTTTCGTCCATGCACAATATTTCGACAGTGTGATTCGTCATCTTCATCGGGTGATACCTGAGACCGCTTGTCGAATGCATTGTGTCCAATACACCTGGTAGGTAATAAATATTGGACGTATTCCGCTCGACTAGTAGTCTCAGGTAGCGCCTGACACAGAAAACGAGTCACGTGGTAGAAATATTGTGCATCGACGACACTAATATCCGGCAGAACATCCGACATTTCAAGATGGTAATAGATCGTCGGGAAAGCTTGAAGGATTACATCAATCTTTTGTTAATCTGCAGTCGTGGTACACAATGTAATCTCCGCGCCTCGGTACCCTAGCAAGACGCTACATGAGCTATAATAAAAAGACGGAGCCCACTCATAAAATGGAGTATCGTACAGTAATTCGTCTTCTCCAGCAGTGGAAATGTTGCAGTTTTGACAGTCAATCCAAATACTTCATTTATTGACCAGCAAATTGTCTATTGTAAATATGAGACCTCAGTACATGTTTTTATAATAATTTACTGTGCCACGATCACTTAATGCACAGGGTGGTTAGAAAGAGCATGAAGAGTTTCTAAGAGGGTTGCAGGCAGAGTGGGTTGAGATATAATTGTTAAGAAAAAAATCTGGTGCAGTGCGCCGTTTCCGAGTTAATTAGCATTGAACTTAGCCAATCAGGGCGTTACGTGCAATTTCAAGCGGCCCGTCAGATGCAATTAGTGTCATTTGGTTCAAATGGCTCTGAGCACTATGGGACTCAACTCCTGATGTCATTAGTCCCCTAGAACTTAGAACTAGTTAAACTTAACTAACCTAAGGACATCACAAACATCCATGGCCGAGGCAGGATTCGAACCTGCGACCGTAGCGGTCTTGCGGTTCCAGACTGCAGCGCCTTTAACCGCACGGCCACTTCGGCCGGCTCTAGTGTCATTTGTTCTCTTAGTGTAGATGACAGCGCACGAGACTGATCAGCATTTGGCTCGGGTTCGATCCTCACTACTGTTACGTGTCCAGTTTTTGTATCGGTCTCTTGTTCGGTTTTAAGAAAACAAACGAAGCACACGTTTGGCGACACAGTGTCTGCTAGCCTGACTGGCTAACTTCAATGCCAATTAACTCGGAAACGGTGCAACTTAAGGAATTTTTTTTCTTAACTGTTATTTGCCATTACAACCTAACCTGAAATAACTTTATAAGCTTTTCAAACAGTTTTATCACCGCCGTATATATACATAAAATATTCACATTACCTATTTCTTGGAGTGGCTGCTTTGTTATAGACACATAACAAGTACTGTTAGGCACTTCGAACATAAGGAAGTCATCTAAAAGATTTCGATGAATGTACCTCATATTGTCAGGCGGTACCATGATACTAAATGTCCCTAGATGTTTTTGTCATACACTGAAGAGCTAAGGTAATTGGTACATCTGCCTGATAACGTGTAAGGCCCGCGCGTGCACGCAGAAGTGCCGCAACACGACGTCGAATGGACTCAACTAATGTCTGAAGTAGTGCTGGAGGTAACTGACACCATGAATCCTACAGGGCTGTCCATAGATCCGTAAGAGTACGAGGGGATGGAAAGCTCTTCCGAACAGCAAGTTGCAAGGCATCTCAGATACGCAGTTTGGTGTCCAGCGGAAGTGTTTAATCTCAGAAGAGTGTTCCTGGAGCCACTCTGTAGCAGTTGTGGAAGTGTGGGGTGTCGCATTGTCCTGTTGGAATTGCCCAAATCTGTCATAATTCACAATGGACATCAATGGATGCAGAAGATCAGACAGGATGCTTACGTAAGTGTCGCCTGTCAGAGTTGTATCTAGACGTAGCAGGGGTCCCATATCACTCCAACCGCACACGCCCCACACCATTAGAGAGCCTCCACCACCTTGAACAGTTCCCTGCTGACATGCAGGGTCCATATATTCATGACACTGTCCTCATACCCGTACACGTCCGTCCGCTCGATACTATTTCAAACGAGACTCGTCCGACCAGGCAACATGTTTCCTGTCACCAACAGTCCAATGTCGGTTTTGACGGGCCCTGGCCAGGCGTGAACCTTTCTGTCATGCAGTCATCAAGGGTACACGAGTGCGCCTTCGGCTCCGAAAGCCCATATCTATAATGTTTGTTGAATGGTTCGCACGCTGACACCTGTTGATGGCCCAGCATTAAAATCTGCAGTAATTTGTGGAAGGGCTGCACTTCTGTCACGTTGAACGATTCTCTTCAGTCGTCGCCGGTCCCTGTCTTGCAGGATCTTTCTCCGGCCGCAGCAATGTCGGAGAGCTGATGTTTTACCGGATTCCTGATATTCAGGGTATACGCTCGAAATGGTCGTACAGGAAAATCCCCCCTTCATCGCTGCTTAGAAGATGCTGTGTCGCATAGCTCATCGGCCAACTATAAAACCACATTCAAACTCACTTTAATCTTGATACCCTGCGATTTCAGCAGCAGTAACAGATCTATCAACTGCGACAGACACTTGTCTTATATAGGCATTGCCGACCGCTGCGCCATATTTTGCCTGCTTACGTATCTCTATATTTGAATACGCATGCCTACACAGCATTTCGGCGTATATGTACTGTTACACATTGCGCAATACAAGTCTTAGAATAAATACGAGTACTTGATGCCCCTATCTACGCCTTCGTTTCCATGCCCCAACTCGTTCGCCCCATGAGCCCATCTCACAGACTAATTGCCAAAGCGCCTTTTCTGCAGGCAGAAAAAAGCTCTCCCCACTCCCTAGCTGACAGGTTATTCCCGTGTCATCCTGTGATCTTGGTACCAGTAGAGATGGGTAACAGTAAGATTCGACACGTCGTAGCAGTATAGATATCTGTACCCTTATAACCTGTGAATTTGTCACGTTAAAGAAAACTTCTTTCTCTTGCGTGCCCCTTCGTTCTTTTATCGTGTATAATCTTATTTACTGGGTAGAGTAATTCTTTCATGTCTTCCACTGTGTACATTGCAATTTTTACAGCATGTCAGTAGTTTCATCTTTGATTTGTTCACCTTCAACCGCATGTGATAGTGAATTAAATTGCTACAAACTGTAAGACTAACAATTTCAACCTTGTAGTGTCAAACCCGTTTTTAGCTAACAGTAGTTAATTCCGTTTTGAGACTGAGTTACTAGAGTGCACTACGGGAAGGAAGCAGACACGGCATGTGGTCGCCGCTCACCGGACCGCACAGTAATTCCGGCGTGGTGAGGAGGAAGAGGCGCCAAGCCCAGCCAGGCCCTCAAAGCGCAGTACACACCCTGCTCCGTATAAACATAAGGCAGCTTGAAAATTTCTAATTAATATACATAACCAAGTCAGAGCACCTCAAGCGTGAGTTTACACAAGCTCGATTAAGTTTTCATCCTTCAGTAAACTTCAAAGGCTCTCTCTGGGACCAGCTCGCTAACTTCGACAACTGCCGTAAAATTTTTGAGCACGTCAACTTTAAGAAAAAGCGAGTAACTTTCAGAAACAGCTCATTCTTGCCCTCGGCGTCTTGTCTCCTGGAAACGATTTACACAACTGTAACTGCTGCGGTGTTGCCAAACAAAAACCGCCGATGGCGGAACAGAAGCGTAGCAGAGAACATCACCAAACGTGTCTAAGCACATGTACTGATCTTTGTTACCCTTAATTCAGACAGTGATATGAAGATGGACGTCTGTATTCGTTGTTATGTGCTTGTGGAAGGGGAGGGGGGGGGGGGGCTAGAGGCCCAGAGAAGAATACATAGATCTTTCTAATTTAAATAGGTGTTACTCCAAAATGCTACTCCAGGCGGGTGTACATTGAATATGCGCAACGGAAAATAGTAAACGCTAAAATTAAGATTTGGCCCTGTCTGACTACCCCCTGAAGCAGACTTTAGGATCTCTTAATTCTATAAATTACAATATAAACATAAATGAATGATGAAGGCAGCTAATCCTACTAAATGATAAACGTTGTTCCTGCTTATATATTTATTGCAGATTTAAAAAACCTTTAGATTACTAAGTTTACATTTCCTAAGTAAAATTACTAATCAATTGCCCAACTCTGCCCCTTATTATGACTGCGCGGTCTAATATCAATAACTCGAAATGACTGACATGATCTACGTTCCAAACACTAGAAGACACTGCTTTCAAAGATGATCTACGGTGGTGTGGAACCTCAGTGGAAATAAACTAACGTGATCGCAGCTGTTTAACTTTTATAGCCCTAATAAGCCGAAGCAATTTGCTATATCACCGTATGTAGTGCGTCCGGCGCGTCAAAGTGATGGTTCTCGTACTCGTCTGCGACAATGGAAAAACTCCAGCCACAAATAAACTCTTTCAAACACTAGGACGGCAGAAGGTGGTCCTCTGACTAATATACTCTAATACTATCTTCTCCTCTCTGTGTTCTACAGACGAGAAACGCAAACTCCCAGCCACAAGGCCGGAGTTCAGATAACGTCTCAACGTAAGTATAGGCAGAGGGAGTGCTCTAAATCACTGAACGCTGTGTACGCAACGACGACTTCTAACCCGGAGGTGAAGTCCAGAATCGTATAGGTTCGCAACTGTTGTAACTGTAAACTCTTCTGAGAGCAAAGACAGCAAGTCCGTCTGTAACAACAAAGCTGATATCGAGCGACCGTCACACAGGGGCGCTCACAACATAAGACCACGTCTCTCCACCGCTGGCCTCCCAGCAAGGCTCGGTTCCCCACCCTCGTAATTCCGAAAACGAATCATATTCCCGAAACCACGGAATATTTTCTCTCTCCACAGATTCTTCCGAACGCCGACCAATCATATTTTAGTCTTTTGTCGTCCAGCGTGGAATGTTTGTGAGGAGAAATCTGTACTCATACAACGGTATGCCTCTGAGTAAAAATTCTTGGAAGTAACCCAGCCTGCTTGGTTTCCAAGGTGACGCTTCCTCGTTCCTCTCAGCTATCCCGCGTCCGGCCATCCTGATTTAGGTTTTCCGTGATTTCCCTAAATCGCTCCAGGCAAATGCCGGGATGGTTCCTTTCAAAGGGCACGGTCGACTTCCTTCCCCGTCCTTCCCTAATCCGATGAGACCGATGACCTCGCTGTCTGGTCTCCTTCCCCAAAATAACCAACCAACCAACCAACCTCTCAGCTGCGTCCAAGATTTTCGTAGTTTCCGAAGTACAATCTTTCCTGTCCCGCTACACACCGGCCTGTCGCGAATCTATTGTGCCCCAGCGCTCAGGTATCCCAACGTCCGTCTTGCTACTTCCTGTGTTTAAGCAGGACCAACACACCTGTGTGGGCCTTCCACCCACAGCCTGAGTTCCGTTTCATTTCGACTGTCGTTCCAACCTCTACTAGTATGGTAATAAATACACTCCATCACCTTTCACGCAATAAGCATTAAAAATTATTTACGAGGCGTACGTGACAATGTCTGTCTCCTTTATATATTCATATATATATGATGTACAGTCTGTCATATGATATGTAATTGTGTTCGTAGGTCACGGCAAAGTATGTGGATGGGTGCTTGTAAGGTGCGAAATTATAGCCACCTTACATTACAAAACCAGTAACTCTTTCTTTGCACATGAACAAAAATATATTGGAAACCAGAGACTGTTATACTGTAAGCCAGAAACCATTTTTCTTTGTCTTTCCTTTACTGGCGTAAGCAGTCGTGAGCACACCAGTCGGCAAAGCTGAAGCGAAGATCGATTAGTAAGCGCTGGATCAAGAGCGCCTATGACCAAAGAGGCCAGAGACACACCCACAAGCAACACGCCGCCAACGCCCTCTCGACAGCATGTATTTAGGCCAATACCGCTGACCAGAGGGCGTCACTAACTTACTCATCCAGTTTGGCGTTTGTCAGTAAACTCGCAGAGTGGGTTTAGTTCATTGCAGGCTACTACAGTACATAGCGACCAGATTAGTGACTATAGGGGCACTAGTACTTTGCATCAGTATGTATGAGGACCATTACTCGTGAGATTGTACCACATGACGTGGACTCTATTCAAATTAAGTAACACCTTCCTGTTCATGTAAAAAAGAACCGCATTACTCCACGTGTGCATTTGTGTTATAGAAAGAGGATACTGGCCACCCATAACAACATCCTCTCCCTTGCATCCTTGCAGTACAAGACTCTACATTTCCGTCTGATACAATAAAAGATAATCCTCACTATAAAGGAGAGTGAATTTCTACTTGTGCCAGATACTCGTACTTCAGACCACAATTTCAAAATTTGACATAAAGGCTTTTACGGTATGAAAATGTCTGCGACATGGAATAACACGTACGAAATAAAAGCTTGTAAAAAATTTTGCACATTATTCAATGTGCAAGACAAAGAATATTCCTTTACGGGAATCCTATTTCAGGTGAAACGGAGAAGCGTAATTTTTTGTCTGTTACGTAATAGGCACTTTGTCGCTCAGATCTTGTGATCCACTAGCACAGTGATGCAACACCATCTGCCTCACATCTGTGCCGATGTATAACTGTTATGCATTCCCCATTTTATTGGATCCTACCTGTGTGAAAACAATCAACATCAATTGTTGATCAACATTTTCGGAGCCTACTGAGAAAGGCTTCTATAGCGGAATCCATGTTTCGGAGAGAAATTCTACAACACTTTATATATTTTAAGTGTTTTTTGTTGAGTCTCTTCATGGAAGGATAGCACCAACTATTACAGAAATAGAGGTATTTGTATGTTTCTTAACTGTATTAACACAGTTTATTGAAATTAGTATATTTGTGTTAAAGACATATTTAACAAAGCTTATAAAATGAATATTACACACTTACATACTCACTCACTGTACTGACCTCAATTAAGTCACTAAGTGTCACTGAGACCGTCTGAGTCGATAAAATGTAAGAGAGGTACAGGAACTGCCAGACTGTTGACCTAGTGTCGAAACTCATGAAACAGTAAACTGTCATTTACACGACTTAAATCTTGATAACCTGCCATTGTAGCATCACTAACCGATCTAACTGCGCCAGAGACTTATTGACTTATATAGGCATTAACGACCGCAGTGTCGTCTTCTCCTTGTTTACATATCTCTGTATTTGAACACGCATGCTTATACAAGTTTCTTTGGCGCTTCAGTATATTTTCCTTGTACGGCATAGGCTGTTTACCATGGAGTTACACACCGCCTCCAAAACGTCTGGTGGCTCCAACTTGTACGACAGGCGGCGTGCCTGTCGCAGCAGACACCAATGTCGACAGGGCACTATGTTCCTACGTCAGGTCACGTGCCCTCTAAGCGACACGCGGATATCCATCCGCGCCTGGCTATTTAGGCCACCGCCGGACCGTGCTACGTCAAATACGCCCTACGCCTCAAATCTGTAGTAACAGTATTTCCGTCTGTCAGTATCAGCAGTTCAATCGCAGCGCTATAATGATTGCAGACGAGCAGTTTCGTCTCACCGTTCCACGTCGGCAGACCCAGTCCTGTTCGTCGTCGTGTTCGCGAGCACTACATCATCCGTCAAACGCCGGCTGCACCGGCGCGGCAACGTCCTGTGTTTTCCCACTATGACTTTGTTGTTCGTTGTGTAGACACCTCACATACGTCACAAGAGAGATATTTCTTTGGTGTGTAGTTGTGTGGATAATCATCCAAGGATATAATAACAATAATAACAGAATTTTGTTTTGTTAATAAAGAGTTATTCCATCAAAGTGTCTTCGATCAATTCGTCAGCACGTGGATACTCCAATTACTGACAGCAGATACCATTAGGGAGTAAGAACTATGACAACGACGAAGCAAGACTGCAAATGATAGTTGGATAGAGCTGCCATGATATTCTGAACCAAAGTGTCTTCCATACTCCTAAAAATCGGTGTCAAGCAATTTGAACACCACACTGTCCTACTCTTGTTACTGTGGTCTTCAGTTCAAAGACTGATTTGATGCAGCTCTCCATGCTACCGTGTCCTGTACAAGACTCTGCCTCTACGATTTTTGCCCCCCCCCCCCCCCCCCCCGACACACACATACACTTACTTCCAGTACTAAATTGGTGATACAGTGATGGCTCAGAATACGTCCTACATACAGATTCCTTCTTCTAGTCAGGTTGTGCCACAGATTTCTTTGCTCCCCAGTTCTGTTCATACTTCCTCATTAGTTATGTGATCTACCTATCTGATTTCAGCATCTTCTGTAGCATCATATTTCAAAAGCTTCTATTCTCTTCTTGCCTATTGCCTAAACTGTTTATCATCGATGTTTCACTTCCATACAAATACTTTCAGAAAAGACTTCCTAAGTCATAAATATATATTTGATGTTAACAAATTTCTCTTCTTCAGAAACGCTATTCTTGCCATCGCCAGTCTACTTTTTATATCCTCTATACTTTTGCAATCACCAGTTATTTGATGCCCAAATTGCAAAATTCATCTACTGTCGTAAGTGTCCCGTTTCCTAATTTAATTCCTTTAGCATCGCCTGATTTAATTAGACTACGTTCCATTATCCTAGTTTTGCTTTTGTTGACGTTCTTACTGTATCCTCCTTTCAAGACAATGTCCATTCTGTTCAATTGCTCTTCCAAGTTCTTTGCTATCCCCCACAGAATTACAATTTTATAGGAAGATTTCAGAGTTTTTATTTCTTCTCCATGAACTTTAATCCCTACTCCAAATTTTTCCTTTTGTTTTCTTTACTGCTTGTTTAATGTGCAGATTGAATAATATAGGGGATAGGCTACAACCCTGTCTCACTCCGTTCTCAACCACTGCTTCCCTTTCATGATCATTGACTCTTACAACTGCCGTATGATTTCTATGCAACTTGTAATTAGCCTTTCGGTCCCTGTATTTTACCCCTACTTCTCTTCAAAGAGAGTATTCCAATCAACACTGTAAAAAGCTCTCTCTAAGTCTACAAATGCTACTAACTTAAGTATGCCTTTCCTTAATCTATCTTCTATGATAAATCGTAGGGTCAGTATTTCGTCGCGTGTTCCTACAGTTCTCCGGAATTCAAACTGATCTTCCCCGAAGTCGACTTCTATCAGATTTTCCATTCCTCTGTAAAGAATTTGTGTCAGTATTTTGCAACTAATATTCGTTTAACTAATAGTCGGTAATATTCACACCTGTGCGCACCTTATTTCTTTGGAGTTGGAATTATCGTCTTCTTTTTCATGATTGACGGTATGTCGCCTGTTTCATACATTTGCACACCAGATGGAAGAGTTTTGTCATGAGTGACTCTCCCGGTAATTATAATTATTACCTCAAAAAATAAGTTAGATAATTATCTTTTGTTTGTGTGCAGGTTCACGTCCACAGTCTTGCTACATCTGACACCACAGTACCGTAGCAGGCTGCAAGATGAACCGGAACAAAGCAGCGCGGCCCACTGGTAAAGTTGAGGTAATAATTCTTTTTCTGCATTTCAAGGGGAACAACGTTCAACAATCCACAGTGAGCTGGCTGAAGTGTACAGCAAGAAAGCGCCACCTTACCACACAGTGGACAGGTCGCGCAGGCACGTCCAGTGTAGTGAAAGAATCCTGAATGGCGGAAAGTCTGAAGTAGGCCGCGCGGAATTAGCCGTGCGGTCTTAGGCGCTGCACTCATGGACTGTGCGGCTGCTCCCGGCGGAGGTCCGAGTCCTCCCTCGGACATGGGTGTGTGTGTTTGTCCTTACGATAATTTAGGTTAAGTAGTGTGTAGCCTTAGGGACAGATGACCTTAGCAGTTAAGTCCAATAAGATTTCACACACATTTGAACATTTGAACACATCTGAAGTGGCAGACAAGCCCGCTGTGAAGAGTCGGGAATCTCAACCGAACTGGGAGACCATTGTGCTCGATAGCCGGAGTATGACAATCGAGGTGATAGTGGAAACAGTGAAAATCTGTATCGGTCATGGATCAGTTTCCAACACTGTGTACGACATTTTGCTGTGTTATACGACTGCTCAAAACCGTTCATAAGGCTGTACGAAGCGACGCAGCAGTGGAAATGTTGCAGCTGAGCCAGGACAATCCATACGACTCTGTTAGGCGCCTAAAGAGTAAAACATATGGGTGTATCTCTGCGAACGCGACACAAAGAATCAAGGCAAGCAGTTGAAACAGTCGATTCACGACCGACTAAAATGGCGATGACCAAACCGCCATCCGGCTAGGTGACGATGAGTGTTTTTCTGACTGCCATGGTATTTTGATAAAAAGTTTTACTCTTAAGGGCTGTACCATCACGGCAGCATACTGCTGAAATTCCTTGAAGAGGTTACGGAAGACCGTCAAGAAGCGTCACGGGGGAAGTTATCCAACAGGGTGTTTTTGCACCACAACAGCGCCCCTGCATATTCTGATCGTGACTCAGTCACACATACTGCTTCCTTTGGCAATCAAATTTTGCCTCATCGCATCTGTTCTCCCGAAGTGGCACCCGGCGACGTCTTGGTCTCTTCTCAGATGTAAAAACCATTTCCATGGCACGCATTTCCAAATTGACGAAAAGGTGCAACGTTTCCTGAATATCCAAAACGCAGACAAAAAAGAGTCACTGGCAAGTCATCCATCCTTGAGAAAACTGCATTCAAGGGTGAATATTAAAATGTATCGAACTGTAGCCAGTCTCGTGTTTCATCTTTTTTCATCGACCCCATTTAGAATAATGATATGACCGGACAACTTATTCTGTGATAGCAAATGTATACACAAGAAAAAGCGTCATTATCATTGCGAGTGCGTAATGATTGCTGAGGGTACCCTTTTTTTCTTTTTAATTCTCACAAGCACAGCTACTACATTTCTTACTATTGAGCTGGTAGTACGCTGTTGTAGTCCGGAGCTTCCCGTTGACAGCATCACTGAGCGAGGTGAGTTCTCCGAGCGGACAGCAGGGGGGAATACAGGTCCAGTCTAAGTCTCTAGTGAGTGAGGGTCCAGAGCCCATTCAGTGCGGCCGAAAGCGGCGCAGGCTTTGACGGATTAGCAACGCTGGTGGTGGACAGCGCCTGTGGGGCCCTGAGTTCATTGACCGACCTTGGATTTCGTCATCGCGCCGAATATGCATAAAGAGTTTCTCCGAAAGCCCCTTGACCATCCGCGCAGACGCGAGTGCCTAGATCAGATAACATCTCACCATGGCGTGGAATTTACCCCGGGCCGGCTTTTAGTTGCTCAGCGTACGCAGATTTTGGGGACGACCGTTTGCCATGGTTCGGCGCTGGACGTTCTAGTATATGGGCTTGATAACGTTGTTAGAGGATTCCCGATTGGGAGAATTAGAGACACAGCCACGGACTGACTAAAAGAGCGCTTTTGGCAGGCTCAAGCCACGGTGGAGCGGAGAGCACAAGTTTCTGGACCTTTTGGGCAGAATTCTACGACCAAGCAGTTTCTCGCTTTCGGGCCCAGTCCTTTGTGCCGAGATCTTTTACAGTCCGGGCACATGCATTGTGCGCCGTTGACGCAAGAGAGCAGATGGGACCAGAGTCCATCACCGCCTGCAACCTTTACTCACTTCATCTTATACATTTTGTGTAAATGCCCTAGCGGTGTGGCGAATACAGAACTCGTATTCAGTGATAGGCACCTTTATACGGTGTAATTAATCATTCTCTTTCGAGGAGACGTCTTAGCCATAACTTCGCTCTTCTGGGTTCTCATTCTTTATACACACTAGCCTACCGATGCAGTAATCACCACTGACTTAATTCTGCTTTGCAGTAGATCCAGAACAGATGCAAATGATCTTCACGACGGCAGTCTTATCCTGTTTAAGCACTTCAACTCATTTTTTCCAGTGATCAATTATTATTGGCCAACGGCCTTGCCGCAGTGGTAACACCGGTTCCCGTCAGATCACCGAAGTTCAGCGATGTCGGGCTGGGCTAGCGCTTGGAGGGGTGGCCATTCGGTCTGCCGAGCGCTGTTGGAAAGTCGGGTGCACTCAGCCCTTGTGAGATAAAACTGAAAAGCTACTTGATTGAGAAGTAGCGGCTCCGGTCTCGTAAACCGACATACGGCCGGGAGAGCGGCGTGCTGACCACATGCCCCTTCATATATGCATCCAGTGATGCCTGCGGGCTGAGGATGACACGGACGCCGGTTAGTTCTGCTGGGCCTCCATGGCCTGTTCGGGCAGAGTTTAGTTTAATTTTATCAACTATTATTACAGGTATTTCTTTCAGTATATGTTTTGATTATTGCCTGAAGTTCGTAATTGGTAAATGTACACGATTCGAAATCCTTGTCTCATTCCAGTAGTCGGTAGTCCCCATCACTACTCAGTAATTCATTAATGTCTATTAAGGCACACACTTACGGTTTACGTGTCAGGGACATGAACATCCTTCCTTCCTTTCCCTTGCGCACAGGACGTTTCAATACGTGTGCACCAACATAAAAAAATGGTTCAAATAGCTCCAAGCACTATGGGACTTAACATCTGAGGTCATCTGTCCCCTATACTTAGAACTACATAAACCTAACCAGCCTAAGAACATTACACAAATTCATGCCCGAGGTAGGATTCAAACCTGCGACCGTAGCAGTCGCGCGGTTCCGGACTGAAGAGCCCACAATCGCTCGGCTACAGCGGCCCGTACGTGTGGACCGTACATCTACATCTACATTTATACTCCGCAAGCCACCCAACGGTGTGTGGCGAAGGGCACTTTACGTGCCACTGTCATTACCTCCCTTTCCTGTTCCAGTCGCGTATGGTTCGCGGGAACAACGACTGTCTGAAAGCCTCCGTGCGCGCTCTAATCTCTCTAATTTTACATTCGTGATCTCCTCGGGAGGTATAAGTAGGGGGAAGCAATATATTCGATACCTCATCCAGAAACGCACCCTCTCGAAACCTGGCGAGCAAGCTACACCGCGATGCAGAGCACCTCTCTTGCAGAGTCTGCCACTTGAGTCTGTTAAACATCTCCGTATCGCTATCACGGTTACCAAATAACCTTGTGACGAAACGCGCCGCTCTCCTTTGGATCTTCTCTATCTCCTCCGTCAACCCGATCTGGTACGGATCCCACACTGATGAGCAATACTCAAGTATAGGTGGAACGAGTGTTTTGTAAGCCACCTCCTTTGTTGATGGACTACATTTTCTAAGGACTCTCCCAACGAATCTCAGCCTGGTACCCGCGTTACCAACAATTAATTTTATATGATCATTCCACTTCAAATCGTTCCGCACGCATACTCCCAGATATTTTACAGAAGTAACTGCTACCAGTGTTTGTTCTGCTATGATATAATCATACAATAAAGGATCCTTCTTTCTATGTATTCGCAATACATTACATTTGTCTATGTTAAGGGTCAGTTGCCATTCCCTGCACACCGTACTGGGGGATCTGCACAGTGACAGAGGATACTCGGTGCATTTCGATGGCAAAATGATAACAGTATAGCCTACCCGACAGGCGTCTTGCTATATGTAGAGGAGGATAAACACCAACCATAAAGTAGTTTAAAGATCGCAGCTTACCTTTTTCTAGGCGGTAACGCAAGCTTTATGAGTACCCCTTGCGTGTACTCTTCGGACCGAGTACTGAGCTACCGAATCACAACAAAAACAACGCACCGCGACTGTAGTACAAATAAGAATATCGCCTTGCAGTCCATCCCATTCGCTACGAGTGACGTGCTTCCGACAAGACGCGCTCGGCGACCCTTTGCCCTGAATCCCTTCCTCTGTGCCGCCGGCTCCCCTAGCAACGTGCACGAAAGCCCCTTCCCTTTCCTCGGGTTTTATTGTGCCTGTTTACAGTTATTACTTCATTTCGCAGCGGCGACGCGGTTAGCAGCGGAGATACCATTAATGTAATGAATATGGCGCGTGTAAATTAGCTAACAATGTGTTTTAGTGAGCCTTCCAGCATATCGGCGGCGCAGTCGTTAACGCCGCTCGCGGCGCCCGCAGCTGCACTCACTGCGCCTCGCCGTACGACGAGGGAAGCGGATTTTCCACAGAAAAATGTCGGGCAAATACACGTCTCTTTTACGAACACTATTACTCTGTGCCCACACACTAACTTTTCTGATTAAACTTGCTACACCTAGTTAAAATGGTTCGAGTGAGTAAGGCCTCTGAGGCCGTGTGGAAGAGCGACCTAGTAGTAAGGCATTAAAATTGCAAAGAAATTGCGTACACTTATTGTTGGATCAAAAATGGCTCTGAGCACTATGGGACTTGACATCTGAGGTTATCAGTCGCCTAGAACTTAAACCTAACTGACATAAGGACATCACACACATCCATGCCCGAGGCAGGATTCGAATCTGCGACCGTAGCAGTTGCGCGGTTTCGGACTGAAGCGCCTAGAACCGCTCGGCCACCGCGGCCGGAATTGTTGGATCCAACAGTATCTTTTACTAAAATGGTGAGACAGTTCTCAGAATCTGTTAAGATTTATTTTAGTTAGCAATATTTGTATTCTGGATCGGACCTATAGAGAAGGTGTAACCTCCATTTTTAGTAGTTACATCGCTGACCAGTGACTGTAGAAACATCTTTGCAAACATTTTTGTAATAAAGTCAATTATTACTTCTACGTTTAGAACTGAATCATTTCTCCTGATATTGAAGAAACCTTGTTTAGTTATTCTGAAGTAATATGTATATACACAGATAGAAGGGACGCATGAAAATTTGTACTAAGCTCGGGGTTCGAACCAAGGTCTCCTTCTCACTAGGCAAATGCGCTGACCACTTCGTCACGCTGGCACAGTGGCCTCTGCACATATGCCCAGACTACCCTAGCACACCTCCCTCCTCAATAAAATTCCCATTCATTCTTCAGCCCACCTTGTATTGTCCCTAAACTAGACCATTATTGCACAGGCTCTCCAACTGTAGTGCAATAGCACCTCAGCATCGAACGACTATGTGGAATCCTACCTGAAACCCGGGCATAGGTGTGTTAATCAAATGGAACTATGTGGTTCCAGAGACTTTTTCAAGTTTCAAATGACTATGATGCATGTATGCGGCAGTAAAAATTTGTACCAAAGCCGGGTTTCAAACCCAGATCTCTTGTTCAGTAGTCAGATACGCTAACCACTACGTCACTCTGCCACAATGGCTTTTGCACAACTGCATGGATTACCCTAACACACCTCCCTCCTCAATCCAAAGTCCCATTCACACGTCAGCCCCCGGGTTATTTCCCCTTAACTTGAATAGCGTCGCAGAGGCTCTCCAATACTATTGGAACAGCACTTCAGCATCGGATTAAAGGATTGCGGCAGGAGGCGAGCTTCGGTGTATTTGTGCAAAAGCCAGTATAGTGGTTAACACCTCTGTCAAGTGAGCAGAAGACCCAGCTTCGAATCCAGGTCTTGGTACAAATTTTCAATAGTCACTTCAGTCTATATACACTATGTGATCAAAAGTATCCGGACACGTTGCTGAAAATGACTTCTAAGTTTGTGGCACCCGCCATCGGTAATGCTGGAATTCAGTACGGTGTTGGCCCACCCTTAGCCTTGATGAAAGATTCCACTCCCGCAGGCATATGTTCAACCAGGTGCTGGAAGGTTTCTTGGGGATTGGAAACACATTCTTCACGGAGTGCTACACTAAGGAGAGGTATCGCACTAAGGACAGGTATCGATGTCGGTCGGTGACGCCTGGCACAAATTCGGCATTTCAAAACATCCCAAAAGTGTTCTATAGGATTCAGATCAGGACTCTGTGCAGGCCAGTCCATTACAGGGATGTTATTGTCGTGTAACCACTCCACCACAGGCCGTGCATTATGAACAGGTGTCCGATCTTGTTGAAAGATGCAGTCGCCATCCCTAAATTTCTCTTCAACAGTGGGAAGCAATAAGGTGCTTAAAACATCAATGTAGGAGTGTGCTGTGATAGTGCCATGTCAAACAACAAGGGGTGTATCCCCCTCAATGAAAAACACGACCACATCCTAACACAACCGCCTCAGAATTTTACTGTTGGCACTACACGCCAGCCGTTGTGGCCGAGCGGTTCTAGGCGCTTCAGTCCATAACCGCACTGCCGCTACGTTCGCAGGTTCGAATCCCGCCTCGGGCATGGATGTGTGTGATGTCCTTAGACTGGTTAGGTTTAAGTAGTTCTAAGTCTATGGGACTGATGGCGTCAGGTGTTAAGTCCCATAGTGCTTAGAGCCATTTGAACCATTCGAACTTTTGAGCAGTACACACGATGGCAGATGACTATCATCGGACATACGCCATACCCACACCCTGCCATCGGATCGCCATATTGTATACCGTGGTTCGTCACTCCACACAACGTTTTTCCACTGTTCAATCGTCCAATGTTTACGCTCTTTACACCAAGCGAGGCGTCGGTTGGCATTTACCGGCGTGGTGTGTGGCTTATAAGAAGCCGCTTGACCATGAAACCCAAGTTTTCTCACCTACCGCCTAACTTTCATAGTACTTGCAGTGGATCCTGATGCTGTTTGGAATTCCTGTGTGATGGTCTGGATAGATGTCTGCCTATTACACATTACGACCCTCTTCAACCGTCGGCGGTTTCTGTCAGACAACAGACGAGGTCGGCCTGTACGCAGTTGTGCTGTACGTGTCCCTTCACCTTTTCACTTCACTGTCACATCGGAAACAGTGAAACTAGGGATGTTTAGGAGTGCTGAAATCTCGTGTACAGATGTATGACACAAGTGACACCCAATCACCTGATCACGTTCAAAGTTCTTGAGTTACACAGAGTGCCCCATTCTGCTCTCTCACGATGTGTAATGATTACTGAGGTCGCTGTTATGGAGTACCTGGCAGTAGGTGGCAGCACAATGCACCTAACATGAAAAGCGTATGTTTTTGGGGGTGCCCGGATACTTTTGGTCACATTGTGTACATACATCACAGATGTTAGGGATTGGAAAGGTTTTTGGAAGCATATAATTTCATTTGAAAAGTAATATGTTTTTTTAAAGTATTTGTAATTGTTGATGGCTAAATAGCGTACTCACAAGGGAGCAAACAGAGGAAGTGCAGCAGTATCCTCTCGTTGTTGATCTGAAAGGTCGGTGTTAGACCAAGCTCAATCAGAGAAAAAACATCATTAGATGAAATGGAAACAGGTGCCAGTCTGCCTCATCTACATGAAACGGATTAATATTAGAAAAGGAATAAGTTTGGAGAGGGCAGAATGATTCACCAATAAGTAATAAGCCCAATGGATAAAGAAAAGTCTGTCATCCCCTTAAGAAAACACACTGCTCACTTTTGAGTTCTGTAGATAGCATAGGAGTGGTACCAGATGGCCTTGTAACCCTCCACCGTTGACGTAAGTCGTGGTACTGAAGTAGTTGGCGGCTGGTTTGGAGGAGGGGACCAAACAATGAGGTCATCGGTCCCAATTGATTAGGGACGGGTGGGGAAGGAAATGGCCGAGCCCTTGCAAAGGAACCATCCCGGCATTTGCCTGAAGTGATTTTGGGAAATCATTGAAAACCTAAATCAGGATGGCCGGACGCGGGTTTCAACCGTCGTCCTCCGTAATGCGAGTCCAGTGTGCCAACCAATGCGCCACCTCGCTCGGTACTGAAGTGGTGTGCATGTGCCGATCAGTTGTATGAAATCAGTCCAATAACATTGATCAACGTGGAGACATAGCAGAATGGTCACAAAGTGAAGTTGCCCGATTCATTAGTTTATCAACACAGACCGACCAATGTGTCTACAAGAAATCCTATACACTACCCACTTAACAGCGATGTAACACGTCGAAATAACAGCGGTTGAAGAACCGTCAGCGACCGGAAGTGAGTGAAACCGATCATCAGTGACAAAGCGTGATAAGCGCCACAGGAATCGCTGCTGTCAGTGAATGTAGATCAATCATAACCAGTTTGAGAGCGAATACTGTGTAGCGAACTTCCCCAAATGGATCTTTGCAGTCGAGTACCTCCCTAAAGGCCGTTTCTCACAGCGGCACTTGAATCTTCACATGTTCACAAGGTCAAACAACATGGAAGCTGGACAAATGGTTCAAATGGCTCTGAGCACAATCAGACTTAACATCTGAGGTCATCAGTCTCCTGAAGCTGGACAGTATCTCACTGAAGGAGAGTAGTCTGCTCTGACGAGTCCAATTTCTCCTCTATCCAAATGATACAAGGCGTCGAATGGATGATGGTCCAATAAGGCGCTTAATACGCAGTATGTGCAGGGTGTATTTCAGGCCGCAGGTGGTTTTGTGTTGTTTTCGTAGTTTATTGCGCACCATTACTTCGGCCCGCTCACATAGGGTAGCTTGACACATGAACATGGGTTTATATATCAAAAGCCTTGGTGATCAGGTGACGCCATTTCTTCTAAGTCTTAATGACGAGTATGGTGTGGACACACCTATCTCCAAAGACAACACACTTGTTCCCAAGGCTTCATGCAAACGTTCCTGGTTTGGTGAACACTCAAGAACGCTGCCGCATCTCGCCTATTAAATTAGGTCACCCTATCTTAAACCTAAAGAAAATATGTGAGGCTATTTGAAACAGGGGATGAAACGTAGCAATCAACATCCCCGCAATTTCGCAGCCTACGGGATGTAATGATGACTAAACGGCTTCTTGAGTAAGTTACAGCATTCCTGAAAAAGATCGTCGAGCCTATAGCAGGTGTTACACTTACCAGCCTCATTGATATTTTACTTTGGCATTTTTGTGGAGCGGATGTTCATCGATTCCTGCCTCATTGTGCCCGACGGCAGAGCCATGGAACTTCAAAATTGACAGAATTTAAACTGGGAAACAGTACATACATCCTTGTGGGTGAATAAGAAGGTAATAAAATGTTTAATTTTTCTTTGTGAAGCTCTTAGCAGGTGACATCCCGCTAAAAAAATGTCACAAGAGACGATATTGCCGGAGAGAAGTAATAAGACGACAGTTACGTAAATAACGAAGCAGCATCATGCACTGATTCAGAATGAAAGTGACAGCGTAGTAAAATTCTGTCACAGCCGGCTGACTGGTTCGGGGTAAAACAGGAGTGGGGCAGGTAGCCAGCACCGCTCCGGGCCGGACCCGCCTCGGTGATTACTGGAGTTAGCTGCCGGGCTTGCATGGAGCGCCATTCCAGCAAACGGCGCGTCCACGCCCCCGACTTACAAGAACGCAGGGCGGAAAACAGGCCGCCTGTTAATTATGTGCATCCGGACACGCCCAGCGACTTGGCGCGGCAAGCGTGCAAGCAAAAACCGCCGGCCAAGGCGGCTGCGACGGCGACCGTACTGCAGTGCATTTCGTTCCGACTTCGCAATGAGCGTCCAAGCAAGAACAATGAAACGCACACTCCGACGTTATCGTGAGCGAGCCACACCACTGTGTTCCATTAATTGTAATTTTTGACATTGATTTCTTCGATGGTAATCATCCTGCAGACTAGCATCAGTATGAGTTTCTGCAAAGATACACTATGTGATCAAAAGTAACCGGATACCCCCAAAAACATAAGTTTTTCATATTAGGTGCATTGTGCTGCCATCTACTGCCAGGTACTCCTCATCAGCAACTTCAGTAGTCATTAGACATCGTGAGAGAGCAGAATGGGGCGCTCCGCGGAACTCACGGACTTCGAACGTGGTCAGGTGATAGGGTGTCGCTTGTGCCATACGTCTGTACGCGAGATTTCCACACTCCTACACATCCCTAGGTCCATTGTTTCCGATGTGGTAGTGAAGTGGAAACGTAAAGGGACACGCACAGCACAACAGCGTACAGGCCGACCTCGTCTGTTGACTGACAGAGAGCGCCGACAGTTGAAGAGGGTCGTTACGTGTAATAGGCAGGCATCTATCCAGACCATCACACAGGGATTCCAAACTGCATCAGGATATCCACTGCAAGTACTATGACAGTGAGGCGGGAGGTGAGAAAACCTGGATTTCATGGTCGAGCGGCTGCTCGTAAGCCACACATGACGCCGCTAACGGCCCAACGACGCCTCGCTTGCTGTAAGGAACGTAAACATTGCACGATTGAACAGTGGAAAAACGTTGTGTGGAGTGACGAATCACAGTACACAATGTGGCGATCCGATGGCAGGGTGTGGGTACGGCGAATGCCCGATAATCGTCGTCTACCAGCTTATGTAGTGCTAACAGTAAAATTCTGCGGTGGTGGTGTTATGTGTGGTCGGGTTTTTCATGGAAGGGTCTTGCACCCCTTGTTGTTTTGCGTGACACTATCACAGAACAGGCCTACATTGATGTTTTAAGCACCTTGTTGCTTCGCATTGTTGAAGAGCAATTCGGGGATGGCGATTGCATCTTTCGAGACAATTGAGCACCTGTTATGTACGGCCTGTGGTGGAGTGGTTACATGACAATAACATCCCTGTAATTGACTGGCCTGCACAGAATCCTGACCTGAATCCTATAGAACACCTCTGGGATGTTTTGCAACGCTGACTTAGTGCCAGGCCTCACCGACGAATATCGACACCTCTTCTCAGTGCAGCACTCCGTGAAGAATGGGCTGCCATTCGCCGAGAAACCTTCTAGCACCTGACTGAACGTATGCCAGGGAGAGTGGAAGCTGTCATCAAGGCTAAGACTGTACCATCACCATATCGAATTTCTGCAATACCGATGGAGGGCGACACGAACTTGTAAGTCATTTTCACCAAGGTGTCAGGATACTTTTGATCAGATACTGTACGTTGAATATCAGATAAGGTTATTTTGGTATCGGATTTAGCAATACGAGTAAGTATACAGTAAAAAAATTGGATACCCATAAAAACTATCAGCAGTATAAGATGGAAAGCATCGCTCGTGTGAAACTAAACTTGCTCTTTTCTCCAATGGTGTACTGCGAACTATGGATTAAGGGTAACAGGCAGATCCCATATTTCAAGATTTCCGGAAGGCGTCTGACACGGTGCACCATTGCAAGCTGTTAACGAAGCCGCTAGCATTCGGAATAAGCTCATAGATATGTGTGTGGCTCGAAGGCTTCTTGAGTAATAGAATCTAATATGATATCCTCGATGGCGAGTGCCGATCAGGAACAAGGCTATCGTCAGGAGTAACGCAGGGAAGTGTGGTAGGACCGCTGTTGTGCTCTGTATTCGTAAACGATTTGGCGGACAGGGTGGGCACAATCTGCGGTTGTTTGCTGATGATGCTATGGTGTGAGGTAAGGTGTCGAAGTTGAGTGGCTACAGGAAGATACAAGACGACTTAGACAAAAGTTCCAGTTGGTGTGATGAATGGCATGTAGCTCTACATGTGGAAAAATATAAATGCGGATGAGTAGGATGGACGAACCTGTAATGTTCGGTACAGCATGAGTAGTGTCCCGCTTGACACAGTAAAATTTGTGGGAGTAACGTTGTAAAGCGAGATGAAATTGAACGAGCATTTGAGAACTGTGGTAGGGAGGGCGAATGGTCGACTTTGGTTTATTGAGAGAATTTTAGGAAAGAGCGGTTCACCTGTATAGGAGACCACATATAAGACGCTGGTTTGAGATCCGTACGAAGTCGGATTGAGATAAGAGATTGAAGCAATTCATAGACTGGCTGCTAGATTTGTTATCGGTGGGTTCGAATAACGTGCAAGTATTTCGGAGATGCTTCGGGTAATCGAATGAGGATCACTGGAGGGAAGAAAACGTCCTTTTTGAGAAAAACGTAGGTTAAAACGTATAATTTCATGGAAAGACTTACGTAATAGTAGCACACATCCTATGAGAATATAAGTGTGTATTAAAATCAGGTTGTTATTCAATAGTAAGGATTTAAAGTGTCCTATCTCATACAACCATTTTGTTCTATGAGCCTTTATTCCGGAAACAACAGGCCACCCTCAGGTATAAAAAAGACATTAATTTATGCACATGTTTTCAGTCATGATCACTTGTACCTACATCAACGTTCCACATTAAATGCATCAAGAACAGGGAACACAGGAAAGTACTAAATTTATGTTTTCGGTAATGGTCGCATGTCTCATAATACACAAATCAAAAAAAAGTTTTGCATCACCTCGGCTCCGAGAGTTCCGGAACCTGTATAGAAAATTCGAATAGAGACCAACATAAATATCATTTCCGCCCTCTTTACTGCCCATGAAAACCACACATTGCAAGTTGTACCACCATACAGCGAGACCTTCAGAGGTGGTGGTCTAGATTGCTGTACACACCTGTACCTCTAATACCCAGTAGCACGTCCTCTTGCACTGATTCATATCTGTAGTCGTCATGGCATACTATTCGCAAGTTCATCAAGGCACTGTTGGTCCAGATTGTCCCACTCGCCAACGGCGATTTGGCGTATATCCCTCAGGGTGGTTGGCGAGTCACGTAGTCCATTAACAGCGCTTTTCAATTTATCCCAGGCATGTTTGGTAGGGTTCATGTCTGGTGAACATACTGGCCACTCTAGTCGAGCGATGTCTTTATCCTGAAGGACGTCATTGACAAGATGTGCGCGATGGGGGCGTGAATTGTCGTCCATGAAAACGAATGCCTCGCCAATATGCTGCCGATATGGTTGCACTATCGGTCGGGGGATGGCGTTCACGTATCGTACAGCCGTTACGGCGACTTCCATGACGACCAGTAGCGGCGTACGTCGGCCCCACATAATGCCACCCCGAAACAGCAGGGAACCTCCACCTTGCTGCACTTGCTGGACAGTCTGTCTAAGGCCTGTCCGAGTTGCCTTCAAACACGTCTCCGACGATTGTCTGGTTGAAGGCATGTGCGACAGTCTTCAGTGAAGAGAACGTGATGCCAATCCCGAGCGGTCCATTCGGCATGTTGTTGGGCCCATCCGTACCGCGCAGCATGGTGTCGTGGGCGCAAAGATGAACCTCGCCATGGACGTCGGGAGTGAAGTTGTGCATCATGCAGCGTATTGCGCACAGTTTGAGTTGCAACACGACGTCCTGTGGATGCACGAAAAGCATTATTCAAAATCATGCCGTTGCTGCCAGGGTTCCTCCAAGACATAATCGGCAGGTAGCGGTCATCCACTGCAGTAGTAGCCCTTGGGCGGCCTGAGCGAGGCATGTCATCGACACTTCCTGTCTCTCTGTATCTCCTCCGTGTCCGAACAACATCGCTTTGGTTCACTCCGAGACGCCTGGACATTTCCCTTGTCGAGAGCCCTTCCTAGTAGAAAGTAACAATGCGGACGAGATCGAACGCGGTATTGACCGTCTAGGCATGGTTGAACTACAGACAACACGAGCCGTGTACCTCCTTCCTGATGGGATGACTGCAACTAATCGGCTGTCTGACCCTCTCCGTCTAATAGGCGCTGCTTATGCATGATTGTTTACATCTTTGGGCGGGTTTAGTGACATCTTTGAACAGTCAAAGGGACTGTGTCTGTGATACAATGTCCACAGTCAACGTCTATCTTCAGGAGTTCTGGGAACCGGTGTGATGCTAAACTCTTTTTTGATGTGTGTAGATGTTATTTAGTATTGTAAATAACTAGTCTGTCATTTATCTTCGTTATCTAATACGTCTAACTGCCAGCCCTTCCGTTTTCCACATGCCATTCAGTGTATTAGAATTCGTAGCTCATTGTGCCATCGTAAGTTTCACATGTTGCAAGAGATCTGCAGCTGATAGTACAGCACTGTCACTTCATTGTCGTCCTCGTAACTGGCTGCAAAGTCGTCCATGAAAGTATTTTTAGCCAAAGGTACCGCTGCTATAAGATATGTGCCTCTAAGTCTTTTAGCCAATTCGCCAACGTTGCAGAAAGAAGAAATGAGCTGTATGTGACGTCAGATGGTAAACGTGTAAACCTGTAAATGATGACCTCATTCGTGCTTTGTGAAATTGTGTCCTCTTTCCTCTCAACATGAAACCAGAAGAATCTCGCCAGTCTCTTTCCTTTTCTTTAGAATATAGTTGTAAAAACGTTTGAATACCATTTTCAACAGCTTTCTGGAACATCCTGAAGCGAATTTATGTTGGGAGTATTTCAGACAATAGATTAGGTCCTGAGTCTAAAGTATCGTTAAGCGACGGTGAAACGTTTTCCCGCGACGAAACATCAAAAACAATCCTTCACTTCGTAACTCCCATTCTTTCTTTCTCTACTGCATGACGAAGAAAGTAGAAGACATCATTTGTACTGACATGAATAGCGAGGCGAGCGGAAAAGCTCCAGAATGATTTCACAAAGAGGTGGAAGAAAGAGTATCTTCTCGAGCTCAGAAACTATCACACTGTTCAGCGTCTTAACATGAAATCCATCAAACACCAAGTGAGACAGGATATTCCACCCAACTGTGTGGATCAACATATGCGTCTGACAGTAAAATGGTTTTAAAACAGCACAGTTTCCATCACTTTTAATTTGCTTTCGTGCCGTGAAATGATACAAATTGAATGTAAGTATGTGCATTTTATCGCATTTTTGAGTTTACTGTTCACACTTTTGTTGTTGTCTCCATTACATCTCCTGATACAAACGAATGTTTTGGAATGTTTGGAAATAGCATAAATGTCGAAATTGTAATAGCACGTAGTAAAATACACACTACCGTTAGTGTAACGTGATTTTTTTAACCAAATGAGTGATTTACATATAAATTTTGAGAACAGTGACAGAAAATCAAGACTTTTCTTTAAATTTATTGCTTAACCTAAATAAATGAAGAATGTGTAAATAATAGTTAAGGCCTTTTATCAACGTTTATACAATGTTTTGTTTCAACATAATATGAAAAATACAGTCTTTGGTAACATACTACTTTCAAAATTCAAGGATCTGTTTTCGTTTCCTCGCTGAGAATATAATTTTTAGCTATTCCAAAATATAGGAAAACTTACATAACTTTAAGGAGTTGACTATTTAAGGCTTTTAAATATGTTTTCTAAAAATATCACGTTTTTGCACTATAGCTGTATGTCAATTTATATAATGAATGTTGCAGTATTCGCCATATAACAGATCACTCTCAAGCATAATAAAATCTGTATATCGTGTATTAACGAATACTACACACGTGCATTTCCTTTCGGCTTTTATTATTGTTTCTCGTCAATGATGTTACACACAGAGATGAATAACAAAGCATTTTATTTACAATCCTCAACATCAAAAATTGTTCAAATGGCTCTAAGCACTATGGGACCTAACATCTGAGGTCATCAGTCCCCTAGAACGTAGAAGTACTTACACTTAAGTAACCTAAGGACATCACACACATACATGCCCAAGGCAGGATTCGAACCCACGACCGTAGCAGTCGCACGGTTCCGGACTGAAGCACCTAGAACCGTTCGGTCACCGCGGCCGGCGTTCCTCAACATCCTCCCCACCCTTATCAATCCTAGGCAGGGTCGACTAACATTTCTTCAGCAAGGTGTTGAAGTATTACTGTCCGCACTGTTATGCCTGTACCTGAACTTTGTTTCACATGTATAACGGCTATGTATGATATCTTCTTTTTATTTTATCACCATTCGTCACAGCATTTCAAAATTCTATTCCATATTCCATCTTCATACGTAAATTTAGGTATTACGGTTTCTCTTTGTTCATTCTTCTTCTTTTCAAAAGAAAAAGTAGCTTCTGTTCATGTTATATGCATATAGTATTATTTTAAAGTGTGCGTGATTCGTGTGATTTGGAGAGCAGTCACGAAATACACCAGCCGCGGTGCTTTTGCACATCATTCTCTGTGAAAACAGTACGACACTCGATAGACAAGTTGAGAACTGGGGTTCAATTCGCCGTACGGCCGTCCAGATTTATGTTATCCGTGGTATCTACATGTAGCTAAAGGCAAATGGCCGGATGGTTCCTTTGATAAGGACTAGTCTGACTTCCTCCGCCATCTGTGTCAGATCCAAGCTTATAAGCCGTCTCTGAAGACTTAGTTGTTGACGTGACGTTACATCCTACACTTCCATTCTTCAAAGTGGCAGGGGAATTCTTTATAGAAAGCAGCTGGATGATTTCAGGTTCTCTGTGCCTAAATCTTCCTAAGACAGTAGCATTTTCAAGTGTAGCAACAAAAGAGTTTCTTGTGTCGAACGAAAACTTGTGGCAAATTGATCTACTAAAGCGAACCTGGTGTTTTGTTCCTATAGTAAGACCCGTTTGTCAGGTTTGGTTGCTTACGTTTACACGTCAGCACAGAAACTGCGCGTATTGTGAGAGCTCTCTGTTATTCAGTTTGGCCCCTGAAAGGTTCAGTGAGGGTATGAGAGACTATCCTTCCTCCGAAAAAATAGATTTGTAGTGGCAGAATCTAGGAACGAGCAATTATAACGTAGTTTATTAGTGAACACAGCAAAATTCATAATGAATATTCCTGAGATATCATATCGTAAATGCACCACACTAATGCGAACTTAAATAATAGGAAAGGTATCGTCTGAACAACTGCTCGAGAAACAACTATACTTACAAACACATCAAACATTCCAAAATGAATTTTTCGTCCTTCAACCGAGTGTGCGCTGGTATGAAGCTTCCTATTATCTTGAAACTGTGCGCCGGACTGAGACTCGAACTCGGAACCTCAGTCCGGTACATAGCTTTAATCTGCCACGAAGTTTCACAACAAACATTATTTAGAAGGCAGTAAATAGTTTCTTTTTACTTTATCCTTGTCACCTTTTTGCCTTGTAAGCGCCATATAACACCGTATCGTTAAATGGATGTGGCTTTTCCACCTTCAAAACAATTTTCATTAAAACATATTTGTCTATTTACATTCCTATTTGTGTAGCGTAGGCTTTCTGATTGTTCGAGTATTGTAAAATGTAAAATATTTTTTTCTTTCAGATATTTCGTCTCTCTTCTGCGAAAAAAGTAGGAAAAATACCAGCCTCGTGCGACCTTTGCTATGTGCCCCGAGAAAAAAAGTAAATATCAAAATAAAGATTAAGAATACACAAAAGCACAAAATTCATTACTGTATGAGGAGTTAGCTCGGCAATAATAGGTGGACTTCAGATGCAAGCAGACGGCACCACATGGCCCTGAACACAGTACATGAGCAGTATAGACGAGATTTTAGAGATAGATGCTCGACCCAGTCAACTGCTGATCGCTGACGTCACTGACCGTCTTGCGATGTGGTTGGTAGTTGATTTACACGCAAGCGAGCGATAAGCGCCCACAAAGAGTAGCCGTTTTTGACCAGAAAGTCGTCGTATCAAACGGGGTAAAGGCGTTCGCGGTATTTTGCACGACGCAGTAACAACACACCGCTGGTAAACCAATGGTGGAACAGGATTTCCTGTGGCCTTGCTTGGCCCCCAACGGGGACGCCGCAGAGATTGATGCTTCTCGTCAGCTCACATTCCGCCGCAAGCAGGATGCGGAGAATTTTCTAGCGCGTGACTTCTCCAGCTGATGAAGGCAAATGACCACTACTCCAGGGCGGCCAGAGGATTCCCGCTACCGCAGATGTGCCGCGAACTTCACCTTTGCATGTCGCAGCATGAACTCTTCCAAAGTAAGAATACACAATGCGTAAAAGATAATGTACATAAAATGCACATTTCTCGTGGACCCAGATTTAATTTATGGAATACGCAACTCAGTCCAGTATATTATTTAGAAATACACTTTTTCAACAAGAAATCAACAATTTTGGCTGTGACAGGTCATCTTCAGACCACAAGAGCAAGCAGCAGTTCAGTTACAAACATACTGAAAAAATCACATTGAAACCTATATGCCATTAAAGATGATCTTGAAACCTGATTCAACCCTGAAGCAGTTGTACTTATATGGGCATGGCGTCTAGAGCGAAATTAGAATTAATTTAATACCTTCAGCTGCTGACATGCGTTGATATATACCAACGGGGACAGGTGAAAATGTGTGCCCCGAGAAGGTCTCGAACCTGGGATCTCATGCTTACATGTTTTGTTTTCGTTTGTTGCATCTGATCGGGGCGGATTTCGTAAGACACCCTTTTAAGTTTGTTGTTGATCTATTAACTCAGTTTTTTTGTTACACAGGGCAGCTAACCCTCTGGCCGAAAACGCTGAGTTACCGTGCCGGCATCCATCTGAGCCACCGAGGGCACATAGGATAGTGCGCCTGCAGGGACTGTCTCGCGCACGCCTCCCGCGAGACCCGCATTCTCACCTTGTATGTCCACACACTACATTCGTGGTGTCCCATCCCAACACATTCATTACTCGTGGAAGTCAATCTTAGAAACTCCCGTAAGAGTTCGAGGAATATGTGTGCATCTGCACAGAAGGAGAAGGCCATGGCCAGTATTCCCAGAACTGTATACTCATATGGATATGGTGTCTGTTCTTTCGGACATGTAACGAAATGTTGGAGAATAAGTGCACAACATAACTGTGGTTTTGCAAAAACTTGAAGAGTCCTACTTTTTTTTTTTTTCAAACAAGCACCGTGGTGAAATTTGTAGAGAGAAATAAGTAGAACCTGAAATTAATTTATAATTGACAGTTGGATTCGGAGTTTCATCCAGGATTTTTTAAACGAAAAAAATAAGTTAATGCACATTTTGTTTTATTTTTTATTGTTTACTTAGTGTCCTTTAGTTTGTGACAGCTTATTCGCAAAGACAACATACAAAATGTGTTGATTTGTTATAGATCATTTGTGTTACGATACGGTTTACGCATTGTGCTGGTATTAGCCGGCCGGTGTGGCCGAGCTGTTCTAGGCGCTTCAGACTGGGACCGCGCGACCGCTACGGTCGCAGGTTCGAATCCTGCCTCGGGCATGGATGCGTGTGATGTCCTTAAGTTAGGTAGGTTTAAGTAGTTCTAAGTTCTAGGGGACTGATGATCTTAGATGTTAAGTCCCATAGTGCTCAGAGCCATTTGAACCATTTGCTGGTATTACAGCTGTAGTAATTATAAAAATGGTGTCCTAAATTCTGCGATCCTGAGATCTAAGGACGTTATATTTCATGTGCGGACGTGCCTATGGAAGAATGGTTGGAAAAATATAGAAATACGCCCAAAAGTATTTACAGAAATCTAAAAAACAAATGTAAGACGCGTAACGAAACGCAGCTGTAGTTGCAATTCGTACAAATGAAAGGCGAAGCCGAGCAGAAACGTTTACAGACAGAACCAGAATAACAGCGACAAAAAGGATATTTTTAAGAGGCATTCTGGAACATATGCGAACATTTGGAACGCATGCCTTGATGTAGATTACCAGTAGTAGCCATGGTTATACTCCAAAAGCAAAAACGCAAGGCCGATAAATAAACTGACTCTGGACCAGGCTGTGTCTGAACCTACCCCTTGAAGAAAACTAGAAGAAGAAAGAAGAGGAAGCAGGAATGTACGATATAGCCAAGAGACTGGGTATGCGAAGCACGTATTGTGATTTTCTGGAAGAGCGAGCGCGCTATATCAAAATCCAGCCGACCACTACATCGCTACGCCATATGCCGCCCATGCCAGTGAAACGTGTGACCTCTTTTCTACGTATGCGTGACATATAATGACGACTACACAAGCAAAATATACTCATTCACAATGTCACTACTTCATCTATTTTCCCGCATGGAAACCTAATTCTAAAAGTTTTTAATTAGGAGGCGGGATTCTCCCTACTGCTTCGAGACAGAGTATACACATCTGAACTGTCTTTGTACAGACTTTCCAAGAAAATTCTTGAGATTATATTCTGAACAGGAAATTTCTCACCCTCGCTATGGGCACCATTACGCATTGCGAACACTATGACAACCGCATGGAAATAAAATGATAACTGAAATATGATTATAAACTGCAAGTTGTTTCGGGGTATTCAGTCGCTTAGTATGGGTACAAAAAAAAGTAAGTTTACCTTTTTGTTCCAGTTTTTACGCACTGATATATTTCCTTTCTGTCACCGCTGTAAGTGAACACAAACTCCAGTCGAAATCTCCATACGTGTTTCCATTAACAAAATACTCCTGGGTTCTGTGCAAAATCAAATTTTATAATATTTTATGACAGTGACACGGCAGAAAAATTTTCACTTGAATACTCCTAGTAACTTACTCTCGCAGAGTACCCTAAACCAAATTTTTCTCTCTACACAAATTAAAAATCGAAGTTCTAACAGCCGGCCGGTTCTAGGCGCTACAGTCTGAAACCGCGCTACCGCTACGGTCGCAGGTTCAAATCCTGCCTCGGGCATAGATGTGTGTGATGTCCTTAGGTTAGTTAGGTTTAAGTAGTTCTAAGTTCTAGGGGACTGATGACCTCAGAAGTTAAGTCCCATAGTGCTCGGAGCCATTTGAATCATTTTTTTTTTTTTTTAGTTTAACAGCGCAGAAGAGAAACAAACTCACATTGGACCAGACTATGTCTGAACCTTCCAGAACCAACGTGCAACAACATCTCCGCTTCAGTGGCGGGCCACTGTAGCCGAGCGGATCTAGGCGCTTCAGTCCGGAACTGAGCTACTGCTACAGTCGCAGGTTCGAATCCTACATCGGGCATGGATGTGTGTATTGCCCTTAGGTTAGTTAGGTTTAATTAGTTCTAAGTCAAAACAAAACCAAGTGTTAGGCGATTAAATGCTCCAGCTTCCGCCAAACGGTCAACTAGCTCTTTCGACGCCTCGTAAACTGAATGCTTCACCTGCCATCACAAAAAGGAGTTCATAGAAGTGAGGTAGAGAGAACATGATGGCCACAGTAGTGACTCACCCCTCCCAGTCCAACAACTGGGGAAAACATTCTATAAATGTTCCCTGACACCAACGGCAAAGTGCGTTGGGGACCCATCAGGCTGCAACCACAATCGTTGCCTTACTGGTAGCGCGAAATTCTCCAACATATACTTCTATAGATATGGTGTCTGTTCTATCGGACATGTCCGAAAGAACAGACACCATATCCATATAAGTATATAGTTCTGGCAATACCGGCCATAACCTTATTCTTCTGTGCGGATGCACACATATGACCCGAACTCTTACGGGACTTGGTAAGAATGTCTTCCACGAGTAATGAATGTGTTGGGTAGGGACGCTACGAATGTAGTGTGTGGACATGTAAGGTGAGAATGTGGGTCTCGCGGGAGGCGTGTGCAATCTCACTATCCTCTGTGCCCTCGGTGGCTCAGATGGATAGAGCATCTGCCATGTAAGCAGGAGATCCCGGGTTCGAGTCCCGGTCGGAGCAGACATTTTCACCTGTCTCCGTTGATATACATCAACGCCGCTCTGCAGCTGAACGTATTAATATACAATTCTAATTCTCCAACATGTCCGGTAGTACTTCAGGGAGAAAGACAAGACAATTTCCCCAACTGAGCGTTTTAGGCAGGAGATGCGCGCCAATCAGATGGACGTGACCAATCCACATATTCGTGGTAAATCTCTGTTGATGGTGGAACACACGAGTTGCCTTAGGTTTTTCCTGCTCCTGGATATGGCTATTATAGCTTTTAAATATTCCTACCCTTGTGAAGGTAACCTCGTCAATACGCAAAACAAACCTTTGTAAGTCAGGGATGTTTACAATTTGGTGTAGATACCATTAGCTGAATTCCAAGCGCTGAGGAATGTCATCAGCTGTTAGGTCATGTACTATTTTATACTTGAATAGATGCATGCCCGCCTCGTGCAGGACGTTCCGTACATTGGTGCTGCATGCATTTAGTTCCTTGGTTGTGGATCGCATGCTGGTGCCGGTTTGTCCTCAATTCACTGTAACAGATTCCACACTGCGAAGTCTACTAATTACCCGCCGGTCTGGGTAAGGGATCCTGTTTCACCAAGACATAATTCCGTAATCCCGTCCCTCGCTCTTCGATTGTCGCATCTTGCCTCTCCGTAAATTAAATGTTCGCTGTCTAACTCGGTTGCAGTGTAATCAGTCATCAAGAACCAGTGACATCAGCAGAAACTTTCATGTAAACAAAACATAAATTACACAAATGATAGTGTAACTGTATATCGAGGGACGTGAATAAAGCAGTAAGGCAACGATTATGGTTCCAACATAGAAACTTGCCAATCCTAGCAGTAAGAAGTAATTCTGTTGCATATCAAATCCCAGTGTCAAAGTGTTGCACACGAAGCCGTCAAAACAACTGTGAACGTTGGCCTAAGCGAAGTCCAGAGTCAGACCTTTCAAGAGTCTGTGGCGGGGATAAACAGTGCACGAGTGACATTTGTGCCCAAATAAAAGTGTTTCTTTATCTTCCCTAATAACTCCACAAATTTGTATATGTACTTTTTGTACACGCAGGATAAATTTTCAGGCCGAGTAAGAGCCGAACCTACGTATTAGCTACTGACAAGGGCAAAATGCAAGAAGTCGCACTATGAAAGTGCCCACGGAACCTAACATTACATGATCTCATGGAGAGAAATATCAGAGATTTTCATTTCTAAAATTTAAGAAATATTGCTCATTTATAACGCCAAAATGAAATACATGGCAACTTATAACATGAGTTTCAAAACTCACTGTGTAAATACTCCTCAACAGAGTAGAAAACATTATCCAACACCAAAGCCACTAAATTATTCACAACAAATTTCATAAGCTGAATTGTGTTGCTGATTTTACATGTACCTTTGCTTCTTACTTTCATGTAATAATATTTAATCCCTACAGTTTTGTGGAGATTGTATTTAACTTTAGTGTAATTACCGTGTTTAGCAGCGACTTTATTTTTAAATGAGTAATATATTAGTAACGTCAAAGGATATTAAGGAGTATATGCACTGTGAAACAATTGTAAAAAATTGTAGTCTTCTACAAGTTCTCTTCTTAGAACACTTTAAGGACAACAGCAGGTGTAACTGCCGTAACATGTTTCAGTATTCTGAAAATATTATCCCTTTAAATCGAGATCCCCCAAAAAAGTATTCTGCAGCTCATAAGTGAATCGATGTCTGGAAAATATATTACTTATTCATTACGTCATCTAGGTCATAATCATTCGTGCTTTAAATGTAGATGAACTAAGATGGTCAAATAAGTTTGTCAGATCATGATCTACTTCTAGCCCCAAACTTAAAATGCTAATTTATAATATATTCCTTTATTTTAATGCACTATATGAAGAACTTGTAGAGTTTTGTGAGAAGTATTGAATTTTACACAATGAGAGTTTTTTATTAAATCTATGGTAATCTGTTGCCTTGAACTACATGTTAACATTTTTAAATAAATTCACTATTTGCCATAACAATAAGACTAGCATCCATTTGTGTTACTGTGGCATCTGCATAAAGTTTCTGCCTGTGGTGTTGCTAATGGGAAATCAGAGAGTAAAAGACTAAAAAAAATACTGTATAACCTTGTAGGATACTTGAAAACACTAGTGCCTAGCCGCTTGTCTATGTTAAATACATATAATAATACCAACTGAAGCTGTGTAACATGAATATGTATTTACTGTACAGCCGAACTAATATCGAGAATTACGTCATCTTCATAATGAATATTAATATTTAATTATGTTCCTGACGTGGGATTAATCCCCCTTACTTATCCCACAAGGCTAAATAGATATCCACAGAACGTAGCTTTGGTAGGTACGGCCGAAAAGACGTACATTCACATTTATATTCGTGATTGTCACAGATTCGGAATGATTTTCCATGAGTGACAGACCTGGAAGGGACACATTTTTCACTGTTGTAGGTAATTTCTGCTATAATCTATGCATCGGGAAGCTATCTGAGAGGATTGCTGGGGTGAAGTTAGAGAAACAATTAGGAAGTTGCTTGCATAAAGGCCTTTGCCTTTGTGTGTACTTGTTCGAGGACTACAAAGGAACTGCAGTACAAAAGCTCTTCGCTCTAAGTTATCAATAGCGACGATTACCATATAACGTTGTCACCTTCCCCATTAGAAGAGAAAACAATGGGAACAATCCTTCCAGCCAAGCTCCTGAGATCCAATGCAAATATCAGGAAAGGGTAAAGACGTAACAATAAATCATCATTGGGATCTTCAAATATTAATTTCTCTTCTATCACGTTACGTTGTACATCTAACTAACTTAATTTTATAATAACTTCTTTTTGGTGAGGTACATCATAGTTAAACACTACTTCAAGTTACGAACTTCCAGCAAGCTGAAGTAGTTTGGGTTAGCAACTTCTGTTAATTAATAGAACGAAAAACCAGTCCCAGATGAAAATATTTCATTCTTCTCTCGATGACTAGTTTCGGGCAGAGACCAATTTTCAAAGCAACATAACAAATTCCAAAAAAAAATTTTGGCATCTTCGGAAATACCACATTCCACTTTCTTATGTTGATTTGAAAATGGGTCTCGGCCCGAAACTAGTAACTGAACGAAAAATAAAATATTTTCAACCTAGATTGGTTTTTCGTTCTACTGACTACTTCAAGTTCCACCATATTTTTTCTTGCTAATATTAAATTCGAGGGCTATCCGTAAAGTAACTTTCGCTTTCATCTTGCACCGGAAGCAAAATATCAGCGTGTCTGTATATAATTAATATAGGATCCACATAGTATTGATACAGGGTGACAGTTATTGAATTATATGAAACAAAAACATGAATTAGCTACATACCCTATTCAACATATAAAGGTCATTACAGATAATCGGACTTGGGTTACGAGATGTTCGATATGCCTGCCATCATTGGCGATGATGCAGACGAATAGTGAAATTCTGCATGAGCCGCTGAAGTGTCGAAACAACGATTGTGTCGATGACCTCCTCATGGGCTGTTTTGAGCTAAGCACTGGTTTTGGAGTTATTGCTGTATACCTTGTCTTTGGTCCCTTAAGACCTTACGACAAATTTCCAAATGTAGCAGAATGAAACTGGCAAATAAGAACAAATACGCCTCGACCCAGAATCGAACCTCCGACCTTCTGTGTCCTAAGCAAAATCGCTATCCACTGCACTAACTGCACAGCGCTTCTCGTATATACTGACAGAGGTAGTTACCGTGTATGAGATTGCAGTGTTGGCAGTTTTCCAGTATTTAACGTCTATTAACTGCCGGAATTACGCGCGGGACGAAGTTTTGTGAATGACGTTTTTGTTTTTCTAGTATGTGAGGAATCGCGCTGCGAAGTCGGAGTGCGCGAATTTTTCTTCATCCTGTCTATAGGAATTGGATGTAAATCCTTAACTCCTTCCCACCCTTCTCTCTATCCATCTCCTCCTTCCTCCTCTCTTTAGCCATATCCTCTTCCTAACTCCTTCCCACCCTTCTCTCTATCCATCTCCTCATTCCTCCTCTCTTCGTCCATATCCTCTTCCTCTCCCCCTCTTTCTCTGTGCATCATCTACTCCCCCCCCCTCTACCTGTCCATCCCCTCCTCACCCGTCTCTATTTCCTCCCCACGCCCCCCCCCCCTTCTATGTCTTCTTACCCCTCTCTCTGACCTTGAGCCTTGTTCATTGTCGTTGCAAACGAAACCTTGATTGCGAGCTGAAGTCGCTTAAGATGAATGGATAAGTCGGTTGCGATCATTAGTATAGGAGGTACAGGAGAGATGTCAGCAGCTGCTGGATCTGAGAGGATAGTAGCTTCAATGACAGTATTTCGCACAGTTTTTATCTGTGAATGGATAGGGTTACAAAGTTTCGGACGATTTGGACTCCTTGAAAAAAATCATCTCGGTTTCAGACTCTGTAGTGATACGTTAATCATTAGCCGATAAATAGTAAATACAATTTTCCTGTTTTCTACAAAATAGACACCGAGGAAGACAACAAAACATGACATCATTGTATATACAATTTTTGTTTGAAAATACATATATAAGGAAAAAGGATGTATTAATTTGTCTAATGGGTTACTTGCACTCCTATCGTGGTCGAAACTGACTGTGGTAAGGAAATCGGAAACGCATATTTTCACAGCAAAGCGCTATCTTTCCCGCAGTCGATTTTAAAGGGAGACCTGTAAATTTTTACTCGATATCCGAATGTTCGTTAGTTTCCTGTAAAACTTTAAAGTACATTGGTCAATTACATTTCGAGATTTCTGCTAACGAAGACTTGTCATTACATAACCACGTAGTACAGAGTATACATGAGAAGTAACTTAAACGAATTGGGGAAAAATTAAATCTAAGGCATTAATTTGTCTCAAAGAAAGGAATGACTGATAGGCCGCGTCATGCAACATAACGGAATCGTCAATGTGGTAATGGAGAAATGTGGGGGGATAAAATTTTTAGAGGAAAATCAAGACCTGAAAGAGCAAACAGGTCCAAATGGGTGTAGGTTGCATCATGTAAGCAGAAATGAAGAAGCTTGCACAAGGTAGACTAGCGTGGAGAGGTGCATCAAACCAGTCTCCAGACTGAAGGCAAAACAACAGTCTCCTTTGCCTGATCTCGTTTCACTTCAGGAGTTGTAATATAGGTTCTGTCAATGTTAGTGGCAGCTGGTGGCCGGATGTCCTTCCCCCTGGGAAGGAGTCTGAATACATCATCTGTATGCATCTAGTATACACCTCATATTAAAGTGAGGTTACGTTTTCTAAGTGTTTGCGTAATGTGTATTGGAGGCGGAAAGTGGTTACCAGCCTGGCATTTACCTAGCTGTATGTGTAAAACCGGCTAAAAACCACATACAGGCTGGCCGGCTCACAATCGCTCGCTGTGAACTCGCGAGGGGGATTCGATCCGGAGCGGGCCAGCTTCTCCGTGCCCCTGAAGCGGCTTGCTAGCGCGCTCTGTTATCCGGGCGGGTCAACCGCAACAACATCGCTGATCCAACTAAATTAAACATGCCACCGCACGATTCTTCAAGAGACGACCACCATATCTACATTAGTGATAAAACAAGGAAAGATCGAGGAGAGAAATGACAAAAGAGAATATTACAAAAAATAAAAGAATCACAGAATCTTGGCTATTAACGAGCTATGGTGAAACGTGTCTGAAAGTAGAAAATATAGCAGAAACAGTAATCACTAAAGATCCGACGGTATACTTGAGTGACGAACTTTATTCATTACCAGCCACAGGGAACGGTACACTGGCCAGAAAGAAGTGGGTCAGCTTTCAGTTATTGCAGCCCACAGCGCACAGCTGTTCGTGTAGATAACGAGATGCGTGATGAGGCGCTAAGCAAAGCGCTAGGGGAGACCGCACGGGGCTGAGTGGGACTTCTCTGCTTTGGTTGAGGCAGGCCTCGTGCCGCGGTGAGTCACCGGGCCGTATCCATTCTCCTGGTGTTTGGGGCGGACCCTACCTTCACCCGTACTCACGAAACGGCCAAGCGGCACTAAATGCAGCTGTAGTCCAACGTTACAACGGAGCTATTAATGCCAGCTGCCTTAAGCCGAAGTCACACTGCGTTCATTAATGTTTAGCAACATTAGTGAACTCGACGAGTCGCCAAACGCAGCCGCTCTCTCTCAAAATGAAGTTTAGGTTCTAATTTCTGGCCGTCATTAGAGGCGGAGAGTACTTTTAGTCTGACGTGACGAGATGCACCGTGGAGGGCGGGAGAATCTGAAGAAGAAAGCAGTTTCGGCATGTCTTCCCTTACCATTACCGAGTCAACCAGAAATCTGCCGACAAAATTTAGGCCGCGCGGGAATAGACGAGCGGTCTCAGGCGCTCCAGTCATGGACTGTGCGGCTGGTCCCGGCGGAGGTTCGAGTCCTCCCTCGGGCATGGGTGTGTGTGTGTGTGTGTGTGTGTGTGTGTGTGTGTGTGTGTGTGTGTGTGTCCTTAGGATAATTTAGGTTAAGTAGTGTGTAAGCTTTGAGACCGACAACCTTAGCAGTTAAGTCCAATAACATTACACACACATTGGAACACTGGAACAAAATTTAGGAAGTTCTTCCGAGTACTTTACTTTGGCGAAGGGACCCGTGGCTTCCTGTGTTTCGTTACAGAGTACTTGAATTTCGTCTGATTTCTTACGACATTTTATCTTTGTACCTGTACTGCACTCAAAATGCCCGCACAGCCGTGCTAATGTCGGCTGTATGAGTTGTCTGTCTTGCTTCGAAATAAATTTGTTCCGTTCATTCACTACACTTCCTGTTGACAGTAATACTCTTCTCTTTCAAGCTTACATTGACTACTTCTCCATTCCGTCTCCCGTTGGTTTCTCCTGCAGTGTTAGTAGTTAGTTAACAATGATACACAGCAATATACACTCATGCTCATAAATTAAGGATAATGCTGATACATGGCGAAACAACGCTCTGGTGGGTGGTTTGTGGGCTTAAATCACCTCGGGGTATGACCATGCGGTGCATCTGACCTGCGGTCGTCGCACGGTGGCGCTGGCAGCTGTCCACATACGCAAAGGTGTGTTGGTGCATGTCAGAGAACGGTGCAGCGAGTAGGTGAGCAGGCGTTTTCAGACGTGCTAATGGTGACTTTGTGTTGAAAATGGCTCAAAGAACACATATTGATGTTATGAGGGGTACAATACTAGGGTGACTGGAGGCTGGTCAAACACAGCAGGTCGTAGCACGGGCCCTTCGTGTGCCACAAAGTGTGATCTCAAGATTATGGCAACGATTCCAGCAGACAGGAAACGTATTCAGATGCTACAGTACGGGACGTGCACAGTGTACAACACCACAAGAAGACCGATATCTCACCATCAGTGCACTCAGACATCTAGAGAGTACTGCAGGTAGCCTTGCTCGGAACGTTACCGCAGCCACTGGAACAGTTGTCTCCAGACACACAGTCTACAGACGACTGAACGGTCATGGTTTATTCGCCGGGAGACCTGCAAGGTGCTTTCCACTGACCCCTGGTCACAGGAGAGCCCGTAAAGCCTGGTGTCAAGAACACAGTACATGGCCATTGAAATAGTGGTCCCAGGTTATGTTCACGGACGGGTCCAGGTATAGTCTGAACAGTGTTTCTCGCCGTGTTTTCATCTGGCGTGAACCATAAACCAAACACCAACCCCTTAATGTCCTTGAAAAGGATCTGTGTGGAGGTCGTCGTTCGATGGTGTGGGGTGGGATTATGATTGGTGCACGTACACCCCTGCGTGTCTGACAGAGGAACTGTAACAGGTCAGATGTATCGCGACGTAATTTTGCACCAGTAGTCCGCCTTTTCAGGGATGCAGTGGGTCCCACCTTCCACCGAACTGCCATCGTGGAGGAGTACCTTGAAACAGAAGATATCAGGCTAATGGAGTGGCCTGCCTGTTCTCCAGACCTACAGCCCATCGAGCACGTCTGCGATGCTCTCGGTCGACGTATCGCTGCACGTCTTCAAACCCCTACGACACTTCAGGAGCTCTGACAGGCACTGGTGGAAGAATGGGAGGCTATACCCCAGCAGCTGCTCGACCACCTGATTCAGAGTATGCCAACCCGCTGTGCGGCCTGTGTACGTGTGCATGGTGGTCATATCCCATATTGATGTCGTGATACATGCGCGGGAAACAGTGGCGTTTCGGGACGGTTTTCTCAATTTATCACCAAATGGCTCTGAGCACTATGAGACTTAACATCTATGGTCATCAGTCCCCTAGAACTTAGAACTACTTAAACCTAACTAACCTAAGGACAGCACACAACACCAACACCCAGCCATCACGAGGCAGAGAAAATCCCTGACCCCGCCGGGAATCGAACCCGGGAACCCGGGCGTGGGAAGCGAGAACGCTACCGCACGACCACGAGATGCGGGCAAACTTATCACCAATACCATGGACTTACAGATATGTGTCGTGTGTGTTCCCTATGTGCCTATGCTATTAGCGCCAGTTTTGTGTGGCACCACATTCTGCAATTATCCGTAATTTATGAGCATGATTGTAGATACATGTATGGGTAAAGAACTGGCCGATAGGCTCTTCGTTTATGTGGTCTCTGAGTACGGTGGAAAAGCGGCACAACGATGTTGTACTGAGCTGTTAGCGCAGCCATGGCAACCTCTAAAAACCAGTGTACTCATTTTATCTGAGACTGATTAAGTCGCACATTTTGCTCACTGCATATTACAACGTTTTTTCGCTGTTGTGGAGGTTTTTTCACACAATCAAAGGTAACTTAGGTAACAAACCGAATAAGCCACCTCCCTTATTGCTCTCTAATGGTCCACTGGAGCCCCCGAGTTCTTTATAGCAAAACACACTGTCGGAAAAAATAGTACACCTGGAAAGACCGGAATTTGATCCGATGACGACATATGCCATTTGGGGGATAGTAGATGCACTGATAATGGTTACAACGTCGTCCGCCAGCAAATGGCGTAGTGGCATATCTACCAGAGCGTCATCTGTGTCTACCATTCAAAAAAGAACGCTCACAGCCAGAAGACTCAGTGCGATGCAGACGTGTGGAGCAAAACAGACAACCAATCCACGGAGTCGCACTCGTGATTCCTACAGCCAATCAAGCTAGTCTGAAAGGGATCAAATTGTGTCCTTCGGAGTGGTGGGATGTCTTTTCGGAGAACACAAGTTGGACGTGAAGCGTCGATTCTGCGACGATGCTGGTATCAGTGGTCACGTGAACCTTCTCACACCCAGTAGACGAGGTTCTGGACGTCCACGCACCACAGACGCCTGCCAGGGTGGTCTTATTGTAAGGGCAGCTGTGGAAGATCGCGTGACTACCACAGCATTGATAAGAGGGCTTATAAGCCCGGCCATGTCAACAACAACTGTTGCGAACCGTTATTAGCAGCCTGACTAAGGGCGTGCACACCTCCAGCCCGTTTTCTATTCACGCCAGAGGATCGACGTCCACGGCTCAACTTATGTCGTCAGTGGATCACTTGGAAGATGGAATGGCGCATCGTGGTCTTCGGTGATAGCAGCAGATTCTGCCTGCATGCAAGTGATGGTCGTTGGCACGTATGGCGTAGACCTGATGAGCCGGCCGCGGTGGCCGAGCGGTTCTAGGCGCTTCAGTCCGGAACCGCGCGACTGCTACGGTCGCAGGTTCGCATCCTGCCTCGGGCATGGATGTGTGTGATGTCCTTAGGTTAGTTAGGTTTAAGTAGTTGTGAAGTTCTAGGGGACTGATGACCTCCGATGTTAAGTCCCATAGTACTCAGAGCCATTTGAACCATTTCGTAGACCTGACGAGCGCCGTCTCGTAGACTGCATTAGACCAAAACACACTGGCCGCACAGTAGGCCTAGGATGCGATAAGCCACAACTTTAAATGGTTCAAATGGCTCTGAGCAGTATGGGACTTAACATCCGTGGCCATCAGTCCCCTAGAACTTAGAACTACTTAAACCTAACCAACCTAAGGGCATCACACACATCCATGTCCGAGGCAGGATTCGAACCTGCGACCGTAGCAGTCGCGCAGTTCCGGACTGAGCGCCTAGAACCGGTAGACCATCGCAAGCCACAACTCACATTCACCTTTAGTATTTCTGAGAAGACGCTAACCAGCGCTCGGTAAGTCCAGAATGTTGTCGGACCCGTTATTTTGCCGTTGTTGCAGCAGGAAGGTGACGCGTTGTTCCAGCAGGGTAATGCTCTCCCACACACTGCTCGTGAAATCCAACGTTCTCTGCAAGAAGTGCAGCAACTTTCATGGCCAGCACAATCTCCAACGGGGCAAGTGTGGGATATGACGAGTCGGTAAGTGATTCGTGCCACTCGTTAACCAACGACTCTTACAGAATTACGTGAACAGGTCGAACAGGCGTGGCATAACATATCCGAAGACAGTATTCGCCATTTCTACGATCGACAGCATGCCGAAGTCAGAGCCTGCATCGCCGTCCATGGAGGCTACATCACGTCCTTCAAATGGTTCAAATGGCGCTAAGCACTATGGGACTTAACATCTGAGGTCATCTGTCCCTAGTCTTAGAACTACATAAGCCTAACTAACGTAAGGACATCACACACATCCATGCCCGAGGCAGGATTCGAACCTGCGACCGTAGCAGCAGCGCGGTTCCAGACTGAAGCGCCTGCTCGGCCACAGCGGCCAACACACCACGTCCTAATATGAATGTTTTAGCATGGGTCGATTCCTGGTACCAAAGAACCGATTGTGCGATTGATCCGTAAATGTAATCATATCATGTATTCCACACGCACTGTTGCAACAATAAATCTTAAGTGAACTGGAAACCTCTAAAAGGGTGTACTCATATCCTCCGGCAGTGTAACATTCCCTCCCCCCCCCCCCTCCCCAAAAAAAAATTAAGTCGGTGGAGTTCGTGCCCACCCTCTACAATTTTAAAATTTAATTGTTATTTGACTAATTCTTGAAGGTGGTAATACTGAGAACGACACTACTTAGCACAAGAACCACCATTAATTCGACCCTCTCAAATCATTATCCACAACGTCATCCTGTCCATCCCTTAACATGCGTAATCGCTTGAGCGAATATAATTTATCCTTCCAAAATCATCATGTGAGCATTATTATCCTCGCAGCAATATTCTTCAAGAAGTTCATTGTTCTTTTTCTCAAATGTAAGGACGAAACTGGACCTGTCAAAGAGGTCCAAAGCCAAAGTTTGACCACAACTGAGTTATATCTTTATTTTTCATCCGCCCATTATATCTGAATTATCCTATCTACGCTCATGTAACGATATGTGGCTCTTTCTGCCATCAACTCTATATAGCTGTATCTTTTATCTGAATCCCATACAAGAGGAACAAAATTACAAACGTAGTCAATCAAATAAAGTAAGCCAATGCAGCTGAAGTTATTCACACAGAGCAAAATAAATTAAGGCTGCTTCACTGTTCACAGAACAACATTATCCTCTCAAAACTTAATTACAACCCTTCACAGCAAATAGCTCTTCATACACAGATCCCGTCTGTGCAGCCACTATTCAATTAACCCATAAATATTCCTCTTACGCGCGCCCGCAAATCCGTTCTACGTCGTTAATATTTAGTCGGCTTCGCTGTAACTCTAGACCGAATTATAAATTCTCAGGTACCCGAAGTTTGATTAAACTTGTTCGAGACTGGCTACAAACCGACAAACACTGGAAGCAACTTGTACGTCTCAGTACATCTCACCTGTTCTCTTGTGGCTGGTTTGTTACATTACTCTGCGGTTGCAGACATTAGAGTAAATAATATAGGATCCGTGATAATAAAACCACTTTATTTCCTATATGGGAACTAATTTCAGCGATATTTTGCCACATTACTCGGTCTTTTACTCTCAAAACATACACGAAACACAAAAGACACATCGATACAGCGAACCTGCCTTTATTTTCGATGCCGCCTGTAACTAACTGTATGCTGAAATGGTTCCATAACTTTTGTAACTCTCCCTGTCTCTTTTTTAAATGCTACACAATTGTGAACCAATGTATTTTCTTACATACCTAATCACTTGTTTTATGATCGCTTATTGTGGCAGTATTTATTATCGAGATTTATTAACTTTCAGTTTGCGAAATTACAAATGTAGTGGCTGTAGTGTGATGTGTTTCGAAACCCATGTAGTTTTGTGCAGACTCGAAAAATCCAGGAGAGTAAAAACAGTGAACCATAATTAGGTCACTTCGTTAATTTCGGTCTACGCTAGAAACCCACTTAGGCTTCGCACGGGCAACACTAAGTGTCTACGACTGAACGACTTCTCTGGTGTTCACGGTAGTTAATCGTGTACCAAAACCTTCCTCATGAATTAGTCTATGTATAAGTGAAAACCGTGCCAAAATCCCTACAATAGTTCCAGAGATTAGCTTCCACATACACACATATCAAGAATAGTGTTGCAATACCTCCACATGTCGTACAGGTATGACGCTGTTGTGATTGTTTCTGTACCGATTGGAATGTCATCTGTAAACATATATGCAGTTTCCACGGTTGCTACCTATGGGTAGAACGCCTCACTCGAATGGATTGCAGCATTTCAGCTGAAAGAGAAGCACTAGTAGGGACGCATTACAGACTTCTGTGGAACAGTAGAGTTTTTACATCCATAATGCCATGAAGGATAATCGCGACCAACGATCCGCATCATGACGTTATCCGCAGAACTACGGGAGTTTCCCGCCGCGTCCACCGGAGTCAAAGTGATGTGGTGCGGACACGGAATCGGTTCCGATTGACAAGTAGTGTTGAGGACTTCACAACACATGCCATCCACGTTGGCAGATGCAAAGGATGATCAGTTTCTATGATTTTGGAGTCGAAGGAACTATGGGCAGTGTGCTCCAGAACTGAATTCACCGTTCGAAGAAGTTCCTGGACGTTATGTATTGCATCAAGCTGTTAGGAGATGATTTCATGATGCGAATTTCCATCTCCAACGACCATGGCGAGCATCATGTTGTACACCACAACAACATGGACCAGCATGGCCTCTTTTACAGATGGGCAAGAAATCATGCAGAATGGACTCCCCAAGACTGGCGACGGATGTTGCTTAGACGAAACGCGGATCTGTTTGTACCCTGATAGTCACAAAAACAATGAGTTCGGAGAGAAACCGGTAATATCTAAGCTATCAGCACTGGGTTCCACATGCGCAACAAGATGGTGGCATTATATGAGGTTACCGTACACCTCTCGTGCTTGTTGAGGACAACCTCACTGATCTATGGAACAGGACGAGATTCTGTAACCAATAATGGGACAGTATCACCGACATTTTGGTGGCAATTCCATATTGATGGATGATAACTCACGTGCTCATCGTGTTGTTCTCGAGAATATGTTTCTTCAGCACGCTAGGACTACGACAATGGAGTCGCCTGCCCGTTCCCCGGACATGAACTCAATAGGACACGTGTGGGATCGATAGAAATGAGATTTTTTTTTAATATACAACAACGATTAGACAGTCAGCACGACTTACGCAGAATCGATATTGAACAATAAGGCAATTTGGACCACGGCTAGCTTGAGAATATCATTGATGGTATACCACGACGGATTCAAGCCTGGAACAGAGCAATGGGAGTTTCCATCATGTACTGCCGTTGCTCAGGATTGCTGTGAAAACAAACGGGGAAAACACACGATTTTGTCGTTACGTAAATTTTTTAAAATTTTTTTTATACATTGATCTGGGCACATTCAAACGAATATACACTCCTGGAAATTGAAATAAGAACACCGTGAATTCATTGTCCCAGGAAGGGGAAACTTTATTGACACATTCCTGGGGTCAGATACATCACATGATCACACTGACAGAACCACAGGCACATAAAACACAGGCAACAGAGCATGCACAATGTCGGCACTAGTACAGTGTATATCCACCTTTCGCAGCAATGCAGGCTGCTATTCTCCCATGGAGACGATCGTAGAGATGCTGGATGTAGTCCTGTGGAACGGCTTGCCATGCCATTTCCACCTGGCGCCTCAGTTGGACCAGCGTTCGTGCTGGACGTGCAGACCGCGTGAGACGACGCTTCATCCAGTCCCAAACATGCTCAATGGGGGACAGATCCGGAGATCTTGCTGGCCAGGGTAGTTGACTTACACCTTCTAGAGCACGTTGGGTGGCACGGGATACATGCGGACGTGCATTGTCCTGTTGGAACAGCAAGTTCCCTTGCCGGTCTAGGAATGGTAGAACGATGGGTTCGATGACGGTTTGGATGTACCGTGCACTATTCAGTGTCCCCTCGACGATCACCAGTGGTGTACGGCCAGTGTAGGAGATCGCTCCCCACACCATGATGCCGGCTGATGGCCCTGTGTGCCTCGGTCGTATGCAGTCCTGATTGTGGCGCTCACCTGCACGGCGCCAAACACGCATACGACCATCATTGGCACCAAGGCAGAAGCGACTCCCATCGCTGAAGACGACACGTCTCCATTCGTCCCTCCATTCACGCCTGTCGCGACACCACTGGAGGCGGGCTGCACGATGTTGGGGCGTGAGCGGAAGACGGCCTAACGGTGTGCGGGACCGTAGCCCAGCTTCATGGAGACGGTTGCGAATGGTCCTCGCCGATACCCCAGGAGCAACAGTGTCCCTAATTTGCTGGGAAGTGGCGGTGAGGTCCCCTACGGCACTGCGTAGGATCCTACGGTCTTGGCGTGCATCCGTGCGTCGCTGCGGTCCGGTCCCAGGTCGACGGGCACGTGCACCTTCCGCCGACCACTGGCGACAACATCGATGTACTGTGGAGACCTCACGCCCCACGTGTTGAGCAATTCGGCGGTACGTCCACACGGCCTCCCGCATGCCCACTATACGCCCTCGCTCAAAGTCCGTCAACTGCACATACGGATCACGTCCACGCTGTCGCGGCATGCTACCAGTGTTAAAGACTGCGATGGAGCTCCGTATGCCACGGCAAACTGGCTGACACTGACGGCGGCGGTGCACAAATGCTGCGCAGCTAGCGCCATTCGACGGCCAAAACCGCGGTTCCTGGTGTGTCCGCTGTGCCGTGCGTGTGATCATTGCTTGTACAGCCCTCTCGCAGTGTCCGGAGCAAGTATGGTGGGTCTGACACACCGGTGTCAATGTTTTCTTTTTTCCATTTCCAGGAGTGTATACGCATGCTTCGTAACCAATTTTTGTTTTCTGTGTCACAAATTTCGAAATGAAGGGGCGACGCAAAACATTTGTTGATGTATGGAGACAGAAAAACGCGTTGGGGGACTTTAATTTATAATATGTAGGCCTATAGCAGTACAGATGTATAGATATTACAATCGGGCTCCAAAATTAGAACTGCAAACATACTACACACTGTCGACGAAATGTTGGAACTCGATTGTAACATGTAAATGAAGATGAAGAGTATAATACATTTTATTACTGACAATGTAACGTATTTTACTACTTGAAAGCAGTGACGTTAGATGCATCCTGTGTCATTTGACGCCACAGTTTTAACATTTCCACGTAAGCTATAACCAATGATTTCGAGATACTTGATGATTATCTGTAGTTCTAAACCTCTTGTGAATAAAGGAGTACTTATTAGCAGTCTTTGTTGTTGAACTACACTAATGACCATTGAAAGTGCTACACCAAGAAGATGACGTGCTACCGACACGAAATTTAACCGACAGAAAGAAGATGCTGCGATATGCAAATGATTAGCTTTTCAGAGCATTCACAGAAGGTTGGCGCTGGTGGCGACACCTACAACCTGCTGACATGAGGAAAGTTTCAAACCAATTTCTCATACACAAACAGCAGTTGACCGGCGTTGCCTGGTGAAACGTTGTTGTGATGCCTCGTGTAAGGAGGAGAAATGCATACCATCACGTTTCCGACTTTGACAAAGGTCGGATTGTAGCCTATCGCGATTGCAGTTTATCGTATCGCGACATTGCTTCTCGCGTTGGTCGAGATCCAATGACTGTCAGCAAAATATGGAATCGGTGGGTTCAGAAGGGTAATACGGAACGCCTTATTGGATCCCAACGGCCTCGTATCACTAGCAGTCGAGATGACAGGCATCTTATCCGCATGGCTGTAACGGATCGTGCAGCCACGTCTCGATCTCTGAGTCAACAGATGGGGACGTTTGCAAGACAACAACCATCTGCACCAACAGTTCGACGACGTTTGCAGCAGCATGGACTATCAGCTCGGATACCATGGCTGCGGTTACCCTTGACGCTGCATCACAGACAGGAGCGCCTGCGATGGTGTACTCAACGACGAACCTGGGTGCACGAATGGCAAAACGGCCTTTTTACGGATGAATCCAGGTTCTGTGAACAGCATCATGATGGTCGCATCCGTCTTTAGCAACATCGCGGTGAACGCACATTGGAAGCGTGTATTCGTCATCGCCATAATGGCGTATCACCCGGCGTGATGGTATGGGGTGCCATTGGTTACACGTCTCGGTCACCTCTTGTTCGCATTGACGGCACTTTGAACAGTGGACGTTACATTTCAGATGTGTTACGACCCGTGGCTCTACCCTTCATTCGATCCCTGCGAAACCCTACATTTCAGCAGGATAATGCACGACCGCATGTTGCAGGTCCTGTACGGGCCTTTGTGGATACAGAAAATGTTCGACTGCTGCCCTGGCCAGCACAATCTCCACATCTCTCACCAATTGAAAACGTCTGGTCAATGGTGGCCGAGCAACTGGCTCGTCAAAATACGCCAGTCACTACTCTTGATGATCTGTGGTATCGTGTTGAAGCTGCATGGGCAGCTCTGTACACGCAATCTAAGCTCTGTTTGACTCAATGCCCAGGCGTATCAAGGCCGTTATTACGGCCAGAGGTAGTTCTTCTGGGTACTTATTTCTCAGGATCTATGCACCCAAATTGCGTGAAAATGTAATCCATGACAGTTCTAGTATAATATGTTTGTCCAATGAATACTCGTTTATCATCTGCATTTCTTCTTGGTATAGCAATTTTAATGATCAGTAGTGTATAACGTTTTTTGGCCACTGTATACCATAAAATTTCATAACAGGTTTCTTTCCAGTGCAGAGTGTATGATTAATTCTGTGAACAGTCCCTAGTGGGCAGCCGAGCAGAACTTACAGTACTGACAGAGTAGGAGATATAGGGTGGATCATGGGTCGTACTTGGACATCTCAGTCGGTTACAGGATTACCCACGAAAGACAATGACTTTGTGCTCCGTCTCTAGTGACACTGTCTTCGGCAGGACGTTAATCCCTAATTTTTGTGGGTACGGCAATCGCGCGTTTAATAAACGTATAAATGCCGTTATAGCATTAGCTAAAGAGAAATGAGAAGAAGCTGCAAAACAGTGGCACGTACACGCCTAGGACTCGCCCACATCGAGATATCATGGGAAAGCATGTCGACTGTGTTTTAACAGATCGGCAAGCCTGTCTGCGCTCTCATATTTAGAGCTGTGACTTTTGGCAACGTGTCCGGCGCAGATAGGGTGGCAGCGCGCAGCCATAAAAACGGGTGGTGTTCGGTCCGCGTGACGGAAACAACTGTTCGCAGTACGAGAGGCGACCCAGTAGTTGTGAGCGCACTATACGCTGTCAGCGTTGCAAACAACGCTCTGTCACACGCAGTTAGGGACCAACATTTTATCCGCTCGGCGAATGGTCGCCGTTGCTCTGTGGCCACCTCTTTTTTCAGAGGAAAGTGAGCTGATAGTATGGTCCATTCTGAAGGGGGAACGCAGTATAAACATAGACTACGAACAAAAGACAAGAAAAGGGATAGCTCAAGTATAGTAATTAGTTGTTCTTGTGTCTTAATGTCAAATTTCCTTAGCTGTGTATATTCAAAAATGCAAATACCAATTTTAATGCCTTTTGTAGTTAGCGTGGACTATTATTTTGTTGCTACAATGGAAATGGAGTCTAGGCAGACATGCACGCACGTGCGCGCACACACTATGTATATTAGTTCCGCAGAAGGATACACACAACTTACATACGAACCAAACAACACAGAGCAACACCTATTTACCGCCAGCAGCCATGTTTCGTAACACAGTATCTGACTGCAGTATGTGTTAATTACCTACTACCTTGTGAAAGATAAATGTCAATCATATTTTATGGTTACACACTGTGCAGCGATTCATCGCTTTTCCCGAACGAAGTTCAAATGTTCTAATGTGTGGGAAATCTTATGGGACTTAACTGCTAAGGTGATCAATCCCTAAGCGTACACTACTTAATCTAAATTATCCTAAGGACAAACACAGACACCCATGCCCGAGGGAGGACTCGAACCTCCGCCGGGACCAGCCGCACAGTCCATGACTGCAGCGCATGAGGCCGCGCGGCTAATCCCGCGCGGCAAAATAGCGTTTATGACCCATAGACTCAACCTAAAGTCTGAGTGACAAAAGGCAACTTTTGGTAGAAAATATTTATTAATAACAATTGCTACATTCGCGCTAGAATAAATGTACTTTCCCTGTGTATCTTTTTTGCTGAAGTCACGAACAATTTCTGCATCGGCACCGCAGCCCACTGGCTCTGAAAACGTCAGACGGCCAACCGCCTCTGCTATACAGTGTGGGAACCGGCCGCTCGCTCCTTACTTCCTACTTACTACCGCGCTGATACATTCACTTCACATATTTGAAATACCAAAACTGGAACTAAAGTAAAATGCGCTCTAATCAGCAAATGAGGAGTACCTTACGAGCTCTTGTGATAGATGCTGCAAGAGAGGTGTTGCGCAACACTGTATGGTGTACTGTTAAAATTCTGACAATATACGATCCTAAAAAGGTCAATCAGTGTATTGTTTCTCGTGTGTATACCTCACGAAAATAGCGTGAAGATGAAATAAGTGAGATTCGCACCCAGGCAGAGGCTTATCAACAAACGCTCTTATCGCGGACGCTACGCGGGATGTGACACTGGGACACAAAGTAACCTCCACCACACGTCTAAGGCGGCTTGCTGAGTGTAGACGTAGATGTAGGAGACACTACTTCCATCAGAACGTAGTTAACGTCAAGAATAAGACGAATATAGAAATATGATACTTGTGTGTGTATTTTTCTAGTTCATACGTTTGGCGCACCTAATTTCGTATTGTATTTAATAAATATTGCCGCAATGAACGGCACTCTTGATTTAATTGACTGCCTCGAAAATGGCGCTCAAAGTTAATACACATCATCCTGTGTGAGTCCTCTGCCGTAATTGGTATAAACTATTCATAAAACTCTCGACAACAGTGTTATGCACGAAGTTAAATCAACACAAAACATTAATTATGCTTCTGTTTTCAGTATAGACATAATGTCGTAAGTTGTGACGTATCTTTGGAAAAAAATCACTGTACCGCCATAAACTGCCATTGATGTTGTGTCGACTATGTATTTAGTATTGAGTTGTCTCAGGATGGCCTAGGAAGCCGCAAGCCGGTTCACAACGAACTGCAAAGTAGTATTATTGCAGAACATCAGTACTGTGTGATTCAGTTTTCAACACAAAACACGTGCTCTTCGTTCGCTGTCGAGAAACGGAACACCACCTTGCACGGATTCCGTATTGTCTACTAGTTTCCTCGTGGCAAAGTCTTCAGCTAATCAGTCAGCTAAGGACTGTTGGCGAGGAAGCCAGTATGAGATGTCACGGTTTCCATTACCTGAGCCGTTTGGTAGGAGAAGTAAAGAAGTTTGATCATATGTCGGTTTTATACTGCAAGTCGGTTTCGTGAGACTGTATTATCCTATTCCAGAAGTTCGGAGCACGTTCCGACACTGCTCGAGTAAACTGGTCCAGAAGAAGACTGGCTGGTTATAAAACGCGGTGCTTCCAGCATGCCTTTGAGATGCAGTTTTCCTCCAGGCAGGCTTCGTCGAGCCCCGAGTCCTCCTCGATAATCGATAGAGCGACCTACTCGAATTCTGACTCTGGGTGCCACTATGAAAGTGTCACTTGTTCTCCAATCGCTGAATACTTACATATCCGACATGTCACGCACACTTCAGCATCAGGATAGGCGATTGTATCGAGATATTCCCATATCACTTTCCTTATTTTTACCACTACAATGCACTGTAGAAGTGCACTTCTCTCATGTATAATACCAAACAGTTGTTTGTATACTCATTGGCTCTAATTTCAGGAAATTTAATGAAAGCATATCCTTAAATTGCGAACTGTGTACCAAGTGAAATTGAAGCGTGTAGTATCAGTTTAAATTTGGTAGAATCAGTGACGGAGTGGGGAGGAGCAGTTGTAAGACACTGGACTCGTATTTGCGAGGGCGATTGTTCGTAGCCCGATCCAGCCATCCGCAGAAATATGACTTTGGCACGAATTGTGCCCTCCGCCACACACCCCTTGGTGGCTAGCGGAGTATACATGTAGATGTAGATGTTTGTCGTATAATATTCCTTGTCCACTTCTCCTTTGTTTACTTGTAATTCCCATTTTATCTAATTTCTGGTGATTTTGACAAGGAAAATTGTACGGATTAGTCGCCTTGTCATAGTGCTATCACCGGTTCCAGTCAGATCACCGAAGCTAAGTGATGTCGGGCTTGGCCAGCACCTGGGTGGGTGACCGTTCGGATTTGGTGAGTGCTGTTGGCCTTCCGAGACCTGTTCGGTTACTAACTGAGCACACTGGTATATAAAGAGAACTCTCCTATTTTTTATTTGCGGCTCGAAATAGATTGATGTAACGTATTAGCGCCACGTCGGAGCAATTTGCTACTATTCGTCTCTTAAGTAACGAATGTAACTAATGACGTCACTTTCATCATGTTCCCTAGGATGTGAGAAGAAACTCAGCGATATTTACGCGAAAAGAAAGCATTATCGTCATCACTGAGAGCGGTATACACTACAGTCGCCGGCCGAAGTGGCCGTGCGGTTAAAGGCGCTGCAGTCTGGAACCGCAAGACCGCTACGTCGCAGGTTCGAATCCTGCCTCGGGCATGGATGTTTTTGATGTCCTTAGGTTAGGTAGGTTTAACTAGTTCTAAGTTCTAGGGGACTAATGACCTCAGCAGTTGAGTCCCATAGTGCTCAGAGCCATTTGAACCATTTGAACACTACAGTCCGCGGAATGAGAGATCCTAATGTTTGTTTCTTCCTGAACTCCAACGTATAGTTCGACGTCTCCATGGTTAAAAGAAATGCTATACACACCGCATCCCGGAGAATCTTACCAGCATCCGTAACTTACCCGCTCCCCCAAATATTATAGTTGTTAGAGACACTTTAATCAGTATGGTACGCCGATCTCTAACGAAAGGCTTGCGCATGACCTGAATGTTCGCCTGCTGAAATCCGCACTTGAGTTTGAAGGTCTGCTGCTTGTGGAGTATTTCAGTGTCAGTCAGGGCCGGTTTAAGGCCCAAGCGATACGAGCGGCCGCTTCTGGCGCTAAGCTGGGAGGTCAGAAGCGCCCAGGTGCATATTTTGTGTACAGGGTGTGTTATTATTAGTAGCGAAAACTGGCAGAACTGCAAGTATACGATAATAGAAGCAAAAACATGTCAGTGGTCATGGATTCGCAAACGAGCTGCTTGAGAAACAATTGCAAGTGTATGCTTACGAATCGCCATACACTGAGGCGACATGCACTACACAGATGGCGATAGTATCGTCTGCACAAGATATAAAAGGGTAGTGCATTGGCGGAGTTGTAATTTGTTCTCAGGTTATTTACGTGAAAAAGTATCAGACATGATTATGGCCGCACGATGGGAAATAACAGACTTTGAACGCGGAATGGCAGTTAGGGTTAGACGCATGGGACATTCCATTCCGGATATCGTTAGAGAATTCAATGTTTTCATCTACAGTGTCACATGTATACTACCCGTGAGTCACACAGAATATTTATATTGGTTTTCAACATAGAAATTATGATACGTTAAGTCGCTAAAAAGATTTATATGTATTTTCATTTATGGATTCCTCCATTACTTCTTGGTAGAAACCGAGCGAGGTGGCACAGTGGTTAGCACACTGGACTCGTATTCGGGAGGACGACGGTTCAATCCCGTCTCCGGCCATCCTGATTTAGGTTTTCCGTGATTTCCCTAAATCGCTTCAGGCAAATGCCGGGATGGTTCCTTTGAAAGGGCACGGCCGATTTCCTTCCCCATCCTTCCCTCACCCGAGCTTTCGCTCCGTCTCTAATGACCTCGTTGTCGACAGGACGTTAAACACTAATCTCCTCCCCTCCTCCTCTTGGTAGAACAATTCCATATTTAATGTTGAATAACAAGTACACTGTGTTTGTTCTACTGACTTTTGTTTATTTCGAACTAGCTTTCGGCTTATTGGGCCATCTTGGGGAAACAACTGACTAGCGTCTGAAAAGGGGCACTAGCTCTTAGGTTACCAAACATTATGAGATACAATCAATTTGCATAGAATATTCTGCATAAAACTTGTTTCCTACCGTTGAGATTACAATTTACGCAGTGGACAATGTTAAGCACAATAAATAATTAAACTACACGATATTACAGGTTAAATGCTTATAATGTTAAATTTTGTGAGATCTAAACGCTAACTGAGAAACCGTTATACTTAACACTCTTCATTTATGTTGTGCAACAAACATGTTTATTGACATCGTAAACTGAACATTAGGCAGTGGACAGTATTATACACAATAATTAAAATACAGAATCTGACAGTATTACAGATTATATGATTATGATGCCATAGTTTGATAGTGACACGTCGCGGATTGTGAACTGCTCTTCAGTGTAGTGGGTAGTTCCTGACCACGAAGCACTAAGCACTGCACGAAATTGGTTGTCGCGTGGTATGGCAGTGGGCAGCCGAAAACGATGTGGTGGACGCCCTCCCGCGCGCCATAATCACACTGGGGCGAGTCAACCAGTTGTAGCCGATAGAGATGCACCCGGAACCGTCCGTGGTTAAAGCAGAGGAAGAACATGATGACCAGAAACTTTCTTTGGCACAAATCAACGATCATGCAGGGATGCTTCACAGTATAGATGCATAATATCTTCCCATTTGTTGGTATGATAGGCACCACTTTTCGTTCCACAAGGTTCTGATCTGCAACCGTACGTCTTGCAAAAAGTCTGGGTAGGGAACATGTTCGTACATTTTTGTCCCACGACAGATGGCACTTCTAGCGAGACCGTCGACAGTTTCATTGCCCCTGACATCATGGTACCTCTTTAACCATAACATGGTGAATTTTTTGTTTCGGCAATTTAGTGCAAATCTACGATTCGTAGCTATAATTTAAGTAAGGAAACAGACTTCTGCTGAATCTGAGCTTTGCAACCATTCCAAGAATGCCTGCAAACTAAGTTTCAGCCAGCTTTCCAACAGTCACGCGGTGTTGCTTTATGCAATCGCATTCATTGGTTTCATGTAATACAGTTTGATAGTAGTGGTATAGTAACATTTGGAACCTGTGTACTAACGTGCAAAGCTTATATGAATTCACAGTTAAACAATCACAGAACGATGTTCACAAAATATGAATGAATAGGGTCGGCATGCGACAGCAAACTTGATAGAAGAATAATATCAGAAAATTCGTAAATTGTCTCAAATTCGCTATCAGCACAGCAATTTACAGTCTGTATAGCAACCCACAGTCCAATCCAGTGGAGAGCACCGAGGTTTCACTAACGCGTCACGAGGATGATGTCAACAGTCTTCACTCAGTAAATGATCTGCCAGTGGAGTTCCCAGCTGCTGCTTATAAAGGCATTCTGGCCTCTAAGTGGTGCGACCAAGTGACGTCTAACATTAAGTACCTCTTTGGCTCAGTAACGTCGACGTTTTCTGTGAAAGAACCACTGTCGGTCGTGATGCTGGCGATGTACGAGCAATATAAACTGATCTATAACTTTTCCTCAATGTCCTGAATTAAATTCCAGAGCTCTCAGCAGTGTCTCATGAAGTGAGGACATGTGATACTGTTGATTGTGATCCGCCAGGCGGATGGGAACGTTAAACTCAGTGGCTCCCATTTTGCTCTTCGAGCGGAGTAGGCTATATACCAGGGCTCAGTTTACCCTCTCCTTCCCCTTCATTTATAACAACACAAACCCAACTCTACGCTGTACAAGAGCTCGTCACAGATACTTACTTGACACTTCCTAACAGGTCGGAGGAATGCTACGACGAATCACCTCTGCTAGGATCTTGTAGAGAACAGCGATGCATCTGTTCCGCTAAGCTCATTCCCTGAGTTTGAGACTATCTTTACTCTATTATAACTTTCAACAGCGAAGTAATTATTACTGCGGACATCTGTATATACAATGAGGAGACAAATGTCATGAGATAGCGATATTCACATACAGTGATGGCGGTAACTTCGTGTACATAGGTATAAAAGAGCAGTGCATCAGTGGAGCTGTCATATGTACTCAGGTGATTCACGTGAAAAGGTTTCCGACGTGATTATGGCTGCACGATAGCAATTAAGACGCTTTAAACGAGGAATGGTAGATGGAGCTAGATGCATGAGACATCCCATTTCGGAAATCGATAGGTAATTCAGTATTCCGAGATCCAAAGTCTCAAGAGTGTACCGAGAACACTAAATTTCAGGCTTTACCTCTCACCAACCCAGTCGTCGACGGCCTTCACTTAACGACCGAGAGCACTGGCAATTCCGTAGAGTTGTCAGTGCTAACAGACAAGCAACACTGTGTGAAATAACTGCAGAAATCAATGTTGGACGTTCGACGAACGTATCCGGTAGGAGAGTGCGGCGAAATTTGGTGTTAATGGGCTATGGCAGCAGACGATCGACGCGAGTGTCTTTACTAACAGCAGGATATCGCCCGCTGCGCCTCTCCTCAACTCGTGTCCATATCGTCTGGATCTTGGACGACTTGAAAACCGTGGCCTGGTCAAATGAGCCCGGATTTAAGTAAGAAAGAGTTGATGGTACAGTTCGCGTGTGGTGCAGACCCCAAGAAGCTATGGATCCTGGTTGTCAAAAAGGCACTGTGCATTAATGGTGCAGGCTGTGCTTACATGGAATGGACAGGATCCTGTGGATGTTCGGCTACATGGAGACCATTTGCAGCCATTCATGGACTTCATGTGCCCAAAGAACGGTGGAATTTTTATGGAAGACAATCCGTCATCTCACCGGACCACAACTGTTCACTATTGGTTTGAAGAACATACTGCACAATTGGAGAGAATGATTTGGCCACTCAGATCTCCTGGCATGAGTGCCATTGAATATTTATGGGACATAATCGAGAGGTGATTTCGTATGCATAACTCTGCACGAACGCATGAACGGCCATAGAAGTAGCATGGCTTAATATTTCTGCAGCGGGTTTCCAACGACTTTTAGTGTCCATCAAATGGTTCAAATGGCTCTGAGCACTATGGGACTTAACTTCAGAGGTCATCAGTCACTAGAACTTAGAACCACTTAAAACTAACTAACCTAAGGACATCACACACATCCATGCCCGAGGCAGGATTCGTACCTGTGACCGTAGCGGTCGCGCGGTACCAGACTGTAGCGGCTAGAACCGCTCAGCCACTCCTTAGAGTCCATCCTACGTTGCATTGCTGCACTACGCCGGACAAATCTGGATCCGACAGGATATTAGGAGGTATTCCATGGCTTCTGTCACATTATGAATATATCCGCATATACCCGAATCCACGCTAGATTTTGCCTAAAATGGTTCAAATGGCTCTGAGCACTATGGGACTTAACATCTGAGGTCATCAGTCCCCTAGAACTTAGAACCACTTAAACCTAACTAACCTAAGGACATCACACACATCCATGCCCGAGGCAGGATTCGAACCTGCGACCGTAGCAGTCGCGCGGTTCCAGGCTGAAGCGTCTAGTACCGCTCGGCCACATCGGCCGGCGCTATATTTTACCCAGAAAGTAATTATTACTGTTGATACGCACTTCCATGCGGATCTCTAGGAATGGTCTGTCAGCACTGAGCCGGCCGGGGTGGCCGAGCGGTTCTAGGGGCTACAGTCTGGGACCGAGTGACCGCTACGGTCGCAGGTTCGAAATCTGGCTCGGGCATGGACGTGTGTGATGTCCTTAGGTTGGTTAAGTTTAAGTAGTTCTAAGTTCTAGGGGACTGATGACCTCAAAAGTTAAGTCCCATAGTGCTCAGAGCCATTTGTCAGCGCTGAAGGTAACTTGGTAGTGGCTGGATGTCGTGCCCATGACCAGAAATGCAAGAAAATGTTACATTCTGTTGTTACGACCCTGTTGACATATGAGTAGTGATGGGCAATATCTGGCGAAGTAGCAGCCGCGACCTGGATTCCTAGCCAGGCAGCCAGAACCGGGAGAAGGTTGCAGGAGGAGAGAATTTGGGGGCGAGGCGCTGTGGAAGTGCAAAGCAAAACGCGTCAGCGCCGAGCGCGGGGCGCGGCCGGGGGACTTAAGGACAGGTGGAGCGCGACATCCCGGAAGAGGGGCGGCAAGTAGGCGGGGGAGGGGGGGGGGCGTAGGAGGATCCAGAAATATCGCCGTGTTGTGCGCGCACCTACAAGCTGCTGCTGCTGCCGCCGCCACCAGAGGGGGCGAAACGTGAGGTGGGAAGCGAGATCGATTCTGCCGCGGTGGGAGCAAGTAGCGGAGGAGAGGGGAGGGGGTGGGGGTGGGGTGGGGGAGGACAGAGCGTGGCCTCGCGGATCCAGATGCAGCCGCGTCGCAGGCCCAGGCCGGCTGGTCCCCGGAGGAGCAAAACGCCTCGCCGCGCTTCCCCCCCCCCCCCTCCCCCCTCCTTCACCACCGCCACAACCGAGGCGTTGTCGCCACCGTCGCTGCGGAGCGCCTAGGCGGCACGGCAGGCAGCCAGCTTGGCAGTCAGCTCATCACGCAAAGAGCTCCCTCAGCAACCCTACACCCCCCCCCCCCCCTTTCCACCTAACCCGCCAGGGCCCAGCGCGGATTTCCGTTCCGCACGCAGCGTCGTCACGGCAGACGGACGCCGAGCGGTTGTCGTGCCCGCGTGCAAGATTCGCCGCCACCGCTACCTGTTCCCCGTTGCGCAGCTGTCGTCTCGGGAGCTGTCCGTAAGGCTCCACACAACAGTGCAAATGGCAGCTCCGCGATTCCTCGGTAGGCTAATCTAACAGTGCATGGCGTTACTGGCCAGTACGTCACTGATATGAAAAAATCAAACAAATCGCTGCTTGTCGAATGTCAATGTGACTGGGACGCTCGAAGTAAAGGGTGTCCATAAATTCTCTTTACAGTTTAAGACTTTAAAATTTTGAAACTATACTAGATATCAACAAATGGTTTTCAGCACGTGGTACGATAACCAATAAAGTTCTTTTTTCTACCCTACAGGTGACAAATTTGAAGCAAAATTGGACTTGAAAACCCGATAAAATTTTAGAACACAATGTGGAAGGCAACCAACGTCGTGACCAACTGTTCGAGCTTGGCATACGTCATTTACGGAAACAAATAGTGTTCTTCAGGAAAAAGGGGCGGGTTAGACGAGGTCCGGCATGCAAGGAGTCTGACAAAATCGGTGCGTACGGCGGCCTGAGAGTTGAAAATAAGACCACCAACAGTGCACAATGTGAAACTTCCTGGCAGATTAAAACTGTGTCCCGAGCCGAGACTCGAACTCGGGATCTTTGCCTTTCGAGGGAAGTGCTCTAGCACTGCACTTGTCCGCGAGAGAGAAAGATCCCGAGTTCGGGTCTCGGTCAGGCACATAGTTTTAATCCCCCAAGAAGTTTCGTATCAGCGCAACTCCGCTGCAGAGTGAAAATTTCATTCTGGAGTGCTCAATGTCTTGCATAAGAGGTTACAGCTGTATCCCTACAAGACGGAACTGTTTCAGGCACTAAAGCCTAGGGAAAAAACTCAGCACGAACAGTCTGCAGTGGATATGCTAGGCAAGATTAAAGCAAACAATGACCTTTTGAAAAAGATTTGTTTCTCCGATGAGGCCACGTTTCATGTATCCAGCGAACTGACTCGTCATTGTGTTCCTGTACAAGGTTCACAGTGTCCTAACGTTACACGTGAGGTGGACAGAGAGAGTCCCAAGGCCAATGTTTGTTGCGGGCTGATGCACAATTGTATCATTGGTCCATTCGTTTTCATCAAGTCTGCCATCGACGGTAGTGTTTACCTAGACAAGCTACAAAAGTCTGCCGTGTCACAGCCTTAACACCTGCAACTGATATTGTATTCCAGCAAGTTGGGACACCTCTCCACTGGTCCCTAAATGTCCGTCACTTTCTGGATGGAAAGTTTCCGGATAGGATGGTCCAATTCGATGGCCGCCACGATCTCCTGACCTCACACCACTAGAATACTTCCTGTGGAATTTTGTGAAGGAATCGGTGTACCGAACCAAGGTTAGAGACCTACTGCAATGAAGCCACGCATTAGTAATGCATTTGAACATGTCACCGTGGAGATCTTGAATCGTACGTGGAGAGAAATATAAACTCAACTAGACATTATCTGTGTCAATAAGGATGCACACACTGATGTATGTGAAAAAGGAAACAAAACTTTATGGACTCACTGTACTGATCGGAGATTGCACGGATTTTGCCCAACCATCCACAAAAGATTTCAACTAAATTAAATAAACCCTTTCAAAGGAATGAAGTAATTTTTGACAGAACTTGGCCCATATCCTGTGTATTTCTGTAAAAGAGACAGCATTACCACACAGACGAGCAACTGGACTGGTCGGCAGAATTACGGTTTAAATTATATTAATTACCACGATTTTTAGCTCTGTTATCTTGGCATCCTAAACAAGTTTTACGGATTTAATGCAAATGATAAGATACGATGCCTATATATATTTACAGCAATTACTGTTAATATTAATGTACAAATAAAAAAAATGTAGTGCAGGATCCGGACGGGAATGTAGTTTGGCTGGAGGTTTGTGCAAGCGTAGGGTTTTAATCAATCTTTGTTTTATTAAACAGCAATTCACAATACAGCGCACGTACAAATACAGCAAACCACTGCACTCAACGTCTTACAATGAATAAGTTCAAATAACAAATGAGGTAGAAAGACAAAATAATTATGCGCCCCCACTTAACAAAATAATCTGATCTCCAAAGTGGACAACAATTAGACACACTAAAACTTATCCTAAGATGTATGTACACATTAAATAGATAAAACAATATTCCTCCTGCCCGTAAATAACGTTACAAGAGGGCACCAAAACAAAATAATAATTAAAAAAAGCATGCAAACTGGCTCACTACTATGATCTCCTTTCCACTGCTACCTGAACTCCACCATATTCCAGACAGACAACAGACACGACACTACAATATGCACGGATACAATCTAAATGTAATACAGAATCAACAACGAAAATATCTAAACAAGCAAAAGGTAAAGCGACTTATGGCTAAGACACAATGATCTGACAACGTCCTCGCAGTGATTTTAAATTCAAAATAATAATAGCACACTCAGATATCACTACCGCCACTCCATGCAAACACACTTCAATTTGGTTTTGCACAATGAAATTCATGACGCGTAGCCGTGCTCCGCCACAATAACAAACTATACCAGGCTGGTTTCACCGATCGTGACACACATCGCCGTAGCACTTACGCGTTGTTGGAACCTACCGGTAGCAAACCTATCATCGTGCCTTCCTTCAATCCGACCTGGCACGGATCCCAAACACTCGAGCAGTACTCAAGAATAGGTCGCACCAGCGTCCTTTATAGGTGAACCAACTTTTCCCTAAAATTCTCTCAATAAACCTTGTCGACCGTTCGTCTTCCCTAGATATTGGAATCTCACACGCTCGTTCCATCTCATATCGCTTTGCAACGTTCCGCCCAGATATTGAAACGACTTTACTGTGTCAAACAGGACACTAGTATTACTGTATCCAAACATTACAGGTTTGATGTTGCTACTCATACGCATTAAGTTACATTTTTCCACATTTAGGGCTAGCTGCCATTCGTCACAACAATTGGAAATTTTGTCTAAGTCGTCTTGTATCTTCCTACAGCCACTCAACTTCGACACCTTACTGTACACTGCAGCACCATCAGCAAAAAACTGCAGATTGCTGACCACCCTGTCCGTCATATCATTTATATAGGGAACAACTACGGTCCTATCACACTTATCTATGGCACATCTGACGATATCCTTGTCTCTGATGAACACTTGGCGTCGAGGACAATATACTTGGTTCTATTATTTAAATGGTTCAAATGGCTCTGAGCACTATGGGACTTAACATCTGTGGTCATCAGTCCCCTAGAACTTAGAACTACTTAAGCCTAACTAACCTAAGGACATCACACATATCCATGCCCGAGGCAGGATTCGAACCTGCGACCGTAGCGGCACGCGGTTCCAGACTGAAGCGCCTAGAACCGCACGGCCACACCGGCCGGCGGTTCTATTACTTAAGAAATCTTCGAACCTTACATATCTGCGAACGTATTCCGTATGCTCGTATCTTCGTTAACGACCTGCAATGCTTTCCGGAAATCTAGAAATATGGAATCTGCCCGTTGCCCTTCATCCATTGTTCGCAGTATATCTTGTGAGGAAAGGGCAAGCTGAGTTTCGCAAGAGCGATGCTTTCTAAAACCATGCTGATTCTTGGCCATAAGCTTCTCAGTCTCAAGAAAGTTATACGGTTATAAAATATTTTATCAGCATTTAAATCTTTCATTATACGTCATAAATCCAGAGCCTTCAAAAAAAGATAAAACTAAAAAGGACTCCTATCGAACTGTTGCATTATATTTGCCTTCGAAGCCCCCATTTACGATTCATGTCACCCACTTAGCAGCATAAATATACACAAAGGGATAATACGCTAAATGAATATAGGATTTTGTGTGTATATGGGACACAAGGGGCTTGAAACAATAAGTAGGTTCCGCACAAGATGTTTTCTACAGTCAGCTGGAGTGTTTTTTCTCCTTCAGGTCATCAGTCCATCGACTACTTTAATGTCGTCATCTTTCATCCCTACGTAACTACTACATTTAACATCCTCTGTAATGTATCCTGCTTACTCTAGTCATTCCCTACACTTACTATTACTTCCGTCAATTGCTCTTTCCATCGCCAACCTTTTCTTCTAGTACGATTCTACCTTGTTGTACCTTAGATTCTTTTTCTCGCGTATCCTTTTTAGTATTTCTTCGATTAATTCTCTCTCCATCCACTCACTTTTAATTTCGTTATTCATCGAAGCTAAAACCACGAGAGAGGATCGGAAAGTAACGCACAATAATTTCTTCCTGCCCTGATATTGCAGCTGGAAGGGCATAAACGGAGTGAAATTCAAAGGGACATGCGTGGCGTGTATGGGGACGACTATATGGACCGTAGCAATGTCTCCAAGCGGTGTGGACCCCCGCCAAGAGGGCCGTGTGATCCCCAGTAATTCGCCAACCTCCGGGCGGCCGGTAACAGCAGCAATCCCGCGGAATGCCGGAGCCGTCGATGTAGCCATTTTAAACTATCGGGCTGTACAAGTGCGAACCTTACCGTAGCAGTTCAACATTTCCTACGGTGCGGTGTACGATATTGTTCATATCGTACACGGTGCTCGTTGGGTGCCTAAGAACCTGACAAGACAGCCACATGGGCTAGCGAATGATGAAAAGCCCGGATCACTTAACGCGTGACGCCGCAGAAGGGCACGACTTCCTGAAAGGAATCGTCACTGGTGATGGAGCGTGGGCTTACCACTTGACGCCCGATACCAAGTGGGCCCCTATGCAGTGGAAACGTGCTGGTTCCCCAGTACGAAAAACATTCAGAATGACTCAGTCTCCTACGAAACTCCTTTTGACAGTGTTCTGGGGTATGCATTGTTTGTTATTGGTGAACTTTGCTGAAGACGGGACCACTGTGAATGGTGCAGCCTACACTAAAACTTTGGTTAAGTTGCGTCGTGCCCTTCGTGACAAACGCCACAACATTAGTGTTGACGGTGTCTACTTCATGACAGTGCTCGCCCCCATTTTGCTGCTCCCGTTCGTGAGAAAATCGCCAAATTTGAGTGGGAGCTATTTCAGCATCCACCCTAAAGCCCGGATTTTGCATCGTCGGACTTTCACTCCGTTTGGTCCCGTGAAGAAATTCCTGGCCGGACAACGCTTTGCGCCAGAGGCGCTAGCGAGATCATCAGTCCGTAGATGACTGTACACCACCCAAACGGACATTTACGATCTGGGCATATTAAAACAGGTACCACCATGGGAGAAATGTATTGAGAACGTTGGAGACTATGTAGAAAAGTAGGTAAAAGATCTAAGGTCATTTGCATTTTATATTACTTTTATTTACTTTTATTACTTTTTGGTAACAAAATTATTGTGCGTTACTTTCCGATCTTACTTGGTATTTCACGCCTACGCGTAGTTGTTACTGTTGACAAAGAAAGTAATATTTGATTTTCGTTTGATATAATGACACAAATGACACAGACAGTTTCATAATCTAAAAGGGTTGTATTTCATAATTAGGTGCAGCTTCGTCATGTTTCGCATCCAACGGCTGTATTTCCACCATTTCATGCACAGTATATGCCCCGCAGCTTGGAACAAATTGTGGCACAAATGTTGATTAAGTTCTCCGTGCCAAAGCAAAACAAATAAACAGAAACTATTCGAGATGCAATGTAACAAAAACCTGATGAAATGCATCCATTTATAAGAGCAGTTTTTCAGCAAGTAAATTAATTACAGCGGTCGTGCTATCTGGTTTCCCAAAAACACAGGATGCCACGCTCGGTATTTTCCACTACGTTCCTCTGTTATTTCCGCCAGCGCTCGCATATTTTCTCTGCATTATAAAATTATTCATAGTCGAATTTTATAATAATTTTGTTTTACATAAGAAAAAAATTGATGACTAACTAAACGAATGATGAAACATGAAAAAGCTTCTGCGTGAGAACGAGAGAAAATAGTGTTGGGGTTGCCAACAAGAATCCGAAAATTCGAACGATCCTGTCATAACTAAGGAAATGCACATAGTACAGAATATCGTTCAATTCATTTCTTCCTACTTTTTTAAATCCAGATTATAGATAATCACAAACACGGCAATAAACTGATTCAGTACATACACGGCAGTCTGAGAGGAACTGCGAATACGAGGTATACTGGTGTGGTTACAGATAACAAAGAAGATTTTGACATGAAGTGTAGCTTCTGAAAAGAAGAGGAAGACACCCCGAAGACTTGCTTCCTTCATTTAGTACTAAATCCAAGGGTTTATTCGCAACAGACTGATTGCGACCTGTCTCCAGCCCTCACGTCTTATTGACTTGTTCTTCATTTCTGTGTAGGAGTTACAGGCGATATCTTTTATAATTTGAACCATGTACTTCAGCTGTTTTCCCGTTATTGCTTTTAGATCAATAATCTGAACACTTTTATTTTTACAATATTGTTCCATAAACTCAGCTTTTCTCCCCTCCGATAATCTGAACACTTTTATATTTAAAATATTGTTCCATAAACTCGGCTTTTCTCCTCTCCTTTGAAGAACTTGCTCATTCGTGATCTTACGGGTCCCTTTCATTTTGAAGAGGCGTCTGTAACACCACATCTTCGGTCTCCAGAGTGCAGAACTCATAGTCATACAGTGCCACACTTTAGACGTAGGCTCTCAGAAAACTTTTTCTTATTTTTATACTTTTTGAGTTAATATCTGCTTCTTTTTATTGAGGCCACTTTATGTTTTATTAATTCTGCTTCTTACTACTTCTTTGTTGTAGACTGCACGGATATATTTAGGGACACGGACAGAACAAGGGTGCAGGAAGATAAACAGGTAAATGGAGTAGCTTTATACAACGTAACTGAAACATTTGTTAAGAAATTTTCAGATTAAGTTGCCTGAAATTTATCTGATTATCAATGGCTGTAACAATTTCTTTGTGTGTTCAAGTATTCACATTTAAATATACTGTGATCTCTCACAAGATGGTGGTAAAACAATGAAAGATTATAATAACTTATACTGAAGGAAATGAAGCGCTTGTGGTTAAAATTAGGTCAAAAAATTTCGTAATTAATCAATTTCCATACTTGCATATCAGTTTCATGTATGATGTGAGAACGGTGGAGAGAGGGTAAGTAGCTAATGACAGAACATAGGTACACATATCTTTATCCCCGATTTTTGTGAATCGATACCTATTTACAGCAAAAAGTGACTAATAGCTGTCAAGATGAAACCAGTTTCCGTGGTTTCCCTAAATCGCTTCAGGCAAATGGCTTCAAATGGCTCTGCGCACTATGGGACTTAACATCTGAGGTCATCAGTCCACTAGAACTCAGAACTACTTAAACCTAACTAACCTAAGGACATCACACACGTCCATGCCCGAGGCAGGATTCGAACCTGCGAACGTAGCGGTCACGTGGTTCCAGACTGAAGCGCCTAGAACCGCTCGGCCACACCGGCTGGCTCAGGCAAATGCCATGATGATTCCTTTGAATGGGTACGACTGATTTCCTTCCCCATCCTGGACACCATCCAAGCTTGTACTCAGTCTTTAAGGACTCCGATGTCGACGGAACGATGAACCCAACCTTCCTTTCTTATAATGGTGTGGGTGGCGGCTAAAACCAAGATTTTGTATGAGCTTGAAAACTTTAAAATGCAGAATGAAGTTGTCCGTTAGGGGACGTCAGTGCATGGCGTCTCAGCGTTCCAAAGGGGTTCTTCCAGAACTGAAGAAAAAGAATTAGTTAGGTTGGTAGCGCTACTTTGCTTTGTCTGTTGTTTTCTTTGAGAGCAGAGGTTTGACACAGCATACAAGACGAGCGTTATGTTTCACTATTTGGTCCATCTTAAAAAAGTCAACAGAAACTTCAACGATAGCTACTTTCAGCATCCGGACCATATGAACCAATAGCTTAGTCGCCTTGTTATAGCAGTGTTTCTGAGCGCTGAACCCATAGAAGTTTAAGCTATGCTGCCGAATTTCAGGATTCTGTTGCTTACTAGCCACGACAACCGGGATAAATATTCCAATGATAAGTTAAAAGCAAAAGAGCAACCGAACAATGAAGGCATCAAATGGTTCAAATGGCTCTGAGCACTATGGGACTTAGCATCTATGGTCATCGGTCCCCTAGAACTTAGAACTACTTAAACCTAACTAACCTAAGGACAGCACACAACACCCAGTCATCACGAGGCAGAGAAAATCCCTGACCCCGCCGGGAATCGAACCCGGGAACCCGGGCGCGGGAAGCGAGAACGCTACCGCACGACCACGAGCTGCGGACAATGAAGGCATCCATGCTGCTGCTCAGGTAACGTTAAATTTCTGCTGTTGTCGTGTAATAATTTCACGGAATCTCTCTCTTGCTCGCCTTTATTTTCTCGTGTATTCAAATAATTCTCGCGCCTAATTTTCTTCACTTGACCAACCAGCGACTGCTGGTCCAGTAATCTGTCCAAGTGGATCACTGAGAGAACACTTTGGCGCTAATTTCAATGCTGTCACATTAACTGATGAAGTGAGCTTCTTAGAGCAGAGGCTTTGCTCAGTATACCTGTTTATCTTAGTCTTTCTATGATTTAATTATGTAGCGTTGTAATCTCCCCAAGCGTCCTAAACTTGTACAAGTGAACATGGACCAGTATGTTTATTTGAACGTTCTCGCTGAACACATGTTGCTCTTTCTTCTACATCTTCGTTACGAGTAGCTTCCGAAACTCCCGTTTTCCAAGATGGAAATAGTCGTGTTCATGGAGTTGCACGCATCCTTTCCTAGTTCAGCTAAAACCCAGGTACACTATCGCAGCTCAATCGGGACGCCAAATCATCCAAACTTAACACAATCAACATGGTTGCCGTTTCATAGCTGTAAGGGATTTAATCATCAGGAAGTGGCTCTGCTGTATAGCGCAAACCTGAGGAAACTCGTGAAGAGACACTTCCTCGTCGAACTGCGGTCATTATCAAGGTTAGAGGTGGTGCTACATTGTATTAGCAAGATGTCTTCTCCAAGTGACTATATTTTTTTATCCAGTGTTTATATTTTACGTCAGCAGCTCGTGGTCTTGCGGTAGCGTTCTCTCAGGGGGTCCCGGGTTTTCACGGTGGGGGTCAGGGATTTTCTCTGCCTCGAGATGACTGGGTATTGTTGTGCCGTCTTCAAAAATAGTTCAAATGGCTCTGAGCACTGTGGACTTAACATCTGAGGTCATCAGTCCCCTAGAACTTAGAACTACTTAAACCTAACTAACCTAAGGACATCACACACATCTGTGCCCGAGGCAGGATTCGCGCGGTTCCAGACTGAAGCGCCTAGAACTGCTCGGCCACACCGGCCGGCTGTGTCGTCTTCGTCATCATCATTCATCCCCATTGCGGTCGGAGGAAGGCAATGGAAAACCACCTCCGCTACGACCTTGCCTAGTCGGCGGTGCGGCTCTCCCGCATCGTCCCCTACGCTCCTCGGAGTATGGGACCTTATCATCATCATCATCATATTTTACCCATTCTACCTATTTTAATCTAACCCCACTTAAATCGCAAGGCGAATTGAGATGAAACGTACCATAAAAGTTATATTCCCACCCACAACGCCTGTGCCAAATGAGAGGTGTTAAAGAACTGCTGCGATCTGGCCCTAGATGGGCCAATCGGACCCAACCGACCGTCATGTCATCCTCTGCCAATTACGTCGTTAGATGTGGTATGAAGATGCATATGGTCAGGAAACCGCTCTGCCAATCGTTGTTGGGTTTCTTGGTCTTGGTACCGCTACTAATCAGTCGGGTAGGTCCTCAGTTGGGCTCACGAGGCTGAGTGCACCCCGTACCAGTCATCTCACTAAGGAAAACCCATGGCAGGCACCGGGAATCGACCTCAGGCCCTCCACAAGGCAGTCAGTTACGCTGACCGCACAGCTACAAAGCTGGACCGAGAGGTATTATAAGCAGCGGCAATTCGGGTAGCTCTCAACAGACAGTAATGTTGGAGACTGATGGATGGTACCATAATATGGAAACAACGGCGCTGCTGCTGATAGTAGCAGAGCATGCACACACGCAAGCGCGCGCGCACACACACACACACACACACACACACACACACACGTATAGAGAATTCCATCAGGCCGCGCCTACCGTATAGGGCCTCGCCAAGCCTATACGGCCGCGGTTGCCTGTGTCTGCGCCTGTGTCTCGCCCATTTAGATGCAAACTAAAGGGAGTCTCACAGAGGAGGGTCCCGACCGCATGCGTGTTAGCGCTGCCAGAAGTGGGTCAATGCGGAGTACGGCCCATGTCAGATAGCCCGCTGCCAACTTGAAATTACTACACAGCTTCACAAACAAGTTACCTAACGGTGTTTCCGAGTTATCTCGTGTAATGCTATTCACCTGATGACTCTTCGTCGCACACATTTGACACATTGTAAATGAAACACTCAAAAACAATACAAAAGTGTGTGTATGTCCGTGTGTGTGTTTGTTTCAGACAAGGTTGAAGATTTCGTAACAAAATTTTCGGCAAGTAATATGGCACAAAGGTGAACACATTTTACTGTATCCTAAGGTTTTAAGGGTTCATTACATCGTCTATAACGGGTGGTCATAAACTTTCAGTTTTCATCTCATCTGCATCTACATGAGTGCTAAGCAATTCACATTTAAGTGTTTGGAAGAGGGTTCATGGAACCACTGTCACCCTGCTACTCTACAGTTCCACTCCCGAACAGCGCGCGAGAAAAGTCAAGATTTAAATCTTTCCGTGCTAGCTTCAATTTATCTTATATTATTACAACGATCATTTCTTCGTATGTAGGTGGGTATAAAAAAATTATTTTCGCATTCGGAGGAGAACGTCGTCGATCGAAATTTCGAGAAAAGATGTCGCTGCAATGAAAAACGCCTTTGTTTTAATGGCTGCCACCCCAAATCGCAGCCGTTCGGGGTAGACGCGCGGTCTAGGGCGCCTTGCACGGTCCGTGTGGCTCCCCACGTCGGAGGCTCGAGTCCTCCGTTGCGCATGAGTGTGTGTGTTGTCCATAGCGTAAGTTACTTTAAGATAGATTAAGCAGTGTGTAGGCTTAGAGACCGATGACCTCAGCAGTTTGGTCCCATAAGACCTTGCCACAAATTTCTAATTTTCCCCAAAACGCGCGTATCAAATCAGTGATACACTTTGCCCTATTCCGTGGTAATACGAAACGAGGTGCCCTTCTTTGAAATTTTTCGATGTTCTCCATCAGTCAAATCTAGTAAGGATCCCATGCCACACAGCTACGCTAGCAGAGAACGGGCAGTCTCTTTAATAGACATGTTGTATCTTTTATGTTTTCTGCCAATAAAACGAAGTCTTTGGTTCGTCTTCCCGCGTAACATTATACATGGGATTATTCCAGTTCAAGTTATTCATAACTGTAATTCTTAGGTAGTTAGTTGAATTAACAGTCTTTAGAGATGGGTGAGTTTTCGTGTGACCGAAACTGAACGGATTCCTTTTAGTACTCATGCGGATTACCTCACACTTTTCATTATTTGCAGCCAACTGCCACTGTTTGCAACGTACAGATATCTTGTCTAAATCATTTCGCCATTGACTTTGATCTTCTGGTGACTACTAGACAGTAAATGACAGCACCATCTCCAAACGAGCTAAGGCAGTTCCTCAGATTGCATCCTCCTTCATTTATACTGATTGATTAGGAACAGTCTGGAAAGCTTGTAAGAGTGCTGCAAAGGAGGCTGTGCTGAGAAATAATTTTTAATAAAAAATTAAATACGTAGCGCCGTTTCCGAGTTACTTAGCACTAAAGTTAGCCAGCAAGTCCGTTGAACGCGCAAATTCAAGCGGCCCGCCAGAGACAGTACCGCCGAGAGTGTTCTTCGTTTGGTATCCTAAAACCGACGAAGAGAGCGTTACGAAAATTGGACATGGGACGGTAGTAAGAGTCGAACCCGAGCCAAAGGCTGAGTGGTCCGAGTATTATCATCTACGCTATGACAACAGCTAACACTAATTGCATTTTGTAGGCTGCTTGAATTGGCGCGGGCGACGACCTGACGCCAACTTCAATGCTCATTGACTCGGTAACGGCAAAATGTACCTGACTTTTTTTCTTAACAATTATTTCTCAGCACAGCCTAGTTTACAACACTCTTCAGAGCTTTTCAGACTGTATAGATTAGAAACAGCAGAGCAGTGCAGCTTGAATTAATGTAATAGAATGTCTTATTGTAAAAATAAAGTAACCTGGAAAATATTGCTGCCTTCCCACTCTCAAAATGGAGAATGTGACCAATAATTACGAAAAACACTCTTTTCCAAAGGTTGTACACACACTGTTGTTCACAACTTGAGGACGAAAGTAATTTTCGCATGATGTGTCGCTGTCAAGCAACATAGCTCGATGAAACTTGGACCATACAAAGGACGAATTGCTGCAGTGTAGTGTAGAGCCGGCCGTTGTGGCCGAGCAGTTCTAGGCGCTACAGTCTGGAATCGCGTGACCGCTACGGTCGCAGGTTCGAATCCTGCCTCGGGCATGGATGTGTGTGATGTCCTTAGCTTAGTTTCAGCTTAGCCTGGCGCGAGTAATGAGTGAATGGGGAAATATCTATTAGGAAAACTACGAATGTAGGTTGTGGACAGTTGGGAATGTGGGTCTCACGGGAAGCGTGCAAGGTATAAATCCCTGCAGTCGCACTGTCCTCTGTGCCCTCGGTGTCTCAGATGGATAGAGCGTCTGCCATGTAAGCAGGAGATCCCGGGTTCGAGTCCCGATGGCGGCACAAATTTTCAGCTATCCCCATTGATGTATATCGATACTTCAATGATACTTCAGCAGTTTCAGGAAATAACATGTTAAGTTTGAAACAGATTGTGTACGGGAAAGTTTTACACCTTTCAAACAACATAACTGGTCCTAATTAAAATCGAGAGTAGACGTTTCAGATGCTTAATGAAATCAGGCTGGTTTTAGTCAGATTCCAGTACATCATACTATTCCCCACTCTTTTGGCTACAAAACTCTATTTTTCAACATAATCTCCGTTAATGCGACGGCTTTATGCTATCCTACTGGAAAGGTCTGTATGCTTGTATGGTACCGCTCTACCGGTCGACGTTGGAGGCACCGTTTTGGTGCGTCAGTAACCACTCCGTTATCCACGTACTGCTTCCCGCGAAGTGCATGCTTCATTGGGCCAAAAGGACGGAAGTAGGAGGGTGCTAGATCCGGGTTCTACGGTGGATGAGGAAGAACAGTCCAATGAAGTGTTGTGAGCTCCTCTAGATGCGCAGATTTGTGTGAGGCCTTGCATTGTCATGGAGAAAGAGAAGTTTGTTTGCAATTTTGTGGTGACAAAAACGCTGAAATCGTTTCTCCAATTTCCTGAGGGTAGCACAACAGACTTTGGAGCCGATCGTTGCAATATGAGGGAGAACATCAAATAGAATAACCTTTCAGAGGCCTAGAAGACCGTCGCAACGACTTTACCGCCTGAGGACGCAGCTTCGAAGTTTTTCTTCGGAAGAGAGGTGGTGTAGCGCCACTTCATGGACTGCCATTTTGTTTCCCGTTCGAAGGGATGAAACTACCCAGAGTGAAATTTTAACTCTGCACCGGAGTGTGCACCGGTGTGAAATTTCCTGGGAGATTAAAACTGTGTGCCGGACCGAGACTCGAACTCGGGACCTCTGCCTTTCGCGGGCAAGTGCTCTACCAACCGAACTACCCAAGCACGTCTCAAGACCCGTGCTCACAGTCTTACTTCAGCCAGTACCTCGTCTCCTAAACTACGCAGAAGCTCTCCTGCGAAAGTAGCAGGACTCGCACTCTTGGAAGAAAGGACGGGTCGAGAGTCATGCTTGGGTAGCTCAGTTGGTAGAGCGAAAGGCAAAGGTCCCGAGCCGGAGTTACGGTTCGGCACACAGTTTTAATCTGCCAGGAAGTTAGAAGAACCCCTGTTTTATCCCCTGTGACGATGTTCGACAAAAGATTGTCAGGATCAGACTATAACGGCATGCTCTTCCGCACAGATGGTCCTTCATTGCTGTTTCGATCTTCTGTTAGGTGGCGAAGAATCCAGTAGGCACACACCTTTGAGTGCGCCCCAACTGCTGTTAGAACCACCAACAACAACGTCCAGTCGTGCAGCGAGGTGTCTGATGGTGATCCGTCCATCATCTCGAATGAGAGTGTCCGCACGTTCCAGCACTACTGGAGTCACAGCTTCGTGCGGCCGGCCGGCACGCGGGAGACCGGACACGTTTCGCGACGTTGTTGAGATGGTGACAGATGCGCCGCCCAACGACTCACTGTGCTTTTGTTCACTCTCAGGCCTCTGTAGACATTCTGCGAACGCCTACGAGTATCTGCAATGCTCTGATTTTCCACCAAAAGAACCTCAATAACAGCTCTCTGCTTGGAACGCACCTTCGTTACAAACTCGTTTGAAGGCTACTTGTAGTGCCGCCACTTCTCGGAATTCATGAAATTGTAGGGGAGAAGTGGGAATAGACCACGATATTTCATAACAAATGCGCATTTTTTTTCAGCCAAAATTGGCCGAAAAGATAAAGTGTTGCATTACTTATTGAACGCCCCCACTGTAGCGGTTGCAGAGTAAGTAAAATTGGTGTTTTCATTTTAGCACTCGACGCCATGATAGCTTGCAGTCTGTGTGTGCACCACTGATGCGTGTTTTGTGTCGCGTGTAACAACACGGCAATTTCTCCGTTCACTTTAGCGCGCGCTTTGTTGCGCGGTTTAAAGAGTGTGTAAATGGGCACTAGAGGTGACACACAGACCTTCCGGTCACAGGACTCACAGCGAGCCAGCGCTGGAAGAGCGACGAGACAAGAAGAGGCGACAGCGGCAGGTGACACCTGCGTTCGCCAGCAGCGGGCCCCCCACGGCGCCGCGCGCCGCATCCAATATCGGCGCCGCCTCCGCCTCCGCCTGCAGTCCGTGTGGCACGCAATTTGCGGGGCGTCCGGTGCGCATGCAGAGGTGCCGAGGTGGGCCTGCGCGCGACGCGCGTCCAGATTGGGCCATCACTCACACTCTCTCTCCTCCGGCTGCCCTCCCCCCACCTTCTCCACACGGCGCGACACGGCCACTTGTTTCAACCTTCCTGGCGCTGCTAAATCGCCCTAATTCTGACCACTTTCTGACTGATGTGCGACGTCTGCGGCGCCGGAGAGGTTTGCGGTGCAGGAGGCGGAGCGAGCTGAGCTGGCAGGAGAACTGCGCGAGTGGAAGAGGAATGTGAGGGATGGAAGCAAGGAGAACAGGGTCAGATAAGTGACGTGAGGGATGTCACTTTGCTGATACTCGAAATCGAGGTTGTTGTCAGAAGGGTAGACGTAGGAAGGATTGCAGTTGCGGTCTCCGTACTGCAACGCGTCTCCGCTTAGAGAGCATGGAGCCTGAACGCAGCCAAAATAACCACCATATGTTGTTGTCGTTTATTATTATTATTATTATTATTATTATTTGATGCTGTTGATGATTATCTGGCCATGACAACGATGACAGGTGTGATGATCAAGATGTATGATAACGATGATGGCGGTGATAAGAATAACAATGGTAACATCTATAATGACGAAGGTGATGATTATGATGATGATGATGATGATGATGATGATGACGACGACGACGACGACGGTGGTGGTGGTGGTGGTGGTGGTGGTGGTGTTGGTGATGGTGTTTACCGTGATGAGGTATGATGATGACACTTTCATGGTGGTGATGATGATGATGATGATGATGATGACGACGATGATGATGGTGGTGGTGGTGGTGGTGGTGGTGCTTACAGTGATAAGGTATGATGACACTTTCATGGTGATGATCATGATAATGGTGACTATGATTATGATAATGGTCTTGATTACTACGATCACCACTACTATCATCAATGCACACGTAGGCACCACGTGATTTAAGGAGTTGGCGCAGGCTTCAAGTCCTCGACTGGCCATGCATGTTTAGATTTTCCATGGTGCCTCTAAACCATTTAAGACGAGCGCCAGATGCCACCTTTATAACGATGCAGTTTGCAGCATGACATTCTACAATCTGAATGCGTGCCCCATCTCTAATGGTGTCATTGCAGACTGGACGTTAAAGCCCGATCTTACTTCCTCTCCAGTCAGGATTCAGTCTCTCTCGCCTGTTCTTGCCCGCCTGTTCAGTGTTTCCTAACACCTCCCACGACTCTTCTTTCCTCTCATTCGTATACTCGATGATTAAGATCATGATGACGACGACGATTTTAAGTCCACGGCTAGGTCGTGAGCGCCTTTACTAAAAGGACTACTATTGTTCAAAGCTCGTAAAAAGCATTTGAAAATTTAAATAACTGCCTAAATTCTCCATACACAAAACGGGCATTCCCATGAGCCATTCTTACTCTTATATTTACCGGAAGACAATTGCTGCTGCAATTCACAATCATTTTCAGATCAGTTCACTAAACATTTGTGTAGTGTGGACGATGCGGCCTATTCTACACCTTATTTTAGATCTATATGACGATGCTACGCTGATCATATTGATATGTTTTGACGAAGCCATTATGGCCTTATAGCTTTAGGACATGGTGAAAAAAGATCTGAGGATGGTCATTACGGACTGAAACCGGTCATCGTCTAAAGAACTCGTATTGTGATCAAAGACTGGAATAAAAAACATTTGACAGTATTGGATCACTGTTTGTGTGTCGCAGTTGGTGAAAGAATAATTTATTTACTGGAGTCTCGTTCCTCGCCTTATCACGAGAAGCATACGGCCTTACTATGCTTCTTTTTAACAGCATTGTAATTACACATTGCAAATATTTTATTTATTCGCATTAAATTTTGTTTTCTACTTTAGTCGTAACAGTTCATTATTGTCGTAAATCGTAGTCATTTATTACATAAGCAGATGATACGTTGTCCTATTAACGAATAATAAAATAATGGGTACGTCAGTGGAGCACTGGAAACTGCAATGATTTTTTATTCCAGGATGAACTTCACGTTTTATTCACAAAACTATCGGCAGTGGCCTGAAATTACGTTATATGTGCAAATATTTTAATTTCAGTTAAATGATAGTATGTCTGTTTATAAATCTGAATCTGATCTGACGCAAGAATAAATCACAGTTTTCATCTGCGCTATTGACAATGAATTATTTTAAACACTCAATCGAGCACCGAACAAATCATAACCATCCAAACAATAAAAAGTGTGGTCTAAGTAAGGATATGAACTTTTTCTTCGTTTTAGTCAATTTATTATGTACAAATTCACAAATGTATTCGCTTAAAACGTGACGGTTGTTTTTAATTTGTTTTTGGTACAGTAAATAGATGGTGCACGAAGTGTCAAATAAGGGAATATCCTATCGAAAATTCTGCTGGAAAGCTTCCACGTAGAAAGCAGCCTTGAGAAAATCAAGTACGTTACAGAACAGACACTGATTTGTATTCAAAGACACACTTCTTATTACGAGGTCGGTTTCCAAAATTGCATAACAGAAGAAGAAATTTACATTAAACTGTCCGCCAGCTTATCTGGGTCGTTATGTGCTTGCCTCCCATGCAGCGGGCCCGGGTTCGATTCCCGGCCGGATTGGGGATTTTCTCCTCTTGTGGACTCGGTGTTGTGTTGTCCTCCTCATTATTTCACCCTCATCATCGGCACTCAAGTCGCCGAATGCGGCGTCGACTGAAATTAGACTTGCACTCGGCGGCCGAACTTCCCCAAATGGGGTCTTCCGGCCAACAATGCCACACGCTCATTTCAATTATTATTATTTATTTTTTTTTTACATTAAGACCTCACAAAACATCCTCAATAAAGACGTCGGAACGGAACAGAGTATACCGTGGGACCTGGTCATCGTCGGATTAAAATTAGTGCGTCGGCTACACGACGTAAATGTTGCCTTATGTAGCATGAATTGAGCATTGGTGACGTCACAGCCGGCAGGACAAAATTCTCTATGGCACGCCATTCCTCGTGGGTTTGCGCCAGACATTATGGTGGAGCTGAGCAACAGGGCTGCACGGTCAAGTAGCTATGTGTAATCTCGATAACCACTAAAATTCCACACCAACGTAACGAATAAGTGAAGATCATAGTGATGCGAAGAGTCTGCCAGCACTACTCGCTGCTAAACACAATGTCCACACTCCCGCATGTATTTGGAGTTGTTCCGTACGAGATGCTGCGTCCAGTTTTGGAGTATGTGGCAGTAGTTTAGGGACACCAGCTCATTATATACATTGATTGCCTATACAGCATGCAAAATAGAGCTGCCAGACTTCTATTCCACTCGTGTATTGAGGGATGGGAAAATGATAGGATGTATTTCTATGACGTGACCTTCTCTCTCTTACCTAGTTCTGATGGCTCCTACGCAAGATACACGGTGATGATAGCATGCTGGCCGCACAGTTTTGCAATACAGGTTCTTTAAGTTTAACCAGCAGTTTCGCGAGATTCGTCGATCCCTTCTGTCACACTTCTGTATGTGCCATACTGACCTTTCTCGATCATAGTAGAAGTCTTTCATTCGCGGTCCGTAATACCGATATTACATGAGCATCCCATTTCATGTCGCGTGTTAGTATTACCTCAAAGTACTTATTTGAGCCGTCCGCTGTGGCCGAGCTGTTCTAGGTGCTCCGCCCGGAACCGCGCTGCTGCTGCAGTCGCAGGTTCGAATCCTGCCTGGGGCATGGATGTGTGTGATGTCCTTCGGTTAGTCAGGTTTAAGTTGTTCTAAGTCTAGGGGACTGATGACCTCAGATGTTAAGTCCCACAGTGCTCAGAGCCATTTGAACCATTTTTTAAAAGCAAAACCCTTACACAACCGTAAAGGATACGCCAGCTGACAGACCAGTAGTCACTCGATCATAAGGATCGGTGGCGTTCACCTTGTTCGCACTCGATCCTCTGTTTACTGTTACGTAACAGTTTGTGCAAGGTTGTTCTAGATCTCTGGTACATCTTCACTACACCGTCAGCTGAGGATGACTCCGTCTTTATAGCCTGCCAGGAGCCATCTACGACACCAGAATGACAACTGCTGCTGATGAGCCACTCAGGACCCTATCATCTAGACACCGATTTGGGGCACGAGCTGCTCTAACGTTCCAGCCTCTGATCCACCACGAGCTTGCTGAAGGGCGGATCAGGTTTGGTCAACAGCATGACATGAAGACAACGCAGTCACCTAATGGACGGTAGCGTCAGTCATCACGACAACCGATAAAACGGCAACATGCAGTGCCTGGTAGGACAGTAGCATCGGGCATCAAGGCATCTGACACCTCCACAAGGTGGTGTGAGGAGGCGAAAGGAGCCACAGGAGGGACCGAGCACTCCTGCATCCTCTCAGCGGCACAGCAGCTGATGAATGTGAGTCAGCCGCTAGGATCTAGCAGAGAACACGAGACGCCGTCTGAATTGTAAAACTACTGAATAAACCTGTCTTACAATTGATTCTTCTGTTAATGCGTATACCGACACTTCCAGAAACCTACCACTACCATCCTGAAGACAGTAGGGGCACCAGCCGGGCCTGTTGGCCCTTATGTCTGCGATGCCTCTTGAAACACCAAACATTTCATAGTGATTAAGATTCTTCTGGGTATTACGCCGCGTCATTGTTAAAAACTAACAATAATAACACACTAAAACTGACGTTTCGGCCGAATTGCAACGGCCTTCCTCAGGGTACGACTGGTTCTGCGTGGGGATAGGTGCTTCAATTTATTACAGACTATCGATGTCTGACGTCACTGTTGTAAAACTTTCAATTGGCCCTCTAATATGATTTGCTCGTCATGACGTAAGGGAAAATGGAAGGAAAGAGGCTATTCGTGTATGTCCATGTCGTCAACGATTGGTAGCTGTCCGCCAATCAGCGTTCGGCTTCTGGTCGGCACGTTTTCCTCCTGGTGTGCGCGGAAGTGGACTGACAGTTGCTCTACAGCTGTTTGTGCAGCTTCTGCCCCGCGACCGCTAGCGGCCCGTTGGACTGGGATGGGCGGCAGCCAGGACGCCGGGGGTTTGTAGCCATCTTCTCTGTTGACGTTGTCAGGCTGCTTAATAATTTCGATCGCCTCCCGATAGTCTGTAATAAATAGAAGCACCTATCCCCATGCAAAACCAGTCGTGTCCTGAGGAAGGCCGTTGCAGTTCGACCAAAACGTCGGTTTTAGTTTATTATTGTTGTTAGTTTTTTAGCAATGACGCGGCATAATACTTACAAGAATCTTAATCACTATGACACCGGCTGCGGAAGCCTACGTTCTTATACCAAACATTTCAGTTATCTTGGTTACGGAAGCACCTACTAGATGAGCGCCAACAACTTGCCTACGTTCCAATTCACTTAGCATCGACATAATTGTCTCAGAGCTACACAGAACGTTCTTCTCACCACAACTTTCATTTGCAAAGCATTGAGGACATTGCACAAGTGCCGTTCGTGGTCCGATACAACAGCGCGACCTACAAGCTTGGTATTTTTGCACAACCCTGCACGCTAGTTCAGCTGCCGTAGCTTGATTTTATTCTCGGTAGTAATACACTGAAGAGCCAAAGAAACTGGTACACCTGCTAATATCGTGTAGAGCCCTCGGCAGCACGCAGAAGTGCCGAAACACGACGTGGCATGTACTCGGACTAATATCTGAAGTAGTGCTGGAGGGAATTGACACCATGAATCCTGCAAGGCTATCCATAAATTCGTAAGAGTACGAACGGGTGGAGATCTCTTCCGAACACCATATTGCCAGGCATCCCAGATATGTTCAATAATGTTCATGTCTGGAGAGTTGGGTGTTTAAACTCACAACAGTGTTCCCGGAGCCACTCTGTAGCTATTCTGGACGTGTGGGTGTAGCGTTGTCCTGATGGAATTGCCCAAGTCCGTTGGAATGCACAATGGACATGAATGGATGCAAGTGATCAGACAGGATACTTACGTACGTATCTAGAAGTATCAGGAGTCCCATATCACTCCAACTGCACACACCCCACACCATTACAGAGCCTCCACCAGCTTAAACAGCTCCCTGCTGACATGCAGGGTCAATGGATTCATGAGGTTGTCTCCGTAACCGCACACGTCCATCCACTCGATACAATTCGAAACGAGACTCGTCTGACAAGGCAACATGTTTCTAGTCATCTACTGTCCAATGTCGGTGGTGAAGGGCCCATGCGAGGCGTATAGCTTTGTGTCGTGCAGTCATCAAGGGTACACAAGTGGACCTTCGGCTCCGAAAGCCCATATCGAAGATGTTTCGATCGCAACGCCGTATCCTGCCTGTTTCCATATCTCTGTATTTGAATACGCATGCCTATACCAGTTTCTTTGGCGCTGCAGTGTAAATACATTACGCCTAGCCCTGGTACGCGGCCTGTAACAAAGGCGGTACCCGCTGCGACAGTACCGCAGCGCCTGCTGGCAGCGGTCTCCTTGCCGTCCAGACGGTGGCCTGGGCTGGCGCAGCTGACGACGCCGGCTGCATTATGGATGGGCGCACTTTGGGCGGCGCGGGTCTGTCACGGCACGCCACACTCCATCAAGTGATTCCTATCGCTCCCCCGGGAGCTCCCGGCGCCCGCCCGTTTCCATTTCTGTTGCGCATACCCTTATAAATTCCCGGATACACCCTCGTCAGAGCGCATCCATCACCTCCGCGAGATACCGCCAGGCATCTCCGCCACGTCTTCCCGGACCCAGCCAGCGCTCGTCATGGGCGGCCTTTGCCGTGGGCAATAGGGCTCTTATATGTCAATAGTTTATCCTACTCCTTCCTGACTTGGTCGCAAGTCATGATGTCTTGTCGCACTTCACGAAATCACAAGCTTTGTTACATAGAGCCCAGAGCACGCCTTCGTCGCATGCCCTCTGCTATTGCGGAAGAACCAACAATATTTTACTGCTTTACCATGGACTCAGTAGTTATTCCAGGATGTTTAGAAAATATTGAACTACTGAGTCGGTGTTGCATTGACATTAGATCAGACATTATATTCTACCGGGCGTTAGCTTGTTGGCCGGCCGGAGTGGCCAAGCGGTTCTAGGCGCTACAGTCTGGAACCGCGCCACCGCTAAAGTCGCAGGTTCGAATCCTGCCTCGGGCATGGATATGTATGATGTCTTCAGGTTAGTTACGTTTAAGTAGTTCTAAGTTCTAGGGGACTGATGACCCCAGACGTTGTCCCATAGCGCTCAGAGCCATTTGAGCCTTTTTTGTTAGCTTGTTGATGAAGACTGATAATTTCTCCAGTAAGCGGAACAGCCCCTCATCGTCCCCAGTAAGACTTTTATCGTATACAACAATAAACAGTGTTTCAAAAAGATTCATCCGATTTCACAAGATTATATTTTCTACGTCAATCAAGATAGAAGCTTAGGGTGATTTTTAATTTACGTGTACGATTACAAACACTTTATTTTCAACAGAGCGATCTGAATTTACAAGAGTATATACTTTAGGTTAATGCACATTTTGATGTAATCAAGCCTAATACATATTAGAAAGCCTGCGATACATGGGGCTACCGATCACTTCATTTAGAAAAATAATAAATTTGTTAGAATCAGTTTCCATGTATGCGATATACTTTGTGAAGTGCTACATTCATTTGATACGATATTAACAATTTTGTGGTTATTCGACAAAAGAAATATAAAAAAGGTTCATTTTCTAATTTTTTTCAGTATTTTTCACTGAATTCGGTGATATTTACGTAAAACCTTTTGTACAATAAATTTAAATATTTTCGTTGCCAGTCATGTAAACGCACTGACTCTTTGCTTGCAGATGTAGTATCTTTCCTATTCTACCTGACACTTGGCTGGAAGTGATCATGTATTAGTGACTCATGAGGATTCGGTTTAATAAAGAGATATGTTTGTGCAGTCACTGGCAGTTGTACTTCTATGAAAATCGATTTGTCATTGTGACAAAGTTTGCTTGTTTACAACGGAAAACAAGAACTCAGCCATTCAGGAGAAGATCTCCTCCAAGTTTCAAAGCTGCACATATAATAGGTTTGGGAGATTCAGAAAATTACCTAAAACCCATCAAACCGACATTCAGGATGAAAAATTCAGTTAGGAACGATTACAGTTTGTCTGTTGTTACCATTTGAAATCATTCACAGAGTTCTCAATGTATCAAATCAATTAGTTTGGATTTTTATTTTCAAAACTTTAATTATTCTTCATTTCGTAGTATAAAAATTCAGAAAAAGTTAGTATGTGTTTATTACGTTGTTGTGTGAATAAATGAGAATGAGTGAGAGTGTGTATGTGAGGCATACGAAAAAATTGAATATTATATTACGTTCAACATTACGTAGTTGGAACGTGGGAAAGATGTAATTTACCCACATTGCTGATGACGTATGTCTAGGGGTGATTGCTTTTGTAAGAAGGCAGCCAGAATATTAATTTGAAGTGCAATCGTTTCCTAAGTTATTTTCAAGATTAGTTTTATTTCGTTTTGATTTATTAAACATTGTGTTAGTATTTTCATTTTGGGATGACATAAATCACTTTCTGAACAGTGATTGGCTTAGGCGAGTTTCGCTGCAAGAATGATCTCCAAGGATCATTTGATTGGTCCGTCAGCCTTATCAACCAATCAGAATTAAGTAGCTCCAGTGCACAGCTAGTTAGATATGCTGTGAGTGAGACAGTATCAACAGGGTCGCTCGCCAGCTTCGGACGCGGAAGGACATGTTAAATGTGATGCCTCTCATTAGACTATGTGTAAAATGAAGGAATATTGAGTTCCTCGAGTTTAATACATGTCGTGACTAAGGCTGATGTAATTACAAACAATTTGATGGAAGTTTGAAGTTTCGGGAGTGTTTTGTTGGAAAGTTACTCGCGTGTGAACTTTCGGACCTTATGAAAATTCCGTGTGGCGTATTCTGTATTCAGTTATGTAGTACTTGGCGACCAGTTTCTTTTAAAGAAACCCACAGAACAGGACCGAATGTGAAACTCATTTATAATAGCGGATGTGTGACTGTGAGATCGCGTCATCAACTGGGTCGGACTTGAGTAAATTTCTGGCTGCTTTGAGTGTGAAATTGGTTGTATGAACTGTGAACGGAGAACTATAGATACTCTTAATTAGGTAAATGGGGACCTGACAGCCCATTTACATGTGTGCTATAAGCAATAAAAAGGCTTATCTACAAAATCTTGCTATATGTGAGATTGGAGGAACTGAAAGACTACTAGAGTTTACGAGGACTTTGCAGGATAGATATTAGGCGGCGTTTTCTTCAACGCTGCTTTTGTGCCGTCTAGTATCTACACTTGCAGAGTGAAGGGACGTCGAGCGGAAGCCGTACTGAGGTAGGTGGAAGATTATTTTGAACAGTACAACGATTTTTTTTTACCCGAACCACCGCAAAGGGTATCGTCCGGAGCGTCCCAGAGAAGTGTGATGGCACCGCTATTATTCTCAACATACATCTGGCGGACAGCGGGAGCAGCAGTCTGCGGTTGTTTGCTGATGATGCTTTGGTGTACGGGAAGGTGTCCGACATTAGTGACTGTAAGATGATACAAGATGACTTACACAAAATTTATAGTTGGTGCGATGAACGGCATCTGGCACTAAATGTGGAAAAATGTAAGTTAATATGGATGAGTAGGAAAAACAAATCCTTAATCTTCGGACGCAGCATTAGTAGTGTCCTGCTTGATACAGTGACGTCATTAAATATCTGGCTGTAACGCAGCAAAGCGATACAGAATGGAACGAGAGTGTGAGGATTGTGGTACGGAGGGCGAATGGTCGACTTCGGTTTACTGGGAGAATTTTAGGAAAGTGTGGTGCATCTGTGAAGGAAACCGCGTATAGGATCCTCGTGCGACCTATTCTTGAGTGCCGGCCGTTGTGGCCGAGCGGTTCTAGGCACTTCAGTTTGGAACCGCGAGACCGCTACGGTCCCAGGTTCGAATCCTGCCTCGGGCATGGATGTGTGTGATGTCCTTAGGTTAGTTAGGTTGAAGTAGTTCTAAGTTCTAAGGGACTGATGACCTCAGATGTTATGTCCCATAGTGCTCAGAGCCATTTGAACCATTTTTTATTCTTGAGTACCGCTCGAGGGTTTGGAATCAGCACCAGGTCGGATTAAAGGAAGACATGGAAGCAATTCAGAGGCGGGCTGCTAGATTTGCTACCTGTAGGTTCGAACCACGAAAGTGTTACGGAGATAGTTCAGGAACTCGAACGGGAATCGCTTTAGGGAAGGTGACGTGGTTTTTCGACGAACGCTATTGAGAAAATTGAGAGAATCTGTAATTGAAGCTGACTGCAGAACGATCCTACTGCTGCCAGCGTAGACTTCGCGTAAGGAGCACAAAGACAAGATACAAGAAATTTGGCCTCATACGAGGTGCGACGATAAAATAATAAGACTGAATTTCTTTGCAAGATGTGGCAACCCTGAAGGCTTGCTTAGGCACAATATCTTTGACCTTGGTCTATAAGCTGCTTCTAGACAAGCAGCACATCGATGTAACTGCTCAGTCGAGAGTTGTGCTGTAGTAAGTTAACACGTGTTTGTGTCTCTCGTCATCGCAAAATATTGCGCAACAGTATGCCATTTCTTTTTGTGTTAAATTGGGTAAAAACGTGACGACAACTTACGGAAAGCTTCAGAAAGCTTTTGGAGAGGAGGTTATGTCAAGAGCTCAAGTTTTTCGTTGGCAGAACGAATGTTGAAGATGAAGACCGCAGTGAACTACCATCAACCTCACGGACGGATGTCAACTTGGCCAGGGTGCGTGAACTCGTACGATCTGATCGAAGATTATCCGTGAAAATGATTGCAGAAGAACTGAACATCAATCGAGAAAAGGTTCGTCCAGTAATATCTGCAGATCTTGGTATGTGAAATCGTCCCCAAAAATCTCACACCGCAACAGTGCGAAACGCGGAAAAATGTGGCAGCCGATCTGTTAGAGCAAACGGAAATCAATCCAGAATTGTTGAGCCGTGTTATCACTGGTGATGAAAGTTCGCTTTTTCATTACGACCCAGAGCCAAAATGCCAAAGTTCGCAATGATGCTCAAAGGGATCACCCAGACCAAAAAACCTCACATGTCAAAGTCAAAAGTGAAATGAATGCTTGTGTGCTTCTTTGATTCCAAGGGAATTGTTCATAAAGAGTGGGTGTCTCCTGGACAAACAGTTAACCAATATAACTACAAAGAAATTTTAGAAAGACTTCGTAGAAGAGTTCTTCGTGTCCGTGCCAACATTGCTGATAATTGGGTTCTGCATCACGATATTGCACCATCCCATACTGCTCTGTCAGTACAGCAATTTTTAACCTCAAAACAAATTTCAGTACTACCACAGCCACCTTATTCACCAGATATCGCTCCGTGCGACTTTTTTTCTATTTACAACAGTCAAAACGGCGGTTTAGGGACACCATTCTCAAACACAAGATGTCCAAAAAGCTGTTATGAGAGGAAAGAAAACCATTAATAGTGGAACATAGTACCCTCCGTCACGCACCGTACGGTAGTTTGCCGAGTATGTATGTACACTACTGGCCATCAAAATTGCTACACCAAGAAGAAATGCAAATGATAATCGGGTATTCATTGGACAAATATATTATACTAGAACTGAGATGTGATTACATTTTCACGCAATATGGCTGCATAGATCCTGAGAAATCAGTACCCAGAACAACCAACTCTGGCCGTAATAACGGCCTTGATACGCCTGGGCATTGAGTCAAACAGAGCTTGGATGGCGTGTACAGGTACAGCTGCCCATGCAGCTTCAACACGATACCACAGTTCATCAAGAGTAGTGACAGGCGTATTGTGACGAGCCAGTTGTTCGGCCACCAGTGACCAGACGTTTTCAATTGGTGAGAGATCTGGAGAACGTGCTGGCCAGGGCAGCAGTCGAACATTTACTGAATCCAGAAAGGCCCCTACAAGACCAGCAGCATGCGGTCGTGCAATATCCTGCTGAACTGTAGGGTTTCACAGGGATCGAATGAAGGGCAGTGCCACTGGTCGTAACACATCTGAAATGTAACGTCCACTATAGAAAGTGCCGTCAATGCGAACAAGAGGTGGCCGAGACGTGTAACCAATGGCACCCCATACCATCGCGCCGGGTGATACGTCAGTATGGTGATGACGACTACACGCTTACAATGTACGTTCACCGCGATGTCGCCAAACACGGATCCGATCATCATGATGCTGTAAACAGAACCTGGATTCATCCGAAAAAATGACGTTTTGCCATTCGTGCACCCAGGTTCGTGGTTGAGTACACCATCATAGGCGCTCCTGTCTGTGATGCGGCGTCGTGGGTAACCGCAGCCATGGTCTCCGAGCTGATAGTTCATGCTGCTGCCAACGTCGTGGAACTGTTCGTGCAGATGGTTGTTGCCTTGCAAAGGTCCCCATCTGTTGACTCAGAGATCGAGACGTGGCTGCACGATACGATACAGCCACACGGATAAGATGCCTGTCATCTCGACTGCTGGTGCTACGAGGCCGTTGGGATCCGGCACGGCGTTCTGTATTACCATCCTGAACCCACCGATTCCATATTCTGCTAACAGTCATTGGATCTCGACCAACGCGAGCAGCTATGTCGCGATACGATAAACCACAATCGCGATAGGCTACAATCCGACCTTCATCAAAGTCGGAAACGTGATGATACGCATTTCTCCTCCTTACACGAGGCATCACAACAACGTTTTACCAGGCAACACCGGTCAACTGCTGTATGTGTATGAGCAATCGGTTGGAAACTTTCCTCATGTCAGCACGTTGTAGGTGTCGCCACCGGCACCAGCCTTGTGTGAATGCTCTGAAAAGCTAATTATTTGCATATCACAGCATCTTCTTCCTGTCGGTTAAATTTCGCGTCTGTCGCACGTCATCTTCGTGGTGTAGCAATTTTAATGGCCACTAGTGTAGATATAGAAGCTGTGGAGTGATTCCTCTGTATTGCAGCAACTGTTTTTCGCACTGTATATACTGCACATATGAGCTTCAAAAGAAGCCATAATGAATATAGTGTGAGGCGTGTAATTGGAAAACATCGTCATCACGCGTTGTGTCTGTATAGTACGCTGCGCCGTTCCAGATTTTCTACAGCGGTTCGAAACGTCCCTTCGTGGCCTTCGACAGTCGTTTTTACAAAGATTCTAGATTATTAAACCACTATCGTTCCCATTTTCCACTAATTTAGTTCTCGTATCAGCTTTTCAAAGTGACCAAAAATTGCAAAATATGCAACAACAGAAGTTTCGATTGCTCCCTCCCTTTAATTGGAATGCCGTCATATCCGCTGCGCTATACTTGAATCTGGAATACATTCTGGCAGAAATTAACGAGCTGCTTCCTACTTCGCCCCGTTCGAAAGTGTTGGCTTGTTAGCACTGGCGACGCAGTATTGGGAGGCCCTGCTGCGAGTCGCAAAGAAAGTTACGGGACAGACGTCAAAAGTCTATTCATTCTCAGCGGGCGTAACTTCAGCTTCAAAAATATTTGGCTCCTGTGCAGAACCAGTGATTGAGAATGTTCGTCGCAGCGATGTAACTGAATGAACAAGAAATCGTTTGCATCGTAGTCGCCGCGTACTTCCTAATAAAGCACCTTAGTCCCCGAAAATTGCAGCTGTAGTCAGTCGACAGAGCGTCATTCGCTTCGGATCTACGTACCTTCATCTTACTGTACCAAATATTAAAGGAATCATATATGTAACAAACAGTAAACCACGTACCGTACGGCCGGCCGAAGTGGCCGTGCGGTTAAAGGCGCTGCAGTCTGGAACCGCAAGACCGCTACGGTCGCAGGTTCGAATCCTGCCTCGGGCATGGATGTTTGTGATGTCCTTAGGTTAGTTAGGTTTAACTAGTTCTAAGTTCTAGGGGACTAATGACCTCAGCAGTTGAGTCCCATAGTGCTCAGAGCCATTTGAACGTACCGTAGTGTATCATATATTAAAGTTCTATCCTCCGTAGGCGAGATTACTGACACAGAATACTTGTCTATAGTAACTGGTGGGGATCCCAGAGGTGGACAATTTTTTGGCAGTGCACTGCCTGCAAAAAGGGAAGATTCGGGTTACGTCCCGCACAGGCAAAAAATTTCTTTTCGTGGCTGTTAATCGCAGTTTATTCTCCATTAAATTGTAGCAAACGGCGTTAATGTTACGTTTGTGGGGCAGGGGCTTTGAACTGTGCGAACTCTTTGGTGCTATTCTAAGGGAGTAGACTGTGTGTATACTTCGTGTTTAATGGTTTCCATTCTCCCATCACTATTACAAACGCAGCTTATTTTGCCCTCCCCAATGACAGACATTCATAGTAAATAGACACATATAAGACATAGCACACGTAGCGAAGGAAATGTATGTGTGATGGATATTCCTTCTGTTCAGACGAGCAGCATCGCACGGTATTGCAGCGACCCTTGTCTCACTGTACGAATTATTCTTTAACATACTAGCGTGAAAAAACGTAGACTTTGCAACTTGGCAGGTCTACTGTATTTGTCATGCTCCAAAACTGAAGTCACTGCCTCCAAAAAATGTCTTTTGTGGTATTTTCAGTTGAATGTAATGAACACTCAATGCGTGGTGCGTTATTATCTATCATCTGACCATCCCGCACGTGTTATGTTACTACTGAATGCTCGACAGCATTAACCCAGAACTCCTGATACACTGCGGTAAATACACAAAACTCTGGCTGGCGAGATTCTTCACCGACATCATCCAAACCGGTAATGTGCCTAGTGACCTCAAAAGATCGAAAATAATAGCCATCTTAAAAACAGGGAAACCAACAAACTCACCGAAGAGCTACAGGCCCATAGCACTACTGTCAGTAATATATAAATTGTTAGAAAGGCTCATCTACAATAGAATCTGCCAGAAAATACTCAATGCTATACCAATCGAACAAGCAGGTTTCAGACCGAACCGCAGCTGTGTCGATCAAGTTCTCTCACTCACGACGTACATTGAAGCTGGGTTCCAAAGAAAGCTTAAAACCTCTGCAGCATTCATAGACCTGTCAGCTGCCTACGACACAGTCTGGAGAGAAGGCATGATTTATAAGTTCCTCCGCATAATCCCATGTAAACTAACAGCTCGCCTACTAAACAACATGCTGAATGACAGAACGATCCAAGTCACCATGGGTTCAGATATTAGTTCACCGAGGAAATTAAAAAATGGCCTACCTCAAGGATCGGTGCTTGCACCACTCCTCTTCAATCTCTACATTGCAGACATACCGGAAACAAGATCAAAGAAGTTTGGCTACGTCGATGACTGGGTCCTTGCAACGAGAAGTCAGTCATTTGAAGGGGCAGAGGAGACCCTAACAGCTGACTTGGAGAAGATGGGAGAATATTTCCGAAAATGGCACCTGCAACCTAACGCCAACAAAACAGAAGTATCATGTTTTCACCTAAACAATAAAGTGGCTAAGAGGGAGCTCAGAATAAAATTCGAGACCACATGGCTTACCCACAATAAAACCCCAAAGTACCTAGGTGTGACCCTCGATAGAACACTCTCTTTCAAAGGTCACCTAATGAAAACAGCAGAGAAACTAAAAACAAGGAATAACATTATACAGAAGCTCTGTGGAACGACATGGGGAGCGGCAGCTACTACGTTACGGACATCAGCCTTAAGTCTCGTCTTCTCAGCTGCCGAATATTGTGCGCCGGTATGGCTAAACAGCCCCCACACCCCATAGAATCGATGCACAGCTCCATAACACAATGAGAATGATCGCTGGTGTAATAAAGACTACACCCGTGGAATGGCTCCCAGTACTAAGCCACATACCACCCCCTAACCTACGCCGCACAAACGCTCTTATAAGAGAGTACAAAAAGATAATGAGCAATCGGAATCTACCCATCCATGAGAATTTTGAAGATGCCACCCAAAGCCGCCTCCGCTCCAGAAGGTCACCCATCAGAACCGCAATAGCCACATCTGCAACAGAGGAAGAATTCAACATAACCAGCGCCTGGCACCAAGAATGGTCCTTAAAGAACATCAGCAAACTTCCATGTATCTCCAAGAAGCCTCCAGGTTTTGACTTATCACGCAAAACCTGGGCAACTTTAAACAGAATTAGAACTAAACATGGCAGATGCGCCTATTCCCTCTACCAGTGGGGCATGACAGAATCGCCGCTATGTCAATGTGGAGAAAATCAAACTATCCAGCACATAATAGAAGACTGCCCCAGGACAGCCTATGATGGGACTCCAGAAGATTTCCTGATGGCGACTCCAGAATCAATTGCATATATTTACTCATTAGATGTTTGTTTGTAATTACTTCCAAACTACTATAACTTTGTATAACTACTGTAACATGTGTATTATGTGCAATTTTGTATAATTTTGTATAATTCTGTATAACTATTGTAATAACTGTAAGAATATCTAATGCCAAATTATTACAATTTTGCATATTGATTGTAATAACAATTGTGTCTAAATGCCATACGCTAAATAAATAAACTACTGAATGATATACATAGCTGGACGTTTTGCGGGAGACGCCTCTAGAATCGCAAAATGTGCCCCTACCAGTTTCCTGCGTAATATAAAGAATGATTCTCACTAACGTTTAAAAATACCCAAAGCGATGCAGATGACGCCGAGACAGGTAATTTAACGTAAGACAAATGGGGCTCCAAATGTCGAGAAATACCCCAGAAGTGGAGAACAAAATGTTGAAAATGTGAAGGTCACCGGATGACGCACCTCGCTGCACGTGCAGGGGTAGAGCTTATTGGTCTGTCACACCTGACCATCCCAACGTCCCATCATTCACGTCGGTGTGGCTCCAGTCCTACGTTCGCGACATTAGCGCTTGGAGTGCAGGGTTCGAGTCTTGTGGCTGACAGCTAACTTTTATTTTCACAGTATTAGCGCGTTGTGTCTTCAGTTTGAGCAAGATTTATTATCTTGAATGAGATTTTCACTCTACAGCGGAGTGTGCGCTGATATGAAACTTCCTGGCAGATTAAAACTGTGTGCCCGACCGAGACTCTAACAGGAGAGCTTCTGTAAAGTTTGGAAGGTAGGAGACGAGATACTGGCAGAAGTAAAGCTGTGAGTACCGGTCGTGAGTCGTGCTTCGGTAGCTCAGATGGTAGAGCACTTGCCCGCTAAAGGCAAAGATCCCGAGTTCGAGTCTCGTTCGGGCACACAGTTTTAATCTGCCAGGAAGTTTCATTTATTATCTTATTTGCCGGTCTCGTGGTCTCCGCTGGTTGACTGCAAAATACAGTATAGCAAAAACCTTCCGAATTGCACCACAAGCAAGCCAGTATAATCTTCCGAATTGCACCGCTACCAATAAATGGCCCATGCGTTCGTCACTAAATAAAGTCTGTAACCAAAAAAGAAGGGACAAAAGGAAAGAAACAGAAAATAATAACAGTTTTTTTTTCGTTACAGCGAGGACAATAATTTTGTAACTTCTACGTTTAAACAGATCACATTTGCAAAAGGTGCGGAGCGATGTGCAGCACTACCCTCTAACAGGGAGGATAGGATTGACAAGCCCAATTGCTGCACGTGTCGTGCTCAACATTTCTCACCACTTCTGAATTGTTACCCGACATATGCGCCCCCGTATGTCTTATATTAAAGTACTTGTCTCAGCGCCATCTACGTCGCTTCAGGGGTTTCTCAAAGTTGATAAGAATCACCCTGTAGATCGTGCATGGCAGGAGCTGCCGTGCATTTAAGCTTAGAATCTGGTGTCAGGACGCGACCTTCCCAAGACGGTGGATCGCGTACCGAGGACAGCGTTTCATCCTGCTCAATCTCCGTACCTTAATCCAGTACAGTGTTGGTGATGCACACACATGAAGCGATACGTGTACAGAACTCCAGTTAACGCCATCAACGGCCATGAACACCGGACCTGCAACACTAATGCAGCTGTTTGACTGCATCCGTACCCGTGTGTATTGAAGTGGCTTCGCTAGCGCTTCTGAGGCACTGTCAGCCATGTATCGCGGATACATTGAGCCCGTACCGAGCTACTGAGCGTCTCTCTTGCAGAGTCCTCCACTGGAGTTTATCTATCATATCCGTAACGCTTTCGCGATTACTAAATGATCCTGTAACGAAGCGCGCTGCTCTCCGTTGGATATTCTCTCTCTCTTCTATCAATCTTATCTGGTACGGATCCCACACCGGTGAGCAGTATTCAAGCAGTGGGCAAACAAGTGTACTGTAACGTACTTCCTTCGTTTTCGGACTGCATTTCCTTAGGATTCTTCCAATGAATCTCAGTCTAGCACCTGCTTTACCGACGATTAATTTTATGTGGTCATTCCATTTTAAATCACTCATAATGCCTACTCCCAGATAATTTACGGAATTAACTGCTTCCATTTGCTGACCTGCTATATTGTAGCTAAATGATAAAGAATCTTTCTTTCTTTCTATGTATTAGCAGCACATTACACTTGTCTACATAGAAATTCAATTGCCATTCCCTGCACCATGAATCAATTCGTTGCAGATCCTCCTGCATTCCAGTACAATTTTCCATTGTTACAACCTCTCGATATACTACAGCATCATCCGCAAAAAGCCTCAGTGAACTTCCGATGTTATCCACAAGGTCGCTTATATATATTGTGAATAGCAACGGTCCTACGACACTCCCCTGCGGCACACCTGAAATCACTCTTACTTCGGAAGACTTCTCTCCATCCCAGAAATCATCACCCAAACGACAGATAGAATCGTTCGTAAATTCCCTGCGTAACCTGCTAGCCATTAATATCGCAATACAAATGGAATGCAACAAACGTGTAGTGTGCTAAATGCTTGTGTATGCAAATTATTAGCATTTAAGTTTATTCACACAAATTAGGTAGGAGTAACACAATCAATACTTTGTATACAGGGTGGTCCATGGATCGTCACCGGGCCAAATATCTCACGAAATAAGTTTCAATCAAAAAAAGTGCAAAGAACGAAACTTGTCTAGCTTGAAGGGGGAAACCAGATGGCGCTATAGTTGGCCCGCTAGATGCCGCTGCCATAGGTCAAAAGGATATCAACTGCGTTTTTTTAAATAGGAACCCCCATTTTTTAATATATATTTGTGTAGTACGTAAAGAAATATGAATGTTTTAGTTGGACCACTTTTTTCGCTTTGTGATAGATGGCGCTGTAATAGTCACGAACGTATAAGTACTTGGTATCACGTAACATTCCGCCAGTGCGGACGGTATTTGCTTTGTGATACATTACCCGTGTTAAAATGGTCCGTTTACCAATTGTGGAAAAGGTCGATATCGTGTTGATGTGTGGCTATTGTGATCAAAATGCCCAAAGGGCGTGTGCTATGTATGCTCCTCGGTATCGTGGACGATATCATCCAAGTGTCCGGACCATTCGCCGGATAGTTACGTTATTTAAGGAAACAGGAAGTGTTCAGCCACATGTGAAACGTCAACCACGACCTGCAACAAATGATGATGATGCGCAGGTCGCCAAATGTGGCGTCGAATGGAATAATACCTGCACTAAGGCGGCCAGACCTGACCCGTAAGGCCTCCCTGCCAATGACAGCAAACGCTCATTTCCATTTCCACTTCGTGGTGCGTCGGTCTCTCTCTCTCTCTCTCTCTCTCTCTCTCTCTCTCTTGTCATAGAGTGTATCTGGGAACCGTTGATGGTAAGATTAAGAAGCTGAACGACTGTACCGCGTGTGTACTCTGCGACAGGCGCCAGAGGGCCGACCGTAGTCTCGGGGGAGCGTGCACCAGACGGGCGGAAAGCGGAGCGCTGTCTGCGTTTTACCTGTCGCTGTCACTCAGGCAGTCAGGCGACGCTTGTCACCTGCAGCTCCCCAACCGCACACACGAGCGAGTGCTTCTTCTCGCCTAAAACGCTTCTCAGCAAAAAAGGCAACAGCCTAGTGAGTAACGGAGGGTGCCACCCATTCCAATCGCCCGAAGTGACAGAAATGTCTGGCTGGTGCCGTCACGGTGAATGCGCAGCTCGAGGCAGGCCTGCATCAGCTGTAAGCAGGGTGGTTAAAAATGTCTACCATATTCTTACGGGAATTAGTACTGGTAACAAGTAGGAAAAATAAGTCTCATCAGCAAAAACCGTAAAGGAATAAGTCTTGAGCTATAAGACATTTCATATGAGTCGAAAATATTCAGTATTCTGTTTTGAAGGCTGGTCTTCCTGTTGAAGGTCGTTGTTCATTTCTTGTTGGTGACTTTTGCTTCTGTACTCAGTTCAACATAAATAAATGTCGTGTGACTGGGGCCTCCCGTCGGGTAGACCGTTCGCCGCGTGCAAGTCTTTCGATTTGACGCCACTTTGGTGACTTGCGCGTCGATGGGCATGAAATGATGATGATTAGGACAACACAACACCCAGTCACTGAGCGAAGAAAATCCCCGACCCAGCCTGGAATCACCCCGGGCCCTTAGGATTGACAGTCTGTCACGCTGACAACTTTTTATTTTTTTATTTTTATTTTGTTCGTCACTGATCGTTGTGTTTGGTCGTAGCGGACGTCGCAAGACATCCTGTTCAAGTTCGGTGGTTGATCCTTCCACTCAGTTTTTTTATTACAGAGGCCAACCGGCCCTCTGACCGAACACGCTGAGCTACCGTGCCGGCTACCCTTTTCACTCGAGGGAAGACTTGAACCAAGGACCTCTCGTTCCGCAGCTGCTCTCGCTAACGACGGGACCACGGCGCTCCTGCCACTCAGCTACCGGGGGCGGACAATCAGTTCACTGACTACGGTCATTGTATCACTTATAGCAGTCAAACATTAGGTAGGGAAAATAAAAGTGGCCGGGAAAAGTGGATACGATTGGACGTGAATGTATGCGGTAAGTCTGGAAGGCTTACAGTGGCTATTGTTCGTTGTGGAGACAGTGTGTGTTGGTGGCCTTGAAGTTTTAATAACCGTGACCTCATTACCTATCGTACGTTTAGTGTTGGTGAGGTCTTCAATAACGATATTGGCACACCATATTCCTACTCTTCAATTACTTTGTCCTAAGGACTCATGGACGTCGTTAGGTGGATCAAGATGAAGCTATTTACGTGTAGCGCAAAGAATCTAGTGTTTGTGAAGCTGTAAAAGTTGTCGGTGATTTGACTGTATATTATCATCAGTAAAGAACCCTGATTCTCAAAAAAGGACACATTGATCCTGCCAAAAGCTGAGAAGCGATTCTTGGTGTTGTAGCTCTCAGGGGCATTCTGGGATGGTCTCTGTGTGAGGCACTCCTCTGCAGTTCGAGGAGTCGCAGTTCGATTGCGCCAGTTGTAACACGAAGCGCGGTTGTGCGGGTTGCCTATGCGATTCTCCGGGCAACTTTTACTTGCCTCATGCTGTATGTACTTTAACCCCTTTATGCCGAGTGTTGCGAATTCGCATCATACCTGTGCTGCGCTAATAACTGGAAGGTTAGCTGTCTCTGAATTCCGGTGACGGTAGATGCTGATTTTTTATGGAGGTACTACCAACGCTTCTGAGAAGTGTTGCATCCTCCTCGGTGTTTCGGACATCTCTAAAGCACCACGACTTTTGATGTTTATCTTTCATCTAGAAATTTATTGAGGCATTATGGACTTAATATCAAGATAAATGACAACATTTCGAATGTTAACTGTGCGGAAAAATACTCGATCCTTCACCTTGCGTACAAATCTTATCATCTAATGAAACAGGCGTTTCGAAATCTGCAGCGGTACGGGAGTATCGCCGTCAGGTTCTAAGCTAACACCTTGAGCTTTCTATTAATTCACGAAGAACTTTGAGTTTTCTGTGTTCTACACACACCTAAAGTAGTAGCCCCAACATGTCACATGAGAGGTCTAGCAGAAAATACATTAAACTGAATACGCTTTAGCGACAGTCAAATGCTATAAAAGCGGTTGATGGTTTGGCAATGTGTTACTCGGGCTTCCATCATTAGTTTGATCGGTAGTAAAATGTCTTCAAATACTTAATAAAACGTTTTGGTCAACAGAATGCAACTCATTTATCAAAGCGACAACGTAAACCACACCTATTATTGGCCGGATGAATCAGAGCTTTGATTGTATGTTAGATTAATTCGACCAAGAACTGCGCAACAGTAACTCGTTATGATTCATGTAGAATAGAAACGAAACAACTCCCGCCCTAGAGAATATCGGAACTAGAGCTACATTACAAATAATTAAAAGCCATAATGTTACGACAGTCCTAATGATAACAGTAGTTTTGCGGGGCACTGGGCACCATTTTTAATCTCATGTCATCGTGATATGTTATCGATATAAAGCTGCAAGCACGTAAGAACAACAACAAAATACACATGGTATGAAAATGTCAGTGTACGTGATCTACTCCTCTCTGAAACACACATGAACAAATACGCACACGCGCATTAGGCTCTCAGATGTCAGGGATGTATTGACCCAGAATTAAATTAAAAACAGCTCCCATCCCGGGGCTATGACCAAGGTTTTCTGCATGTTTTTCTTGCTCCTTGGTTACAAAACAAGTGCTGGAACTAGAAATTACTAAATGGCTCTGAGCACTATGGGACTTAACATCTGAGGTCATCAGTCCCCTAGAACTAGAACTAGAACTACTTAAACCCTTCCAACCTAAGGACGTTACACACATCCACGCCCGAGAGAGGATTCGAACCTGTGACCGTAGCGGTCGCGCGGTTCCCGACTGAAGCGCCTAGAACCGCTCGGCCACTCCGACAGGCGAAATTACTAAACATTGCCAACAGGGCTCACCTAGTATTTGGCTGAAAGGAACTGCGATTTACAGTTGTTCAGAACTCAACAGCCTGCATTAAAAGAATTACAGATAATAAATTAAAACAAAGTACAGTGTAAATCCGAACATGACTGACAAAGTTTCGGAGCTTGTTCAGGAATATTTTCTGAATATTTTGGTATTTCGAACGCGTGTTTTCCTTTGGCTCACTACAGGTTCATTGCAGTTAATTTGATTTCTTACCTTGCTTTATCTTTTAATTTGTGTTGCACTGGAAATATCAACACGACACAGCAAATATCCACGGTATCCGCTGTGTGTGTTGTTTGCGAAAAAACTTGTCCCAGTCGCTCACAGTAATCGCTGTAGACAACGGAAAAGCTCACAAGCTCGCGCTCAGTACTACTCTGTTCTGTTTAGGGTTTGTTTCTCCGGCAATATTAGTTGTACGTCAACACTGACACACAGCAGTATGGATAAATTTACTGATGAAGAGTTGACCGATAGCTACCTCGTGTACAGGTTCAGCGCACAATGGCAGCCACGCCACAATATTTTATTTCATCTGAGGATTACTGCATTGCCAACGGCCTTGTCGCAGTGGTAGCACTTCCCGCCAGATCACCAAAGTTAAGCGCTGTTGCGCATGGCTTGCACTTGGGTGGATCACCGTCTGGGACTGCCGAGTGTTGTTGGCAAGCAGGGTGCACTCAGCCCTTGTAATGTCAGTTGAGGAACTACTTGATCGAGAAGTAGCGACACCGATCCCAAAAACTGACAACGACCGGCAGAACGGTGTGTTGACCACATGCCGCTCCTTATCCACATCCGGTGACACCTAAAGGCTGAGGATCGCACGGCGACCGGTCGGTACCGTTGGGCCTTCAAGGCCTGTTCGGACGGTGTTAACTGGATTAATAAACCGAATAAATTATAATCACACAATTATTCTGCAATGGGCAAATGGAGACGACTGCTCGTTTATATCAAAATACTAAAAAAACATCCATCGTCAACCTCCAACAGGATTTTTGTTCACTTTGTGTAATAAAATGGAGGAGCCAACGAGCCCTATTTGAGCCTGAAGAAAAAAAGAAATGTAGAAACACTGAATAATAATGAAACTTCCTGGCAGATTAAAACTGTGTACCGGACCGAGACTCGAACTCGGGACCTTTGCCTTTCGCGGGCAAGTGCTCTACCATCTGAGCTACCCAAGCACGACTCACGCCCCGTCCTCACAGCTTTACTTCTGCCAGTATCTCGTCTCCTACCTTCCGGCTAGGCCTTGTCTCCGCAGTAACCTTTCTTTCAGGAGTGCTAGTTCTGCAAGGTTCGCAGGAGAGCTTCTGTAAAGTTCGGAAGGTAGGAGACGAGATACTGGCAGAAGTAAAGCTGTGAGGACGGGGCGTGAGTCGTGCTTGGGTAGCTCAGATGCTAGAGCACTTGCCCGAGATAGGCAAAGGTCCCGACTTCGAGTCTCGGTCCGGCACACAGTATTAATCTGCCAGGAAGTTTCATATCATCGCACACTCCGCTGCAGAGTGAAAATCTCATTCTGGACTGAATAATAATGCTAGGTGAAATGTAATGACATTGTCCGGCGTACATACCGTTGACGAATACTGTCTGATTACTGCTGGAAATATTCAGCATATCAAAATTTATCAGTCTTTTTCCAAACTGGTCTTCCGGTAAATGTTTCAGTATTCCGATAAATGGAAAAGCAGCCTTAGAAAGACTGCCAAACTGAAAGCGTACTGTTCCAGCCAAAGCTGGCACCGTGGGCTGGAAGCGACGGGCAGCTATTGCACCGCACTGCGTCATCGAAGCTCTAGACGAGATGCACACTGGTTATTTCCCCAGGGAAGCGGCGTGACCGGGCCCGCTGAATTACGGAGGGCACTGATTTTCCTAACTCTGCAACTGGGTCGCCGTCTCGTCCCGTACGCAGTGGACTTGGCTGTGCCCTCGGAACACGCTCGGCGACACTCTGACGATACTCGAGTTATGCTGCTGTGCCGGGGACCGCGGAATGAAATAAACAGCGCGGGCGCCCAGCCTCTCCCTGTTCTCATTGTCGCTGCGGGCGTAGGAATGTATTTACCCGCCAGACTGAGTCAGCAGCACTCGCCTCAGAATGCGAGAGGGAAGGAGAAGACAGTCTTAAACAACGCCAAGTTTGCCCTGCAAGAGAGAGAGAGAGAGGGCAGAGAGGCAGCCATCCGGTCACCTCTTTTGTGAGAACGCGATTTATTCTTCTCTCGCTGCAACAATATTCCGAATATTCTCCTCTGGCGAGACCACACCTTGTACCGCCGACTGCAGAATCCACTTCCACTTCCTGGTAAGAACTTCGGTTACCTACTTTTACAGAAAGTTACGGCGACGGAATTCCTGCCCTTTATAAACGCACAGTAGCTTATCAACTTAAGATATTATTGCCGTTTCAGTCAACCAAATTAACATTGTAAGGCAATTTCCTCCACTTCAATCTACTCCTGCAACTACTACTATATCTATTCTCTGCGAATCACTGTGAAGTGAGTGGATGTGGGTACTTCGTACTTTTCCATACATTAAGAGAAGAATGACAGCATGTTCCCTCTACGGGATAGACTTGTAGGAGGCTGTAGGATATTAACAGTTTCGGATTTTAAAGAATAATCTTGACATTTTACACCCATATTCTCGCGGGGTGTATGGCGCCTTTTATCCAGTCTCTGCCGTTTAAGATATTTCAACAATTCAATTTCACTCTCCCACCAAGTAGAGAAGCGTGTGACCATTCACACTACACTACACTATGTGATCAAAAGTATGTGATCAAAAGTACGTGATCAAAAGTACGTGATCAAAAGTACGTGATCAAAAGTACGTGATCAAAAGTATGTGATCAAAAGAATGTGATCAAAAGAATGTGATCAAAAGTATCCGGACGCTCAAAAAACATACGTATTTCATATTATGTATATTGTGCTGCTACCTACTGTCAGGTATTCCGTATCAGCGATCTCAGTAGTCATTAGACTTCGTGAGAGAGCAGGATGTGGTGCTCCGGGGAAATCATGGACTTCGGACGTGGTCTGGTGATAGGGTGACACTTGTGTCATGCGTCTGTACGCGAGATTTCCACACTCCTTAACATTTCTAGGTCCACTGTTTCCGATATGACAGTGAAGTGGTAACTTGAAGGGACGCGTACACCACAAAATCGTATAGGCCGACGTCGTCTGTTGACTGACAGAGACCGTCGACAATTGAAGAGGGTCGTTATGTGTAATAGACAGACATCTATCCAGACCATCGCACAGGAATTGAAAACTGCATCAGGATCCACTACACGTACTATGACAGTTAGACGGGAGGTGAGAAAACTTGGATTTCGTGGTCGAGCAGTTGCTCATAAGCCACACATCAAGCCGGTAAATGCCAAATGAGGCTTCAGTTGGTGTAAGGAGCGTAAACATTGAACGATTGAACAGTGGAAAAACGTTGTGTGGAGTGACGAATCGCGGTACACAATGTGGCGATCCGATAGCAGGGTGTGGGTATGGTGAATGCCTGGTGAACGTCATCTGCAAGCGTATCTAGTGCTAACAGTAAAATTCGGAGGCCGTGGTGTTGTGGTGTGATCGTGTTTTCCATGGAGGGGCTTGCTCCCCTTCTTGTTTTGCGTGGTACTATCACAGCACAGGCCTACAATGATGTTTTAAGCACCTTCTCGCTTCCCACTGTTGAAGAGCAATTCGGAGGTGGCTATTGTATCTTTCAACACGATCGAGCACCTATTGATAAAGCACGGCCTGTGGCGGAGTGGTTACACGACAATAACATCCCTGACCTGAATCCAAACCTCACCGAGCGACATCGATACCTCTCCTCAGTGCAGCACTCCGTGAAGAATGGGCTGCCATTCCTCAAGAAACGTTCCAGCACGTGATTTAACGTATTCCTGCGAGAGTGGAAGCTGTCATCAAGGCTAAGGGTGGGCCAACACCATATTGAATTCCAGCATTACCGATGGAGGGAGCCACGAACTTGGAAGTCGTTTTCAGCCATGTTTCTGAATACTTTTGATCACATAGTGTATATGCAAACCATAAAAAGAATCCGGACGCCGCCGGCCGCGGTGGTCTCGCGGTTCTGGGCGCGCAGTCCGGAACCGCACGACTGCTACGGTCGCAGGTTCGAATCCTGCCTCGGGCATGGATGTGTGTGATGTCTTTAGGTTAGTTAGGTTTAAGTAGTTCTAAGTTCTAGGGGACTGATGACCACAGCTGTTAAGTCCCATAGTGCTCAGAGCCATTTGAACCATTTGAACAACCACAGCTCAACCAAGACTAGGCAGAATCCCATGTACTGACGGACAGTAAACGTCGATCATTCCGGAGGGTGGTTGTAAACAATCACACGAAATCATCGGAAGGAATGACTCTTGAGTTTAAAAGTGCTACCAGCCGTCCAGCTACCACAGTGACTGAGCGTAGGGAGCTAAGAAGAATGCAGTACAATGTTAGAGCAGGTCCTCATAAAATACACATTTCTGTAGTCTGTGCAAAGTGATGAAACTGGACTGCGGATGGCCGGAAAAGACTAAGTTGGAGCAAAGGCTGATGCTACACCGGTGGAAAACCGATGCATGGATTTGGGTTTGGTGAGTGCCTGAAGGAAGTTACCTGCCATTATGTGTTGTGCTAACAATGAAGTACAGAGGACGTGATGTTGTGGTATACGGATTTTTTGTAGTTGGGGTATGTATGTATGTATGTATGTTGGGACCTAGAAACGACGGAGAGCCTCCGTCCCACCGCAGCCCTCAGTGGTTCACAACCTCACAACATGCCACAGCAGTCCTCCCATCTCACTGCCGCCCCACAACGAATCCAGGGTTATTGTGAAGTTCGGTCCCCAGTGCCTCCCCCCCCCCCCCCCCCCCCCCTCCGGGAACGTCTCATACCAGATGAGTGTCACCGCAAATTTTGTGTTGTAGAATAATTATGGTGTACGCGTACGTGGAAATGGTGTTTGAGCAGCTGTCGCCGACACAGCGTAATTGAGGCGGAATAATGGGAATTAGATCGCATTCGCCGAGGTAGATATAAAACCGTCTTAAAAACCATCCACAGGCTGGCCAGCACACCGGACCTCGACACTAATCCGCTGGGCGGATTCATGCCGGGGACCGGCAAGCCTTCCCGCTCGGGAAGCTCCGCGGTAGACCGCGCGTCTAGCTGGAGAGCTGTGGTTAGGGTGTTATCCCCTCATTGCGCTTAAGAAAACGCGAAAAGCAGAAGGATATGAACACATTTTACAGCACTTTCTGTGTACAGAAGAGGAACAGTTCGGAGACGATGATTGATTGAATCAGCATGACAATGCAACCTGTCGTACTGCACCATCTGTGAGGCAAAAGCTTGTGGACAATAACATTCCTGAAATGGACTAGCCTGCCAGAGACACGACCTGAAACGAATGGCGCACTTATGGGATGTGTTACAATGTCGACTAAGCTTCAGACCCCAGCTTCCAATACCTTCCCTGGTATTGGCTCTTGAGCAAGAAGTCAGTTCTGTTTCTCTACAACCATTCAAACACTTCATTGAAACGGTCCCCAGTGGAGTTCGGGCCACCATACACGGAAGGGTGGACTCAAACCATATTAATGACCACTAAGAAACACACACACACACACACACACACACACACACACACACACACACACATACACACACACACAATTCTTGCACTTGTAATGATCGTGTCGATCACTTTTCCATATCCTCATAGCTCAACCCATCTTACTTCGCTCCCTTCCTATACACCATAACAGGTAGGCAGACGAAAAACTACACACTTCGAAAAAAGTTTAGCATCGCCCGGTTCCTAGAACTCCTGAAGATAGACGTTGACTGCGGACATTGTATCACAGACACAGTCCCTTTGACTGTTCGGAGACGTCACTAAACCCGCCCAAAGATGTAAACAACCATGAATGAGCAGCGCCTATTAGACGGAGGGGGTCCGACAGCCGATCAGTTCCAGTCATTCCACCAGGAAGAAGTTACACGGCTCATGTTGTCTGTAGTTCAAACCCTGCCTAGACGGCCAATACCGCGGTTCGATCGCATCCGCATTGTTACTTTGTGCCAGGAAGGGCTCCCAACTAGGAAAGTGTCCAGGCGTCTCGGAGTGAACCAAAGCGATGTTGTTCGTACACGAAGGAGATACAGAGAGACAGGAACTGTCGATGACATGCCTCGCGCAGGCCGCCCAAGGGCTACTACTGCAGTGGATGACCGCTACCTATAGATTACGGCTCGTAGGAACCCTGATAGCAACGCCACCATGTTGAATAATGCTTTTCGTGCAGCCACAGGACGTGGTGTTGCGACTCAAACTGTGCGCAGTAGGCTGCATGATGCGCAACTTCACTCCTGACGTCCATGGCGAGGTCGATCTTTGAACCACGACGCCATGCAGCACGGTACATATGGGCCCAACAACATGCCCAATGGACCGCTCAGGATTGGCATCACGTTCTCTTCACCGATGAGTGTCGCAAATACCTTCAACCAGACAATCGTCGGAGACGTGTTTGGAGGCAACATGGCCAGGCTGAACGCCTTAGACGCACTGTCCAGCGAGTGCAGGAGGTTCCCTGCTGTTTCGGTGTGGCATTATGTGGGGCCGACGTACGCCGCTGATGGTCGTCAGGGAAGGCGCCGTAACTGCTGTACGATATGTAAATGCCATCCGACCGAAAGGGCAACCACATCGACAGAATATTGGCGAGGCATTCGTATTCATGGACGATAGTTGACACCCCCATCGTACACATCTTGTGACTTCCTTCAGGATAACGACATCGCTCGATTAGGGTAGCCAGCATATTCTCCGGACATGAAACCTATCGAACATGCTCGGGGTAGATTGAAAAGGGCTGTTTATGGAAGACGTGACCCTCCAATCACTCTGAGGGATCTACGTCAAATCGCCGTTGAGGAGTAAGACGATCTGGACCAATAGTGCCTTGATGAACTTTTGGATAGTATGCTATGACGAATACAGATATGCATCATTGCTAGAGGACGTGCTACTGGGTATTAGAGGTACCAGTGTGTACAGCAATCTGGACTACCACCTCTGAAGGGCTCACTGTATGCCGGTACGACATAGAATGTGTGGTTTTCTTGAGCAATAAAAAGGGCGGAAATGATGTTCATGTTGATCTCCATTCCAATATTCTGTACAGGTTCCGCAACTCTCGGAACCGATGTGATGCATAACTTTTTTTGATGTGTGTATAAAAACATCAGCCTGCCGCTTATATTTGTCTATGTCCGTGTTACACCGCCCATGAAAATGGCACCTCATCGTAAATACAGTAATATGCTATGGGTCAAGTGACTGTCCATTTCTTGTAACAGGATAACTGATAAAATGCATGCGCAAATGTGGGAAATTCAGGAAAATCTTGAGTACAATCGCAAGTTTCTAACAAACAACGAGACCAATATTTCATGTTGGTATAATTTAGGCCACCAAAGGTACTTTTGAGCATATAAAGCAAGAATCATCGGTAATAAATAGCTATCATAATGAGAGATTCATTGTGCAGAAATTCCCTTCTTTTTTTACATCATTCGCCAAAAATAGGAATCGCATAGGTGGTTGTATCCCGATGCTACAAGAGTGCCCCTGTAAAGCCTTGGTCAGTATTCTCAGTCACAGTTTTCACACAGAAGTCATCTATTGATGCTTTCAGGCTAAATATTAGATCATCTTTCACGCTTACATGACACCTGTAAACGATTAACCTACAAGAAACTGTACCACACCGCATCTTCATTTAAAGTATTGTGGATGTCTTTTGGGATTTTTACCACACAAAGTACCGATCATGGATGAGAAACAGCATTCGTTTTTTCGTTACCCTATGTTATTTCCACTGTTTCCTATAGCACTCAGTTCCTAAGTCTTGGTAATCGGTGCATTATTCATGAAATGACAATCTTAAAATTACTGCCTCTGTTTGTTAAAAGAGGGAAAGATGTGGCTCACAATATGGTGAAGCAAACAAGTGGGGAACGCAACATTACGTGTTTGCAATGCACTCCCAGCTTATATAGTTCAATGCTATTCTTTCTTTTCATATACAAAGCAAGTGATATACGTAGGACCTACTAGCAAGTACTCTTTGTTCTAATTGGTAACACCTGATAGGACGATCTGCACAAACGGGTTTGGAGAGGTTGTGTACCCGATACTTTGGATGAAGAAGAATAAGAATATAGCCAGAGGAAAAAGAACCTGCCACAAAAGCAGATCGACGCAATAATAATAGTGGTGGTATAAAAGAGGAACGAGGAGCTTTTATCGGCAGCCATGTTGTCTGATAATGCTGAAAGATGTTTATCTGCCCCAAAGAAAATCCTCTTTTGGTTCGTTAGTACTACCCCAGTAATACTTCTTCCTTGGAAGTCGTTAAGCGGATAAAATGTGCGACTGTAGAAGAACTTCTTTTTTCGTGATTACAATGCATTCGACGCTCTTTAAGTCCGGGCCAAGCAAGGTAACTAGTTCCAGTGCTGTTACTTTTTTTTCCTCCATCTGTGACAAACGTTTTCTTTCACAAAAAGTGAAGAAGTATGCTCATGCAGATAAAGTTCTCTGTCGAAGGGGGGAGAAAAGATCTTTATGACTGAACTAAGGGACTGGTTGACAGGAGACTTTCCGAAGCACCAAGGAATAGGTCGTTTGGTAACGCAGACCAATGCTTTACTGTTGCAAGTAGGTTCAAATGGATGTAGGTCGCAGAATTTAAGCAGAAACGAATAGGCTTACACAGAATAGACTAGCGTGGAAAACTACATTGAAGTAGTCTTCGGACTGAAGAACACAACAACAGCACACGTTCATGCTGAATAACTCATGAAGTCTTCATCGGCTTGTGAGAAGATTACCTGTGAACACTTACCAGATGAAACTCCCACAGTTATCGAAGTTCTTAAGCTAGATTCAGAACTCACAACTGTAACTCTTGATGTTGGTTTCTCTCTGCTACATTATTTCCTACTGGCCCGTTCTATTCTTTAACCCAGCAACTCTGTCGATGCTCATGTGTATTACTAGTATTTTTTAGGACTCATATAGGTACGTCGCAAATGTTTCACTGGTTCATAATAATGTGTTACCATTTTACATTATGTTACAAACAAACTGGAAGGCCCGCGGCACTGCTCAGGTACACAACTAGAGAAAATAGAAACTGCCGGAAAAAAATTGCAACACCAAAAAATTTACTTACGTACAGTACTGAAATTTCAGGAATACATTTTTCCGGGTAACATATTTAATTGATTAACATTGCTTCCAAGATGCTACTCCAGGCGGGTGTAAAATGAATGTGCGCAACGGAAAATAATAAACGCTGAAATGAAGATTTGGCCCTGTCTGACTACCCCCTGAAGCAGATCTTAGGATCTCTTAATGGACTTTAACATATAAATTACAACCAAAACATAAATGAATGATTAAGGCAACTAATAGTACTAAATGATAAACGTTGTTCCTACTTATATATTTATTGTAGACTAAAAAAAACTTTATATTACAAAATTTACATTTCCTAAGTAAAATTACTAATCAATTGCTCAACTCTCCCCCTTATTATGACTGTGCGATCTAATATCAATAACGCGAAACGACTGATATCATCTACGTACCAAACACTAGAAGACACTACTTTCAAAGATGATCTACGGTAGTGTGGAACCTCAGTGGAAATGAACTAACGTGATCACAAATGATTAGCTTTTATAGCCCTTATAAGCCGAAGCAATTTGTGACATCACCGTATGTACTGCGTCCGGTGCGTCGAAGTGATGGTTCTCGTTCTCGTCTGCGGCGATGGAAGAACTCCAGTCACAAATAAACTCTTTCAAACACTAGGACGGCAGAAGGCGGTCCTCTGACTAATACACTGTAATACTGTCTTCTCCTCTTGTGTTCTACAGACGAGAAACGCGAACTCCCAGCCACGAGGACGGAATCAGATAACGTCTCAACGTAAGTAGAGGCAGAGGGAGTGCTCTCAATTACTGAACGCTGCGTACTCAACGACGACTTCCAACCCGGAGGTGAAGTCCAGAATCGTACAGGTTCGCAACAGTACAGTGCCTAACTGTTCTAACTATAAACTCTCCTGAGAGCAAAGACAGCAAGTCCGTCTGTAACAACAAAGCTGATATCGAGCGACCGTCACACACGGGCACTCACAACGAAAGACCTCCTCTCTCCACCGCTGGCCTCCCAGCAAGGCTCGGCTCCCCACCCTCGTAATTCCTAAAACGAATCATATTCCCGAAACCACGGAATATTCTCCCTCTCTACGGATTCTTCCGAAAGCCGACCAACCATATTTTAGTCTTTTGTCGTCCAGCGCGTAAAGTTTGCGAGGAAAAACCTATACTAGCACAATGGTACGCTTCTGAGTAAAAATACTTGGCAATAACCCAGCCTGCATGGTTTCCGAGATGACGCTCCCTAGTTCCTCTCAGCTGCGTCCAATATTTTCGTAGTTAAAAGTATAATCCTTCCCGTGTGGCTACAGCCAGCCGGTTGCTACAATGTTGTGCCCCAGCGCTCAGGTGTCCCAACGTCCGTCTTGCTACTTCCTGTGTTTAAGCAGGATCAACACACCTGTGTGGGCCTTCCACCCACGGCTGGAGTGTCGCCTGCCGTTTCATAGCTTCGATAGCTGCTGGCACATCTTGTACGAGGCCACAAGGGAGACATACCAAGTGGACACTGTACTTCTTCCCAGTCATGGACGCTATTTCTGTAAGCAGTTAGATAATGCGCCTAACATTGGATCCCCCGATAACTAGCGAACTCCTCTTCATGTGTGCCTGCTCCAACCTCGCTGAAGGAGCGGCCACTTGTCCACTCGTATGGTGGACGGGCGAAGCCTGACGGCCAGTCCCCACGCTCGGTCTGCATCTCGGGCGACGCGAACAGGTTGCAACAGGGCACTCGTCCGGAAGTGCGAGCAATCCTCCCACAACCTCGAAGGTACCTCGGCAGCTGAGTCATTAGGCGAAACAAGAGATACCTGCGGTATGGTATGCGACTCGCCACTTTCCCGCTACACCCATCCTGAGACAGCAGTTGCAGACGGCTGACCATGGCCAGACAATCTTCAGCTGTTCTTGTACTGTGGCCATCTCACAGCACACAGTAAGCACACTATCTGTCCATCTTAATGCAAAATTAGCATGAAAACAATAAGCAAAAAATAAATACATAATTGGAGCTCTGTTGCCTTTCAGACTAGGATTTGCATTACCAAACTTAACAATTCGAACAGAAGCTACCAGAAAGCACTGAACCTGTCGCTGACATTAGTTCACTGCACTCTGGCAGACAATCAGTGTATGTGAGGCTGCTCAGCTGTTTCCTCACAAAAGATAGGCAAGTCATCCGACTTCTGCTGCTATTTACAGTCGCGTTACTGAGTCAGGGTCCGTAGCGTCACAAACGGTAGAGAAAATTAGATCAACATTAAATCAAACGAGTGAAGAATGATAACATATTCTGCAGGCTGGCGTAAAAGATCAAATTGTCAGCACAAAATCAGTCGGCCTAGTACGTAATACAGAACGTGGCGGCGCATGGATGGTACTTCACAGACACTTCACATTTCCATATAACGTTCAATATGTGCAAGGTCTTTCACCAGACGCTCATCTGCAAGCCAGGACGTTTTTCCCGTGGTTTGTTGCAGAAAGTACAAGGAATGTCCTGAAATTTTTTTTAGAAACTAACTGGTCACTGACGACTTTTAAAGAAGAAACTAGCAGTGAAAAATCTCTTTTGCCATACCATTACATTATGAGAATTTGAAGTAAGCAATCGTCAGGGCAACGATGGTTAACGACCTAGACCGTTATAAAAAAATTATGTAAGTTTTTTTGTCGTTTGAACCAAAAGGAAACAATATTTAAGGCCATAAAAATGTTGCAACGAATTGCAGCGGTAGCTGCTATTCCTCGACGGATGTTCCGTAATTTTACAATAAAAAAGAACTCTTATACGAGTATTATATGATTACTTGTACTTTTGCACGTGCTAATGCTCCAAACCACGGGAACTTCCAGATTCCTAGAATCAACCTTCAAGATAGAGCAAAGTGATATTGACATTCATAGTTTAACGGAGGTGATACAGACAGGCCGATATCACCTACTTTCTTCTTTCGGCCCGTTATTCCTTACCTTTTACGGCAAAAGTACCGAAGATGCTCAAGACAGAAGCTTCATTTTAAAATTGTCTCCCAATGTCCTTATTAAAGGAACTGATCGCTCAGATGAAAAAGACTCGTCTGTGTGATAATTAAAGACCTGCCGTCTCTTCTAATTAGTGTTAGACGAATTCATTACGTGAAGATAATTTCGACGCACAAACAACGCTCGTACTGTAGCCGTTTTGGCTATGAAAGATGTCTCTTCCTCTTTGTGTTTCCAAAGTGACAGATATACAGGACATAAAATCCCGTCTGAGGCCTGCGATCATTTTTACATTAATAATTGGCAACCCAAGCCGTACAATCGTAATAAAGTCATGAGGTGTTCAATTGACTCTTTTATTAGAACATGATACGTGTTCCGGGATAACATCCATCTTCAGACATCTGTTACAAAAAAGTACAAAACATAAATGTACAGCACACTCAACACGTCTCAACGTTACAGAAAATGAGATAGCGTCATACGAGTTTGTGGTATGTAGCTCATATGACCAGATCTCATTTTCTGTAACGTTGAGACGTGTTGAGTATGCTGTACACTTATGTTTGTAACAGATGTCTGAAGATGGGTGTTATCCCGAAACGCGTAACATGTTCTAATAAAAGAGTCAATTGAACATCTCATGACTTTATTGCGATTGTACAGCATTGGTTGCCAATTATTTCCAAAGTGACAGTTTCTCTCAGTACGAGGCAGTTCCATGTTCTCACCTTTCGCCAAGTTTCTCTCACCGTATGATCCACATCACTGTGCCGTAAAACAGCTTCAACATTTGTGCCTTCATTCACACTATGCAACGCATTAATCTGGCTGACAGGTAAACGCATTACTTTCAATGTTATCTGCAAGTAGCCAACACTTGCTTTGGGACCCTCGGTCTGTAACACAGGAATTAAATAAAGACAATATTCTAATATGAACACGATTTTGTAGCCTTGTTAATATTGTTGTCAGTATGTGATACGAGGGTTAGAACTGTAATAGTGGAAACTGTTTATTTACAACCTATAAAAGATATATGCAAGTTCTACTGTCCTTCAAAGGTGTCACCAGCATTGTGCATAACCCATTGCCAGCGATGCAGAAGTCGTAGAATACCCCTAGCAGCGGCAGTTACGCTGAAAGTTGGAGTGGAGCGGCCTCAGCTCATTGTATCTTCAGTTGGTACATTCACTGCAATTTTGGAAGCTCTTGCTGCCTTTCCTTTATTTGGAAGTAAGCAACCGCCAACAGAATACTCACTATTTACGTATGTATTACAGATAGTGCTTAGCAATACGCTCCCTCTGTGGTACAAGTGTGCAATTTGTATGACGTAAGATCTGAATCTATGGGAAAAATTACAATTCACTGGGAGAAAATTAGACTTCTTCCTTTGCACTTGAAGATAACAAATCACGAGAAGAAACAGCAGCAGGAACATTCCTGTCCCAGTACCAGAATACATTTCTTCTACGTAGGTGCTATAATTGAAGATGTCCTTGTTTGGAAAATAAGTCTCCTCAAAATAATTAGCTTGTAAATTTTCTCTTGTGCTTTATAGACGCCTGAGACTAAGTCTCCTTTCAATTAGTTTTCAAATGTATTAATCTTTTGTTTTACCATACCATCAAAGAATTTTGAATATTTACCAGTACTTTTTTCATGCTTAATTCGTAAATAATGACAACGACAAACCGCTCCTGTTAGAGAGTGCTCGTATATGTACATAAAATCGAATAACACAGAACATACATTCATTACATTAATAACGAAGTCTCAGAATCCTTAAGAAAACCAAGGTTAAAAAAATATTGGAAGCAGCAGATTGCAAACCAGTTACTTCTGATGGCGTTACTTTACGCCTTTGACCACTACACCACGATGAATACATATGACTTATAACTGTGTCCTTTGACCTGACCGCCAATATGTCATTACCATACATTTAATTATAATAAACTGTACCATTACCGTCACGGTTTTGAGTTATCCTTAATATGCTGGTGTTCTGAGGCAGTGTATAATTATAGGACAAAAGTTATAACGTGAAACCTTTCAAATGCGCTCTTCAACTAAAGCGATTTAATATTTTTTGTGGGATCTGAAATTTAAAAACCTCTCTCACACCGGCCTGATTTAGCTTCACTGATCAGGATAGTAAAAAACATTCGTATATTAAGGGAATTTTCATTCACAAAGCAGGCTTATCACATTCACACAGTTCAGTACTGTTCTATCCTGATTAAATTGAGTTTAACTTAAATTCCATAATGCAGTGAAGCAATTCCGAAGTCTCGGTGCGGCGAAAATTGTCAGTCGATCTCCTGAAAACATTTGTAATAATTATTAACTTTCGGTGATCACATGGGAAGACCGGAGATCTGCTGGTAAGACCGTGTTAGCCTATTTAATGGAAGTAATAAGCTGGATATCTTGAGCATACAAAACGGCAGGTTCGTCCAGTGTGAATCAGACGTTCCCCACTGATCCTGTGCAACACAGCGTAGTAAGGAGACACTGTCAATAATAATCAGTTAAATAATACGCGAACACACTTACTTTAGTTTAGTTCATGTATTAAATTCCTTCTCATACAGAATTTCATCAAGATGGCGACTAGCTCAACAATACATACATATACATCTTCGTTCTTTTACGGCTAATCGGCAAGCACTCCTTCATTCTTTTCATAAGAGAAAACATAGATAGCAGAGAAGCTATTCCATGGATTAAATCGACGCTCCAAGGAATAATAGGGCTTGAAACTACTTTGCATTGATAATCATCGTATATTAAAGTTTAGGAATCGGTAAGATAAGAAGAGATATTTCGAGTTACGTACTGAGTTATATAATTTATAAAATTACTGAAAATATCGCGGAGAGACGGCTGCAAGAGACATTACAGCGACAAAACCAATACGGCGTCTCCCACTTTTCGGTACTCGATAAAACCACAAAAGTCGATGGACATCCCAACCATTTGAAAGTAGACACGTACGCGTCACAGTGACGTCACGGAGAAGTATGGCTGTGGTGAGCCTCAGGTCTCCCGTTATACTAGGGTTTGGATTAAAAGAAGTGGCAACACTGCCATAACATGATGTACATCCAGTTTCACGTGTGCTGCCTGTAGCTGATAGCAGAAGGTTAGTTGAAGTATAGCAGTGAGTGGCAACAGCTGTCTTTGTGGCAGTTGCAGTGTTTACTGTCTGAAAGGGCAGGAGGCCAGTTCAAGCGCCCAAACAGTATGCTTAGGAAACACGAACAACATGCACGGATCAAGACTGAAGCGGCACGTTGTCGGAGCTCGCAATAATGTTTTCAGGGATTGCATGAGCCGTGTGATAATGTAGCATTGCCATTTCGTACAGTGGCAAGGTGGGTGCAAGTGTTTCGCGATCGCAGGTACGTCATTCAAGACCGGCCTCGGTTGGGACGTCCTCTCTTGAACAACATGACAATTGAGCTTCTTGCCTCCCTGCCGTATGTGGATCGCCGATGTACTGCATCCCATCATGTTTCATGACAATGCACAATGCCACCCAGCAAACGCCGTGCAGAAGCTCCTGCGTGTGTGAAGGTGAGAGATACTAGGTCATCCACCGTATTCATCCGATAAGAGTCCGCGCCGTTACAGCCTATTCACCAATTTTAGTGAAACCCTTCGTGGCATGCGCTACAACACAATAGGCGAAATCGCCTGCGACCCAGGGCAGTCCTTGAGAGATATCGATAGAGATGGACGCGCTGACGGTGTACGAGACCTTCCACCTGTTTGCGGGAAGGTGACCGAGTTATGGGGCGATCGTGCTGAGGGCATGTAGTATGGTTGTAAGCTTATTTGTCCGTCACTGGCATAGAAGACTGCAAACCTTCTTTCCGTCCAGTCTGGGTAAGCTGTGCAGTGGTTAGAGTACATGTAAAGCTTACTGGGACAGGGTAAATGCTAGCTACAATGAAGTCGATAATTCGATTGTAAAACTGGCATTTTAACTTGATATCCCCCACAACTGACAAAATTTACAAAAAAAAATGTGAATTTCTTTGTACACCCACACACTCCTCAAAATGGCACATTAATTTGCAATTACGCGCCCCTATTACCGGCAGCTATGATGATAAATACTCGGCACCTCGCAAGGATAACTACCAGATCAAGAATATTAGGTAAGTTGTTGGAAGTGGTTAAGCGTGGGTGGAAATCTCGCTTCTGAGCACACAAAGAGCTCTAACACTGCACGGAACACGCGTTGGTGCAATGCTGCGATACAGACCGTATATCGAAGACGATGGCCAAGACGCCGTCTCCAAGTTCGTACCGCTCGATGGCTGAAGGCGAAGTCCTTCCACAATACTCTCGTCTCCCTCGCGTACGAAAACGCTGCGGAAGAATACTCAGTTTCGCCCAATGTCGAACGCTCTATCATCGCCGAAATCCCTGCACTGAGATCTATCCAGTGATCGAGTAGGTCATAACGCCCCTAAGCAAACGAAATTCCCGTCTTCGCCACGTGTTGCCCAGCACAGGTGGCTCCGGATGCCGGGCTATCCCCAAAAGCGCTGTATTGTCCCATTTCCGGTGACCGCTACCTGCCGCCCACGGCGGCCCGGCGAGCTGCAGCCATCTGCAGACTTTATATTCCACAATTCTCAACTTCCAACCCTTTTCACCAACGCTTCAATTTAGTGGCTCAATCATGCAGACATGCAGGGAATACTGCTCGAGAGTGCGTCATATTTATCATAATTCAATAGAGTCATGATCTGATGTCCTTACCAGTCCCTTTATTATTAATACTAATGGTTCCAGAATGAGATATTCACTCTGCAGCGGAGTATGCGCTGATATGAAACTTCCTGGCAGATTAAAACTGTGTGCCCGACCGAGACCCGAACTCGGGACCTTTGCCTTTCGCGGGCAAGTGCTCTACCATCTGAGCTACTGAAGCACGGCTCACGGCCGGTCCTCACAGCTTTACTTCTGCCATTTTCTCGTCTCCTACCTTCCAAACTTTACAGAAGCTCTCCTGCGAACCTTGCAGAACTAGCACTCCTGAAAGAAAGGACACTGTGGAGACATGGCTTAGCCACAGCCTGGGGGATGTTTCCAGAATGAGATTTTCACTCTGCAGCGGAGTGTGCGCTGATATGAAACTTCCTGGCTGATTAAAACTGGAAACATCCCCCACGCTGTGGCTAAGCCATGTCTCCACAGTATCCTTTCTTTCAGGAGTGCTAGTTCTGCAAGGTCCGCAGGAGAGCTTCTGTAAAGTTTGGAAGGTAGGAGACGAGATACTGGCAGAAGTGAAGCTGTGAGGACCGGCCGTGAGGTGTGCTTCGGTAGCTCAGATGGTAGAGGACTTGCCCGCGAAAGGCAAAGGTCCCGAGTTCGAGTCTCGGTCGGCCAGGAAGTTTCAATACTAATGTTGATAAGCTAACGTGTAAGTGCCCATGGCCTTGGCACCTTACACGGTGAACGCCTGTCAATAAAATCCGGTATGGAATATAACAGTGTTGCCACTACTTTTTATCCAACCCACGGAAATGGCTTCAGCTGGATATGAAGTACTGTATCTGAAAAAAACTTGTGGACTCACTCCCTCGCTGAACGTAGGCTGTTATCAAGTCTAGGGGTAGCTTTAAGCGATATTAAGACAATGTCTTCTAGTAGGACTAATTTTTGGGTCCAGTATTCTTATCTGATGCTATGAGAAGACGGAGAGCATTTCATTGGCGCTTTTGGATAGCTTCCGATTGTCAGTTTCTGTGCTGGGCGCGTGCAGAATACAATCTTTCTCGGCGAGAAGCGGACTTCCGCGGGTGTGGTCGGCGTCGGTTCTACTCCGTTTTGGGAAACAGTGCGGGAGGTTGGCAGCAGTGTCGGCGCGCCGGGCTCCCGGAAGGCCGGCCTCCACTTGTGGCGAAGCTGGCGGCTCGCAGCTCGCGGGCCGCTTTGACGGCGGCAGAGTGGCTGCGGCGGGGACTCCCCGGCCCCAGGCCGCCGGCCCGCTAGAGTGGCGAGCTGGCCCTGCCGGCCGGCGGGGGTGGGCGGTGCGCCTTTCAAAGCGGCACACGGGGTGTGGCGGAGGCGGGGGCGGAGGCGAGGCTGGCGGCGCCTGGCGGCTGGCGCACGGCGCTGAGCCGGGATGAGCTCCGGGTCCCTCGCTTTCGACCGCGGGCGTCCGTTTTATAGCGGGCCCGGCAAATCCTGGCTGACTGCCTCTGTGCTCCGCGCGGACTCCTGTAAGGCGCTCGGAATTTAGGCCGCGCGCCTATTCATCCGCGCGTTTTCCTCCGTATTTGAGCGCGAACCTCTGCCAGACGAGTATTGTCTCCTTGCGAAGCGCTCAATTCCCGTTTCGAATACCAGGCCTCTTTCCATCTCCATCCCCAGTACGTTACAGCGCCCTATCTCCCTGTCTGAAGTATTCAGCACTATAAATTCAGGCGCGGTTTCTACAGAACGGATACCACGACCGGTGCGACATGGAAACGACGCTCCTATTTGAATCGATAAACATGGGAAATGTAGCAACATGTCACTGAGCATTATCGCTGTCGCATCGCCTGCACTACCAGTGAGTATCAGTACCAAATTTTAGATGTGGCGAAAAACGGATTGATTTATAACGTCACCAGAGGTTTGCGTTAGGTTGAATGTTAAAAATACGATTATTTTATCCATATTCTGTTGTTACTCAGTCGCAACATCAAACATTGCTACCTTGTTACGATATAAATTCCGTCTCCGCGACGAAACGAACACCGCACGGACTGTTCTCTGAGCACTTGTCGTGTTAACTGATTATGAGAACTGGAGCTATCGATAATAAATACCGCGGTTTCGCCAGGAAAGCAATTGATAATAGTGATCGTTGTCAGAAGTTCGAACTTTTGTGGTCAGTTAATGTGACAAATGCATTGAGAACAGTTTATACTACAAATGCATAGAGGAAGACATCGTGTTTATAAACAAAAAGCTGTTTCTTAGGTCACCAGACATGTCTCATTTCTCTTATTTTCGAACCATCTTCAGTAGGAACTTAGTGTGATCCTTCTCACCTGTTGTAGTTTTGGATGTTCTAGGCAGGGTGATTCAGCTGTCCCCAGCGATTGGTTTTATGCAACCTGCAACGCCTTCAAAAACCACACATGACATTTTCATATTCTCCTGGTCGCTACACACCAGTTATTAGTCCTACAGAAAAGATGACCAGCACCTTTTAGTAGGAATTTTAATTTGTTTACCTTTATACTGGAATATATTTTCGCTGGAGGCCATGGTTTCGAGTTATTCAAGGAAAACGTACAAAAGTGTCTTTCAAACGTATCTCCCCCCTCCCCCCATATTCATCCCTCACCAGTTAGGATTTCTAGTATTTTGCTAGTGGAACTATCTCGTATCACAGTACAAAATTTCCGACTACATGAATTATTCCCGATATTCGAGCTTTTTGGTCTCTCTTGGTTGGGCTATTACGCCTCCATAACATCTGCCTATTCGTAAATATTATCAATTTAAACGTGCTCATGAGAGGAATCAAAGAGAAACGACTTTTGTAAACATTACGCTAAAACCAATTACGTTGACAATTCGACCCATAGTTAACCCACACAATCACAGTAGTTACGTAATCCGAAAGCGAGACGAATACAGTGAAGTAATTGTTTACTTTATGCTGTTAAAAGTCATAAAATTGTTGTGTAAAATTTACATAAGCGTCTGTTTTACAATTTGTAACTGCTCGACTAAGCCAGTGGTGTAATACGGCCAGTAAATGGAGACTCAAAAATTTCGAATGTCGGAAATAATCCGTGCAGTCGCACATTTTTGTACAGTAGTAGGAAGGAGAGCCGTGAAAAACATACTAGAAGTCCTGGCTGGTGAGTGTTGAGTGTAGGAGTGAGGGGTGGCATTGAAGGTCACTTTTCTACGTTTCTTTAATGAATGGAAAACTGTGGCCTCTAGTGAAAACGTATCCCAGCATAAAATTTAACTAAATTAAATTTCCTACAAAAAGGTTCGTTTAATTTTTTCTCTAAGACTAACAGTCTTCCCGTAGAGAGCAAGAAAATATAAAATATAACCTATGGTATTTGAATACACTGAGCGTTGTATAAAACCCAACTGAATCACCCTGTGTAGTTCAGGATATCCTTTTCTCGACCTTTCGGTGCGTATTTGACTGTTATACTTCGTGATTTTCACCAGTATGATTTTTTATAACGCTTGCTTGTTGAGTGTGTTCGATAACAGGCTATCTTCTCAAATGTATGTGCTAGAACTCGGAACAAAGATTTGCTTTTTGCTGAAGACTCGCAGATCTAGACAAAATGTCAGCTTGTCGAAGATGCCTCACCATTCATAATAATTAAATATAGCTGCGACACATGCCCTCATTACGCCATTTCCTATGAAACATATGATAGGACTAACAGCTTTGTAATTTGCTCTTCTCCTCTGTGCATTTTTGTAAACATTCTAGATGGTAGGTTCTCGTTAGGGTGCAATTTATCGTTCTAGGATCTTCTACATTCCACAGCCCACAGCGGCTCTCAAACACTCCAGAAGACCAACAGCTTCTGCAGAATCAGTGTTGCATTATCGTAATTTTACTGGGAACCAGTGTGAAGGAACGATTTTTTACCATCAGCTCCGAAGCTTTAGCGATTACCAGTAATTCATCTGCCGACCACCTGAGTATCTGACGAAGGCAGTATTGGCGTAGAACAGAGAGATTCCTGATTTCCTCACTCATGTTTTCCATATTTCCCACTTCAACGTCAAGCATTATTTGAAACACAACGTGCACCAGCGCCGTTCGATAAAATGATCATAACTTACAACCAGGTTCTTAGTATTTTAGACTGTGCACGCACACACACATGCGCACAGAGATTATATATGAGCGAATTCATTTTAAGATGGTCCCCACTGCGCGTTGCAAATTACAAACATCTCTAACATTTTACACTGAGGAGATGATGTTGAGTTGTTGGGAAAAGGCAACTACTGCCACATGCACAGAACTAAAAAAGATACAGTAAATTAACTGTGATTTCTTCATGGTGATTATGTAATACACTCACGTTTTGCCAACCATGATGAAATGCAGCAGCATCTTACCTGCAAGGAAAAAAAGGAAACAGGATTTACTATGAGAGGAAATAGATCTAAATCACTTCAGCATTTTGCGAAACTAATTTTTTTTCTAGTAAGCCATTTAGTATTGATGTAGTAGTAACAAGCGACTCATATATGAATCAGAAAGTAAGTTTAAAATATAATTAACACATTTAATCTACATGTGTCCAAAGCCAATAATAAATTATGTTATTACAATCCAGTCCAATGTGCGGAATAATTAGTTAAACTGTCAGAGACACTGCGTGAATATGAGCTTCAGCAACTACTGATAGGCTTCATACCAAAAGCTCTGTGTAATAGCACTGTCCATCATATTCGTAATTATTGTTATTATACGAACAATGATGGACGATGTCATTACATAGCCCTTACATGTATAGTGTGGTACTTCTGAACTAATGTTATTTCCTACTAACTGTCTAATTTTGGACAAACGATAAAATATGGTAGAGTATTATTCAGACACATTACATATTTGGCTTACACACCGGTGCGTCAGCCACAGGCAATAGCATATGCAAGGAGTTTTCGATGCATCATGTCACCCTCTGTCTATTGAAAACTGTTGCTTAATTTCACATCACCACTTCCAATTTACAAACTGGTTGTGCAGCATAGTAATTTTATTCTACATGTTTAAATGTTTTAAAAGTTCTACCAACTCAGAGAAGAGAAGGTTAGTGCTGGTCCAAAGTGCCATTTGGAATGTCAACAAGCCGGACCGCCAATGTAACAAATGCCAGGGCACGAGTTGAGTGTTGCCACAGAACCTGAGAGCGAGGCAGACAGAGATTGCAAACATTGCTGTGCCACTTAACAGGCCACTTTGAGGAAACACTACGTAACTTCGCCACCCGATCGCCACTGCAAACATAGGCAGAAAAAAATCGAGATCGGTGAACCAGAATAATTACTGTATTACCACAGTGAGGTAAGAAGCATTGACCGGTGTGATAAAACAGTGCAAATGCGCTCGTACACCCAAAGTCATCACGTAAAAAGGTGGGCACTCGGCCTTTTAAATAATGAGGCTTTCAGAGCTCGAAGACATTCAGTTGTGTTGCTATTATGTCCGTCTCGCTGCAAACTGCCATATCCACGCGGACCAGGCGTGGCCAATCGTGCAGCCTCGTGGCCGACTCATTAGGATCTGCTGTAGTCTTGGTCGATCCAGGCCCTTAGTCTTTACGACAACTGACATCCTGGACCGTAGTCGGCAGTATCCACTTGAGCACGCGGGGCACTGAGGTGGAAGGCGCACTTGGTTGTGGAGTGTCTAAGCAGGTGACACCTTTCTCGCACATCCGTCGCCACCACAGCTCAAAGCGTTGGTACTGACCTACGGCAGTGACGTCATGACTGGCTCACAAGGCAAAAGCAATTCTTCGTAGCACGCACGTTTACGCTTGGCTGCCGATAACAGTTCTGAAGACACTTACTACTATGTGGAGGCCGCGCAAGATACGGTGCTTGACGCGCAGTGACAAATTTTCATCCGTAAAAGGTGGGCGAGTTCATTCGTTTGTTCGGAAGGGGAGGCCGACAGTATTTACTAGCCTTTGCCCGGTCAGCGATAACAGAATCGAGGCGCACGCTCTGCAAACTTTCTCAAACGATTTTACACAAACTATTCGGTAAAAAAAAATCATTTTTGATTCACTTATAGCTTTACATGCCAGATTGGCGAAGATGTGCCCACCTTTCGTTAATGGTCATATTTATTGTGATATTTACGTGGAAGTAGACACTGAGCGAAATTCGAAACAGTCTGCAATGAAGAATAGAGGTGCTTTATTTTGCGTTTGGTCCATGTTACATAATATGTTGGTATGTATGGAATTTAGCTGACATTGAATTTTTCTTCTGACTTGGGTTGAGGTCTCTATTTGTCACCAATCTAGAGAAAATTGATCTGACGTAGCACACTCATTTGCGATCGCGCTGCGCCAGCGATAAAGCCACAGTGAAATACCCACAGCATTCCTCATATTTCACAAATTGTTTCAGATATCGAAATGAAATTCAGGCTAATGATAGCATCGAAGGAGGAGAGCACTTTGCCACATAGTTGTTATGCAAAACATCATTATCTACCATGTTATTCTACTAACTACTGACTTTTATAATACAATAATGTAATTTTTAAGGGCAATTAATAGCTGCTGAAACGAGAAATGCTATGGGATTTGGAACAACAGAAGTGAAGACATTACACGCTTATTTTGTAAAGAAGATGTGCTTTTTCATAAGCTACTGACATTACTCTTCTTCAGTTCCTGATTTGGTAAACTTAATAGCCTACTGTTTCAGAATTCTCCCACAGTTGCGTCTCCACAACATGTTAGTGAGGTAAGGCTGTGTAAGCCGACCGGTGTGGCCGAGCGGTTCTAGGCGCTTCAGTCTGGAACCGTGCGACCGCCACGGTCGCAGGTTCAAATCCTGCCTCGGGCATGGATGTGTGTGATGTCCTTAGGACAGTTAGGTTTAAGTAGTTCTAAGTTCTAGGGGACTTATGACCTCAGCTGTTGAGTTCCATAGTGCGCAGAGCTATTTTCTAGCCGAGAGGAACGAACAAAAAAATGTGTGTGAAATCTTATGGGACTAAACTGCTTAGGTCATCAGTCCCTAAGCTTACACACTACTTAACCTAAATCATCCTAAGGACAAACACACACACCCATGCCCAAGGGAGGACTCGAACCTTCGCCGGGACCAGCCGCACAGTCCATGACTGCAGCGCCCTAAGCCGCTCGGCTAATTCCGAGGTACGTACAGGCAAGCTTTGTAAGTTCTTGTTAGAGCACAAAATTAATTGAGTCTGACTGCTCACTTACATAGTATATGCTGTAGGCTCATTCATCCGACGCTGAAGTCGTTCGCTGGAACTTTCGAACTCTGCCGAACTCTAACTCGCTTGGCGTTTGAGTGGCTCTGTATACGACTTTTTGGGCTGTCTGCTTATAGGTGACACGTGACTGCGTCAATTTTTACCTCTAATTCGCAATCAGTGAACGTGAAACCGGCAACTTTCCAATGCACGTGAGGCCGAGCGGTTCTAGGCGCTACAGTCTGGAACCGTGCGACCGCTACGGTCGCAGGTTCGAATCCTGCCTCGGGCATGGATGTGTGTGATGTCCTTGGGTTAGTTAGGTTTAAGTAGTTCTCAGTTCTAGGGGACTGCTGACCTCAGAAGTTAAGTCCCATAGTGCTCAGAGCGATTTGAACCATTTGAACCAATGCATCTGACCTTTTAATGAGCTACCTCATACCAAGCTTATAGTTAATATTCATACTTCGATGATCTTCCTATTTCTTTCTGGCAACCTATCATGATAAAGTTATTACATGGCCAAATATAAAAATGTTGCAATAAGATATTAAAAGCGTCTAACAATCCTTGTAGAAAAGGTACGAAGCACATCGAAGTATGACAGTTGACAAATTGCAAGACTTTTCCTCAATCTCATGTTTTTTTTCTATCCGATATAATAATTTAGGCACAATTTTCCTGTGCCATTGTCAAGATACAATTGTTTTGCTTTTGGCACTTATTACAAATAGGTGACAAATGGCTCGACGGAGAATATACAAAATCAGATTCAAAGGTAAGTCACATAAGGCATAAATAAAAATGTTTTAAATTCGACAATTTCTACCGTTATATGTTCAGAGGAAGTAAACGCACTCTGACGATGCTACAGCCGTAGAGAAACATAACTGAATAAACGCCAACACATACCCATGTTTTGCTACGATCCAGGCCCTATTATTAATGTTCAGTATCTTTATACTACAGTTAAGTAATGTACATCTACATCTACATCTCCGTAAGCCACCCAACGGTGTGTGGCGGAGGGCACTTTACGTACCACTGTCATTACCTCCCTTTCCTGTTCCAGTCGCGTATGGTTCGCGGGAAGAACGACTGTCTGAAAGCCTCCATGCGCGCTCTAATCTCTCTAATTTTACATTCGTGATCTCCTCGGGAGGTATAAGTAGGGGGAAGCAATATATTCGATACCTCATCCAGAAACGCACCCTCTCGAAACCTGGACAGCAAGTTACACCGTGATGCAGAGCGCCTCTCTTTCAGAGTCTATCACCCTTACCAAACAACCCTGTGACGAAACGCGCTGCTCTTCTTTGGATATTCTCTATCTCCTCTGTCAACCCGACCTGGTACAGATCCCACACTGATGAGCAATACTCAAGTATAGGTCGAACGAGTGTTTTGCAAGCCACCTCCATTGTTGATGGACTACATTTTCTAAGGACTCTCCCAATGAATCTCAACCTGGCACCCGCCTTACCAACAATTAATTTTATATGATCATTCCACTTCAAATCGTTCCGTACACATACTCCTAGATATTTTACAGAAGTAACTGCCACCAGTGTTTGTTCCACTATCATACGAGGGCTATCCACAAAGAACATTACGTTTTCGTTTGTGTCCGTTAGGGGCGGGGCTAGCGCGGCCATCTTGGTGTCATGGCATTCCGCCGCTCAGTCGGCATCCTGCCGTGCTAGTGAGAGGTTCGTGCTGTACTCCGTTGAGTTACTGTGACAGTTTGAAATGTCAGTGTTAATTGAAAATGCCGCGAAGTGTGAAGTGCGTGCTGTAATAAGGTTTCTGACTGCAAAAAACTGTACATCGATAGAAATCTATCGGCAGCTTTGTGAAGTGTATGGGGACAACATAACCACTGAAGGTGGAGTGCGTCAATGGGTCATAAAATTTAAAAATGGCCGAACTAACGTTCACGACGAAGAGCGAAGTGAAAGACCCAACATAGTGACTGTCGAACTTGTCGAAAAAGTCGATGCCGCAGTCCGTGAAAACCGTAATTTCACAATAACGGAACTCCCTATGAGTTTTCCATAAATTTCACGAAGTTTGTTGCACGAAATCATTACCGAAAAGCTCGGTTACCACAAGTTTTGTGCAAGATTGATACCAAAAATCTTGACAGAGATTCACAAAAATCAGCGTTAACGTTTTTGGACGCTTACGAGAAAGATGGCGACTCATTACTCGATCGCATCGTTATTGGTGACGAAACATGGGTTAAGCATGTGAACTGCGAGACAAAATTGCAGTCAATGCAGTGGGGGCACACAAATTCCCCCCAAAAACCCAAGAAATGCATGCAGACAATGTCGGCAAGGAAGGTGATGGCGACTGTCTTTTGGGACAGAAAATGTGTGATTTTTGTGGATTTCCTGGAAAGAGGCACTACAATAAACTCTCAAAGGTATTGCCAAACTCTGCACAACCTCAGAAGAGCAATACAAAACAAGCGCAGGGGAAAGTTGGGCTCAAAGATCTTGCTGATTCACGACAACGCCCGGGCCCACACGGCAAATGCCACTCGTGAAGTTCTCGAATCTTTTAAGTGGGAGTTGTTTCCTCATCCGCCGTACAGTCCCGACCTGACACCGAGCGACTTCCACTTATTCCCAGCAATGAAGAAGTGGTTGGCTATGCAGCGTTTTGATGACGACGCACAGCTTCAAGAAGAGGTAACCATGTGGTTGAAGCCGCAGGCGGCCGAATTTTACGACGAAGGAATTTCCAAGCTCGTCCATCGCTACGATAAGTGCCTTAATTTAAATGGCAACTATGTAGAAAAGTGGTATTTAAGTGTGGCTTTCATCTGTATACAATAAAAAAAAATTCCAATACTTTATTTATTTTTAATACCAAAACGTAAAGTACTTTGTGGATAGCCCTAGTATAATCATACAATAAAGGAGCCTTCATTCTATGTATTCGCAATACATTACATTTGTCTATGTTAAAGGTTAGTTGCCACTCCATGCACCAACTGCCTATCCGCTGCAGATCTTCCTGCATTTCGCTGCAATTTTCTAATGCTGCAACTTATCTGTATAGTACAGCATCATCGGCGAAAAGCCGCATGGAACTTCCGACACTATCTACTAGGTCATTTATATATATTGTGAAAAGCAATGGTCCCATAACACTGCCCTGTGGCACGCCAGAGGTTACTTTAACGTCTGTAGACGTCTCTCCATTGAGAACAGCATGCTGTGTTCTGTTTGCTAAAAACTCTTCAATCCAGCCACACAGCTGGTCTGATATTCCGTAGGCTCTTACTTTGTGTATCAGGCGACAGTGCGGAACTGTATCGAACGCCCTCCGGAAGTCAAGGAAAATAGCATCCACCTGGGAGCCTGTATCTAATATATTCTGGGTCCCATGAACAAATAAAGCGAGTTGGGTCTCACACGATCGCTGTTTCCGGAATCCATGTTGATTCCTGCAGAGTAGATTTTGGGTTTCCAGAAATGACATGATACGCGAGCAAAAAACATGTTCTAAAGTTCTACAACAAATCGATGTCAGAGATATAGGCCTATAGTTTTGCGCGTCTGCTCGACGACCCTTCTTGAAAACTGGAACTACCTGTGCTCTTTTCCAAAAGGTTAAAGGGTAAAGTACGTAAGTTGCTGCTAATCTCTGTCGCCACGTAATTCAGCCATAGCTGTCGCGTAACCCTATTTAGCCCTTCAACGACGTTCTATAGTTGCTGCGTGCAACAAGGCACCTGGTAACAGCAACTACTTTCGGTGGGAAGGTGTTCCCTTCCCGTAACATTTTATATCTTTGACGCAAAGTGTACTTGGAAAATACGATAGTCTCCATGTATAAAAATACTCAGTATAAGCTCTTCTACAGTCAGTATAATGTTCACCCTAAAGGCTTGGGAAACTGCAGTGAGAGAATGTGATACAGTCTGGCAGCAATGTTTTGATGTCTGGGTAATCCTGACATTTCTCATTTCTCGTACAGTGCTATGATAAGCGTATGAGGGGGCAAGTCACAGGACACACAGCACTGTTTTTCCGCAGACGAGAGCCGCTTCCAGATAGTCGCTCTTCCACGTCCGCTCAAGCCGAATTTCCCTCTCTTTGTCTTTCTCTCTATCGCTCTCTCACTCGACGTTACTTGCCCAAATTTTATTGCCGCTCTTCACTTTATGGAGAGATGAAAGCGGAAGGATTGTGTCTGCGCCCCGCTCTTTCTTTTGCCTGTTAAATACGGCCGGAATGGATGAAGGCGGGCTGCCCGCGGCGGGGCACTTAACCGCGCCACTGTCGGACGAATTGCTCTTACATTTTTATCGGCCAGAGCCGCGCTGCCTGTGTAATACGCCAGATTTCAACCTCGACCTAAAAGCCGACCCGCGTTCCTCGCAAACTACAACGGGAGAGAAATGTTGAACTGGTCAGGCCGAGAAAGGTGGGTGCATTACAGCGCTCGTATACCGTAGCGGGTCCCGGGGCAGCGCCGGGAGAACAAGGACTTGATACGGCGGAACGATTCGGCTCCAGTGCCTCATTACGCTGCCGGAAGAAACGGCTTGCAGCGTTTTCTGAATAACTCTGCCGATATCCGACGAGCTGATGGCACAACTGTCAAACAATCAGCAGTGCTTATGTATTCTTCAGACTTCCGGTTACGATGGGGCATTTGACAGACGATAACGGATGTTGCGGATTAGTCAGTTATCAGAAACACGCATTTCTTTCTGTGAAAGAGATTTCTTTTTTTTTTATGTTTGGGAAGACATTATCACACATACAGAGACGCAACGCCTTGAGATTTGTGATCACAGATAAGTTTACCGGTACTGAAATAATTCCACCAAAATCACTATTGCTTTTTATTTCATATACAGTTTCAACCTGACACGCAGAAGTTCATCAGAAAAAAGTCTGAATACTACTTTTCTTTCGACATGCAGCACAGCCGTACAAAATTTCGTAAATGACAACATTTCCTTCCACTGTCGTTATTATTTATTTACACAATTGGCTACTTTCTACCATTACGACATTTTAAAGCGGTAGCTACGAAGATCGAAATGTATTTGCACATAGCAGTGAGAAAGGAAGAAAAAATGACAAAACTACAAGAACTGACTTTTACGTCAAACACTGAATCATTAAAAACACACCTGACGATCAGGGACACAAGACACCATGCTGTCCAGCCTCCAGCATATGGTGGACAAGCATTAAATTTACAAACAGACGTGAGCAGAGTTAGTGTAAGCGTAGCTGAAATACAAACCGCAATTCGCGTCCAATTCGCGCGAAAATATCAAACTCAAATGATCGAGCTTTCGAACTGCTGGCGATTGTTTAATACTTGTAAGGAGTGTGTCAGAACTCTTCATCACATTAAGCACTCAGATATCGATACACTAGACTCTTGCTAAACCGGCCATTCCTCGCATATATAGCAGAACTGCCGGATTGTTGAGAGTGTCTAAAATTTAGTACACATAGGGATTGTACTTTATCACATCAAAAGATACATTCATTTTTATAGAAAACTTAGTCCTTGACAGTGTACATGCATATTAGTATCACTCGTCATTCACTATGAAACATGTCCCAAAGATTTCGAGGTCACCATGATTATATGCGACGGTAGTACTCGTATGCTTTATCACACAACGGCTTTACAAGCATTTCATATGTCCTGCCATGTTTCAGACTGTTGCATAATATACTCTAGGAAGATGCCTCTAGTTTCAGCCCCAGCAGTTTGAGAATCCTCATCCTCATCCTCCTATGTCTTCTTATCAGTTTCATAGTAACTTTCCTGTGAGCTTATGGCCCGTTTCACGCTGGGGCAACTGGTGACGGTCACCGGTAATTGTGGTGAACACTCCTTGGTGACCGGTGTCCGACACCGCAGGTATTGCCAACTGATTTGTTAGTGAAATGGACTCGAGCGAGGAGGAATTTTTGTTAGTTCTTCTAAGAAAGAGGAGGAGGATGAGAAGCTGAAGACAAAACGTTCATTACACTTACATCCACTGTTACGAGGTTGGCTGGAGAAAATACTGTTTTATACTCTTTATGTCGACCTGAGACAAGATGAGAAGCCATTTTTTCAGTATTTTCGAATGTCGAAAATATCATTTGATGAACTGCTAGGAGAAGTGAAAGAAGAAATTACAGGAATGGAGCGCCTAAGACGACGATACGACGCACACTTAATTTTTTTTTATGAAAATTTTGAAATATATGTATTTTTTTAGATTTCTTCTTCATTCGCCCTGTAGGGATGAGTTCATGGTTTCCACGCTCATCCGTTTTGTCCCTTCTCATCGCATTAAGACGGCTTGAAGATACACTTATTACTGGTAAATGCAAAAGGAAAGGAGTGAGGGATGCAAATGTGCTTGAAGGTTACTCAAATGGCTCTGAGAACTAAATAATTACAAAAAAAAAAAAAAACTATAACACTACATTGAAAGAAACCGAAATCTGTAAACAGATATCTGCGGCCGAAATTTTCGGAGAAATTTGTTCAGAATGGCGCCGGCTGTTAAAAAGATTCAAGTTTAAACGGAGCGTCTTCTTGCTCTTGAAGGCACGTACGAACACAGGACATCCCGCCATCCAACGGCCGAGGCTGCGCCAGGTTAGGAAACTTCTGCGGCAAAAAGACAGCGCCGAGTTCTCTTGCCCAGCAGGCGACATCTAGCCGCCTAACTACCCAGCAAGTTGGCACCGGAATTACTTTTTCCAGCCGTAGAGACACTCGTGTGAGATGCCGACCACATCACAAAAGCCGTGAGCACTGCCGCTCCGGCTCGTTCAGGAACGTCTTCTTGGTAGGTCCGCCAGCTGCCGTCTCGCTTGCGACAGCCTCTTGTCGATAGTTACGTACTGCCATGCGACGGCAAAGCTAAAGGTTTCGTGACCTCGGGTGCAGTCTAATAAAGGTGTTCGGAATTGATCGCCGTTTGACGATTGCGAGTGTTTCGCGATACTGCGGGAGAGCAGCAGTCCCCGCCATGCGATAAGCTTCACCGCATTTCGCCCCCCCTCCCCCCCCCCCCACCCCTTTTGTTGCCATGACCTAGTTCTCATGGTTCAGGACTCCCATTGCGGAGTGTCCTCAGTTCGGCTTACGTAACTATAGGTCAATGCTATCTCTATAAGTCGTTCTGTGGATGTGTCTATGTCAGTGGAGGCTGCCCTCAGTTAAGAAAATGCTGTTCTGCGCTGATCTCTAAAAATGTCACTTTGTAATACACTACTGGCCATTAAAATTGCTACACCACGAAGATGACGTGCAACAGACGCGAAATTTAACCGACAGGAAGAAAATGCTATTATATGCAAAAGATTAGCTTTTCAGAGCATTCACACTAGGTTGGCGCCGGTGGCGACACCTACAACGTGCTGACATGAGGAAAGTTTCCAACCGATTTCTCATACACAAAAAGCAGTGAAACGTTGTTGTGATGCCTCGTGTAAGGAGAAGAAATGTGTACCATCACGTTTCCGACTTTGATAGAGGTCGGATTGTAGCCTATCGCGATTGCGGTTTATCGTATGGCGACATGGCTGCTCGCGTTGGTCGAGACCCAATGACTGTTAGCAGAACATGGAATCGATGGGTTCAGGACGGAAATACGGAACACCGTGGTGGATCCAACGGCCTCGTATCACTAGCAGTCGAAATGACAGGCATCTTATCCGCATGGCTGTAACGGATCGTGCAATCACGTCTCGATCCCTGAGTCAACAGATGGGGACGTTTGCCAGACAACAACCATCTGCAGGAACAGTTCGACGACGTTTGCAGCAGCATGGACTATCAGCCCGGAGACCATAGCTGCAGTTACCCTTGACGCTGCATCACAGACACGAGCGCCTGCGATGGTGTACTCAACGACAAACCTGGGTGCACGAATGGCACAACGTCATTTTTAGGATGAATCCAAGTTCTGTTCAGAGCATCATAATGGCCGCATCCGTGTTTGGCGACATCGCAGTGGACGCACATTGGAAGCGTGTATTCGTCATCGCCATACTGGCGTATCACCCAGTGTGATGGTATGGGGTGCCATTGATTACACGTCACTGTCACCTCTTATTCGCATTGACGGCACTTTGAACAGTGGACGTTACATTTCAGATGAGTTACGACCCGTGGCTCTGCCCTTCATTCGATCCCTGCGAAACCCTACATTTCAACAGGGTAATGCACGACCGCATGTTGCAGGTCCTGTACGGGCCTTTCTGGATAGAGAAAATGTTCGACTGCTGCCCTGGCCAGCACATTCTCCAGATCTATCACCAACTGAAAACGTTTGGTCAATGGTGGCCGAGCAACTGGCTCGTCACAATACGCCAGTCACTACTCTTGATGAACTGTGGTATCATGTTGAAGCTGCATGGGCATCTGTACCTGTACACGCCATCCAAGCTCTGTTTGACTCAATGCCCGGGCGTATCAAGGCCGTTATTACGGCCAGAGGTGGTTGTTCTGGGTACCGATTTCTCAGGATCTATGCACCCAAATTGCGTGAAAATGTAATCACATGTCAGTTCTAGTATAATATATTTGTCCAATGAATACCCGTTTATCATCTGCATTTCTTCTTTTTGTAGCAATTTTAATGGCTAGTAGGGTAGATTCGTAGTCCATGCCTTCCCGTGGTCTGATACTGGGTATAGTAGTAACGTGAGACTTTGATGGCGTAGCAATATTTGTCTCACCCGGTAACTGGGGCAAGCCCTTCTCATTCGGGCCGCGTGGGATACGTAAACAGTGGCAGTCAGTCTAGATGTGGCAGAGTAATGTGTATCGACAAATGAAGTTTTTGGACAGACAGCAGGAACAGTGCTGGTTAACATCCGACCGCTGCGTGAGATGTGAGGACTTCTGAGACATGGCAGAAGGAATTGAACGACAGAAGAAGTCGCGGGCGGGTCTTTACACAGTTCGGCGGAGAGGCGCCGGTTGGATAGGCCTATTCATCAAGACGCGACACTTGTCAGCGAGTGAAGCTGATTTCGCTGGCAATAGATCATTTCCGAAAGCACTTTCCACTTGCTCTCTGCGTCTGGCTGTCTCCTCGGCGTGATCCACGTCGGGCCGCCTGACCCGGCTCCTCCCCCCTCCCCCCGCCCCCCACCCAACACTGCCTTCCCCTTCCGTCCCCCCCCAACCCTCCCCTCCCCGCCGCCAGCCTCCTCCTTGCCTACCCGTCCCACGCTCCACGGCTTTCCAATTTCTCATTATTCCTTGTGGCAGCAACATCCGTTACAAAAGGAGAGGGTTGCGGGCGCCGGATAGAGAGGCCGCTGATTTCGCCCGCATTTCCAGGGGGGGAGCGAACAATGGCCGATGGTTTATTACTGCGGCCCGCCGCCAGCCAGCTCCATCCCACGGCGCCTGGCGCCTCCGCTGCTGGCGAGATGTGTGCAGCGCGACACCGCGCCTCGCACACCGTCATGATGATCCTGCATTAACGCTCTGTGCCGTCCTCGGGGAGGGGCACAATCCCAAATCTCTCAGTTAATTGTAGGCAGCACCGTCATTATCGTTGTTGTTGTTGTGGTCTTTCAGTCCTGAGACTGGTTTCATGCAGCTCTCCATGCTACTCTATCCTCTGCAAGCTTCTTCATCTCCCAGTACCTACTGCAGCCTACATCCTTCTGAATCTTCTTAGTGTATTCATCTCTTGGCCTCCCTCTACGATTTTTACCCTCCACGCTGTCCTCCAATACTAAATTGCTGATCCCTCGATGTCTCAGAACATGTCCTACCAACCGATCCCTTCTTCTAGTCAAGTTGTGCCACAAGCTCCTCTTCTCCCCAATTCTATTCAATTCCTCCTCATTAGTTATGTGATCTACCCATCTAATCTTCAGCATTCTTCTGTAGCACCACATTTCGAAAGCTTCTATTCTCTTCTTGTCTTCACTATTTATCGTCACGTTTCACTTCCATACATGGCCACACTCCATACAAATACTTTCAGAAACAACTTCCTGACATTTAAATCTATACTCGATGTTAATAAATGTTTCTTCCTCAGAAACGCTTTCCTTGCCATTGCCATTCTGCATTTTATATCCTCTCTGCTTCGACCATCATCAGTTATTTTGCTCCCCAAATAGCAAAACTCCTTTACTACTTTAAGTGTCTCATTTCCTAATCTAATTCCCTCAGCATCACCCGACTTAATTCGACTACATTCCATTATCCTCGTTTTGCTTTTGTTGATGTTCATCTTATACCCTCCTTTCAAGACACTGTCCATTCCGTTCATCTACATCTACATTTACACTCCGCAAGCCACCCAACGGTGTGTGGCGGAGTGCACTTTACGTGCCACTGTCATTACCTCCCTTTCCTGTTCCAGTCGCGTATGGTTCGCGGGAAGAACAACTGTCTGAAAGCCTCCGTGCGCGCTCTAATCTCTCTAATTTTACATTCGTGATCTCCTCGGGAGGTATAAGTAGGGGGAAGCAATATATTCGATACCTCATCCAGAAACGCACCCTCTCGAAACCTGGCGAGCAAGCTACACCGCGATGCAGAGCGCCTCTGTTGCCGAGTCTGCCACTTGAGTTTATTAAACATCTCCGTAACGCTATCACGGTTACCAAATAACCCTGTGACGAAACGCGCCGCTGTTCTTTGGATCTTCTCTATCTCCTCCGTCAGACCGATCTGGTACGGATCCCACACTGATGAGCAATACTCAAGTATAGGTCGAACGAGCGTTTTGTAAGCCACCTCCTTTGTTGATGTACTACATTTTCTAAGCACTCTCCCAATGAATCTCAACCTGGTACCCGCCTTACCAACAATTAATTTAATATGATCATTCCACTTCAAATCGTTCCGCACGCATACTCCCAGATATTTTACAGAAGTAACTGCTCTTCCAAGTCTGTCTCTGACAGAATTACAATGTCATCGGCGAACCTCAAAGTTTTTATTTCTTCTCCATGGATTTTAACACCTACTCCGAACTTTTCTTTTGTTTCCTTTATTGCTTGCTCAATATAAAGATTGAATAACATCGGGGAGAGGCTACAACCCTGTATCACTCCCTTCCCAACCATTGCTTCCCTTTCATGCCCCACGACTCTTATAAGTGCCATCTGCTTTCTGTACAAATTGTAAATAGCCTTTCGCTCCCTGTATTTTACCACTGCCACTTTCAGAATTTGAAAGAGAGTATACATCAGTTTATAATACTACAAACAGGCAGCCGCATGAGTTATTAAATGATTAATTATGCTAATTATTTTTTGTCCTGATTCGGTTCATCGGTTGGCCATCGATCGCATCATCTGCAATTGGCGCTATCTTGGGGTACACATAGATAAAAATTGAATTTCCACGAACGCACAAGGCTAACAACAGACAAAGCAGAAAAAAATACTACAGAAACTGGTGAGGCTAAATTCAGAACAGTACAGACCACCTCTACCAGTCATACGTACATACCACTGTGCGCTCTTCGAATCAGTACTCAGCTTCGCAGCTAGCACGTGGGCACATAGACTGAACGTGGTCACCAACAAAGCATCCGTCAGACGAGGGCACAGAAGTGTCCAACTCACGCTATCTGGAGCCTTCAGTACCACCTCAGCGGATGCACTGTGTGTGGTGGTCGGAATATGCCCCATAGATATCACGATCAAATACAGAGCTGCAAGGTACTGCTTAAGGGTGGGGAGACTAGATAAGGTACAAACAATAGGTGGTGTGCTGATAGAGACGATACGTCACCATAGAAGTTGGCGTTTGGATACATGGCAAGGCGAGTGGGATGTTAGTGATAAGGGACGTAGACTGCACGACTTCCTCCCTGACATAAGGCAGCGGTTGAGAATGAGACATATCGATCCCAGCACAAGATGTGCATGATGGGGGCGCGTATTGTCGTCCATGAAGACGAATGCCTCACCAATATACTGCCGATATGGTTGCACTTTCGGTCGGAGGTTGGCATTCACCCCTCTTGTAGTTGTTATGGCGCGTTCCATGACCACCAGCGGCGTACGACGGCCCCACACAATGCCACCCCAAAACAACAGGGAACCTCCACCGCCGGCTGGAGTGGCCGAGCGGTTCTAGGCGCTGCAGTCTGAAACCGCGCGACTGCTACTGTCGCAGGTGCGAATCCTGCCTCGGGCATGGATGTGTGTGATGTCCTTAGGTTGGTTAGCTTTAACTGGTTCTAAGTTCTAGGGGACTGATGACCTGAGAAGTTAAGTCCCATAGTGCTCAGAGCCATTTGAACCATTTTTTGCAACCTCCACCATGCTGTACTCGCTGCACAGCCTGACCAGGTTGCCTCCAAACACGTCTCCGACGATTGTCTGGTTGAAGGCATGTGCGACACTCATGGGTGAAGAGAACGTGATGCCAATCCTGAGCGGTCCATTCGACATGTTGTTGGGCCTACCTGTACCGCGCTGCATGGTGTAGTGGTTACAAAGATGGACCTCGCCATGGAATCGGCAGTGAAGTTGCACCTCATGCAGCCTGTTGCGTACAGTTTGAGTCGTAACACGAAGTCCTGCAGCTGCACGAAAAGCAATATTCAACATGGTGGCATTGCTGTCAGGGTTCCTCCGAGCCACAATCCGTAGGTAGCGGTCATCCACTGCAGTAGTAGCCTTTCGGCGGCCTGAGCGAGGCATGTCATCGACAGTTCCTGTCCTCTGTATCTCCCCCATCTCCGAACAACATCGCTTTGGCTCACTCCGAGACGCCTGGACATTTCCCTTGTTGAGAGCTCTTTCTGGCACAAAGCAACAATGCGGACGCGATCAAACCGCGTTATTGACCATATAGGCATGGTTGAACTACAGACAACACGAGCCGTGTACCTCCTTCGTGGTGGACTGCCTGGAACTGATCGGCTGTCCGACCCCCTTCGCCTAATAGGCGCTGCTCATGCATGGTTGTTTACATCTTTGGGCGGATTTCAAATGGTTCAGATGGCTCTGAGCACTATCAGACTTAACATCTGAGGTCATTAGTCCCCTTGACTTAGAACTACTTAAACCTAACTAACCTAAGGACATCACACACGTCCTTGCCCGAGGCAGGATTCGAACCTACGACCGTAGCAGCAGCGCGGTTCCGGACAGAAGCACCTAGAACCGCTCGGCCACAGCGGCCGACTGCGCAGATTTAGTGACATCTCTGAACAGTCATAGGGACTGTGTCCGTGATACAATATCCACAGTCAACGTCTGTCATCAGGACTTCTGGGAACCGGGGTGATGCAAAACTTTTTTTGATGTGTGTAGAATTGTTGCAGACGACTATACTGGATACCGCCATTGTTACCAAGCCCTATAGCGAGGAACTGCAAAAGTCCCTTTACTTTTTGACTTCCCCTCGTACATTGTACATGTATACCCGTAGTCCAGAACACTTTTGTTTATGAAATTGAATATTTCTGGGAATCTAACTACATTCTTAAGGTTTGTAATATGACGGAAATTTGCTTCTTGAGCGACTTAGGGGTACGCAAATTTATTTAAATTCTATTGAAGAATTTTTCTCGTGCGTTGTTTACCTTTCATGTTCGCGAGCCAGGATCAGAGGTGCACGGCCGAGAGTACTTCGCTGGAGACTGGCCACGGCCGCGCCAGTCAGTGCGACAAATTTAGCCGACGGCCAACGACCAATACATCATGCAGCCGTTTTGTCTTCCATTCCTGCACTAATTATTTTTTCTTGAAAAAAAAAATAAAACAAAGAGAACCCTGTAAAAAATGTGTGACCCTGTCCTATTCTGTTCAGTTGATGTCCAGCCACGTTTGACTATACTTGAAAGAGATTCGTTATCGGGGATACTGTCTCTTGTAATGTACGCTGTAGTGCAATAAACGAGCGAGAGCTTGTTATGTGACGAAAAGTATTTACAGTGTTGAATTTTCTGAAAATAAGTAACAGTCCGCAATAGTAATCTGCACATTTAATTTCCATTTGAAAAATTCTAAAGAGTGAAACCTATGTTAGTGAAGTTTAAAGAAAAAAGTATTTGCAACTTTAACTTATATGGAAAAGATAAAGCTATTACTAATTGGTGAACGCTTTGACGAACTAAGTCATGATTGACGTAATTAAGATTTATGAAAGGAGGACAGCAAAAGTAATATTGCACGGAGGAACGTTAACAACTACGAATACTGAAGGCGCTAATAGGGAAAGCAGCTCGTACAACATTAATTCGGACTTTCTTGAGAATTATCAGTCTGACGAAGACTAACGCTAGTGGGCGAGCGTCGGTGTTGAGTATCACTGGCTGCTACTTAGCACGACCGCTACGGTCGCAGGTTCGAATCCCGCCTCGGGCACGGATGTGTATGATGTCCTTAGGTTAGTTAGGTTTAAGTGGTTCTACGCTCTAGGGGACTGATGACCTCAGAAGTTAAGTCCCATAGTGCTCAGATCCATTTGAACCATTTGAAGATAATTTACGTACTCCAAGTATAGCCCTAGCGAACTTACTCTTCAAGTGGAATCGTTATTATAAACAGCCATCCGACAGCGGGTATCTATACACGTACAAATAAGTCCGTGGTGCGCTAGTACAGCGTATCGCGCAGGGCTTGCGCTCGCAGTCAAAAGGTTCAAATGGCTCTGAGCACTATGGGACTTAACATCCGAGGTCATCAGTCCCCTTCTACTTAGAACTACTTAAACCTAACTAACCTAGGGACATCACACACATCCATGCTCGAGGCAGGATTCGAACCTGCGACCGTAGTGGTCACACGGTTCCAGCCCGTAGCGCCTATAACCGCATGGCCACACCGGCCGGCTGCGCTTGCAGTCGCTGTATTTAGTATGCAAATGCCGCACTCAAATCGAAATTAACATATTGTAATGAAATAAACGCCATATCGACTATTACGTACAATGCCTTTCAAATTGAAGGTAACGCATCCCGCTCCTCTTAAATCTCTTCACTAGTCTACGTCTCGATACCTCTTCTGAGATAGTTTTAAGCTCCCTCCTAGTGTGCCCTGTTGACTGAACACTCGTTTCAAGTTGCTTCTCTGGGTTGTCCTCACCTGTCATACACATCTCTCCAGCAGCCATATTCTTCTCTACACAATCGTCAGCATCTGTATTTTTCCTGCGCCTCGCCTGTGATCTACTAGTGCCACTTGCTGTGGCTCAGACTGTAAGTAGAATTATGAAGTGTCGTACAAAGTACACACAGGACTGTGGGAGAAATCAGCGCCGACCTTTTGCCTGCACTTGGGCCGCCGAGTCCCGCCCCCGGCCTACACTGGGCGTGGTCCATTACTCTCGTACTGACGCCGTCGGCAGCGCCAGTAAATTCTTATCTTGGCCCGGCACGAGCGAGAGGTCTCTGGCTTTTATTAGAGACCCCTCAACTTAGTTTTACGAGACGCCTGTTATTACAGAAGATCCAGCGCGGTGCTACAGATAAGCTACTCACGATTAAGCACAGTTCCCTGCCTAAGTCCCCCCAGCTGTTGCGCTGCTCCGTTTTGCACACCGCTTGCTTAATCATTTCCTCTTAATGAAATTATAGCTACACTACTGGCCATTAAAATTGCTACACCAAGAAGAAATGCAGATAATAAACGGGTATTCATTGGACAAATATACTATACTAGAACTGACATTTTCACGCAATTTGCGTGCAAACATCCCGAGAAATCAGTACGCAGAACAACCACCTCTGGCCGTAACAACGGCCTTGATGCGCCCGGGCATTGAATCAAACAGAGCTTGGATGGCGTGTACAGGTACAGTTGCCCATGCAGCTTCAACACGATACCACAGTTCATAAAGAGTAGTGACTGGCGTATTGTGACGAGCCGGTTGCTTGGCCACCATTGACCAGACGTTATCAATTGATGAGAGATCTGGAGAATGTGCTGGCCAGGGCAGCAGTCGAACATTTTCTGTATCCAGAAAGGCCCGTACAGGACCTGCAACATGCGTTCGTGCACTATCTTGCTGAAATGTAGGGTTTCGCAGGGATCGAATGAAGGGCAGAACGACCGGTCTTAACACATCTAACGTCCACTGTTCAAAGTGCCGTCAATGCGAACAAGAGGTGACCGAGACGTTTAACTAATGTCACCCCATACCATCACGCCGGGTGATACGCCAGTATGGCGATGACGAGTACACGCTTCCAGTGTGCGTTCACAGCGATTTCGCCAAACGAGGATGCGACCATCGTGATGCTGTAAACAAAATTTGGATTCATCCGAAAAAATGACGTTTTGCCACTCGTGAACCCAGGTTCGTCGTTGAGTACACCATTGCTGCCGCTCCTGTCTGTGGTGCAGCGTCAAGGGTAACCGCAGCCATGGTCTCCGAACTGATAGTCCATGCTGCTGCAAACGTCGTCGAACTGTTAGTGTAGGTGGTTGTTGTCTTGCAAACGCGCCCATCTGTTGACTCAGGGATCGAGACGTGGCTGCACGACCCGTTACAGCCACGCGGATAAGATGCCTGTCATCTCGACTGCTAGTGATACGAGGTCGTTGGGATCCAGGACGGCGTTCCGTACTAACCTCCTGAACCCACCGATTCCATATTCTGCTTACAGTCATTGGATCTCGACCAACGCGAGCAGCAATGTCGCGATACGATAAACCGATAGGCTACAATCCGACCTTTATCGAAGTCGGAAACGTGATGGTACGCATTTCTCCTCCTTATACGAGGCATCAAAACAACGTTTCACCCGGCAACGCCGGTCAACTGCTGTTTGTGTATGAGAAATCGGTTGGAAACTTTCCTCATGTCAGCACGTTGTAGGTGTCGCCACCGGCGCCAACCTTGTGTGAATGCTCTGAAAAGCTAATCATTTGCATACCACAGCATCTTCTTCCTGTCTGTTAAATTTCGCGTCTGTAGCACGTCATGTTCGTGGTGTAGTAATTTTAATGGCCAGTAGTGTATAAAGTGCAAAAATAGTACTTACTGTAGTACTCTGAAAAGTCTTTCACTCTGGCTCTTCTATCTGGGACTATGGGCGACAAGTTTTTTTCGTATAGGAGACCACTTCGTACCATTAACCACATTACCAGTGTTAACTGGTATGTCTGGAATTCCGAAGGGAACAATCGGCGGTAAGTGGAAACGGGTGGAACGGATATTTTCTTCAGGTCTGCTGGACTGACTCAAGGAACTCGCATATCGTCTAGATCAGAGGCACTGCCGATGTTCCAGCCTGCACTGCCTAACATCTTAACGAATCCGTCGTGATGAAAATCCTTGAGAGGTAGCTTTGGCAGTACGCCATTGGCAGTAGGCGAATTTCGCACCACTGAGGGCACATGTACTCGAGAGAGAGTAAAAACAAGATGATTGCCACAGACGTGGGACAATGCTGGTGACTCCAAAAATTAATTTGCAGCCGAACATCTATACTCATCGTACACTACAGTTAACAGTTCCAAGGCATCCCATCGGGAGAGTTAACTACAAGGAATGGGAAGCACATGCTTGTCCATAGTTGGAGGATTTGGAAGCGGTGTTTGAGAAATTGAGCAACCAGGGTAAGGACAGGAAGGTCATACTTTCATGATGTGACTATCAGGTACTTTCCTTGCCCTCGTTCCCATTGCTTCAGTTATGTTTTTCGTCCCGAGCCGCGCGGGGCAGCCGCGCAGTCTAAAGCGTCTTACCACGGTCCGCGCGGCTCCCCCTGTCAGAGATTCGAGTCCTCCCTCGGGCATGGGTGTGTGTGTTGTCCATAGCGTAAGTTACTTTAAGTTAGATTAAGTAGTGTGTAAGCTTAGGGACCGATGACCTAAGCAGTTTGGACCTATAAGATCTTACCACAAATTTCGTACCGAACACTACCTGTAAGTGCACCCGTTTTAAAAGTTCTATACGAAGTGGTTACGAAAAGCTCTCTTTACATCAACAGCAGGAGACGTGATCATCTCCTAAGCCGATCACCTCTTAGCAACCTGTCTCCACAACGGCGTCAACCAATCACTGTCAACAATGGCTTACGTACTCACTGCAAAAAACACTATATAGATGCTTGATACCTATAAAAATATAACAGTATACTTACAGTGTGTGTGTGTGTGTGTGTGTGTGTGTGTGTGTGTGTGAGAGAGAGAGAGAGAGAGAGAGAGAGAGAGAGAGAGAGAGAGAGAGAGAGAGAACGTACGATACTATCTGGAGCAAGATCATAAGGGTTGTCAACAAGAGTGAAACAGTAAAAATTCCAGATATCAAATAATTTTTTTTCTCTCTGTTTCATCTCGCTGCCCCAGTCATGTTACATGTAAACATAAAACTTATCACACTCTTCATAGAAAATCCGCGAAAAAGAGGTAACTCAGATTTGACAGTTAATTATTTCAGTCCAGTAAACTTAACAGGTCCGAGAAGCGAACTTTGTAAACGTACTGTAGAAAAAACAATGCCCTGTCTTTAGGTTAGCAACAACTTTAAACAAAAAAGAAAAAAGTTAGAATTACATGAATCACAAATGGCTTCTCAAAGGCTGTGAATCGAAAAAGTTTAGGTAGTGTTGCCATATACAGATCAGACTGACTCGTACAAGTGCTGAGCTGTTAAGTTGTAGAATAGCACAACAAAGCTAAATACTCGGGAGAAATAAGTTAATAGTACTTGTCTGTAATGTCAATTTAACAAACATTCTAGCAAGTATTGCAATAAAAGTACAAAAATCTTTGGAAAAGATGCGACCATTTTAGATACCGGATAATATGTATCTATGTAATCAATAAATCAGCACAGAGGTCAGTTCGTGACAAACTGAGCCGCCAAAAGTTATGGGAAGGGTTGTCACTTTAGATGTATAACGCTTGAAAGCTGCAGCAAGACGCAGCCTATGAGGTGAATGCAGACATCATATCGAAGCAGACTGTCACAGACAGATGTGTACTGGACATGGCAGCACGTCGCGAGTTAACCGACATTGCATGCGAGATGATAATCGGTGCAGGATACTTGGATCATAACATGTCGAAGATCACACAAGAATTAGGGTTTCCGAGGTCAACAGACTCTACGGTGGACCTTCAATACCGCAGAGAAAATGCTTTCACAGCGTAAATCTCCGCACAGAACGAACACAGTTATTTACAAACGGACGACACATCGCTTCCGCAGAGCCATACTTGGCGATGGACTGTCAGCTGAGAGTCCGCAACCGGTTTAAATGTAAGGCGACAGGAGTCTATTTCTACCAGGGGTGTACCGCGACGAATGCACCGCAAATGCTCCAACGGCTTCCTCTTTCTGCACCGGCTGCTTAATACGATGAAATAACACGCTATGATACTTCACCTGTCTTACAGGCTTTAGTTGAGGCACCAAACTTAAACACAATGCCATTGTGAGCAAAACCAGCGAAACACACAGGTGCCTTTTTCCTAGCAGATTTCGCTAATACACTACCTCTGCATTGAGCGCGGAGTGGAGAAACAAAAGCCCTACGCGGAAGCGTGGCACGTCGTCACACGGCCACGCTCTGTTATAATCGTGAAGCGTCGCGCGAGGATTCAGCTCTTAAGCCAGTTTTATCCCCCGCAGCCTCAACAAATAGCAGGTGCAAAGAGGAGCTACTAACCAGCCAGCGAGAGCGAAGAAGCGGAGGGGAAAGGCGGGGGGCGTAGATGAGGGGAGGGTATGAGGAGGAGAGGAAGGGCACCATCCTTAGTTAAATTACCGTTCGTTATGTGGGAGGGGGGGGGGGGGCAGCAGGCGCCGAAACGTGGAAGAGAGCCCGGGAATTACACCGCAGAGGTCGCCTAGGCTGCCTGCCCGCGACAGTAAAATATTTGTGCCCGGATGCGGGAGTACGGAGTGGGGATGTTTGTTTGCAGCAGTTGGCAGCATTACTGCTGGCGCAGGAGCTTTTGTTAAGCCGCGGAAGAATGGGCCAGCAGTGTGCAAGGCATGGGGCCGAGGGAGACGGGGCAGCGGGTACGGAAGACTAGCGAGGGCCGTAAGGATGCGCCGTGCTAGTCACGGGATGAGGAGGTTGCACAACCTGGCGAAAGTAACAGCGGAGACGGTCGCTGGCAAAGTTTCCATGGGCACACATGGCGGTAGGGAGCAAGAACCAAATCTCTTATATTTCACGGTCAACTGCGACTAAAAATGGCAGGGTTCATTTATCATGTAGGCAAGACTGCATCTCTATTACTAATTCTTCCGCTTTTCACCACATTCTCCCGGAAATACAGACTTGCAGGATGGCACTCTCTCCATAACCGTGTTCTGTTTACTCCTCTCACACCGCTGAACATTTATGAATTCATTTATTCTAGCGAGATCAGAGCTATTACGCCGTCTCTTACATCAAAACAGACATCACTACATACTCGCCGTGTTTTTCTGTCTGCGTATGCAGCCTCTAACAATACCACCACTTGCAAAGTAGGTTAGAAATCAGATTAATGATGTTGCTCACGCAGCATATGTTTGCTTTGTCGGGCAACAAAAAGTTATTGACTGTGGGTGGTATCGTCAGAATGGAAATAATGAAGTCACTGTAAAAAAATCATTAATTTTGGCACTTATCTTGAATGGATTCCCACGTAGATTTCGTCGAAGTTGTTATGGCCCATCTTGTTGATTCCAGGGTGATTACACTTTAACTGCTAGAAGGTCCAGATCTGTATTTTAGCAATATTTGAAGACCTAACAAATGCGTTTTTCAGGAAATTCTTAATGATCAAACAATCCCAGATCAGAACTACGGTATGGTAGAAATAATTTTTGACTTGGTGTTCACGATCCACATTTTTGTTAAACTTCCTGTAAATTCACTTATACTTCTTCTTAATTGTTACATCATCAAGAAAACAGTTTTGTATCAATTTTCATATATTTAATTTCCACTTTAATCAAACACAAGATTTGACTGTTCTTTTACAAAGCGAAATAACAACTTAACTTCTGCAAAGTGAAACAAAGGCTGCTCTCTGTGCGCACTCGCGCCAAAGCGGTTACAAGTAAGTCAAAGATTATGACAGTCTCACAGAAATGAATACACACAAGAACCATATCACTGTCATACATCGATACATCGGAGTACCTATACATTAATAAAACCAAATGTGAACACTGTCACAAAAATATGTCTGTTACTTCGCAGGAAAGTAGTACGATATTACCGGTATCGAGAGCTGGGTTAGAGTGCCTCACCTCGGGAGCTACTGTAGAGATTTAGATATGGATTTCACTTGTAGACAGAACGATTCACGGCGTAGGTTTGAGTATATCATTTACTAGCGAAACCGAAAATACTTCGTAACTGTTAAATATGTATATGAATAGGACTCCAATGATAAGCCAATGAGCCATAAATACAACTTCCCTGTTTTCAGTAAAATCGACAGCGATGAAGAAAACAAACTAGTACGTTGTTGCGTAGAGAGAGAGAGAGAGAGAGAGAGAGAGAGAGAGAGAAATAAATAGTATATGTGTGACAGATGGCACCACTGGCGCGTATCGAGGTCATGATTAGTTAGTAGCATCTTTGGAAAGACCGCAAACCAAGTTTCAGCCATATTGGTCTATTTCTTTGTGTTTGGCATTCGTGTGAATCAAGGAAGTCGTGTGATTGTCAAAAAATGGAAGAAAAACAATTTCGTGTGGTGATTAAACATTACTTTATGAGAGGCAAAACGTCTCAGGGGACTAAAGAGAAGCATGATAAACATTTGATCATTACGAAGAAGAAACATAACATTTTAATTAGCTTCTCGAAAAATAAAAACTACGTAATTATTATTTTCTTTGTTTGTTTGTAGGTGGCAGGCACATAATCCTGGTACATATTGAAACTTTTGCGCCAAAGTAGCGCAGGACGCCGCTAGAGACGCCAAAATTTAGTGGCGAAACATACTGAACAAGTGTAGCATCACTGAGGATGAGAAATTTGGAAACATCGAATATAGACTTAAGTGTTGAAGTGTAGCCACGTGTGGAACTGAAACATGGACGATAACTAGATTAGACAAGAAAAGACTTTAAGCTCTTGAAATGTGGTACTATAGAAGAATTAGATGTGTAGATCATGTAATTAATGAGGAGGCACTGGATAGAATTAGGAAGACAAGAAATTTGTGGCACAACTTGACGAAAGGAAGGGATCGGACACATTCGAAGACATCAAGGGGTCACCAGTTTGGTATTGAAGAGAAGTGTAGGGGGTAAAAATTGTAGAGGTAGACCAAGAGATGAAAACAGTACGCAGGTTTAGAAGCATGTAGGTTGCGGTAGTTATTCGGAGATGAAGAGGCTTGCACATGTTCGAGTTACACGGAGAGCTGCATCAAACCAGTCTTCGGACGGAAGACCAGAACAACAAGAGTATCTTGGGGTAATTGGGTTTTTCTGCCTTTGAAGGGGACAGCGTAACAACATTTCGTGCTTCAGATACTCAAACTGTAGTCAGATATGTCTGAGTGACGACGAACGAAGTGACCGACCATCTCCCTGTGAAGAACCGGAAACTGCAAAAGATGTGCAGGTCCTGGTGCTCTAAGACCGGCGTATTACAGTCGAGGCGATAGTGGCAAAAGTGCAAATCAGTGATGGACCAGTTCTAAGTATCTTTCATGTCTTTTTGATTATGTGAAAGGTCGCCGACCCCTGGATTCTACGTCTTCTCACATCCACTTAAAAAGTCCCCCGAAGAGAGAACATGTTGCAGATGTGTCATTCAAGCCTGATGACTTAAAAAGGGTGTTCTAGGAGGAATGGTGAATATTCAGGGATATGAGAGGAGCCATCATTCGAAGCAAACGAGTCCAGTAAACATGGGCTCTAAAATGTGTGCCTTAAGAGCTATAACCACTTCTTCATCTTCGATACTGTGAAACAAATATCATTTACTGCAAACTCTTTGCTTTCCATATTTTAGGCGGAGATAGTATGGACCAAAACAACAACAAAATGTCACGGAAACATGGACTCCAAAATGGTACTTATTCAGTAGAAGAGAAAATGAACACGTGCTCATAGGTAGTAAGGTACGTACAATCATAGCCCATGCTTACTGGGCATTTTTTTCTCCTTGTTTTAGTCCATACGACCACCTCTTAAAATACGGAAAGCAAAGAGCCTGCAGTGGAACAGGCACTGGCGGAAGTAAAGCTGTGAGGACGAGACGTGAGTCGTGCTTGGGTAGCTCAGATGGTAGAGCACTTGCCCGCGAATGGCAAAGGTCCCGAGTTCGAGTCTCGGTCCGGCACACAGTTTTAATCTGCTAGGAAGTTTCACATCAGCGCACACTCCGCTGCAGAGTGAAAATCTCATTTAGTGGAACAGATTACTTTCACAGCATCGAGGACGAAAACGTGCTCACAGACCTTAAGGTGTGCATTTTAGAGCACAGCTTTAGTGGAAATTTTTGCTTCGACTTATCATTCTTGTTCTATCCCTCAATACTGACCTCCCTCCTGGGACACACTGTGTAGCAGCCTAATCACCACGGACGAGTGCTGGGTACATCATTATGATCCCGAGACAAAGTAGAAAAACAAGCTGCAGGAGCACATGGGTTCATCACCGCTGAAAAAGGCTAAGACCCAGCAATCATCGAACAACGTAATACCCACGTTTGGTATTTTTTTCTCGGGGAGGGGGGGAGGGATTGCCACGGTGTGATGCTAAATACTACATTCCTAATACGTAAACTCTTATGGCAGCGTACTACGGAAATCTCCTGACACGGTTACAGGAGGCTGTTAAGATAAAGCGTGGCAATAAGGTGTCCATGGGATATTTTTGGCCCACAATAACGAGCAGCTCCTTCTGCACAGAACAGTCACACAAGATTCTTCTTTGGGCTTTCAAATTTTGCCTCACCACACACATTCTCCTGAAATGGTACCAGGCCAGCCCCTCCTCTTTCCTTAGCTGAAGAAATCATTGCGTGGCAGGCATTTCCAGACTGAGAACGGGTTTATCTCCGAGGAGAAACCTTTCGTGAACTGCAAAAACGCACAAACCTAGCGACAGAGTCTTCGTAAATTCGTCTGTTATAGGGAAAAAAATGTCGCAATTGAAGCTGAATATGTACAGAAGGACTAATGCCATCACCAAGACTTCTGTTCATAGCTTGGTATTTTAGAAAGGCTAATTACAGCTACATGACTACACTCGCACACTTAAATTCAAAATACACTACCGGCGATTAAAATTGCTACACCACGAAGATAACGTGCTACAGACGCGAAATTGAACCGACAGGAAGAAGATGCTGCGATATGCAAATGATTAGCTTTTCAGAGCATTCACACAAGGTTGGCGCCGGTGGCGACACCTACAAAGTGCTGACTGACATGAGGAAATTTTCCAACCGATTTCTCATACACAAACAGCAGTTGACCGGCGTTGCCTGGTGAAACGATGTTGTGATGCCTCCTGTAAGGAGGAGAAATGCGTACCATCACGTTTCCAACTTTGATAAAGGTCGTATTGTAGGCTATCGCTATTGCGGTTTATCGTATCGCGACATTGCTGCTCGAGTTGGTCGAGATCCAATGACTGTTAGCAGAATATGGAATCGGTGGGTTCAGGAGGGTAATACGGAACTCCGTGCTGGATCCCAACGGCCTCGTATCACTAGCAGTCGACATGACAGGCATCTTATCCGCATGGCTGTAACGGATCGTGCAGCCACGTCTCGACCCCTGAGTCAACAGATCGTGACGTTTACAAGACAACAACCATCTGCACGAACAGTTCGACGACGTTTGCAGCAGCATGGACTATCAGGTCGGAGACCATGGCTGCGGTTACGCTTGACGCCGCATCACAGACAGGAGCGCCTGCGATGGTGTACTCAACGACGAACCTGGGTGCACGAATTGCTAAACGTCATTTTTTCGGATGAATCCAGGTTCAGTTTACAGCATCATGATGGTCGCATCCGTGTTTGGCGACATGGCGGTGAACCCACATTGGAAGCGTGTATTCGTCATCGCCATCCTGGTGTAACCCCCTGCGTGATGGTATGGGGTGCCATTGGTTACACGTCTCAGTCACCTCTTGTTCGCATTGACCGGACTTTGAACAGTGGATGTTACATTTCAGATGTTTTACGGCCCATGGCTCCACCCTTCATTCGATCGCTGCGAAACCCTATATTTCAGCAGGATAATGCACGACCACATGTTGCAGGTCCCGTACGGGCCTTTCTGGATAGAGAAAATGTTCGACTGCTGCCCTGGCCAGCACATTCTCCGGATACCTCACCAATTAAAAACGTCTGGTCAATGGTGGCCGAGCAACTGGCTCGTCACAATACGCGTCACTACTCTTGATGAACTGTGGTATCGTGTTGAAGTTGCATGGGCAGCTGTACCTGTACACGCCATCCAAGCTCTGTTTGACTCAATGCCCTGGTGTATCAAGGCCGTTATTACGGCCAGAGGTGGTTGTTCTGGGTACTGATTTCTCAGGATCTATGCACCCAAATTGCGTGAAAATGTAGTCACATGTCAGTTCTAGTATAATATACTTGTCCAATGAATACCCGTTTATCATCTGCATTTCTTCTTGATGTAGCAATTAACAATTTTAATGGCCAGTAGTGTATTATATAAAATTATGAAAACAAAGCGAATCCTGGCGATTGCAACAGCTAAGAGCAAGGAGATCATGGCATTAGGGGCGTCTTCGCCGTTTCGGCTGCGCGTGCGCAACTGATCATCTGTAGCCTGTTCTGCAGGGGGCAGGCGGCCCGCCCGGCTGCGCAGACTCCGTCCTGGGGGACCGGCGCCTAGCGGCGGGCACGGAGCTGCCTGGCGCGCCAGTTTTCCGGAAATCAGCATGTGAATGGCGCCGCCTCGAACGGTGAAAAATTGCTGCCATTGTACATCTCCAAGGCCGCCGGCTGGCGGCTGGCGGCGAGGAAACGACTTTCCGAGAGGAAATCCAGCGCCGGGCGCTGCGACCGAGGGCTCGACTCGGGGATACCCGCGAATCGGTCTGCGGAATTTGCTCCATTGTACGGGGAAATTTCTTACTTCTTAGCATCCGTCGTAGCAAAGTCGTACGAAATACCGCATCTCCAGAGATTCTAGTAATCTCCCACGATGGGCTATCTAATTCTCGACGAAGAATCGACAGTTGCCGTCGGTGTCAGGTGCATCTGAGGAAGTATCAGGATAGGAAGCGATCTAGAGGGTGGGGCAAATAAAAGTGGCCAGAACGAGTGGATACGATTTGACTTGAATGTATGCGTATAACCACACCAAATTACTTACTGTTCTTACAGCCGCCCGAACTTTGGAGCACATATACACAATCTTCACGCCTGACAGAGTTGTCAGCAGAGGGTAGTCTAGTCGCGGCCATAGCTGGCCATCCTGGTCACCTAATCTGTCAGTGGTGATTACTTTGTGTGGGGAGCCCCCAAATCTAAGGTGTATCGGAACAACCCTCATAGTCTTCAAGAACTGTAGCAGAACATTTCGGACGATATTCCAAGAGTCCAGTTTCATTCCGCCTCCAGCAACTTGCTGACCAAAGCCCGATAGTACCAACAGATGAATTGTGATTACTTTCAACATCTGCTGTAGTCAGGTTTGATGGCTCTCGATCTTCCACCATAACCGAGTCCATGAACATGAGGTAGCAAATTTGAGGTAGCCAAGGAGGTGGAAACGTGGGTTCTACTATGCCAAAACTGCTTGGTAGCTACAACAGGAAAACACGATTAATTAGCAGGAGCACAAAATAAGAAAGTATTTATTACTTAACTTTGTTGTAGTCCGTGATCTGTTGGTTGACAATTACAGAAGACGCGACTAGACTAAGCGTCTGTAGAATGCCATAATTTACAAGTTACAAATCTTGCAGTGACGAATTAATCTCTCGTAATCTTGAATGTCGAATCCGGTGAATTTGAAGACCAACTTGGCTGTCGACATGACAGAACGTAGAATTGTTTGTAACTGCCAACTTGGTACTGTTGACTTTAATGTAGTACTATTACGGAACTTTACAAGTGAGCTACAAAGACTTGATGGCAGCAATGACTGAGCTGCAGACGATGACTGACTAACATCGGCACTGACTGACCACTGAGCGCGGCTACGAACTGTAGACAGGCACAACTGCACTACACTCCTGCTGCACATGAAGTGGCCTAGCGGCGCCTCGCGGCGAGCTAAGTACTGCGACTGGCTATGTACTCTTTGGCTAGCACAGCCGTTCTTCTGTTCCGTTTATCGAGAGCATCCAGAAGTTCGATCTCTCAGGCGGCGGTATGGTCGTGTGACTGACGACATCACAAAGCTAGTACTGTATTTCCTTCCTCTGTCATGTTTACTTGTACCCTAGAAATCGATTCACTGGGCCATTTTTATTTGCCCCACCCTGCAAGCAGTGAACGAAGGTCAATCACCTAATCCCTCGAGGGAGGGCAAGTTATTAAGCCCAGTATACTGTCCTCGACGGTGAGTGTTCACCAGAGACAAGGGAATCATCTGAAGTTCCCTAGTGAAATGTGATAGGGCCACTGTTGTTCTCCATATGCATAAATGATTTGGCGGGCAGGGTGACCAGCAATCAGTGGTTGTTTGCTGATGATGCTGTGGCATACGGTAAGATGTCGAATTTGAATGACTGCAGGAAGATACAAGGTGACTTAGACAAAATTTGAAGTTACTGTGATGAATGGTAGCTAGAAAATTTGAAAATGAACAAAATCTACAAAACTGCAACTAAATGCGGACCAGTAGGAAAAAGAAACCCATGATGTTCGGATACAGCTTTAGTAGTCCCCTGCTTGACATAGTCACGTCGTTTAAATATCTGGGCGAAACTTTGCGAAATGAAATGGAACGTGTATGTGAGCATCGTGGCAGGAAAGGCGAATAGTTGACTTTGGTTTACTGGGAGAATTCTAGAAAGTGTGGTTCATCTGTAAAGCACACCGCATATAGGACTCTAGTGCGACCTATTCTTGATTACTGATAGAGTCTTTGGGATCTGCACCAGGTCCGTTTACAGGACAACGAAGTAATTCAGAGGCGAGCTGCAATATTTGTTACTGGTAGATTCGAGCAACACGCAATTACTACAGAGATGTTTCGGTAACTCATACGGGAATCCCTGGAGGGGAGGCGACATTTTTTTCAAAAAACGCTATTGAGAAAATTTAGAGAACCTGCATTCGAAGGTGACTGCAGAACGATTCTATTGCCTCCAACATATTGCACGTAAATACCACGAATATACGAGAAATTAGGGCTCATACAGAGGTATATAGACAATCGTTTTTCTCTCGTTCTATTTGTGAGTGGAACAGGAAAGAAAATGACTCGTAGTGGTATGAGGCACCCTCCACCAAGCGCCGTACGGTGGATCGCGGAGTATCAACGTAGATGAAGATGCTGTTGGTCTACTGATCCTATCCAGCCTACACCGAGCGAGATATTTCAATGGTAAGGAACTGGACTCGCAATCGAGAGGACGCAGCTTAAACCCTGCCAGGCCATCCAGATCAAGGCAAATTCTGAAATAAATTACAGTGAAATGAATACCCCTAGCTGCATACGGGCGTTGATAGAAGTCAACCGGGAGAGTTGAAAATGTGTGCCCCGACCGGGACTCGAACCCGGGAACTCCTCCTTACATGGCAGACGCTCTATCCATATGAGCGGCCGAGGACACAGGATAGTGCGACTGCAGGGACTCATCTCTGGCACGCCTCCCGTGAGACCCACATTCTCAGCTTAATGTCCTGCAGTATGTTCATAGTATCCCTGCCCATTATACTCATTACTCGCGGTTTTATGCCGGTGTGTGTGTGTGTGTGTGTGTGTGTGTGTGTGTGTGTGTGTGTGAAGATGGTATCGTTCCTAGGAAAAGGATACGCCATATTTCCTTTCCTGTTTTTTCCAGCTGAAAACCATAACCCATCTCAAATGATAGGACGTTACCCTAAGCTTCCTTTCTCCCTTCTTCATCCAGATTGTGTCAAGATCCGCTTATAATGGCGACTGTCCCGATTTTTTCGTTTGTGAATTAACCACTAACATCTCAATTTGTTACGAATGTAAATAACTGCCGAGGGAACAACGACTGGATAGTGTGGAGGCAGGGGAGGGGAGAGGGAATTCCATGCGCTAATCACTGTGAACAAATGTTACACAAAAGCTGTTTTAACGGAATGAGACGATGTACTGGGGTTCCTGGTGACGTGAGTAATCGGCCACTAACAGCGGGCAGCTGGTGACGCAGCTTTAATCAGTCGGGCTGTAAAGAATACCCCGTTGGTACTGGCTACAGCTTGAATACTGAAATATATTACTGAATGTTCAATTTTCATGTAAAATTCTGATCTGTTCGTCATGTTGTAAAGATGCATGCTCCATGATTATTGTGAATTACATTGACGTTAATGGGTTGTTCTCAACTCTAGTCAGAGAATTCAAACGGCGCATCGCTGTAAGGAATTATGAGACTATACATGGTGTTTCAAAAAGGACTTTACAACTTTAAAAATTCGTATAAATTTATTGAAAGGAGATATAGAGCTAGGTTTAGTGTTATTTTGTAGACTAAAGATGTTGTATATGGCTTCCGTTGGTTATCCGGCACTCATACAGTCGGAAGTAAATGTCTTCCCAAACTCGCTGTAGCATTGCAGTCGGCCTTGGTGGCCGAGAGGTTCTAGGCGCTACAGTCTGGAACCGCGCGACCGCTACGGTCGCAGGTTCGAATCCTGCCTCTGGTATGGATGTGTGTGATGTCTTTAGGTTAGTTAGGTTTAAGTACTTCTAAGTTCTAGGGGACTGATGACCTCAGATGTTAAGTTCCATAATGCTCAGAGCCATTTTAACTTTTTTTTTTTTTTTTTTTGTAGCATGGTCCTCAAAATATATTCCACGAATGGTAGTCTTTAATGGCCCAAACAAGTGGAAGTCAGAGAGGGCTAGGTCAGGTGTGACAGCCGTGGATGGTCTCCCCGACCGCTTCAAATCGTGGAGCTCCGCCAAACCGCCTTCTGATGACCTCACCCTCCGTGACCAGCTACTTCTGTCGACAATAAATGCTCCACAGACTTTGCACAAGCGTTTGTGAACACACAGTTTCTTTCTCTGCAGTGAGAAACTCAATGACGGCACGTTGCTTGTTTCGTACATCACCTACAGACGCCATTTTGAAACTGTCCTGCAGCTACGCTAACTGTCGTGAGTAACGGAAACTTGTCGCGCTTGCTCAGGAGACTTCAAATAGTACGTACATACGTAATGTTTCGCATTTGTAGCCTTGTTTTTTGCTGAGAAAAAAAAATGGTGAATTACTTCCTTGGCAACCCTAGTATCTGTATGAGCTGACTCCCGTTGTGACTCACTGATATTGTAGCCATGGGATACTAAGCTTTTGCGTTTTCTCGCGCAAAATTTTTAAACGAATAATGTTGTATAGTGATATGTTTACAGTAAATGATGTGTGTTGTATGTGAGATGTTTTGTAAAATATATGAATGTGCAGCACGTTAGAAAGCGCAGGTTTAAAAGCAATTGGAAGTTTTGAGAAGTAATTAAAATACATGTCAGATATTTTTAAATTTTAGTACGTGTTGAAGAAATAAATGTTCTCTGTGATTCACTTAAAAATTACTACAGATCGAAAGTGAAATTTCCGATTTCATAAATATATAACTTCAGTAGTTAAAAGCGACGATGACTACGTCTAAAAGTTTTTAATAGGACTGTCAGACTCGTCTAAAAAAGTTTTTAGAAATGTAGTTAAAATAGGTCTTTGATTTCTCTCATTTTATTTCGGGCCATCTGACTCTTCCGCGGAACGCATGGAATTTACATTTTGCTCGTTTTGAATCTTGAGTTCTTACTCGTTTTAGACAGGATTAGGACAAAGAGCAAGAGTAGGGGTTCAAGGTGCCGTCGACGACGAGGTCATTAGTGACGGAGCTCAAGCTCAGATTGGGAAAGAAACCGACTGTGCTCTTTCAATGAAACCATCCCGGCATTTTCCTTGAGCGATTTAGAAAAATCGAGAAAAACCGAAGTCTGGATGTCTGGATCGAGCTGTGGACCATCGCCTTCGCAAATACGATACAGTGTCTTAGAACTGCTCCTCCCCACTCCGTCACTGATTCTACCAAATTTAAACTGATATTACACGCTTCAGTTTCATTTGGTACACAGTTCGAAATTTAAGGCTAAGCTTTCATTAAATTTCCTGAAATTAGAGACAATGAGAATACAAACAACTGTTCGGTATTATACATCAGAGAAGTGCACTTCTGCAGTGCTTTGTAGTGGTCAAAATAAGGAAAGCGATATGGGAATATCTTCATACGATCGCCTATCCTGATCCTGGAGGGTGCGTGACATGTCAGATAAATAAGTATTCACCGACTGGGGAACAAGTGAAACTTTTATAGTGGCAAAATTGTTCAAATGGCTCTGAGCACTATGGGACTTAACATCTGAGGTCATCAGTCCCCTAGAACTTAGAACTATTTAAACCTAACTAACGGAAGGACATCACACACCTCCATGCACGAGGCAGGATTCGAACCTGCGACCGTAGTAGTCGCGCGGTTCCAGACTGAAGCGCCTAGAGCCGCTCGGCCACCAGCGGCCGGCTTTTTATAGTGGCACCCGGAGTCAGAATTCGAGTAGGTCGCTCTATCGATTATCGCAGAGGACTCGGGGCCCGACGAAGCCTGCCTGGAGGAAAACTGCATCTCAAAGGCATCTCGTTTTATAACCAGCCAGTCTTCTTCTGGACCAGTTTACTCGAGCAGTGTCGGAACGTGCTCCCAACTTAGAAACGCCGTAACCGTCCGCACATTCTGGAATAGGATAATACAGCCTCACGAAACTGACTTGCAGTAAAACCGACATATGATCGAACTTCTTTACTTCTCCTAGCAAACGGCTCAGGTAATGGAGATCGTGACATCTCATACTGACTTCCTCGCCAACAGCTCTTTGCCTCAACTGACTGATTAGCTGAAGACTGCGCTGGGAAACTAGCACACAATACGGAATCTGTGCAAGGTGGTGTTCCGTTTCTTGACATCGAGCGAAGAGCACATGTTTTGTGCTGAAAACTGAATCACACAGTACTGATGTTCTGCAATAATACTATTTTGCAGTTCGTTGTGAACCGGCTTTCGGCTTCCTAGCCCATCCTGAGACAACTCAATACTAAATACATTGTCGACACATCAGTGACAGTTTATGGCTGCACAGCGATTGTTTTTCCAAAGATACGTCACAACTTACGACATTATGTCTATACGGAAAACAGAAGCATAATTAATGTTTTGCGTTAATTCGACCGTGTGCATAACACTACTGTCCAGAGTTTTCTGAATGGTTTATACCACTTACGGCAGAGGAGTCACACAAGATGATGTGTATTAACATTGAGCGCCATTTTCGAGGCAGTGAATTAAATCAAGAGTGCCGTTCATTGCGGAAATATTTATTAAATACAACATGAAATTAGGTGCGCCAAACGCATGAAATAGAAAAATACAGACACAAGTATCGTTTCTCATTATTTGTCTTATTCTTGGCGTTACCTACTTTTTGATACAAGTAGTGCCACCTACATCTACGTCTACACTCATCAAGCCGTCTTAGATGTGTGGTGAAGGTTACTTTGTGTCCCACTGTCACATCCCGCCATTCCTGTTCGAGTCGCGTAGGGTCCGCGGTAAGACTGATTGATGATAAGCCTCTGCCTGGGAGCGAATCTCTCTTATTTTATCTTAACGGTATTTTCGTGAGGTATACACACGAGAAAACAATATACTGATTGACCTTTCTAGGGTCGTGTACTGTCAGGATTTTAACAGTACACCATACCGTGTTGCGCAATACCTCACTTGCAGCATCTATCACTGGAGCTTGTAAGGTACCCATCATTTGCAGATAAGAGCGCATTTTAGTTTAATTTCAGTTTTGCTATTTCACATACGTGAAAAGTGAATGTATCAGCGCGGTAGTAAGTAGGAAGTAAGGAGCGAGCGGCCGGTTCCCAAATGGCTCTGAGCACTATGGGACTCAACTTCTGAGGTCATTAGTCCCCTAGAACTTAGAACTAGTTAAACCTAACTAACCTAAGGACATCACAAACATCCATGCCCGAGGCAGGATTCGAACCTGCGACCGTAGCGGTCTTGCGGTTCCAGACTGCAGCGCCTGTAACCGCACGGCCACTTCGGCCGGCAGTGGGGAGATTGTTGCAAGCTGGCTGAGCATCTCCGTGACTCCTTCGCGCTTACTAAATGAACCTGTGACGAAACGCGTTTTTCTGCTTTAGATCTTGTCTACTTCCTCTATCAATCCAATTACTAACTCACATAGGACTATACATTGATTAGTTGGCAACTAGATTTTATTATTTTTCTTTAAATTTTGTGTTAAAAAATGGTTCAAATGGCTCTGAGCACTATGGGACTTAACATCTATGGTCATCAGTCCCCTGGAACTTAGAAATACTTAAACCTAACTAACCTAAGGACATCACACACATCCATGCCCGAGGCAGGATTCGAACCTGCGACCGTAGCAGTCGCGCGGTTCCGGACTGAGCGCCTAGAACCGCTAGACCACCGCGGCCGGCTTTTGTGTTAAAATTTTTGATGTAGCTTACATGTCAGTTATTTTCTTTTCGGTCGCGCCCACAGCGTGGAATACGCCATAGTATGAAAATTTTTAATGAATAGTTCCAGGTAGTTACAAGTAGTTAAATTAGCGTTTTTTCTTATTTACTGCAAGCATGTTTCGTCCATGGCGCTATACTCAAGTAAACCTGTAGATGTTACACCTGGTGAGTCTACTTACGTTTATAAAAATTGAGTTTACATACATGTATAAACTTACTTCTAATTGGAATAGACACCCATTTTGCATGAGTGTGTAAACTGTTGACTGTCTATGTGTTCCTAGAGTGTTGTAAGTCACGTAAGCTCTATTTGTACAGTATTTTTCGTGAAGTACTTTTGATAGGTGTTTATTCTCGTTGATGCCTTATGCTTACAGTTTATCCTCTGCTAGTCAATTAAACACAACTAACATCAGTGGATAACAAAGACTACGATGTAAATATCAAGAATCAACGAGAATAAACTCTCATTCTAGTTGTTAAAAGTATTTCACGATAAAATTCTATATAAATAGAACTTCCGTGACTTATAACAACCAAGCTACATATAGACAGTCAACAGTTTACTCACTGAAGCAATATGGGTGTCTATTCCAAATATATGCGAGTATGTAAACTGACCTCTATATAGAATTTTATAACTTGAGTAGACTCACTAATTGTAACATCTACAGGTCTACTTGAGATCGGCGCTGTAGCCTACGCCGCTTACGTGGAATTATTAACTAAAAAACATGCTAATTAATTTGTTTTGTATTTTGATGTATTTGGTGCTGGGCAACATTTCATATTTGTATAATCAATTCAACGAACTGTTACTGTATACCAGACAGGAGGTCATTTTAATGTAGAAAATAAGTAAATAAACATGAGACTAGTCTAGTGTGGTTCCCAGACTGACAAACAGTACTCATATATTGGTCGACCGAGAAGATTTTGCGTGCTACCTCCTTCGTGAGTCGACTATATTTTCTGAGGATTCTTACAATCAATGTCAGTCTGGCAGCTGCCTTACCTGCGATTAGTTTTATGTGGTCTTTCCACTTTAAATCACTCTGTGCACTTACACTCAGACTTTTAATGGCTGTGACTGTTTCCAGTGTTCATTCAGCAATTTACATGGCCCAGTCACAAATGTAACCATCGCCTACGTCGATACAATCGTGCAATAACCACTTGTAAACGGCAGGTGGCAGCATATGAAGGGTGTAGGGGGAACGCGGAAAACAGTCCGGACTTGTCGTAATGTAGAAATGGAGCGATTTATCTGGCGTCCAAAAGGGCGTGATCATTGGCTTTCAGGGTAATGGCTGGAAGTATTTGCGGAATGGCTAAGTTTCTAAACTATTCGCGTGCCGCCACGGTTGGAGTATACCGTGAATGGCAAAATAGTGCTATCCAAAACCGGCGCCGGGGTTGCTGTGGAGCACCGCGATCCACAGATGACAGGTGTGAACGAAGGCTCCGTAAATGTGTATGGACGACGATGATGATGATGAGCTGGGTTGAGGGGGCGCTCGACACCACGGTCATCAGCGCCCTGACGAAAATTCAACATGAAATCTCATGGGAAGGGTCGAAGACTGTCCCCACAGGCAGAGCAGTTTATAACCTACTAAAGTCTGCCGCCATTGCCCACCAGTTTAGGGATGAGGCCTGATAGTTCACAAAATTTCACCACTCTGTTAAAACTGGTGTCGGTATCTGTGATGACGGTGGGCAGATCTCTAGCGAGACCAAGGTCTGCCCTAATACCAGTATAGAGGACACACGTAGCCACAATATCCTGAACTGAAAGCGGCACACCACAAACTGCACAGAAAGGTGGATACTCCCCCTGGAGGAGGAAGTCATGTGTGAAAGGGCTATGCCCGATGCGCAGTCTAGTAAGCAAAACCTCCTTCCAGCGGCGAGGATGACGCGAAGGTGTATGGACGAGCAGAGTGTAATAGTTGAGCATCTGATTGCCCAGATGAACCAAGGGGCTACCAACACTGTCGCTGGCCAGTAAACGTTGGTGTGTATGGGCCACCGCAGCGGGCGTCTTGTTCATCCACAAACACACTGGCTGCTGTTCAATGGCGTGTACAGCGTGAAACGTCTGAAAGCAAACATCCTGCAACAATGCAATGGGTCGCACCGTTGGCACTGCACGTGCGTAGTACATCCTGCAACAATCGTGGAACGGTCCAGGCCAGAGGGTATTCCCTGGATAATCTCGTCATTATGGAAGGCACAATGAACCAACAAGTTATGCATGTATCTTTCGGGACCATGTCCACCCCTAAATGCAACTTGTTTTTCCTCGGCACGATGGCATCTTCCATCAGGACAATGCAATGGGTCGCACTGTTGGCAGTCCAAGTGCGCGGTACGAAGAGCACCAGGGTCAGTTTGAGAGGTAGCATGCCTTGCCCCCTCTCGTATTTATATCTTACTCTGAGTAATTCGATTTGGGGAAGTATGACCGAGCATTGTCATTACAAGGCTAGTATTGAGAACTCAGAAGATATGAATGTTTTCCTCTCTAATCGCATGTGGTGAAAAGTTGTTATTGCTTCACATGCGGACCTCCCACGCAGCGTCTCTCGTCATCCGGGTGGTCCGGTCACAGGCGGGTTCTGCTGATCTTGAAAGGATTATGCCGACGGTTGTGAGAGAGTCGAGTGGATGCTGTCCAGACGCCGACATTGTCATAAGAGCGGGGGTGACACGCCCACAGGAGCCTGAAGGAGCAGCTGGGGTAGAGATTCCGTTACTTTGCAGAAACTTAGTGAATACACTTTCTGATGGGCTACCAGCGAGGGGCGGGAATGACTTGCGTTCCCAGGCAGCATTGGTAGGCAAATTCCCGCGTTTTCTGCAAAATAATAACTGTGATTGGCTTGCTCAGGGGATAGCTCCGTGACGTAGCAAAATCGGCACAGAAATTGGCGCCAAATATCTCCATTGGTGGGATGGTAGTGCTTCGGCAATAGAGCGGAATTTTCCGCCAGTTTTCGAGTTGCTGATTGGCACGTTTTAACCACGGCCACTGTCGTGGGGGTGGAAATGTTCTTTGTTCACCTTGTACGGGTGCTCTTGAGAGAGTCGGCTCTCGCCTTTTGGTCGGAGTAGGTTACAAGACTGAGCTCTCGCTGCTCTGGACAGCCGGCCTTCCATTGAGTGTCTAATATACTTTCATTTAATTGTAACTGTTTGACGAAGTTGCTGAAGTTTCGACTTCAACGTAACTTTCCGAGTACAGCTAGCAACTGAGCGTTCTGCGTACAAGCGGCCTATGTCGTCCGTCATGAGCAGTTTTGGCTTAAGTTGACTGTATCGGAGGTACTGTGTGACTTCGCTTGTTAAAATCAATCACTGTACCGTCAGTGATTGTGTAGCGAGCTCTCTTCGTCTCTCTCAGAGGCGCATTTGTGTTGCTAGGAAGTTTTTAGTCTGGTACAACCAGACCAGGATAATTTGTTTCGGTCTATACTCGCGACATTATCGTCACCACGTCGGGACGTCGAAGAAACCAGCCATCGCCTCCGGTATGCCAGATCGTGTCCTTGCAGTTCAGAAGACAGCTTGGTAATGTATGTCTGCAGCACCGGCAGATTGGGAAATTTTGCTATGTGGCAATCAGAGCTCAGCAGAGCGCGCCTGTTCCCGTCTTTTCTAACATGGTTCTGTCGTGGGTGTTCATTGTCTGAGTTTTCATTACTGTAGCAGCAATTAATGTTGGGTTGGCTGGGTGTTTCTCTTAAGATCTGATTTGCAAGGAATTGGCTCCACATACCACTTGGTCATAAATGTCACAATCTAGTTTATGGACAACTTCACCCTCACAGCGTTTATTTGAGTATCCAATTTGACGTATTGTAAATGTTTCATGTGTTTTGTTTAGTATTTTGAGTTTAGTCATAATAAATCAAATTGTTATTTTGGACAGAACTTTCATTCTGTTGATCGGTAGAGCAACCCTTTCATTTCTCACGACGTTAATGAAACTTTCCTTTATCAAATTAATTTCTACCAAATCATTGCAGGTGCCAAACTCTTTTCTACTCTACTTGCAGTGTCGATTACAGTCAGCTCGCGTTTCTTCTTAATACACGTGCAACAGTAAAAGTCAGAGTTAGAAAAGGGGGGGGGGGGCTTAGAGCATCATTTCCATATGAAAATTCTAGAAGAATTTAGTGTTAAGTACACTGCTAGCCCCGGCACCTCGCAAGTTTACCGTATTCCTCTGGCCACCGAGCTCCACGTATTCAAACCCAATTGACAATATGTTGAACCTCCTCGATCGAGCTGTTTCCGCCATGGATCCTCAACCAAGAAACCTAGACGCAACTGGTCACGCTTTTGGAGTCGGTATGACTCCATACCCCTGTCGGACCCTTCTGAAACCTCATCAACTCTCTTCCTGCACTTCTCTCTGCGGTCCGCATTGCAAAAAGTGGTTATTCATACTTTTGACAGGTGGTCACAGTAATTTGACCGGTCAGTGTATAACCACACAACGTCTGCCTAATTTTGCGCGATACGTTACATTAGCTTATTTCAAGAGTCGACTGTCAATCCTGGTGCCATGTCTCGAACATCTGCAGATCTTCCTGCATTTCGCTTCAGTTTTCTAACGTTGTGGCTTTTCTGCATATAACAGCATCACCCGCGAAAGGTCTCATAGACCTTCCCGAGGATTTCCTCTAGGACATTTATATACTGTGAACAGTAATGGTCGTGTAACATTTCATTAGAGAAGGGCAGAAGTTATTTTTAAGTGTGAAGATTCCTCTCCGTCTAGAATGACACGCTGTGCTCTGCTCGTGACGACCTAAACTACTCTCCAGCTTACTCTTCATTTCAAAACTGCTCGCCCACGAGCCTCCAACAGTCCATATACTTAAAAGGCCGATTCCTTTCTTTTCGTTCTAAATGGGGCTGACAAGTTTCACACACTTTTATAATGTAGTGCGTTCCTAAGCTTAAAAGTCGCGTTTTCGTTTATTAAAAAATCTTACTGTTTCCGAATGTGGAAGAAATGGGGCAGTATGGATTGAAAATGAATGGAAATAATCGTGAAGTGATGGCGCCAACGAAGAAGAAGATGAGAGTAGCAAAAATGGTTCAAATGGCTCTGAGCACTATAGGACTTAACAGCTGTGGTCATTAGTCGCCTAGAACTTAGAACTACTTAAACCTAACTAACCTAAGGACATCACACACATCCATGCCCGAGGCAGGATTCGAACCTGCGACCGTAGCAGTCGCGCGGTTCCGGACTGCGCGCCTAGAACCGCGAGACCACCGCGGCCGGCAGAGTAGCAACAAATATAAACATCAGAGGGCAGCTGCCAAAGAAACTGGAAGGTTTTAAGCAATTGCAGTGCGTAATAGAATATTGTCGGAGGAATGATAAGGAGATTAGTGTTAGTTACATAGTTGTTCATTCATCAACGGATCACTCACAAAATGGTATCAGACATCTGAACTGACAAGGAAAAAAATTTAAAAATTCTGATGCATACAGTAACATTTTCTCCTCAAAAATTCCTTTAATAGTGTACCTTGGGCACTGCCGACACCACAATACTGACACAAACAAACAAGTTGAGCTAAATGGAAAAAGTTAAAACTGTCCATCACAGAACCTTGACACCGGATTTCAGAGTAGGAGTCACTAAACTATCAAAGTTTCTGTAAGTGTGAGCTTTTTATTATTAAATAATGTTAATTCTTTATCGTTCTCTACTCTGTCTTACCTAAATAATTCTTTCCTTTATTTAAGAAGTATGCTTTAAGTTTTTAAATATTTGGATTTTAGTTTCCTCAATCTTCTAGGGAAATTTCTTGTTCTATTTTATTCCTTTGCGGAATATGGTCTTTCGTGTTTTTTGTATGTTTACTCTTGGAAAATGCAAGTTTAGTTTGGTGGCCATTTTCTGCTCTTTGAAAACCGTGTCTGTGTTTTGTGTATGGGATCCCACAGAAAATGATTGTATAGCTAAAGATGGAAATCATACAGGAATAGTATGTAACTACAAGGCAGTGTCTGTTACACGCTCATGAAAGAACTCTAAGGCCGCTGCGTGCTGATGACATTTTATATACTAGTGTTTTTGTGTTTTCATCCCATTTCAGGTGACAGTCAATATTGATCCATATGACCTATACACTTTTCATCCACATTTAATTTTACAGAATTATTTTCTTCCTTTAAGCAGAAATTCATGCAAATTGTTTCCTTTATGTTTAGTGTAAGTTTTTGCATAATGGCATCCTTTAAGGTTTCACCTGTAACTACAATGTTATTGTCAACAGCAAAAACGTTTCTTCTTGGCGTTTAACATTTTCTGGAAAGTCACTGATGTATATCAAATGGTTCATATGGCTCTGAGCACTATGGGACTTAAGATCTGAAGTCATCAGTCCCCTAGAACCGTAGCGGTCGCGCGGTTCCAGACTGAAGCGCCTAGAACCGCTCTGCCACAGCGGCCGGCGATGTATATCAAAAACAATATTGTTCCTAAGAAACTAAAGAGAGGGTACTGTGTTAATATAACTGGGATCAAGTTGAGCAGGGTACACGCTTGCGTGATGAAATTTCAAAGAAACAGGCAGCACTATCTACAGGAGATAGTCAAATGGGAACGAAACAGATAGGATAAATGCAAGTAAACTGCTCATTATTTAAAAAGTAATCACCGTAACTATTAATAAATTTATCCCACTGCGAGTCGAGACGGTTAATGCCTTCAAGGAACAATGTTTGCGGTTTCTATGGAATTATGCTGAACACCTCTTTGTCCAAATCAAATCGACGACCACGAAGGTCTTTCTTCAGGGCTCCAAAAATTTGGAAATCATATGGGGACAGATCGGGACAGTATGGATGGTGTGTAGGGGCTTCCCAGCGAAACTTCTGCATCTTAGTCAAAACACCCTTGGCAACATGTGGGGCGGGGGGAGGGGGGATCACAAACGGTTTTCCATAAGATCAACAACCGTCTTGTCTGAAAGTATTATCTCTGACTCATAGATGTTTACTTTACAGTGTGTCAAGTGATTTAAAAACTTGTGACCCATCCTGAGAATGACTGAAAGGTTGTCATCCGAAATATCGGAACAAGAAGTGGGCTGTTTGGCTTTTATGTTGGTAACGCCACGTAGCGCTCTATGAAAATCACTGACTGTGCTGTGTGCAGTCTGTGGCTGGTTGGCATTATTGGAATATTCGCTATTGTAGTGTTGGGTAGCTGGATGTGAAAAGCGTTGCGCAGTTGGAGGTGAGACGCCAGCAGTGGTGGATGTGGGAAGAGATGGCAGAATTTTTAGTGCCTTCAGTAGTTAGAATCCTTTATTTAGCTGGCAGTATTGGCGCTCGCTGTTTTGCAGTAGTTCGACTAACGAAGATTTTTGTGAGGTAAGTGATTCATGAAAGGTATAGGTTATTGTTAGTCAGGCCCATTCTTTTGTAGGTATTATTAAAATTCAGATTGCGTTGCGCTAAACATATTGTGTCAGTTTAGAGTTGATCAGAATAAGTAAAGAGAGAAATGTCCGAGTACGTTCAGTTCTGCTCAGATGTTTGAAAATCAAATAACGTAAGAGGTTTTCCAGCACTTCCATTTTTAAATTTTTCTGAGGAGACGTTTCAGAAGTAAAAATATCCTGGATGCACTCCCGAAAAAATGGTGGAATAAACTTACACGCAGTTTCGGTTACAGCGATATTTTGCGTTCGAATGTCGCACCCGAAAGTACCAAAATGTGAACTAGTTGATGAAACCAGTACATACGATATCAGAATACTGTGGAACAATCTCTCACATTCTGCAAAACTTGGCAGCTCTGCTATCATGACAGCAGTGCATTAGAGCCGTCATAGAGGCAGAAAAGGAATACTGACGCGTTACATATGAAATAACACGCGGAATGAATAGCTCGCCTTGCTGTGACAACAAAAAATGATTTGTTTGAAGGGGCTCCTTTCATAAGGATCAATTAACCACAAACATTTCTCCGTTGAGAATTATGGAGGAGTTACACCCCAGGAAGTAATTTTTCTCACAGCGCAAGCAAGTCTTAAACGCTGAAGCACCGGTAACGTGTTGTTTGAGCCTCACAAACATTCACGACTGCCATCTCGCGCTACAGCACGTTCTCGTCTATCGACGCCGAGGAAGAGAGCGAATGTACTCCTGCTGACAGGTACATTACATCAACAAGGCTATCGACTTCCGCTGTCACACCTAACAAGAGAGACAAAGCGGCTGCGACACTCACTAATAAAACGTCCACGACAGAATCTAACGGCTACAGCAGACACATTTCGAAGCCGGAAACTGATATCTCTGTAACGACAAACGAATACATCTTTCATTCATCCAGATATGGCTTTTTGTGAATGTACCTCAACGTACATTTTCATCCACGTCCTCAACACTTCACTGTGCGCAACACCTTTACTAAGTTGTTATTCGTGTTACTGAGAACCAGAATTCTGGTGCCAGCTCGATAAATGAGGGTAAAGCACAACAGAAAAATGTGAACAGGTTAATTATGAAATTCTCCAGAATATTCGAAACCGTTTCAGCTGTGAAGAGATAAGGAGCCGTACCTTGAGATACGTACAATGCAAAGGGGACCACTCCGTGGTTCAGGTCGAAAAAAATCGATGTTCGGTTTTCATAATTTTTCGCTAGATTAAGGTTTTATTTAAGTACCCTGAAAAAGATTTTGCTGAAAAAAATTTTTTTCGAGCATTTAAAGAGCATTTTCCTACCACGAGTGTTTATGTGCCACGCCCACTTTTCTGTCACCCACTTTTCTGCGTATATTTTAGATCTTTATATCCCCTATATTGCACGTTAGGGATTTTTTTTTACTCCCGAGTGTGTTGGATATCCTTGGAATGCAACGGTCGGTATTGTTTTGTTTCTGCCGTTTGTAAACAACATGCTTTCAAAAACGTGGTTAGTTTTGTTCAAGTGAGAGTAGTTGTTATACTTACGCTTGCAGTGCTTGTTTACGTGTGTTTTGTTGTGTTTATTGAAGATGACGAAACGCAAAGGCATTTTCAAGAAACGACAATTTAGAAGAAACAAGTTTAAAAAGCTTTCTGTACAAGAGGTTATGTCGCCTGGAAACGATGTTTCTCATTGTAATTCTTCAACAAGTGCATCATCAAAGAAGCTCTCACCATTTCAAGAGAGTTACAACGAATTTACTGTAAGTGACAAGGGGTACAGTAACATTATTATAAATCTGAGAATATTATGAAATGTAATTTCTAAATTTGTAGAATGTAGACAGTGTGATGAGTCACAGAGTGTGAAAATTTGTGAGAGTGCCAGTGGGAGATAAGGCCTGGCAATTGCTTTGGATTTAATTTGCACTAAATGCTAAGCTGTGATTTCATTTATGAGTTCTTCAAAACCAGATGCAAGTGGCCCTTACGAAATCAATACTAGATTAGTTTATGCCTTACGATCCATTGGCAAGGGCATGGCTGCAGGGAGAACATTTTGTTCAGTGATGAATTTACATCAACCACCATATAAATCTGAAAAACTAAGTCCAATATTAGAGAAAGCTGTATGTGAGATCAGTGAGGAAAGCATGAAACTGGCTGCTAGGGAAGCAGTGGAAGAAAATGATGGATGTTCGGATATTGCAGGTGCACTTGATGGACGTTGGCAGAAAAAGAGGACATACTTCTCTGAATGGAGTAGTAACTGCCACGAGTGTAAACACCGGTAAAGTGTTAGATGTGGAGATAATGTCTAAATATTGCAAATGTTGCAAAGTCAATGAACATAAAGAACACAACTGTGCGTCTAATTTTAGAGGAACAAGTGGTGGTATGGAAGTTCATGGAGTACAACAAATATTTCATCGCTCCGTTGAAACAAGAGGTGTATAGTACACCAGGTATTTGGGCGATGGTGACTGTAAGGCATACAACAATGTGGTGAACTCTAAGCCCTATGGAGATGCCATTATTAGCAAAATATAATGTGTAGGCCATGTTCAAAAACTTTTAGGAAAAAGGCTGAGAAAACTAACTGTTGATATGAGACGAAAAAAATTAGAAGATGGAAAATTGTTGACTGGACAGGGTCGGTTAACTAAAAGTGAAACAGAAAACTTGCAGGTATACTATGGGCAGGTATTTAGGAGAAATAAAGAAAATCTGGAGGCAATGAAGAGAGATGTTTGGACCATTTTCTTCCGTAAGTCCTCTACTGATGTTAAGCCATGTCATGGATTGTGTCCATCAGTAGAAAATTCGTGGTGCAAATACAACAGGGCTCAGGCAACTGGAGAATCTTAAACTCATCAGCATTCTCTTTCTGCTGCTTTTATTACAGCAATTAAACCCATTTTCATTTTTAGAGACTTTGCTCATCCTGACCTTCTAAGGAAATGTCTGCATGGGCAGACACAGAACGCAAATGAATGTTTCAACAGCATAATTTGGAACCGTCTTACTAAAACTGTATTTGTAGGCATGCATACAATGAAACTAAGCGTTCATGACGCTGTTATTAGATTCAGTTGTGGTAATGCTGGAAAGTGTTGAGTACTGAAAAAGCTGGGAATTAATCCTATGAAAATATGACCACCGGGCTACAACATTGCGATAAAATGAGGATAACCGATGCAGACAGGTCTGCATCTAATATGGACAAGAAAGCAAGCCAAACATCCAGGAAGGTGAAAAAGAAGCTGGAAGACCTGCTAGAGGCCAAAGAAGAGCCATCATATGTAGCAGAACAGTTTTAATTAACTGCAACTAACAAATTTCAAAAGTTTTTTTTTTTAAGTCAATTTCTCGCAAACTAAAATTTTCAGTACGTATGCCCCATTATATCAGAAACTATCATAGACAAATGAATAAAATTTTCAGAGATTCTGCATAACATAAAAAGTCGCCTCTGGTACACATTCATTAATATTCCCCCAGTAGGAAGTTCACAAAAAAAATTTCTGCCGAGAAAACTAAATAATTTTTGTTAATATATTTAAAAAAGTACTTCTTAAAAACTATAAAATGAATAAAAAAGATTTTAGTACAGTTGACTCTATTAGCATCATGTAACATACAGTAAAAATATTAAGGTCCTGCATCAAATAGTTTTTTCCAGAAATGGGTCAAATACTTGCCTAAATTAACATGGGTTAGGTATGCAGGGTGTGGTCTCTGAAATGAACTTGCTACCTACTTTCTGCCTTCATGATGGTTTCCGAGCGACTTTCCGATTTCGCAAGGTCAAAGTAAATCCTGAAATTTGTAAAACATTTAAGGTCGAATACGTTTAGGCCTCTGACTCATTCAGCGCTGGGGTTGCTTAATGGTTCAGTAGCTTTCGTCAAAATAACTCCTTTTGGTTTAGCTTAGTTTAAAAGTCTACTTCCTTTTCGGTGCTACCGCGTAGCAGAGCCACACCAGTAACCAAGTATCGTAAACTAACGAGCAAACTGTTGTCATGAGATCACGGGAAAAGCCTTGCAGTGGAATGTGCAGTGAATGCTTCCCGTGTGCCACAATATGCTAGAATATGATGTAAATTACTCCATCCTCCTAAGACCCCTGTAAACGCTGAACCGTTACAGGCTGTACTACCTCGAGTGCATCTACATACGAAAGGTCAGCAACTTCCTGAAACAATTAACCAGCTCTAAAAAAAATCACGAATTCTTTACGGAACCCAATAAGAGGAATCGTATCGAAAAGAACTGATCACTCTTGAAGTGGAATAACAGATGCAGAAACGTTCACAATCCAAATTTACCAGCGTCTGTAAGATCACAGTGGGACCTCAGGCAAAATCCCGACAAACTAAAAACTGAACAAACTTCTTCTTTTTTGCGACCATATTGTCCGTACACCGATCAGGCAAAACATTATGACCACAGCTCACTGCGACGTCTGGTGGCTTTTGGGGCAAGTGACGGGATTAAAAAAGTATATAAGAGGAGCAGATACAGACAGGGGATCACCCTAGCGAGATATGGGCTGCAAATGGGGAATCCATTGAGATAAGCGACTCTGACAAAGGGCACATTATTGTTATGCAGAAACTGTGGACAAGTATCTCGAAAACGGCGAAGTGGGTCGAATGTGCACGTGCTACTGTCGTGAGCATCTACAGAAAGAGGTAAGAGGACAGTGAAGCTACCACTAGGCGCTAAATAGTTGTACGTCCACGATTCTTCACAGAACGTGGGGTTCGTAGGTTTATCTGCTCTGTACAGTAGGATAGACGGTGATTCATGACATCTCTACCGAAAGACCACAATGCTGGTAAACGCACAGGTGTTTCAGAGCATGCCGTTCATCGCACATTGTTGAACGTGGAGCTCCGTAGCAGACCACCCTCACGTGATCACATGTTGAACCACAGACATCGTTCACTACGACTGCTGTGGACACAGAATCATCTGGACTTGACCGTCGCTCAATGGAAACCAGCGGGCGTAGCTACTGGCATCAGGTGACGGAATAACTACACGTAGTGGTAAGAACGGACAACGTACAAAATGCTCGTCAGCCATTAGTAAGAGCAGTAGGATTTACAAGCACAGTTAGTAAGCTCCCTGGAACATACGAAACAAATATAAGCACTTGCTCAGAACAAATGAACACACACAGTTAAAAGGAACCCGTTAGGGTTTAACAGGAATGCATTAAATTTAACTACTTGGACTTTAGCAACTATCATGCCGATCAAGGAAGCGGCTAAAATTAACGATTTAAATTTATCAACGGCTCCGACCAGTGCGTTACGCATTAGGTAATTATACAACAACTGTGACAATCTCAGTCACCAAACTTGCACTCGTTCAGCACTCTTTAATTGCTTCACAAGTATCAGGGCAAATTTTATCCGAGATCGGATAACTACATTCAGTTCGTTCTCGGACTCTTTTCCTTTTCTAAAAACAAATAACCTCATGATGAAAGACAACAAGAGTGTCATAAGGCTGGTAGGTCTCCCGATAAGTATTATTTCGCAAGTAAATTTATAAGAGGTAACCATTAAACAATGGAAGTCTCCGCAACAGGCGGCCAAGTCAAACCGGATCCATAGGATGTTCGCGATCCATGTGGGAAGACATCATCGCACTGCCATATCACAACAGCCCTGGCTTCTCCCAGGGCGTGCAGTAAAAGTTTCCGTCCGCTATGTTCCTGGTCAGTGAACCATCTCGCCGCGGCGCGCTTCAGAAAACTATGGCAATACAGGCGTGCTCCAACCACTCGCCATTCAAGCCCGTAGCAAGTCCTGCTTAGATGGGTGGTAACGTGCTCGCCTCCCATGTAAACGGGCCCGGGTTCGATTCCCGGCCGGGTTGGAGATTTTCTCCGCTCTGGGACTGGGTGTTGTGTTGTCCTCATCACTGGCGCGCAAGTCGCCCAATGTGGCGTCGACTGAAATAAGACTTACACTTGATGGCCGAACTTCCCGTAATTGGGCCTCCTGGCCAACGATGCCATACGGTCATTTCCATTTTCCGTAGCAAGTGCGCAGCTACCACTAGGAGAGCAGCAGAGCTCACACTCTCCACGAAGAATATCCAGTCCTGTTTTTCTCTGGCGGTCGCTCATCAATCGAGCCTCCAGAGCATCCGCTCTCCTCCGTCATACCCAATAGCACTCCGTCTTCAGGCCGCAAGTGGCCCATCGGGACCATCCGACTGCCGTGTCATCCTCAGCTGAGGATGCTGATAGGAGGGGCGTGTGGTCAGCACACTGCTCTCCCGGTCGTTAAAATGGTTTTCTTTGACCGGAGCCGCTGCTATTCGACCGAGTAGCTCCTCAATTGGCATCACGAGGCTGAATGCATCCCGAAAAATGGCAACAGCGCATGGCGGCGTGGATGGTCACCCATCCAAGTTTCGGCCACACCCGACAATGCTTAACTTCGGTGATCTCACGGGAACCGGTGTATCCACTGCGGCAAGGCCGTTGCCGTCGCACCCTATGGTCGGAACCAAAGAGTTGACCACTATCGATGGAGAGGCAAAGATATTTGCGCAGAGGTAATTCGAACTGCAGCGACAAGGCTCACAATTCTTTAATAATCATCGATAAATACGCCGTTTCAAAATTCCTGGCTGATTGGCACTGTGCACCGGACTGGGACTGGAATTCAGAGCCTTACCTTCCGTGGGAGATGCACATACTGACTGGGCAATCCAGGCATGGATCAGGACCCGCATTCATGGCTTTTCTTTCACCATTACCCTCCTGCTACCTTGTTAACTCACGGAAGTTGCCCGCCGCATTTGGTGGGGTTAGCACTACTGGAAGATAGAATACTGTCGAGAAATCGCTTAGCCACACCCCAGAGTACTTTCTTCAGTATTTATCTGTACTCAGCACAGGTGCGATTACAACTGTGTCCCGGAGGACGACTTGAACGTGGAGTGTTGCCTTTTGTCGACAATGCCCGTACCTTCTGAGCCATCCAGGCACAAGTCACGAACCGCCATCACATCTTCACTTGTTTACAAGCACTTCATTTCTTTGTAGGCGAGGCCTCAGTTTGAATATGCCTGGAAGTTACATAAACGGGAGTGGCCGTCGGGTATTTGAAGCCCGCTCCTCTCTAATACGAATCCAGACTCGTTACCACCGCGCAGAGTCAAAAGTGTCGGAGAAAGCTGGAGATGAGCGAAACTGTAATCGTCTGCACCGTCAGTCATTTGGACAGACCACCGAGTTGCCCCAGTAGCGATGCTCTGTGTTTCGCTACTAGGCGCTGAGCGTCGTCCTGGCGAGCCGCCAGATAGCCCCCCCCCCCTTCCTCCCCGCGCCTAACCCCTACCCCTACCGCTGGTCCAGTACCGGGGGAATCCCCTTTCCCTCCCCTTTCCCCGGCGGCCCCCCGCGTGAGCCCGTTTTAATGGAGGCGCGCTCGCTGCCTGCTAGTGCTTTAAAATTCGATTTAAGCAGCGCTGCTGGTGTGCAGGGGGCGCTGCCCGCTTCCCTCCCTCCCTCCCCCGCCCCACACCACCACCACCACCACCATCAACCCTCTCACCTCACGTCACCTCTCCTCATCCCGTGCTCTTTCACCATCCACCAGCGGCGACCCGGCCGGGCAGCTGCTCGCGTATTGAAGGGAAAAAAAAGTACGGTAGGTGCGGGTGTGAGTGCGCGTGGCCCGACTACGGCCAGGGCGGGCTAACGTCTCCGTTATTTAAGCCGAGCTGCCGCCGCGGCATCGTGACTCGCGCCCCCCTGCGGCCTTTCGTCGCCCCTCCACTCTATTCTATACACCGCTACGCCCCAGGATTACCGGCGGCACACATTTCAGGATCACTGCACGCGCCAAGCGGCCTTCGTTTTTGCGGTTACGAGTTTATCCACGGCGCGCCGGCGGTGCAAGCGCAGGGGAACGCGTCGATGCCCCCATCCTGTCTTTCGTGGTGCTTCTCCCCCCCCCCCCCCTCTCTACACAACGCGGATTATTTTAGCGACCAAATAATTCAGTATTATGACGTTCCGGGTACGCGAACGCCACCCGTTCTCGGGGCCGATAAAAGCCATCACCGTGCTCTGTACTAAAAACGAAAGTGATCTCTCTGCAGTGCTGCACACCTATCATAGGCAAGGCAAAGGGGGGCGCGCTTAACACTTTCCTATTTTTTCCCTCTCTGCTTTTCTGGTTACATGACAATGAAAATTGTACACAATTTACCTGGTATCATACTTTCTACGATAAGTTCAAGATTTCTTGCGTGATGTATTAAAGATACTTTTAAAAAAATTTTACAAATGAGGAAAACGTATCTTTTCCCCAGGCCTGTGTTAAACATCCTATTATCAAGGGGCAAAAATCCACACAAAAATAAATTAAATGATAATTAAATGGACACCCTAGCTGCAAACAGGCGTCGATATACTTCACTGGGGAAATGTTGAAAATGTGTGCCCCGACCGGGACTCGAACCCGGGATCTCTTGCTTACATGGCAAACGCCCCATCCATCTGAGCCACCGAGGGCACAGAGGACAGTGCGCCTGCAGGGGCTTGTCCCTTGCACGCCCCCCCGTGAGATCCACATTCCCAACACGTCCACACTACTACATTCGTAGTGCGCCCACTACATGTTTGCCCATCATACTCATTACTCGTGGCAGACATCTAGTAGGCGTACTACGAATGTAGTGGTTTGGACATGTTGGGAATGAGGATCTCACGGGGTGTGTGCAAGGGATAAGTCCCTGCAGGCGCACTATCCTCTGTGCCCTCGGTGGCTCAGATGGATGGGGCGTCTGCCATGTAAGCAAGAGATCCCGGGTTCGAGTCCCGGTCGGGGCACACATTTTCAACATGTCCCCAATGAAGTATATCAACGCATGTTTGCAGCTAGAGTGCCCATTTATTTATCATTTCATTTCTAGCAAAGCTGCATGGGCATCAACGGTAACAGTTCTTTCGTGAACAGATACTACCGTCATATATAGATAAAAATAAATTAATTTAACATACTGAAGAAGAAGTAGAGTAATTGTCAGGTAGTGTTATTATTAGCTTGTATAACGTTTTACTGAATCGAAATCCTCATCTTCATCGTCATCTTCATCATCATCCTCTCCATCACCATGATCGCATTAAACATCAAAACATGACAATAACAAATGACTAACTTAAATATAAAACTTTTTAACACAAGGAAACACATAACACTATTATTATTTGGCTCTTTCTTGCCACACTTTTCTTCAGTTTCCCCGGTACAGTCTGTATTCCTGTTTCGTCTTCATTATAAGCTCCATGGGGCGGAAAATTATATAGATTTTAAAGTTTTAAAGTTGCTCAAAAAAGTTCCATTTGTGCTTTGTTGAACCCAATTGTCCTCTCGATACGGAATTTCTCCGGTTTACAAACTAAAATAATGACGACGACTGCAGTTCGGTGGAGAGACTGTGACCATCGTACGTTGGCTGGGGCGAGGCAGCACACACAGGGTTGAGATAAGTAATATTATTGACTTGGTACATATGCACCGTGTATTTGTAAAAAAAAAAAAATTTATGGGGCCTTGCCGCTGTAGGTGTCGATTTTAGCCTTCGACTATGCCAATTTAGGCAAGCTGTTTTGTATTTGTTCTGAAGAAGGCGTGGTTACCCACACTGAAACCTAGGTAAACACCAGGTAGTTTGTGCAATCGAGACGGATTTTTCATAACTATTCTTATTCAGTCACTTCTCTTGCAGTCTGTTGTCCGAATAGAAGACAACAAAAGCAAAGCTAAAGTTTTAAATTTTGTGTTTTAAAATCGTTTAAGCAGGAGAATCGTACAGACATGCCATCGTTTGACCATCACACAGAATACCATGTGGAGGACATAAAACACGCACCCTGGCGTTGAGAAACAACTGAAAGAGTTGAAAACAAATAAGTCGGAAAGTGTAAAAGGAATCCTAGTTCGGTTTTACAGAGACTACTCTTCTGCATTGGCTCCATGCTTAGTTTGCATTTATCGCGAATCTCTCGCCCAGCAAAAAGTCCCAAGCGACTGACAAAAAGCGCCGGCGATTCCTGTCTGTAAGAAAGGCAAAAGAATGGACCTGAAAAATTACTGGCCACATTCCTTAAAATAAGTTTGCCGCAGAATTCTTGAGTATTTTCTAAGTTCGTATTTAATAAATTTCCTCGTAACAGAAAACCTACCGTCCACAAATCAGCATGGATAGGACACTAACGTGGTTGCGAAACTCGGCTTGCCTTCTTTTTTTTTTGCATGATATCCTGCTAACGATGGACGATGGGTAACCGGCAATTCCATATTCCCAACTTTCCGGAAAGCGTTGACACAGGGCCCCAATGCGGACTGTTAACGAAGGTCCGAATATGCTGCAGATACTAAATATGTTCAGTTAGCGGTAGTGCGCTACAACAAAGAGTCTATGTGAGTCCACGGAAGTCTACAATTGGTCCTTCCACTCCTTAGAATATTTCTGACGTCATTTTCTGTGAAACTACACAAGAGCTCAACCGTTTTTGCTTATCGGTGGTGCGCAAGGAAAGACTACGATTTTTGTGCATAAAATTAAATTGAAAAAGTTTCGAATACACAATATTTTTGGTCTTTCCATACACTGCAAAAACAAATAAATTTAATATATGGCAGAAACGACTTTTGTTGTAAGAAAACTTCGCGGATGCGCACACAACAACTAACCAAAATTCAGTCGTAATCGGAGGGATGACATACGGACGCACTCAAGACCAACGTGCAAATATTCACTTTCTATATTTGATTTCGTCTGAAGTAGCTGATGTCTCAGAAGTAGTAAGAATTTTTTGTCAGACGAAAGACTCACCTTCCAAACTGAAGACACACAGCCGCTCCACGGAAGTCGTCAACACGATAACCCCATGCCACCGTTGGTGCTGCTGCTTGATAGAATTCCGTGCACCTAATCAGTGTCGCTCCTCTTAACCGCCACTTTAAACTGCTCAAAATGCTCTAAAGTCACCGAGAAGCAGTGTCGTCAGCGGAGCTGTAACGCCAGTTGTTTATGTTGTAATCGTCTCTTCTCTTCTGTTGCCGGGGAAACGCCTTACGATTTGCAATGACAATAAACTTCCCTCAAATTTCATTGTTTCCTAAACGACAGCGAATTGATGAACATTAACTGTGACTGTTCCATCTCTGAAACTGTGTGTCCGGCACGCGTTGCAATGGCTTTCTTTTATTTCTACGTAGGTACACAGTATACAAAGCAGACACGTTTACACGTACGAGGCATGCTGAAAAGTAACGCCTCAGAATTTTTATGTGAAAACTGTCAAAGCTTTCTAAATATAACAAACGTTATTAAACTTCTACATTTTTATTCTTCATATCTATATATCCGCAGCCCTGTGTTGCTTGTTGGCTCCATATTGTAGCGTGTAATATGGTGGTTTCTAACGTAACGCGTGAGAAACAAAATGCTGCAATTGAATTTCCAATTCGAAGATGCGATGTCTTGGGTTCACCGTCTTCGAGCATCAAATGGCTCTAAGCACTATGGGACTTAACATCTGAGGTCATCAGTCCCCTAGACTTTGAACTACTTAAACCTAACTAACTTAAGGACATCACACACATCCATGCTCGAGGCAGGATTCGAACCTGCGACCGTAGCAGCAGGGTGCTTCCAGACTGAAGCGCCTAGAACCGCTCGGCCACAACGGCCGGCTCTTCGAGCATCCTTCAAACGCTCCTGTCTTGGTCCCAATCCATTTTCTTCTGTTTCCAAAACTTAAGGAAACCAGTCAAGACTTCACTTTGGCGGTGATGAAGGGGTGCAAGCAGAGGCGAGATTTTGGCCCCATCAACAAAATCAAACATTCTACAGTGACAGTATCAACAAACTTGTCCCTCATTGGGAGAAATTTGTTCGTTGTCAGAATAATTAATCCCCTAGGCTTGTCTAAACCATGTCTCAGCAATAATCTTTCTACAAAGGGAGCTAGTTCCGCATGATATACAGCGAAGCGTATGTGAAGCTTGCAAAGGAGGGACGAGAAACTGGCAGAAGTGAAGCTGTGAGGGCGGTTCGCGAGTCCTGCCTGGATAGTTCAGTAAGAGCACTGCCTGCGAAAGGCAAGTTCCCACGTTAGACTTCCAATCGCAACACAATGTTAATCTGCAAGGAAGTTTCATGTCTAAACTGCTCGTCCACTGCCACTGAGCGGTCGATTTTGTTCAAACTTTTCAAAGCGTAAGACCAAAGTGTTACGGTAGTAAAAGAGCCACTCACTAATACGCCAAGATAAATACACTGCCTGAGAAAAAAGGTGAAGGGCCCAGGAGAGGAGGAGAAAACGAAATGTAACTTCACATGTTGAGAGAGTATTTGATGCTATTTCGGTGATTACAAAATCGAGTCAGATTCACAAACAACTTAACGGAGCCTACTGATCAGTATAACGTTGCACCCCCCTCTGGCCTGGATGCCTGTACTGGTTAGTTTGGCAAGGTTCTCATAAAGCCATTGTATCCTCTCCAAAAGCAAACTGGTCCACAGCTGTTGTAACTGGTCGTCGATCTCATGGATACTGACACTCGGACGGAATTAACGTCCGAGCAGGTCGCACGTAAGTTCTATTGGGAAAGATATGGGATCTTGCTACTTACTGGAGTACCTCAATATCACGCAAATAGTTCAAAAGGCACAGGGCACGTATGGACGAGTACTGTCATGTTATCAACATATTGTCGCGTAAGAGGTAACACATGAGGACGCAGTATGTCCGGTCTAACGCACTGCTTCCCGAGCGGGAAGGCGTGCAGGTCCCCGGCACGAATCCGCCCGACGGCTTAGTCTCGAGGTCCGGTGTGCCAGCCAGCCTGTGGATACTTTTTAAGGCGGTTCTCCATCTACCTCGGCGAATGTGGGCTGGTCCCCTTATTCCGCCTCAGTTACACCATGTCGGTGATTGCTGCACCGCGTACACTGTCTCCACGTACACGTACACAATAATTATTCTATCAAGCAAACATTTGCGTACGCTCGTCTGGTATTAGACGTTCCTGGGGGGGGGGGGGGTGTCAACTGATGCCCGAACCGCGCAATAACTGTGGGTTCGGTGTGGGGCGGCGGTGGGGTGGGTGGACTGCTGTGGCCTGTGCGGTTGTGAACCACTGACGGAGCTTCTCCGTCGTTACTAGATCCCTGGTTTAAATACACAATATACAATACACACACACCTTAAGTCATACCCAATGGCTGCCCACATCATGACCCCACAGGTAATACCGCTCTACCTCTCAAGAATTGGAGTAACAGGACATCTACAGACGCCGACGATGGTCATTTGGGGCAGGGCAGAATAGCGATCTTCAGTCCGGAACCGCGCGACTGCTACGGTCGCAGGTTCGAATCCTGCCTCGGGCATGGATGTATGTGATGTCCTTATGTTAGTTAGGTTTAAGTAGTTCTAAGTTCTAGGGGACTGATGACCTCAGATGTTAAGTACAGGGTTATTACAAATGATTGAAGCGATTTCACAGCTCTACAATAACTTTATTATTTGAGATATTTTCACAATGCTTTGCACACACATACAAAAACTCAAAAAAGTTTTTTTAGGCATTCACAAATGTTCGATATGTGCCCCTTTAGTGATTCGGCAGATATCAAGCCGATAATCAAGTTCCTCTCACACTCGGCGCAGCATGTCCCCATCAATGAGTTCGAAAGCATCGTTGATGCGAGCTCGCAATTCTCGCACGTTTCTTGGTAGAAGAGATTTAAACACTGAATCTTTCACATAACCCCACAGAAAGAAATCGCATGGGGTTAAGTCGGGAGAGCGTGGAGGCCATGACATGAATTGCTGATCATGATCTCCACCACGACCGATCCATCGGTTTTCCAATCTCCTGTTTAAGAAATGTCGAACATCATGATGGAAGTGCGGTGGAGTACCATCCTGTTGAAAGATGAAGTCGGCGCTGTCGGTCTCCAGTTGTGGCATGAGTCAATTTTCCGGCATGTCCAGATACACGTGTACTGTAACGTTTTTTTTTTTTTTTTTCGCAGAAGAAAAAGGGGCCGTAAACTTCAAACCGTGAGATTGCACAAAACACGTTAACTTCTGGTGAATTGCGAATTTGCTGCACGAAAGCGTGAGGATTCTCTACCGCCCAGATTCGCACATTGTGTCTGTTCACTTCACCATTAAGAGAAAATGTTGCTTCATCACTGAAAACAAGTTTCGCACTGAACGCATTCTCTTCCATGAGCTGTTGCAACCGCGCCGAAAATTCAAAGCGTTTGACTTTGTCATCGGGTGTCAGGGCTTGTAGCAATTGTAAACGGTAAGGCTTCTGCTTTAGCCTTTTCCGTAAGATTTTCCAAACTGTCGGCTGTGGTACGTTTAGCTCCCTGCTTGCTTTATTCGTCGACTTCCGCGGGCTACGCGTGAAACTTGCCCGCACGCGTTCAACCGTTTCTTCGCTCACTGCAGTCCGACCCGTTGATTTCCCCTTACAGAGGCATCCAGAAGCACATCGCCGAATGGAGTTATCAGTTGGTGGATCTTTGTTGAACTTCGTCCTGAAGTGTCGTTGCACTGTTATGAGTGACTGATGTGAGTGCATTTCAAGCACGACATACGCTTTCTCGGCTCCTGTCACCATTTTGTCTCACTGCGCTCTCGAGCGCTCTGGCGGCAGAAACCTGAAGTGCGGCTTCAGCCGAACACAACTTTATGAGTTTTTCTACGTATCTGTAGTGTGTCGTGACCATATGTCAATGAATGGAGCTACAGTGAATTTATGAAATCGCTTCAATCATTTGTAATAGCCCTGTACTATTGTGCTCAGAGACATTTGAACCAAGCGATTCATCGCCGAACATAATGGCGTCGCTATTTATCTGTAGCCCATGCTTTCCGCTCAAGGAATCATTACAAACGCAGCCGTTTGTGCTGCGATGTTATAAGCAGCCTACGGGTGTGACGGTAATTCCGCAGGCCGACTGTTGCTGGTGTCCAACCACTGGCGCGGGATGACGCAGCATTTTGGAGGGAATCCATTACTTGTTCTCGAATGGCAGACGAAAGCTTTTACGGCCTACGATGTGTTTGGACATCAATACGGTGAGCCTCCACAGCTGTGGTCAGACGTGGTCGTCCGGAACCTTGACGAGCATGCCTGCCATCATGTTCCCGTGGCATCCAATATCTGGACAATGTCACATCCGAATGCCAGTCTGAAAATTGCGCGATTCGACCAAATATAGATCAACAGTGAAGCCCCGTTCAAACTCAGTCAGGTGCTAATCATGCTGTCTAACACGAGTACCCGGTATCTCCGAGTCCTTCACAGTAACCACTGAACAAGTGACGCTGTTCAAGCCCCATATAACCCTACGAGGCTTCGTAACAACATTAAATACGAACAGCAGTAATGCACTCTGGTGGCTGTCCTTCCTGTCTCAGAGAATTGCAACTCTCATCATTTACATAGCCGCCGATGGTGCGTTTTGTACGGAGTTACATTGACATGCGACCATGTCTTCTGGGCGCTTCACATTTTTTTTTTTTATGGGGCACTGCAACTCCTTCAAATGCGAAAAGTGTCGTTTCTTTCTGTCGCAGTGTACATAATCTGGGCACCAGTCTACAATAGACTCCTGCTCCGCATCGAACGGCAGAAGTTCTTTTTATTTGGTGCTGTTATTAAGACTGTATTTCTTTCACCTAATCTCTTATTTTCATATTCTCCCCAAATATTTCATCTAGAAGCTCCTACATCGAGTATAATGTTACAAAATCCTTTTATGTTCGTGATACTCAGACGAATCTTCACCTGCAATCTCCCGGGGACCCAACTTACGTGGGACGATCCGACTTGCGTCACAAGGCTTTTCATGCACCCGCCAAGGGTTTCTTTAGTATCAAGCAGCAGATCTGACTGCGCAGTCGACGTTCAACGTGATACTTATCGCCCCAGAATACACTTGCGCTTATGCTCCCGCCGTTCTGTTCCCGGCCCGCTTGCAGACAATGGCATTCTCGTGATAAACCGATTTTCTGGTTAACGTGAACCTCCGTCGTGAAACAATCAGCGAGAGCTGAGATACCGTCCCCTCTGCATCCACAGAGGCGCTCCACACTGTCTACTGCCATTCACCGGCACACCCCCATCCGGGCTTCTTTACGAAATAAACTTCGCCGCTCCATGCCTCGGAAGGTAAAATAAATGTCACTCCTACGTTATGTCAGTGATCGTAGTACAAAACAATTTGTTATTTCTGTCACTTTTGCCTGCTTCTTAGGTGCTAAAATCAGTTTTCGTCCTTCACATGAGGTATGTCCGAACAACCGGCTTTTAAATACTAACCATGCAGCCACTCTATTTCGGAACACCATAAGGGGATTATAGCAGACATTTACATCATACTCCATAAGCCACCTAATTCTGTATGGCGGAGGGTACTTTTTTACGACTAACTGAGCCGTCCAATCCTATTTCACTAGCGAATAGCACATTGAAAGAATGATTGTCGGTATGCCTCTTTGGCTCTAATTTCTCGAATTTTCTCCTCGTGGTCATTATGCGAAAAGTATGTGGTGGGAAGTAATATGTTGTCCGATTTTTCCCGGATAGTGCTATCTCAAAATTTCAATAATAAATCTCTCCGTGATCAAAAACGCCTCTCTTGTAACGTCTGACAGTGAAGTTTGTTTAGCACCTCCGTAACGCTCTCTCGCCAACTAAACGATCTCGAGACGAAACGCGCCGCTCTTCGTTGTATCTTCTCTACCTCTTCTATCAGTCCCACCTAGCAGGGATCCCAGATAGACGAACAGTACTCAAGAATCTGTCGAACATGCGCCTTACACGCTACTTCCTTCGTGAATGAGTTACATTTCCTTAGGCGTCTTCCTATGAATCTGAGTCTGGAATCTGCTTTTCAAACTATTTGTTTTATGTGGTCATTCCACTCGAGATCGCTCTGGATAGTTATTGCCAGATATTTTACGATAGATAACGTTTCCAGCGGTTTGTTATCAATAGTGTAGCTAGTACAGTAGCGGATTTCTTCTCCTATGTGTGTGGAATATGTAACATTTATTTACTTTCAGGATCAACTGCCAGAGCTTGCAGCATTCATCAATTCTCTGGAGGTCACCATCCAAATCGTTACAATTTTCTGGCGTTCAAACTTTGTCATAGAAAACTTGTTTCAAGGGCTGTTGGTATAAAACCAGAAAAACCCTGATTCTTTAAAGAATCGAACGCTCACATACGAAACAACTTCAATCGTCTGATTACTTTACGAATGAGTTAGTGTGTTACATACGTGACTTTAAGTAAGTAAGAGAGACAAAGTTTAGGAAACCTTTGAAAGTCTGCTTAACATTTGTTGGTAGTCGCTAAGTGCTCTCATTATGAAACCTTAGAAGAATGTAGTCTGGTTGATTTGCGTTCCATATCAAGCAAAATCAACTTTTTCACGCATCTCAATGTGTATGACATTATATCGTCTGAACTACGTGTCGTACAATGATATAATTTTGGAGGAACATTCAGTGATATATGTAAATACCGTGTGTTGCGAATAGATTTAGTAGCAAAGAAGTAATAAATTAAAAATTCATGCCTGATGCCGAAGTATTACTGTGAGCCATTTTAAGTAAAAAACTGAACTCTGCCCGAAGAGTTCATTTAGGCCAAACAGTACGGACCGGCCGCCGTGTCTTCCTCAGCCCATAGGCGTCTCTGGATGCGGATACGGAGGGGCATATGGTCAGCACACCGCGCTGCCGGCCGTATGTCAGTTAACGAGAATTTTAAGTAGACGCTAGTTATTCTGGCATATAACCATCCTGAACTTTGTCTTACAATGCTATAATTTTGCATGCAAGTTTGGTACACAATGTGATCAAAAGTATCCGGAGACATGGCTGAAAATTACTTACAAGTTCGTGGCGCTCTCCATCGGTAATGCTGGAATTCAATATGGTGTTGGCCCACCCTTGATGTCAGCTTCCATTCTCGCAGGCATACGTTCAATCAGGTGCTGGCAGGTTTCCTGGGGAATGGCATCCCTTTATTCACGGAATGTTGCACTGGGGGAAAGGGGGGGGGGGGGGGGGTTTCGATGTTGGCACGAAGTCGGGGTTCCAAAACATCCCAAAGGTGTTCTATAGGATTCAGGCCAGTCTGTTACAGGGATGTTATTGTCGTGTAACCACTCCCCCACAGGCCGTGGATTATGAACAGGTGCTCGATCGTGTTGAAAGATGCAATCGCCATCCCCCAATTGCTCTTCAACAGTGGAACCCAAGAAGGTGCTTAAAACATCAATCTAGGCCTGTGCTGTGATGACGCCACGCTAAACAGCAAGAGGTGAAAGCCCCCTCCATGAAAAACACCACCACGCCATAACACCACCGCCTCCGAATTTTACTGTTGGCCGGCCGCTGTGACCGAGCTGATCTAGTCGCTTCAGTCCGGAACAGCGCTGCTCCCACGGTCGCAGGTTCGAATCCTGCCTCGGGCATGGATGTGTGTGATGGCCTTAGGTTAGATAGGTTTAAGCAGTTGTAAGTCTAGGGGACTGATGGCTTCAGATGCTAAGTCCCATAGAGCTTAGAGCCATTTGAACCATTTTACTGTTGGCACTAAACACGCTGGCAAATGATGTTTACCAGGCATTCGACATACCCACACCCTGCCATCTGATCGCCACGTTTTTGCCGTGGTTCTTCATTCCACACAACGTTTTTCCACTGTCCAATCGTACAATTTTTACGCTCCTTATACCAAGCGAGGCGTCGTTTGGCATTTATCGGTGTGATGTGCTTATGAGCAGCCGCTCAACCATAAAATCCAAGTTTTCTCATTCTCGCCTAACTGTTATAGTACTTGCAGTGGATCCTGACGCAGTTTGGAATTTCTGTGTGATGGGGTTGGATAGATGTCTGCCTATTACACATTAAGACCCTCTTCAACTCAACTGTTGGCGGTCTCTGTCAGTCAACAAACGAAGTCGGCCTGTACGCTTTTGTGCTGTACATGTCCCTTTACGTTTCCAGTTCACTATCACATCGGAAACAGTGGACCTAGGGATGTTTAGGAGTGAGGAAATCTCGCGTACAGACGTATGACAAAAGCGATACCCAATCATCTGACCAAGTTCGAAGTCCGTGAGTTCCGCGGAGCACCCCATTCTGCTTTCTCACGTACGTCTAATGACTGCTGAGTCAGTACATGTAGCACCTGGCAGTAGGTGGCAGCAAAATGCACCTAATATGAAAAACGTATGTTTTTAGGAGTGTCCGGATACTTTTCATCACACAATGTATATGTTGATGCTGTCTGCAAACTGTGTTGTGAATATAGTCGGTCGTAAAGAAGCGATAAATTAAGAGGTCATGTCTGATACTGAAGTTTCATGGCGTAAACAGCGAAAACGTGGTAATCGACAAACTTTTTTCCTTTCATCATTTTGTGAGGGGTATCGCAGAGAAAAAGCTCATATTTATGTGCAAAGTTTGTTGGAAGTCTCTCAGTACTCTCATTCTTAAATACTGGATGATTATAGACCGGGTATTTGCTCGCCGTCAGTTGCTGTGTCTCAAGACAAACACGCAGCTTCTAACGGTAAACTTACCTTATTTTGGTAAACTTTATACCTCTTAATGAGTAAATTATGACAGCACCTTAAACTTTTAAGTTCAGTCAATAACTACGCGACATAATTTTGTTGCCCTTGGAAGCCGACCAATAGGCAACCTACAAGTGGTACTGCGTTCCAGGTTCCGGGATAGTCAATTAGTAACACAGAATTCTTAAAAGTGAATTAAAGTGTGTCTAAAAATATTGTGAATGATAGGCAGAACTGTAATTCTCAGTTATTACTAGATTCTATAATTTCGTTCATTGTACTATATCCATTTCTAGAGCAAACTTGTTCATTTTCCTAAGTGAAATTAAACAGATTTTTTACATTAAATTGGTCACAATATTTTGGAAAATCTTGTTCATTAAGGAGAGGAATCCAATATGCCTACAGTTGTTTGAACCTCGTCTCATTTCTTAATGGACACAGAAGGAATATGAAAAAGTAATTTCATTTAGTTTTTGCGTTTGGCTCTGCTTTTGGATTTACGTACGTTTTGAGGGACAGGTCATCTGCTACCGAAAATCTTAGCATTTCCCTTTACGAGTTTCACACTCATCTGCCATATCTGTAATGGAGATACGGTTTCTGAGTCAGAGATACGATCCTATATGCCCTTCCATCTCTACCCACCCAGCATTCCCCCTCCCTTAATACCTCTCCCCCAATTTCCCGCCTTTCCGATTCCATTCCATCTCCCATCACAAACACACGTATGTACATCTGCATTTCGCCACCACAAACAAAGGAGGAGAGAGCGCCACGTTTTCATGCAAAAATGAAAACAAAGAGAGGTAGAATGGCTTACTGAGACTGTTCAGTACATTGATGGCATCCGAACTGGCAGGAAACAAACGCCCACGTATAGATTAGTGACACCTGAAAAATAGTACCAGTGAAACGTTGATGCAGATGCCACAAAAAAACACGGGCGCAAACCAGCAATCCAGAACCAAGTCTTACACAGATCTCACTGGCGACCGCGAAAAACAGTTGTGAAATTAATATCAGAAAACAAACATGTAGACGAATATTTATTCCTAAGCTAAAAACCTAAGCCACTCAAAATAAAAAATAAAAATTACGGTTTCATGCAACTCTTGTAGCGCGTATCAGTTCCAGTCCTGTACTATAGATATAAATAATTATCCAAAACTAAGAAACTAAACGCGCATGTTTAATATTTAACTGTCTTTTATTTCTCCGCCAAGACGAATCTTATATAAAATAAAACCATCAAAAGAAGCCCACACCGCAACATTCTGCATCTCACCTGCTTTCTCGTGCGCTGTGACGGCTGGTTATTCATTCAAGTTTTAGTAAACCTTAAAAAAGGGAAACGAGTAACCACACGCCAGTCACTGTGGTTTTTCTTCTTTTTCAAGATAAATAAGTATAGGTAATGTAGTGGTGCACATACATTTGTCATTCCGCTCCAAGATAGCAGCAGCTTACCTGCAACAAAGAGAAGAAAAAAGTATTAAAATCCAGATAAATATAAGAGAGTTTTCATGTCTAATCTGGAAGACAGCATTAATCATGTATGATGATAAAATAACATGTATTCCACTGCACAGTTAAAAACTAAATAGCATCTCAGAAGCAGGCGACATATCAATAACGTCACAAAATTTAGACTTTGAGAGTATACTGTCGTCTGAAGATGGGAATAAGTTCCATAAATCTGTCAATTTTTTAATAAAATAATATATTTCTAAAATAGTTACTGTTGCCATCTTTTTAATCGTCAAGCATACCCTATTCTCTGCAACAATTAGTTAAATGTCTCTTTAAATTGTTAAGTTTTTCAATACTATTTTAAAAACACACAGTCACAAGTGATAAAGAGGATGTTGTTGGATACATTGATTTAGTTTCAGTTCAAACAGCAAAGAAATATTTATAATGTGGTCACCGATATCGACAGCCTTTGGCATTCATCATCGGAGAATCTTGTCGACATTAAGATCATTGGGAACAAGAAATGTCAACGTTCATTTCATTTTATGGTTACGTTGTTTTAGTTCGGGCTGTGAAAAAATCATAGCGCTCCGAAGCATACTCTGAAACACAATTAAAAAAGAATTACAGTGCAGCTGGCGGTGTTTTGAGTGAGATGTGTTTTTAAAAACGCTGTTTAATAGGTGTGGAATTACTTTTTTTTTACGTTCCGTGCTGTGCGCGGCATATGTGTGGCTATTACAGCTGTGTGTCTGTTATGTGTGAAAGCAGGTGTGTGTTCTAACTACCTGGCGCAAAAATCCAGGCCTATCTGTGCCAGGCGGAATACAGAACCTCACTGGCATGTTATTTTATAGATTCCAATGCCTGCAATGCAGTAATGAACATAGTTTATACCATGTATAATCTTTTGCTAGTTCTTGAATAAGATAATTCTATTTTTCTCTTGTGCGTTTTAAATAGATTTAAAATCTTTAGTGATAGTATGTTAATCTTTGTCATGTTAGTAATACGTTTTTTTATATTTTTCTTAAACATATTTTCTGCCTTTGTACAAGGTGTCCTAAACCTTTAGTGTCAAAATCTACATCCACATCTTTACTCTGCAAGGCGTCTTATGGTGTGTGCTGGAGAACATATTTCAGGTACCACTATCTTCTACCGCGTCACTCCCTGATCCCAACCGCAAGTTATATATGCGGTAGAACATCCTGAATTAAGGATTTTCAAATAACTTACTTTTATTCGGCAATGAATATTTTAGACGTTACGATGTCTTCAATATGCTATGAGTGCGGTGCAAGTTTTTCTAAACTGCTTATTTTTCATAACAAACAACCCCTATCGAGTCTACTTTTCTGCCGCTATCCTGAAAACAATACATAATTGTCTGTGATGAGCTCACGAATGACTTTGTGGCAGGTCGCCGTTTTTGGCTGGTTACCGAAAATGGAGCCTTATTCGCTTCAAGAACTCACCGAGGTACTTTTGATGCACGGTGCATCAAGATATAATGTACAGAAACCCGAAAGAATGTACTGAGATAAGTTTCACAACAGGGTTTATTCCCCTGCGAGGAGTTTATCTCCGTAAATAGGAACTTAAGAGTAGTTCAGGCCAAAGAAAGCTGGAAGAGGATGTTGATAACGGACTCTTGGCACTGCAAAGCTTAAGGTGGTGGACTCGTATGGGAAAAGAAGTACTTCCGGTAGACAGTTAGTTACCTCGAGGAGACATCACGCTAACATCACTTATCACTACCTTTAGCATTGATGTTGGCAATCAATTTGATAAGGAAGAGATTCGCCAAGTTTCTTCAGGTATGGGGTATGTAACTGTCACCATTCATTGATGATTATAGCTAGTGAAGTTAAACAATTGCAGGGTGCTGACAGCTACATTTCACTCACTGTTCGAAGTTTTTCCAACCATTTTCGATGGGCTTAAAATCGGGCAACACAGCAGCAGTCGAATGCGAGGGGTACCTCAGAGTTCCTCAGATCAGGAACGTCGTTTGCCAGCTCTCTGAACGAGGCTGTTGTCATCCTGGAAGAAGGCCGTGTTCATGGCATACCCCTCACGAAGATGTTCAAGAAAGGCCGCACTTGATCGTCAAGAATGTTGGAATAAAAAAGCTAGTTCATATTCACGGTAATTTCAATAAGTGGACTCAAGTTATGATAAGAAAAACAAGTCAAAGTCACCGAGCGAGGTGGCGCAGTGGTTAGCACACTGGACTCGCATTCGGGAGGACGACGGTTCAATCCCGTCTCCAGCCATTCTGATTTAGATTTTCCGTGATTTCCCTAAATCGTTTCAGGCAACTGCCGGGATGGTTCCTCTGAAAGGGCACGGCCGATTTCCTTCCCCATCCTTCCCTAACCCGAGCTTGTGCTCCGTCTCTAATGACCTCGTTGTCGACGGGACGTTAAAAAAACACTAACCTAACAAGTCAAAGTCATCACAGAATCACCTACAGCCTGACTCACGATCTCCACAAACTGCTAGTTAAACGTCCTATTGGTACATCGGAGCTTTTGACAGCTTACATCACTTGAAAAGAAGCAAAAGCGTAACAGGTCGGACCACGCTGCACGCCTCCAGTCCGCTACTGTCCAATTTCTGTGTTGCTTGGCCAATTTATGATTTATAGCTTCATGTGCTGCAGTCACAAAGGTCTTTTGCAAGGTATCATATGTTGCGGCCACATGTAGTAAGCGTTGCTTCACGAAGTGGAGAATGGCAAAACAAAGGCACGCTGGCGACCGAGGCGTTGCGAAGTAAGCACGCACAGATAGCCCCGCTGACAGCATCAGTCAACCAACCGGCTGACGCAAGGACGCACACAGACCGAACGCCGAGCGAAGCCTGGAGAGTGCTAAGTAAGGAAAAGTGAGGCCAGCACGCTAAGTTACGCTGCAATATACTGCGGTAGTAATAACAAAAAGCTATTACCGAGGGTAAAAAACGTCCTCCTGCCAGATATAAATAGTGGAGCGTAGGCAGCAACAGACAGAAGCCATTAGGAAGCAGTTCGGATCTGAGGACGGACGTGGTCCGTGTCCGAATGTTCAATCTTCGTAGGTGACGATTCCGGAAGTCTGTTCCAGCTCGCAGAAGTCATCCGTTTGCCGCCAGATGTCAACTTCAGCTCTGGAGGTCGACCAGAGTTCGGTCGACACCATGGCTGACTAACTACAGCGAGAACTTCCAGCAGGACCGGCTGCAGCGTGGTCTTGGTCACAGGCGCCGCCGGGGCTGACGCCCGGACTTCACGGCAACCCGGCCCCACGGCGCGTTGTCCGTCCATGACGGGACCTCGCGGACATCGCGACTGACGGCTTCCCAGCCGCCGGTGCAGCAGGCGTCGGCAGCTGACCCTACGGCGACGAGTTCATCTCAACCACAGGGCATCCTGGCTTCAGCAGAGCACTGGAGGCCTGAGGCTCCCGAGTGCGATCAGCGGCGCGCGTTGCGCGTATTGTCGGAGAATCTACACAGCAGCAGCCAGGCGGAGGGATCCGCAGGGCTGGGCAGCGACGACGAGGGAGAAATTGTAAAGAAAGTTCAACAAATAATTGCAAAACTCCACGCCGTCTCAGTCTCTGGCGCAGCCACTGTGTCTGCTGCTAACAAGTGGTGCAGAAGTCGTAACACATACTATAATTTTCATCGTAAGCATTTCCCCTCGCAATGTGCGCTCACAAACTAGTTCAGATCGACCAGTATTCGCTCATAGCGGCGTTTGTCGTCGGCTTTGAGGCAGATTGTAACTGACAAGGACTGTTCACTGTAAGTCATAATCTACATCTACATAGATACACCGCAAGCCACCGTACGGTGCATGGCGGAGGGTACCCTGTATCACTACTTGTCATTTCCCCTCCTGTCCACTCACAAATAGGGCGAGAGCAAAACGACTACCTATACGCGTAAATATGAGCCCTAATTTCTTGCATCTTATTTTCGTGGTCCTTACGGGCGATGTACGTTGGCGGCAGTAGAATCGTTTGGCAGTCAGCTTCAAATGCCGGTTCTCCAAATTTTCTCAAAAAAAAAAAAAAATAGTTCAAATGGCTCTGAGCACTATGGGACTTAACATCTATGATCATCAATCCCCTAGAACTTAGAACTACTTAAACCTAACTAACCTAAGGACATCACACAACTCCCAGTCATCACGAGGCAGAGAAAATCCCTGACCCCGCCGGGATTCGAACCCGGGAACCCGGGCGCGGGAAGCGAGAACGCTACCGCACGACCACGAGCTGCGGACTCTAAATTTTCTCAATAGTGTTTCTCGAAAAGAATGTCGCCTTCCACCCAGTGACTCCCATTCGAATTCCCGAAGCATCTCCGTAATACTTGCGTGTTTTTCGAACCTGGCGGTAACAAATCTAGCCACTCGCCTCTAAACTTCTTCGATGTCTTCCTTCAATCCGACCTGGTACGGATCAAAACACTCGAGCAGTGCTCAAGAATAGGTCACACCAACGTCCTTTATGCGGTCTCCTTTACAAGTGAACGACTCTTTCCTAAAATTTTCCCAATAAACCGAAGTCCCCTACCACATTTTTCACATGCTCTTTCATCTCATATTGCTTTGCAACGTTACGCCCAGATATTTAAACAACATGACCGTGTCAAGCAGTACAGCAGTAATACTGTATCCGGACAATCTTTTTACGATCACTGTTCTTAACTGGTGTTACATGGTTGCGAATGGTACACCATTCCATGTAGACACGGCAGACATTCCGCATTGATACATCATGTAATCGGGCAACTTTATCAGGATTTCGTTGCGGATACCGTGAACCATGATAACTTCTTTCTGTCACTCTGTCACGCCTGTGCTGACTCTATACAACTGACTGGTTCTGACACACCACTTCAACGCCATGACTTAACGTCAGCAGTTTAGGGTCACATGACCACCTTGTGCCAGTTCTATATTATGTACAGTGTTCCAAAGTTTCAACTGTGCCTTTTTTTAAATGGGTGGCTACTATTATCCCTAGTACGTGGATTTGTAAATAAATGCCTGTGATCTTGTTAGTGAAATGTACATTTCGAATAATACGGAGTGTAGAGTGTGGGACAGCAGATTACAACCCTATCATAAACTACGTGCGCAGTCAACTAGGCTAAATCAGTTTGAACTCAGAATTCAGTTCTACCGCTGGATTATGTTGTAATGCATGCTTTGATGCTGGCATCACCACTTCGAACAGGTGCTGTGAGTTCAATTATTCCTACAAGCGACCGCTACGGTCGCAGGTTCGAATCCTGCTTCGGGCATGGATGTGTGTGATGTCCTTAGGTTAGTTGGGTTCAAGTAGTTTTAAGTTCTAGGGGACTGATGACCTCAGATGTTAAGTCCCATAGTGCTCAGAGCCATTCCTACAAGTCGTAAGTTATTTATCTCAATAATCAAATGTTCATCTTCTGTCATTAGTTGCTTATCTCAAAGTGTTCAGTACAAGATGCTCACTAAGCTGTACAGAGTGCCCCACATTAAACCGCTACACCTCACGTACCGGTAAATCATCTCCAGTTGAATTCTGTGTGAAGTGGCAAAACTGTCTCAAAAGTTGGCTAAACTGCATTTTATCGAAAAATTGAATGCAACTGTATGTTCGTGCGTCAGTTGTTCTGAGAAACTCGTCTTGTTGTTACAGAAATGGAACAGTTTGCATCAGAACGGTGAATTGGTATTGTGGAGCATTAAATGAAGATAAGCACCGTCAAGGAATGTAAGGAAATGTTTCAAGTGAGGTATCCTGGTAGGAAACTCATCACGACAAACACCCTTAAAAATCTGTAGAAGAAATTGAGGGCTGTAGGATCCGTTCAGAATTTGGAGGGGAATAGTCGACCTACAGTGAGGAGCCTTGAAACTGCAGACAGAATTTGCAAGCTCATTACGAAACTCTCCCGAAAGTGGGTAAGAAACTATTGCAACAGGTTGCTGTATCTCATACATTGTGTCGTCGTGTGCTAAAAGATATGAAATCAAAAGCCTTGCGTGTGATTGTGCTCCAAGACTTGAAATCCGAGGGTCAGGAAAAAGGAGTTCATTGTTGTAACTGACCGTTAACATCAATTGCAAACGGTTACTTGGACCGCTTGCTTTGCTTCATGTCGGATGAGGCCTGGTTTAATTTGTTATGTTATGTAAACTCCCAGAATTGCAGATACTGGTTGCAGGACAAACCACATATTTTGCATGAAGAACCTCTCCACGCCGACCGCTGTGCGCTTCAGTCTGGAACCGTGCGACCGCTACGGTCGCAGTTTCGAATCCTGCCTCGAGCATGGATGCGTGTAATGTCCTTAGGTTAGTTAGGTTTAAGTAGTTCTAAGTGTAGGGGACTGATGACCTCAGACGTTAAGTCCCATAGTGCTCTGAACCATCTGAACCTCTCCACTCAGAGAAGATAGGTGTTTGATATGTGTTGCCCAGCACGCGCATTATAGGCCCCAAGTTTTTAAGTTACATCTTAAACAGTGCGAAATATCTAGAGGTCTCCGACTCTTTCTATACACAGTTAACAGATGCGGAGAAGCTGCATGCAGTATTCCAACAAGATGGAGCAACCACTCACACATGCAACCAAAGTGTGGTCCACATCGACAACGCGCTCACTGAAGACAGACTGGTCAGTAGGGACCTCGGCCCCCCAACGTCCCCGGACTTAACATCGTGCGATTTTTACTTATGGGGCACACTAAAACGCAATGTGTATGCTCACAATCGACGCATAGTAGACGATCTTAAACAAAACATTACCGGAGAAATTAACATCACGCCTGCAGAATTACACTGTGTTGCTCGTAACGTCATCACACGAAGTCAGCGATGCACAGATGCCCATGGCCACCACTTCCTGCATCTCTTACAAACAGATAACTACATCGACATAAAAGTTTTCTGGGTATGGTACCGCGTCATAATGTAAAAACTACTGCTGATGGAGACCCAGAAGAAGGCCTCTGCAACCGTGGCCGAAACGTTGGTTTTTCTCCAGCAGCAGTAGCTTTTACATTATGACGCGGCACCATACCCAGAAAACTTTTATGTCGATTGACTCTGGCTGCGGAAGCCTACGTAATTATATAGGTTGAAAGGTCTCTGTTGGATTCCTTTCATGTTAATTTCTTAAATCTGTTGTCATTTACGGCATACATTCCACTTCTAAATCTACTGTGGTGTTTCTGACTATCTGGGAGGAGACTGAGCAGTGGAACGTGTTACTTTTACACATAATCAAGAACGATCTGTCACACTACTACACTTTAAAACACAGTGTATATGTAATTCATGTCACACAGTCTCATACGGAACCTACATCCGCTTTATTTTATACACTGTATATGATAAGATACTGTCATCCCCCTTCCCTTCTGTGTGAAAGGATGAATGAGTAAATGTCCCTTGTGTTGTTAGGCTGAACTTAAGAAATCCATTGTCCTACGGACTTAGCAGAGACACGCTTAGCTGGAGATCTTACTACTTCAGACGCTCGCCGCGGACCTACTGCCGTGGGCCCCTCCTGAGGGTGCTTCACAGATACAAACGGAAGTGACCAGAGAGGCAGCTTCCTATACCAACATGACAAGGGACGGAGAGGACCATACCAAGAATAGAAACCTCTTTGCTTTTAGAAAGCGTAGCTACCTGTTCCGACGTTGGTCCTACTGTTCTCTAGCAGACAGGCTTGTCTGCTACCATCAAGTATGCAACTAGAAATACATTTACTCATTCATCCTTTCACACAGAAGGGAAGGGGGATGACAGTATCTTATCATATACAGTGTATAAAAGAAAGCGGATGTAGATTCCGTATGAAACTGTGTGACATGAATTACATATAAACTGTGTTTTGAAGTGTAGTAGTGTGACAGATCGTTCTTGATTATGTGTAAAAGTAACACGTTTCACTGCTCAGTCTCCTCCCAGATAGTCAGAAACACCACAGTAAATTTAGAAGTGGAATGCATGCCGTATATAACAACAGGTTTAAGAAATTAACATGAAAGGAATCCAACAGAGACCTTTCGTAAGGTAACTACATGATTTTTAACATTACTGTTACCCATTCTTTTTAGTAAGTTCACTGTTACTCGAATCTCGGACGTGAGGCGTACCGGTTTTATACGGTACAACCTCTACAAGAACAAAGGTTTGGGAAGGTCTGTACGTCTTTTGTAAATGACAGTCAGTGGAAAACGTTTTAGAATAGATATTTAGCGTTATTCTGTGGAAGTTTGTCGAATGGCTGTGTAGCCCAGGTCAAGTGGCAATAAAAGAAAACAGAAGTTGTAGCGCTTGTGAGAGCTGAGAGGGACAGATTCCGCGCTTTTGCGTTCTGCGCCGCTCTACGATGTGGCGTGCCCCTGCGGGTTAGGCTGTCCAGTCAAACAGCAGCCACCCCTGGCCGGGCCAGGATAATATAGCGGAGGCAGCCTCGGCCTGCAGTGTTTGCGCTGCCAGCCGTAATTACACATGTGGCGGCGGCGGCGGCGGCGGCGGCGGCGGCGGCTGTTGGCTGCCCACCAAGTTCCCTGCTCTCTCGCGCTGCTTGTCGCTCTGGAGCTAGACTCTTTACAAACTGCGAAGAGTACCGCAGACGCCAAGCACATGTGTGCTCCCACGCTTGTCTCATTTACAACTCCGTTACACGTCATTGCTGGCAGCAGTGTGATCCCCACCATGTGCAACACTGTGACAGAGTCTATTCCATTACGTATGGGCAAGTTATTTTTAGTGTAGACCCGTGTGTGTTTGGGGAGCGGAGGGAGGGGGGGGGGGAGGACTACAGTCTCCTGCTTTTTCTCCCTCGCATTCCATTGCACAATACTGCACTGATAGTAGTGCTGGTGAAATGCTACATAGCAAACAACATCGAACAGAACAGATGTTCAGAACGGAATTAACTTGGAACGGAACGAGGTGGCGCAGTGGTTAGAGCACTGGATGCGCATTCACGAGGACGACGGTTCAAATCCGCGTCCGGCCATCGTGATTTAGGTTTTCCGTGATTTCCCTAAATTGCTTCAGGCAAATGACGCGATGGTTCCTTCGAAAGTGCACGGGCGACTTACTTCTCCATCTTTCCGTAATCCGATGGGACCGATGACCTTACTGTTTGGTTTCCTCCCCCAATCAACTAACCAATTAACTTGGGGAAAAATTCACGCGCACCACCCTAGGGGTAGAAATTTTGCTGAGTTGTGCTCCCATTCAACATCTGCAGTTTACTACTTAATAAACGTGGAACGCACACTCTACCCACAGACACCAATCGCTGGCAAAAAGTGCGTCTCCGGCCCACACTATTATAACTACACCAATGAATATGTCAAGTTTGGCCGACCGGAGTGGCCGAGTGTTTATAGGCGCTACAGTCTGGAACCGCGTGACCGCTACGGTCACAGTTTCGAATCCTGCCTCGGGCATGGACGTGTGTGATGTGCTTAGGTTATTTAGGTTTAAGTAGTTCTAAGTTCTAGGGGACTGATGACCTCAGCAGTTAAGTCCCATAGTGCTCAGAGCCATTTTGAACGACAAGTTTTGTTAATATCATTTTCTTAACTCCTTCTGCACTTCACAACCAGATACGAAAAGCCTAATGATCTATTGTCACGACAATCTATCTAATAGAATGATTTTATAGGTGCTATGATCTTAAGCGGATTGGTAAGAAATAAGAAGGTTCTCCGCAGAAAACGAGAGTAAAGAATACATGGAAAACAATGCTTAGAAGAGGGGCGAGTAAAAGAGGACACGTATTAAGACATAAGGGACTAGCTTCAGTTGTAGCAGGAGAAGCCATCGAGGGCAAAACTGTAGGGGAAGACACAGAATGGAATACACGGAACAAGTAATCAAGGACATAAGGTGTAAATGCAACTTTGAAATGTAGAACGGACTCGTAGCGAGCTGCGTCAAACCAATCAGAAGACAGTCGTAGGAGGAAAAGCATACTGAATGTAGTATAATGATTCCTGTGATCACTTTGGACAGTACCTCAATGACGTCACTCTCCTTCGGGAGAGCTGTCTGAAACTCCACAGGCATGATCTTTTGACGTGCTCCATGAACCCGTTTTCTTCATCGACACAGACGATAGCGTTTGTTATGTTCGGCCTGTGAAAGTCTCAGGCCGCGTAGGTATGAAAAAAGGAGCCAAAAAAGCTGGAAAGCAGTAACGATTTTAATTAATATAAGTATTGTTAAAATGCTACAAACACAATGAATCATGCACTGATAAGAAACTAACGATGCTGTAAAATATATGAAAGCGATATCGTATGGCACAAAGAACCGTATTATTCATTCACTTTCACCCAAGACGGACCAATTTAATATGATGATGTTTCCTGGAATTGACGGATAAACATGAAGCCTGTAGTAGAAAAATCATGTATTATCTACTCCGCGTAACACTCATTAAAATATTCTCTGCCTTCAGCCGATTGTAGGTGATTAGGGAAAGGAAGGAAGATCAAGATTTAAAATTTCGTTGATGAAGAGGGCAACAGAGAGAGAGCTCAATTTCGGGTTCAGTAAGGATTGGAAAGTAATTCGGCTGCGTCCGTTTCAAGAAGTTAATTCATATGTGTTCCTATATGTTGCGAGAACGTAGACAGAGCCTAATGAATTCCCTAAGCAGTGAACTAACTGCAAGCTATTTTTCCGATTTTGTAACTTATATAGCTACTGGAATATTATAATAGGTTCAAATGTAGGGTTCAGTAGTTATGAAGATCTCGAACGACTTGCACAAAACAGACTAGCATGGAGAGGTACATCAGGCCAGTCTTTGGACTGAATACGATGACAACAACAAATTCCTACGACTTTGGGAAGATGCTTCGTTTGCGGGAGATGGGCATGAGAAGGTGTGCACATGCTTCTACATCTAGCACTCAGTTTTACCCCTGACCACAGTGAGATAGACCCTGTCCCTGATTCTTGGAGACAGTGAACAATATTCGACTGACGAAGTGAAAAGTGTGGAACATCTGGGACAGAGCAAGAGGTCTCCTCTTCACACAGCACTCCGTTTCATGACCAGTTCGTCCCAAAATACCTTCCAAGAGGCCAAGGTCTAGGCTTATCAAGCTCACACAACTGCTGGCAGGCAGCCTGTAGCCCATAGGCACAGGTGGGCAGGGGTGGACAAAAGGCTGACGTATGAGCAGTTAGTCAGAGCGTCCGGCCAGAGCACACAAAACAGTTCGGCACCAGCCGAGCGCACGAGACCAGAGTTGGCCATATGATTACTGTACGTGCAGCACGTTTTTTGTAATAGAGTTGCCTAGCAGATGGCCACCACTACAGTTCGATTAAAATTACTAAACAGCTGACGTCTGTCCCTTGCCGCTATTGTGCTGCCGGCAACCGCTCGGTTACAGCCGACACCAAAAAAAGGCCGGTCACTTCACAAATGGTGTCAACGTGTAACAGGAAGCAATGTTACAAGCGGCTGCCACGAGCTATCATGCTATGTCGATAGCGGATAGTGATCAGTGACTGAACTGCGGCAGACGAGGCATTTTATAGCCCTGGATTTAAACTCATGTCTTGAGCTAGCCCACAACCTCGTGACATGCAATGTATGCGAGAAAAGAGCGGTCAACAATCTAAGGCAGAATCAAAATCACTATCTAATAATTTTTTTTTTCATAACGTGGCACCACAGTCACTGAGTATACTCAGTGATAAAACAAAGCAGTAGGCTTTTACCAGAAATATTGACCCTTAGAAAATGTGTCTAATAGTATATTTTAAATACGACAGTACGCCATCTTAGACACTGTATAACATTAAAAAAATTGATAATGGCATTGTGAAGCCGAAATCATGATCGTGCAAATGTAACACTGCAAATAAAAAAGAGTCAAATGGCGGTACTGACTTTAAAAAAAATCACTATCGCTTTGTTCACCGCGATTGAAGCTAACATCTACGAGCAAACTCACGACAGAAATGTTTCAGTTTCAGCGCTAAATGCGACTATAATTTCTCGCTATCATAGGTTACCTGAAACTGTCTTCAAAAAATGTTCAAATGGCTGCAAACACTATGGGACTTAACGTCTGTGGTCATCAGTACCCTAGACTTAGAACTACTTAAACCTAACTAAGCTAAGGACATCACACACATCCATGCCCGAGGCAGGATTCGAACCTGCGACCGTAGCAGCAGCGTAGTTCCAAACTGAAGCGCCTAGAACCGCTCGGGCAGAGAGGCCGGCCAAATTATCCTCACTCTGGCTATACGAACTGAGGCGTTACCAACCGATGAGCAGTCCTGGTTGGCACTTGGCTACACATTATAGCCCACAAAGGCAATTCCAAAAGCAAAAAGAATGATAGGGTAAAAAAGAGCAAATAAAAGTCAATACGGTGATGGCAAAGACGCGGCAAAGTATTAGAAATAAGACATTAAGTAGAAACCAATCAAGAGAGTAAAAATAAAAATCTTTTGATTAGATTTAGAATTTAAAAAAGTCATGTGTTTGACGAGACTCGAACCTGTGACATTCTCCACGGCAGGTTTTTGCGCTAGCCAATGTACTTTGCCACCAGAGTCTACTGCGTTGTTGCTTTTATGATTCTGGTGTCCCAGTCACAACGATGAATTGCAGCTTTCAAACATCCTGCTTCACGCAAGGCCATGTAAAACTTATCTAACGTAAGCCGATATCTGCGATTTTAGCAAGTGTATATGTAGCGCTGAATCGCGTCTTGTGGGGAAGTTACCGGTAGCGTTTGGCTAGTGCTGTGTACGAAACGTGTGTATTCAGTTATCGTTGTAGTGTGTGTGTGTGTGTGTGTGTGTGTGTGTGTGTGTGTATGTGTGTGTATGTGTGTGTGCGTGTGTGTGTGTGTGTGTGTGTGTGTGAAGGAAGAAAGCCGGACAAGGAATTGGAAGTGAATTGACCATGTGTTGTGGCAGTTCGGCGACGGCGAACGTTTCGGGCGCGACGTGCATCGGCCTGATTAGAGGAAGACAGCTCCAATGTGTGAAGTGTCAATTGTCAAGTAATTTTAATCTGTGCCTGCCTGGAGCTGAGGATCACCTGACAGTGTCTGCGTCCTGCTGGGCAGCGTTGGAACAGCCTAGAGCCTGGACTCTAGGGCAATCAAGGAAAACCTATACACGGATGGCCAGACAGGGATATCACACTCGAACCACCCAAATGGGTGTCCAATGTCTCCACGACTGCGCCAACTCACTGGTTGCCACTCATTAGGGACGAACTGCTGACACTATGGCAGTCTCCGTTCCGTTGGTCCAATAAAAAAGATCAGATGCTGCACTTTGAAAGCGTCTGCATATTCGCTCTGGCTGTAGGGAGTAAACAATTACACTGCCCTGCCCTGAATATTAGCTCCTACCCAGAGAGCATTCAGTGCATTCTGCAAAATTGATAACCGTCTATTGTTTGCTGCCCAAATAAATACTACCGGGCGCGCAGTTTTCCGCTAACCTGCTGATCGTGCGCTGCTGCAGGAACAGCACCATTACAGCCGGCCAGCCGCGTCTATAACGAACGACTGCTCTGTTAATCGCGATGCACAAAACATTCGGACTTCCCTGTTCATTGGAACAATCATTTATCACTTTTAGTTTATAATTCTCGTTTAATTACGGCAACCTATAAACACAGAGCGGGCGCGCGCCAGTCGCGAAGCACTGAATAAAACCGGCCCTCATCAATCATCGGTAACAGATTCTAAATCTCCGGTGGCGTGAGCAAATCGACTCTTAAAACCGCGCGTCGCTACGAATGTCAGATTAGACAGCTCAAATGAACACCGAAATTATTTTATCTGTATTAAATGCGGTGCTACACAATCGCACAGCGAAAGAAATTTAATTCCAGGACAATTCTAATCGTTATCCGCGACCACGAATATCCGCACGAATATCGTTCCTTCGTTGCAGACACGTCACTGGTATTCATGCATGTGAAGCAGGTAATAGCACCACGCAAGCATAAACACATCGACCCTGTTTATTTAACGTACTGACGAAGTCTTTCGTTTTACTCTTGATCAGTAAATTAGAAGGAAGTTATATGAGCTTCCCAGTGATCTCTTTGCTACCGGTATGGAGAACTTTGATCGTGGAGCATAGAACATCTTCCTGTCTGCAGATTCCAGTAGTCTGTTCCTTCTACAATAATGTACACGACTGGCCATTACAATTGCTACAACACGAAGATGACGTGCTACAGACGCGAAATTTAACCGACAGGAAGAAGATGCTGTGATACGCAAATGATCAGCTTTTCAGAGCATTCACACAAGGCTGGCGCCGGTGGCGACACCTACAACGTGCTGACATGAGGAAAGTTTCCAACCGATTTCTCATACACAAACAGCAGTTGACCGGCGTTGCCTGGTGAAACGTTGTTGTGATGCCTCGTGTAACGAGGATAAATGCGTGCCATCACGTTTCCGACTTTGATAAAGGTCGGATTGTAGCCTATTGTGATTGCGGTTTGTCGTACCGCGACATTGCTGCTCGTGTTGGGCGAGATCCAATGACTGATAGTAGAATATGGAATCGGTAAGTTCAGGAGGGTAAAACGGAACGCCGTGCTGGATTCTAACGGCCTCGTATCAATAGCAGTCGAGACGACAGGCATCTTATCCGCATGGCTATAACTGATCGTGCAGCCACATCTCGATCCCTGAGTCAACAGATGGGGACGTTTGCAAGACAACAACCATCTGCACGAACAGTTCGACGACGTTTGCAGCAGCATGGACTATCAGTTCGGAGATCATGGCTGCGGTTACCCTTCACGCTGCATCACAGACAGGAGCGCCTGCAATGGTGTACTCAACGACGAACCTGGGAGCACGAATGCCAAAACGTAATTTTTTCGGATGAATCCAGGTTCTGTTTACAGCATCATGATGGTCGCATCCGTGTTTGGCAACATCGCCGTCGACGCACATTGGAAGCGTGTATTCGTCATCGCCATACTGGTGTATCACCCGGTGTGATGGTATGGGGTGCCATTGGTTACACTTCTCGGTCACCTATTGTTTGCATTGACGGCACATTGAACATTGGACGTTACATTTCAGATGTGTTACGAGCCGTGGCACTATCCGTCATTCGATCCCTGCGAAACCCTACATTTCAACAGGATAATGCACGACAGCATGTTGCAGGTCCTGTACGGGCCTTTCTGGATACAGAAAATGTTCGACTGCTGCCCTGGCCAGCACATTCTCCAGACCTCTCACCAATCGAGAACGTCTGGTCTATGGTGGCCGAGCAACTGGCTCGTCACAATACGCCAGTCACTATTTCTTGATTAACTGTGGTATCGTGTTGAAGCTGCATGGGCAGCTTTACCTGCACACGCCATCCAAGCTCTGTTTGACTCAATGCCCAGGCGGCCGGCCGCGGTGGTCTCGCGATTCTAGGCGCGCAGTCCGGAACCGCGCGACTGCTACGGTCGCAGGTTCGAATCCTGCCTCGGGCATGGATGTGTGTGATGTCCTTAGGTTAGTTAGGTTTAAGTAGTTCTATGTTCTAGGGGACTGATGATCACAGCTGTTAAGTCCCATAGTGCTCAGAGCCATTTTCAGCCAATGCCCAGTCCTATCAAGGCCGTTATTACGGCCAGAGGTGGTGGTTCTGGGTACTGATTTCTCAGGATCTCTGCACCCAAATTGCGTGAAAATGTAATCACATGTCAGTTCTAGTATAACATATTTGTCCGTTGATCATCTGCATTTCTTCTTGGTGTAGCAATTTTAATGGCTAGTAGTTAGGCAAAAAGGTACCATTGCTTTGTACGTGACTAAGGATTGTTTACTTAATACTGGTTGCGCATCCTATTATCATTTGCTGTAATGTTATCTGTCACAAATAAGGGCAGGTTGCAGTTGTTTTTGGTTTTTTTTTCTCGACTATAGTCTACTGTGGACCTCCGGACACAACTGGATTGCCGGTTAATCTTTTCTTTTCCTCCCAGAATCTCTTCATTATTTTGCTCTTGTCCCTCCTCCTTTCGTCTATCCAGGTGATTTTGGTCCTTGTCAGTCTCTGACTGTCAACATCCGCGACACAGGAGAAATGATCGAGAAGTAACACATCGTCAAAACCCTTGGTCCGCCTGGCGCCGTATGATAATACCCGGAAAGGGCTCCTTACTCTGATTAGGGTAACACCTCACGGACAGTGGAGACAAAAGTTGAGGGTGACCAGTACGGCGAAAATGGAATAAGGGACATGAGGAAGAAGAGGGATTCGGGAAGTTTTAGGGATGTACCCAGAGAAACAAAGGCCTTGGAGCTTATAACTTCAGTTGCACCCTGCACTATTCAGTGTTCTCTGTATATACACACGAAGACTGTGGTTCCACACACCATGGCAACTACAGATGGTCTGCCTGATACAGCTCAATATGTTGCTGGTCTTATGCTGCACGCCGCACTCGTGAATGAGCTCGAGTGAAACCACATCAGAACGTGCTCTAATCACTGAACGTAAGCTCGTCTCAGACATTTCTCTTGTTGCGTCTTTCACCGCAACACATGAGTGGGAATGCACGATCCTAATGCGTGTGAGAACGCTTAGTGGAAGGTACCGTTGCTCGTGCATCACTTCCTAGGTAGCAGTTCCTGATACTGACGGAGTGCACCATTGATTTAAATTGCGCTGCAGACATCTTGAGATCAGCTGCAGCTGTTCTCTTGATACTGTGGTTCCTACGCAAATCTGGATGCTAATGCCGTCCGGAGTCTGACCGCCGAACGAGTGTATCCTGTTTGTACGATACGAATCAGTACCGATACGAAGCTGACATCTCACGTCTAGCGTGTTGTGTAACATTGAGAAGGGACAGGCAGCCTTCCAGAATGCAGTCTCGATGAAATTCAGATTCCCTGAATTTTGTTCGTTTACATCATTCTGGCAATCTACATACAGGGTGGTCAGAAACACCTTGAAAAGCTTGGTAGGTTATGCTGAGAAATAACTATTAAGGAAAAAGTTCGATACATTGGGCCGCTTCCGAGTTAATTAGTATTGAAGTTCGCCAATCATGCCGCTACGAGCGCGAATTCAAGTGGCCCGCCACATACAGTTAGTGCCAGTTGTTCTCACAGTGTAGATGATAGCGCACGAGACTACTCGGACTTCGGCTTAGGTTCTATTCTTACTACCGTCCCCTGTCCAATTTTTGTATCGCACTATCGTTCGGTCTTAGGAAACCAAACGAAGAACACGTTTGGCGACACTGTCATTGGCGAGCCGCTTGAATTTCCACGCGCAACAGCCTAAATGGCTGAATTCAAAGCTAGCTGACTCGTAGACGACGCAACGCATCGAATTTTTTTTAACAATTATTTCTCAGCACAACGTACCCTGCAACACCCTTACTGTAGTACTGCACCCCATCGATACTGCCCGACCCGGTACCTCGGAGATACATACAGGCACCGCGAACGGAGCTTTGAACACCTCCGCGAATGAAGGACCTCCAGGCCGTCGACCATTGAAGACCTCCAGGACGGTGTTATAAGCGGCGGGCACCTGAGCACTAGTCTTCTAATGCAAGATTACTTCTAGTTGCTAGTTGTGCCGAACGTTACATCTAGCTGTTGACAGTTATCTCTACAGTCATACATTTTTTGTATCTTTGTGTCGGACTTCTGTTTATAGCTAGCCACGGCTACCACAAGTTGTCAACAGTGTAACCTTTCTTCGCTCAAAAATTCAGTACAACCACTTACACTACCTTCCACTCATTTACATTAGCAGCGAGGACATACACGACTGGCCATTACAATTGCTACACCACGAAGATGACGTGCTACAGACGCGAAATTTAACCGACAAGAAGAAGATGCTGTAATATGCAAATGATGAGCTTTTCAGAGCATTCACACAAGGTTGCCCCGGTGGCAACACCTACAACGTGCTGACATGAGGAAAATTTCCAACCGATTTCTCATACACAAATAGCAGTTGATCGGCGTTGCCTGGTGAAACGTTGTTGTGGTGCCTCGTGTAAGGAGGAGAAATGCGTACCATCACGTTTCCGACTTTGATAAAGGTCGGATTGTAACCTATCGCTATTGCGGTTTATCGTATCGCGATATTGCTGCTCGCGTTGGTCGAGATCCAGTGACTGTTAGCAGAATACGGAGTCGGTGGGTTCAAGAGGGTAATACGGAACGCCGTACTGAATCCCAACGGCCTCGTATCACTAGCAGTCAAGATGACAAGCATCTTATCCGCATGGCTGTAACGGATCGTGCAGCCACGTCTCGATCCCTGAGTCAACAGATGGGGACGTTTGCAAGACAACAACCATCTGCACGAACAGTTCGACGACGTTTGCAGCGAGATGGACTATCAGCTCGGAGACCATGGCTGCGGTGACCCTTGACGCTGCATCACAGACAGGAGCGCCTGCGATGGTGTACTCATCGACGAACCTGAGTGCTCGAATGGCATTTTTTCGGATAAATCCAGGTTCTGTGTACAGCATCATGATGGTCGCATCCGTGTTTGGCTAAATGGCGGTGAACGCACATTGGATGCGTGTATTCGTTATCGCCATACTGGCGCATCACCCGGCGTGATGGTATGGGGTGCCATTGGTTACACGTCGGTCGCCTCTTGTTTGCATTGACGGCACTTTGAACAGTGGACGTTACATTTCAGATGTGTTACGACCCGTGGCTCTACCCTTCATTCGATCCCTGTGAAACCCTACGTTTCAGCAGGATAATGCACGACCGCATGTCGCAGGTCCTGTACGAGCCTTTCTGGATACAGAAAATGTTCGACTGCTGCCCTGGACAGCACATTCTCCAGATCTCTCACCAATCGAAAACGTATGGTCAATGGTGGCCGAGCAACTGGCTCGTCACAATACGCCAATCACTACTCTTGATGAACTGTGGTAACGTGTTGAAGCTGCATGGGCAGCTGTACCTGTACACGCCATCCAAGCTCTTTTTGACTGAATGCCCAGGCGTATCAAGGCCGTTATTACGGCCAGAGGTGGTTGTTCTGGGTACTGATTTCTCAGGATCTATGCATCCAAATTGCGTGAAAAGGTAATCACATGTCAGTTCTAGTATATTATATTTGTCCAATGAATACCCGTTTATCATCTGCATTTCTTCTTGGTGTAGCAATTTTAATGGCCAGTAGTGTAAGATTTGGCGCCTCGGAACAAAGCAGCTGCCGACTCGCATCGTAACACTTGCAAGCTTTTCAGGTTTTTATTACCACACCTTATAATAACCGAGGAATGTTTGTATATTTAACTATCGCTACAGCACACAAGTCGTCCGACTGTAGATTCTTAGTGCTGCCCATACTAATTCCCACTTTAATCGGATGTTCCTTTCCCCTTTCATGTCAGGACTCCTTACTGTTCAAAAGCTTAGTTTGGGGTCCTCCTTCCTCTGTTTTACATTCCGCGTCCTTCCCAAAACACTCTCCCTCCGAAACTCTCCTTGCCAACTGCTCAGATACGAGAATGCTAATGTCTGTTAACGTGGACCATGAAGCACAGCTACGGTGACACGTAGCACTGGGTTAGCGAGCGATGGGATTCATTAACTGAACTCCGTGGTGAATAGCAGAAGTCGCCGAGAGTCATAAAAACACAAGTCCGAATGAATGTTCCTGAAACGTCCGTGATACAGCATGGTAGATACACCACTAATATTACGGCATACGACACCGGCTTCATAGGCTAGCAGCAACAGACTTTTGCGGCCACGGGATTATCTAGCGCTGTGAGACACTAACACGAAGGTCTCCCGTTTTTGTGGATTATTTTTTTCTGTTCGACAGCAGATTTGTCTCTAACCTGATGTTTCGGTCGATGTACCGCGATATTAAAGAAGTGTTCCATATTTATTAACACTACCGTCATTTTTTTGTATTTTGAATGCCACACTACTTTTACTAAACATATTGAATTGGAAACGTCCATCTGAAAATTTTAAAAAGATATGTGATATTATTGGATATAAGGTCCACCTGTTATGCGAAACACTGCTTTTCCATGTGACCAAAACATGTTTCAGGACCTTTGTTCTATTGTCAATGTCATTTCTTTCCTCAAGTGTGAATTATACTTTCTAGCAGTGATGGAAGACCCTCTGTACATTATCATATACTGGTAGCTTGTGATCGGGAGTTTTGCTTTGGCAAGTCTTTCACCATTTGCGTTTTCATGAGTTACTTAGAAACACACACAGGGACTACACACATTTTGCAAAATTTTGTTTGTAGATAACACTTTCAACTTTGTCAAAACGCAGTGTAAAAGTTGCATACAAAGTTGTTTTTTTGTGCACTATGGGACTTAACTTCTGAGGTCATCAGTCCCCTAGAACTTAGAACTACTTAAACCTAACTAACCTAAGGACATCACACACATCCATGCCCGAGGCAGGATTCGAAACTGCGACCGTAGCGGTCGCGCGGTTCCAGACTGAAGCGCCGGCAAAAGTTCTTTCGTAAACGTTTAAAAAACAGACTGTCAACTTGCAGACAACAAACTACCATTACATGATAATGTGCAGAGGATGCTCGTAAGCGTATAATGTAAGAATAAGATTTTAATAAAGAAAACCCTTTGACGATGACACAAAGACGCTGAAATGTGTTTAAGTCCTTAAAAAACATTATTTTGCATAACAGTCGGACTTTATACTCAATAATTTTATCTGCAAACACGAAAAATGCCAGAGCTGAATCCAAAGGATGAACATGTACAATATTTAAAATTTATGATACCGCTTGTCTACTTTCTAATAGGCCTCGGCTGAAAAGCGGAAATGTGCCACTGGCACACCTTAGAGAGAGAGACGGAATGGAATAACAAAAAAGAAAAAGAAAAAATGGTCCCATGAACACAATACTTTCAATCACTGCCTTTATGGCCCCTTTCAGTGTCCTATGCAAACACGGTACTTATGTTTGAAATCTATTTACTATCAGTGACGTAAAATGGTGTTCACGTTTCAAGTCTTTAGATTACACCATTTTCTGTTTCCATTAGAATACTTACGAGGGCTATTTGTAAAGTAAGGCCGGCCGGAGTGGCCGTGCGGTTCTAGGCGCTACAGTATGGAGCCGAGCGACCGCTACGGTCGCAGGTTCGAATCCTGCCTCGGGCATTAATTAGTTCTAAGTTCTAGGCGACTGATGACCTCAGAAGTTAAATCGCATAGTGCTCAGAGCCATTTGAACCATTTCTAAAGTAAAGTGCGATCTATCGCGAAATGGAAACCACCGTAAAAATCAAAAATATTTTATTTGCAACAGTTAGCTACACCTTACAGGTACTTCTCTACATATTCGCCGCTCCAACTTAAACATTTGTCGTAGCATTGTACGAACTTTCCAATACCCCCGCCATATAAGGCAGCCGCCTGTACTTTCCATCAATTCTCCTAGCTGGTCTACAGGTCGTTGTATGTGCCAAAATGTCTTCATAGCCAGTGCTTCATGTGATCAGAGATGAAACTCAGGGGGAGTCAATTGCGGACTGTACTGTGCGTGATAAAACATTTCACATCGAAAACGCTGGCTGCAGGGGCGTCTTCATTGCCCTTGCAAAGTGCTGCCGAAAATTATCAAGGAGGAGGAAATGCATGAGAGTCATGGTGGCTTCAGGCGAAATCTCTGCCCAGGCTCTAATACTTGGTGGAAGACATTATTTTCGAGGCATCTTTACGTGCTCGCAGAGCGCTCGGAACTGAAAAAGCTACGTGAAGCGATCAACGGGCATATTACAGACACTACCTAGCACATAAGTGCACAGCTTCATCAGATTTCCATTTCGCACCCGATCGGACCTTACTTTCCGAATAGTCCTCGTACTCACAGTGAAGTATAAATTTTCCAGCACTGACCAGTTCACTGCAAATACTTTATGTTATGAGCGAATTTGCGTGTACCCGCAGTGAAGTATACACTTTCCAGCACTGACAAGTTCACTGCAGATACTTTATGTTATGAACGAATTTGCGTATACTCGTACTGTAAGCTTCTCTGTATGGCTATTGATGTTTCGGAATCGTCCGGTTGACGTATGTCTCTCTGTGTAACAAGTAGCTACACTTTTTGTGTTCGCTGAATAACCACAGAACTACGCAAGAGACATATTTCAGTTCCTATACTTGATACGGTTCTATGTATTTCACTGCATGTTATTATTTACAGAGCGTTGAGACCGGCTCTTTTAGGGTCACTGCCTTCCGTAACAGCTAACAAACTGAAGTGCGCCCTGCCTAGTGTCACGCTTTTATTGGCAAATATATCAGCACGCCGAGTTTTCGCAGCAAGCTGTTATTATAGCAGGTGATACGCAATACGTTACAATATAATCTGCAATCTGACGTCATGTTTTATCACCAAATAAATCTCCATGGCGTGTTTAAACAGAAAAATTTGATTTCCAGGTGTGCTGCGAAAGCTCATCTGTCTTTTATTAACAGGTGTACACGTAGCGGACAGATCAACAGCCAGGCTACATATAAATGGGCGGCGCGCACGGGAACAATTTCCTGCACAGCGTGTTTGTGAACCTTTCTGGTAATAAAATAGTGGTAATGTAATTAAATGTGGCACATCAGCTGCAATGGAAAGAGATAACGGTTTTAACGTGTGTGCAGGGGTTTTTCATCGCTGCAGGAGAGAATACGCAATAGGCGAAAATGTAAATAGTGAAGTTAGCAGACAACAAAATGTCACCCCTGCAGCTCTTCAAAATGAAGCAGTATCCCTGAAAGGCACTGGATGGCACACGGAGAATGAAGTTGTAATTACTGAGGCAAGAAAAAGTTGTATTTCCGGACATTCATTTGAACTGGGCAATTACGCTACATCAATAAAGAAATTTCTACAGCTAAAAATATGTATGACTGAAGCAATAGTTTTATTAAGTGTGATTTAAGGCGGCTGTGTCTCCCGTTCAATAACGGGAAATAGACTGTACGTCGCTCATGTAGAACACCGCACGTGATGTGACGGGAATCACGTGGGAGTGTCAGCTTACTGTGAAATGTCACGTTCGCTTCGTGCACTACATACTTACTCACTTTCCGTGTCTGGGCAGGAACATCTAAACTCTCTTCCTCTAAAACTCTGCAGCCTTAACGGCTTTGTCATTGCACAAAAATAGATCTTCCGCTGTGCAAAAGAACTCCGTCCGTGGGCACATGAGCAAATTTTCAATTGTCTGTTTCTCCCCATTCAAACTGGCCATCTTCGGAGTAGCCCCCTTAAAAAACATGTTTCAAATGGCTCTGAGCACTATGGGAATTAACATCTGAGCTCATCAGTCCCCTAGACTTAGAACTACTTAAACCTAACTAGCCTAAGGACATCACACACATCCATGCCCGAGGCAGGATTCGAACCTGGGACCGTAGCAGCAGCGGATGGCTTAACCATGTTTACTTTGCATTTTGCGACTCCTGTTCGAACCTGTTCAGTGCTCTCCGTGTACTATACTGTACTTGATGCCCTTGTGTAATTTCCTCAAATGGTTCAAATGGCTCTGAGCACTATGGGACTTAACATCTATGGTCATCAGTCCCCTAGAACTTAGAACTACTTAAACCTAACTAACCTAAGGACAGCACACAACACCCAGTCATCACGAGGCAGAGAAAATCCCTGACCCCGCCGGGAATCGAACCCGGGAACCAGGGCGTGGGAAGCGAGAACGCTGTAATTTCCTCTTTGAGGTGCAAATCTGCATTTTGTCCATCCATAAAGATAAGCGGCGGGACTCAGGTCAGCTATCTAACTGTACTGTCCGCTGGAGAAAGGTCTTCCTTGATTTAAGGCGAGACGGAACCGTTTGGTGGCTACACATAAGGTGCCTTGAGTTGATCTGCTGATTTTTCCTCTCTGTTTCACTGGCTACTGATATTTTGCCGCAGGTGGGTAAATACTGCGGAGAGGTGAAGGCCTCATGCATCCAGTGACAATCCTGACAGTCTCATTCAGAGCGGCGTCTACCTGTTTGGAGAGGATAGACGCCTCCCATACTGGTGCCGCATATTCCCTGTCTGCAAAACTGAGTTCCATTGCTGATGATCGAAGCTATTAATAATGGATTACACTGTGTGAAGATGGTTAACATGATCCAAAACTGATCAGCATTCTTTATCAAGACTACCAATTCTTCACTGACTTCCAGTGTGGTGTTTAGAGAATATAGCAAAGTGCCATAACTTTCGCAAGTGTTGAAGTTCCATTTCCCTTGAATGTCTACGCCAACGCATAACCGTTGACAGCAATTTCAAGAACGTTCCTGTATGCACATGATATAACCCTCGCCGCACGAAGTCCAAGTTTCGTATCTGTCTGAATCCACAGAAGTTTATTACGCTACTACATGTGGAATTAGTAAATATTAATCACTCAAACACCCAAGTTTGCGCATTTCACCTACAGAGCAAGGAAAGTCGTCGCCAGATACGTTTAGAATTTTCAGGAACAATTTCTGGGCGCACTGTCTTAATGTAAGATCCATCGTACTAAAAACAAAACGAAAACCTCTATAGAAATGGAATTATCCACAATCAGGCAGGGCTGCAATGAGATTCATATCCTTCAAAAATTAGTGCTTTAAAGTGCTACTGTGTGTTTCCGTCGCTGTTGTTGTAGTATTGTCCAACGGATGGTTTGATGCAACTTCTCAAGCTAGTCCCTCTGGTGCAAGGTTTTATTTTCATATTGCTGAGCTACTGCATAATAAATTCACCTGTACCTACTTACTGAATTCAAGCCGTGATCTTCACTTCACTCCATTACCAAATTAACTATTTCATCTTTTTAATGAACACACCGCCATATGATCATATTTGTCCATACAGTCAAACTGGGTGTGTTCATTTAAAAATAATTGTATGACTGTTGCCCAGAAACACCAAAAACTGCAACTATTTCGTGACGCTCAAAAATGTGGCTTACCAACCTATCCGTTTTCTTAGTCAAGTTGTGCCAAAAATTTATTTTTTCCCGTATCAGGTTTAGAACTACTTCATTAGTTTTGCATTCCATCCTTCTAATCTACGATAATTTTCTGCAGGATCACGGTTAAAAAATCTCCTATTCACTTCCGTATAAGGCAACACTCCACACAAATCCCGGGATGGTTCCTTTCAAAGGGCACGGCCGACTTCCTTCCCCGCCCTTCCCTAATCCGATGAGACCGATGACCTCGCTGTCTAGTCTCCTTCCCCAAACCAACCAACCAACCATCCATCCATACAAATGCTTTCAGAAAAGATGACCTAACACATTTACGTTAGATCTTGATATATTTCTCTTTTTCTGGAAAGTTGCCCTCGGCATTGTCCATCTACATTTTATATGCTTTTTATCTCTGCCGTCATCAGTTACGAAGGGCGTTCAGCAAGTAATGTAACACTTTTTTTCCTGAAAATAGGATGGTTTATTCAGAATTCCAGACACCATATGATTCTCCACTCTTCTGGCTACGAAACCCTAGTTTTCAACACAATATCTGTTCAATGCAGTGACCTTTCACCACCTTACTGGGAGGGCCTGTATGCCGGAATGATACCGCTCTACTGGTCGACGTCGGATCCAATGTCTTCCTGCATCAATAACGCCCCCATAACATCCATATACCGGTTGCATCACAGTGCATCCTTCATCGGACTAAACGGACGGAAGCCCTTTATGATCTTCTGTTAGGCGGCGAGAAACGCAGCGAGTGCCCCAGCTAGTGAACGAATGTGTTAACACTACCAACAGAGAGTGCAATTGAGAAGCGAGTTGTTTGCCTGTGATCAGTCGACCACCTAGAATGAGCGTATCCACACGTTCCAACATCACAGGAGTCACAGCTGTGTACAGCCGGCCGGAACGCGGGAGATCAGACAGGTTTGCACCATCTTCTTGCGATGAAGAAAGACGCCTCGCCCAACGACTCACCCTGCTTTTGTTCACTGCCTGACCTTCATAGACATTCTGCAAACGCCTATTAACAACTGTGATCCGCTGGTTTCCCGGCAGAAGAAATTCAATGGCAACTTTCTGCTTGGAACGTACCTCCGTTACAGACGCCATTTTGAGAGCTACGTATAGCGTTGCCACCTATCGGGACTTCATAAAACTATGGGGGCTGAAGCGGGAAAACTGTGCAATATCCCACAACACATTCCGCACGTTTCCAACAGAAATTGGTCGAGAAAAATAAATGTGTTGCATTACGTACTGAACGCCCCTCATATTTTGTTGCCGAAATAGCAAAATTCATCTACTGCTTTCAGAGTCTAATTTTCTAATGTAATTCCTCAGCATCGCCTCATTTAACTCGACTACAGTATTATCTTTATTTTATCTGTGTTCATCTTTTCCATACACTATTCATTCTGTTCAAGTGATATTACAAGTTTTCTGTCAACTGTGATGGAATTAGGTTGCCACAAGCAAACCATAAAGTTTTAACTTCTTCTCCCTGAATTTAAATCTCGTTTCTAAATTTATCCTTAGTTTCTTTCGCCGCTTGCTGTTTGTACATACTGAATAATATCGAGCAACAGGTTACTATCTTGTCTCCCTACCTTTTCCATTACTACTTCCTGTTTCACTCTTGGAAGTGAAGTTTGATTTCCGTACCGGTTGTAGTTACCTTTCGCTCTTATTTTATCCCTGATAAGTTCAGAATTCGAAATTATTCGAGACAGTATTTTACGACCACGACTTCTTAAACTAATGGTTCAATAATACTAACACCTATCGGTACTTGTCCTTCCCAAAGCTGGTGTAAGTTAAGTACTTCCAGTCACTGAGATGCAGAGTCATCGACAAAACTTGTAGGCTGTTTACAGGCTTCCACAAGTTTTCTCCAGAGGCTAAGCTTTATTAACCAGTTGGAATAACATCACCCCCTGCAAGCAGAAAAGTGGTTCCGGGTAAAGAGAGGATTAAGGTGAACAGGACCGCGCCAACGCGCAGCATGAGTGAAATGTATCTCAGTAACGACTAAGATGCCGATAGAGCTTTCTGAGTATATTTAAAGAACGCAAAATGCAAGGCTGCAGGAAGGCAGAAGGAGATTGTGTCAGTTGATGAATACAGCTAAACAGCTAGTTTGTGGACACAATAAAAGTTGGCTGGTATTTTACCAGGTTAGGATCAGCACTGGGAAGTTAAACAACACAACGAGAAAATGGTATGTCCATACTGGTATGTACGAAGGCAAAATATTGTTAAGTTCCTGGTCTCAACACTTATTTTATTAGTAAACTGCAGCCTTTCCGTTCCACAATTTGAGTGTAGGTAGGTTATCAACATGAGCTCCTCTCAGGACTTGTTCAGTTGTACTTCGACGAGTTACTATACAACATACGCAAGTGCACGTACAGTGAAGGAATAGCCTGTGTCCACTGATGCTGCAGTAAACATATGTAATGCCATCCCTGACTCTGAAACTTCCTGTCGGATTGAAAGTCTCAGTCGGTCTGAGACTTGAACCAGAAAAAGTGCCTTTCGTAGACAATGTTCTTACCGAGAAAGATATCCACAAATGACACGCGACTCGCCCTCACAGCTTTCCACCTGCCGATACCTATTTCTTACTTTCCATTCTCTGAGAACTTCTCCCGCCCGCTTACCTTGCTGAACGGGAAGAAAGGGTATCGCGGGGAAATGATATAGCCACAGCCTAGAGCAGGGGGCGGGCAAACGTTGCACGCGGCTCATGAGCGCACAGCGCTGCACGTGTGCTGCTCGCGTGCAGGCGTCGACCGGGGCTGTGGCGACAGCCGGCAGGTTGCGGCAGTGTAGTGCCAGGCTAAGCTGCTGCCGTTGATGCGAAGCGAGCACTATGTAGTGAACGTTGTATTTCAAGAAACGGAGAAGTGGAGATTTGCTATCTTTTAAAAAGTAATGGGAGAATCATTTTTTCTTTGTGCAAAAACGTGAAAATTCGAAATGTTTAATAAGTGGCAGTATTCTCGCTGGTCAACGGAAGTTTAGTATTGAAGGCCATTATAATAAATTTCACAAGGACGAGTACAATTTATTGTCGGATTCTGAGCGGATGGGGAATTGACTGAGCTTAAGAAGAGCGATCTGACGATACCAGATGAATCTGTCGTAGTTGGCCGGCCGCAGTGGCCGAGCGGTTCTAGGCACTACAGTCTGGAACCGCGCGACCGCTATGGTCGCAGGTTCGAATCCTGCCTCGGGAATGGATGTGTGTGATGTCCTTAGGTTAGTTAGGTTTAAGTAGTTCTAAGTACTAGGGGACTGATGACCACAGCAGTTAAGTCCCATAGTGCTCAGAGCCATTTGAATTTGTCGTAGTTGCTGTTGTCACGAGAGATCTGCGACTTTCTCTCGTCATGTCTCTCATCTAACTGATTTAACATTTTATGGAGCACTGTTTTCACGTTTTCAGGACGACAACAATAATAGCCCAGCGGTATGTGCAAGTTATAAGACTGCGCTTAATATAGCGAGAGCTGGAAAACTATTTGCTGAATTAGTAAGTCTCAGTTAAGAGCAAACATCAGTGATGAAAATTTACGTAACTGTTGTGTTTGTCTGTATGTAGAAATTTTGTTCCAGATATTAAACGTTTTGTAAACTCCGCCTGTGATAACTAAATAAAACGTATCGTAGGTAATAGGTACTCTTTGAAACCATGATTTCTTTCAAGCACTCCTACTATCCTTATTGATTCACTCAATAAAGCAAGCTAGGAAACAAAACGCATTACAGAGGAAGGAGCGGACAGAAGGTATGGTGGGGAGGGGAAATAAGCGGAAAAGCTTGCCCCTGTGTGCACGCGGAACACCTGTTAACTGCACCGCACATGTGCAGGATTTCTGCCCGCCCCTGGCCTAGAGGTTGGTTACAGAGTGAGTCTTTCACTCTTTCCTAAGAGATCAAAACTGTTTGTCGGTTTGCGACATCCTCCCAAAAGTGCTAGTCCCACAAGGTATCAGGTAAAACTTTTGCGAAGTTGGAAAGTACGGATAAAGTAAAGGCTGTGAAGGGCGTGTTATGCAACACACCTGGATTGCAACTCGACAGGCAACATTAGCGGTTCGAGTTCTCGTCCGAAGCAGAGTTTTTATCTTCCACGGAGTTTGAAAAAGCGCGTACTCCGCTGCAGAATGATACATCGTTCTTTTGCATTAGTCTTGTGACTCGTTTGATGCGGCCCGCCACGAATTCGTCCCCTGTGATAAACCCTTCATGCTGCAGTAAACATATGTAATGCCATCCCTGACTTTGAAACTTCCTGTCGCCACGAATTCGTCCCCTGTGATAAACCCTTCATCACAGTGTAGCAGTTGCACCCTATGTCTTCAATTATTTGTTCGATGTATTCTATTTCTGTCTTCAGTTATTATCCTGTACATATTCCCTGATGTCTTAACACATGTTCTATCATCCTGAGCCTTCTTCCTGTCAGTATTTTCCTTATGCTCCTTTCTTCGGAGATTTTGCGGAGAACCTCCTCGTTCCTTCTCTTACAGTGAAACTAATTTGTAACATCCTTCTATAGAACCACCTCTCAGACGCTTCGATTCGTCTCTATTACAAATTTACCACGGTCCGTGATTCACTATAATACAATTATGTGCTCCAAACGTACATTCTCAGAAATTTCTTCCTCAAATTAAGGCCTATGTCTGACACTATTAGACTTCTCTTGGCCAGGAATGCCGTCTCTGGCTGTACTAGTGTGCTTTTTATGCCTTCCTTGCTTCGTCCGTCGTGCGTTATTTTCCTTCTGAGGGAGCGGAATTCCTTCGTCTACTTCGTGATGACCAGTCCTGATGTCAAATTTCTCGCTATTCCCATTTCTGCTACTTCTCATCACATTTGTCTTTTTTCTGTAGTCATCAGACTGGTCGTTCCATTCAACATTTCTTGGAATTCTTCTTCACATTCACTGAAGATAGCAATGTCATCAACGAATCTTGTCACTGATATAATTTCGCCTTGAATTTTAAACCCACTCTTTAACCTTTTTTTTATTTCGTCCATTGCTTCTTCGACGAACAGTAGGGACGAAAGACTTCAATCCTGTCTTACAGCCTTTTTAATCCGAGCACATCAATCCTGTTGGTCTTTCAGTCTTATTTTCCTCTTTTGGTTCTTGTACATATTGCATATTACTCATATTTCGCAGTTGTCTTACTGCTATATTTCTCAGAACTTCGAAAATCCTGCACGCTTTTACATTGTCGAACGCTTTTTCTAGATCAGGAAATCCTATCAGAGTGTCTTTATTTTTCACGAATCTTGCTTCAGCTATCAAACGCAACGTCATAAGTGCCCATCTGGTGCTCTTTACTTCGCTAAAGTCAAACTATTCGTTCTTGCATCCTCGGCTAAAATATTAACTTCAAATACAAGGTAGGAAAATATTAATTTGAAGTTGTTTCAGAGTGTTGGGAGAAAAGTGAAAGTGGTGAAAATTCTAATTCTTTTATTAAGGACTTCTGAAAAAAAAAAATTGTTTCATGCAGTCGGCAAAGACTGTCCGAATTGTCACCCAGCTTCGAGTTCCGGGGAATGCAGTACTCATACCCAGATGGTGGAGACGCGGAATAATGGTACAACAGACATGCAATCCACAACTCGCTGTTGTCGCACTTGAACAAGAAAATCTTAAAAATTGTACATGTCTGTCGTTGCACTGTTTCCATTCTGGACTGACCGACACTTATTTCCGCAACAGTAATTGCAGTTATCTTCTGCTATTTTTCGAAAACCATTAGAAACTTATTATCATGGCGCGCAGTGCCTGTATTATTATTTCCAAATATATAGAGATTTTTAGTTCAGTGCCAAGTCGTTTATTATACTGAGGGAAAATGTATGCCAGTGAGGTTAATTATTTTTGATAAATTAGAGGGTGTGCAGTTTTTTTAAACTGCTGCGTGAAGCTGAGACTATTATTTATTCCATGTTTTGTCGTTTAGCACTCTTTGGTGGTTATCAGCGCACGGTACCAACACCACCTAGATGGTATTGACGGTGTAAAGAGACATTATTAACAGCAGTCATATGCGAATTCTAGAGTCCAAGTAAGGATTTTTATACAGGTAAATTAATACTCTCAGGGAATTTTTATTCTATGCTGCTTATATTGGTGGGTCAGGCGAGATACATTATAATAACTCAAATGTTAAGAACTTTAGTGCTCGGGACTTAATCTCCAATGTATTTTATATTGGAAGCTGCGAAACAGTTACTTTAGCTCATTATTAAAACTGACATGAATCTCAACTTTTTGTTCTTTTCAAAAGAAATATATATCACTTTCTGTACCGATGTTAGTGAAACGAGTTCAGTACCTTATTTATTTTAGTTCATTTCATTTTTTTAATGTTATCAATTAATTTAATCATAAAACTGCTATATACACTTAAACAATAAACATTATAAGATTTTAATTAGAAAATTGATCCAAAATGTAATTTTCGCAATTTAGCAACTACAAAATTTCGTTCGTAGTGCCCAGAACACATTTTCAGTCTAGCAGATACTGATCCAAACATCAAGACAAATAACACGTAACGTTCACAGATGTGGTCTTCATGTGAGAACTACAGCTAGGACCTAGCCCTTCTGACATCCTTTCAGGAGAAATGGAAAATGTGCATTGTAATTTCGCTAAGAACCATCCGTGCTCTGTCAGCCGTGTCTCATCTTCTCTTCAGACCCTGTTCACCGATGCATCGCTGTCACTATTTACAGATCTTAATTGGCTCTAGAAATATAAAAGAAAGTTTTAAAACGATATTATTTCAATCCAAGCTCCTGTGTCCAAGACTCGCAATGTGTCCGATCGTACCCAGAGCCCACGCTGGCGTGGAGATGAAACAATGCCAGGCAAGTAGTCGTAATTCCGGCTGATGACCACGATCAATTAGTCTAATGCACTGCATTCCGCGGCAGCTCTCTCATATTGGCTGGAAATTTAATGATACCTCCTACAATTGCGTGTTGATGGGCAGTCAGAATTTTCAATTAGCGGTCAGATTCTGGTGTGGTACAGCAGCCGTATATGGAAAACACGATCCATAATACTCACAGTGGACCACTAGGAGCATTATTCGCCAACAGCAAGAACATCAACAATTTTCGAAGTTAACACATCTGAGCTCACACGTATTAAATAAAATAATGCTAACTAACACAGCTACCAAAACTTATAAAAAACTAGTGAAATCGCAACTGAAGTAAAATATTTTCCGAATCCATCTTCTAAAATGCTACTGTGCTAAACGTTTCTGAAGGTATTGGGACCAGCGTAAACACGAATACGTCCGTTTTTCCCTTATGTATCAACATACTTAATTTGGTGTATCAAGTTTTCGTCAGTCACCAGAATTTCTACTTGTTTGAAATATCCCTCCAGATCTCCCGTCAACATGTTCATTTATAACTATCTGCTACGCCAAATATCTTTGAGAAAAACTGTTATACAATTCACAATCCTATTACTCTATTACTATTTCCCGCGTCATGTTTGCTATTACTCGACGTCATCCAGAGTCTTACTAATGTTTTCTTTCTGTAATCGTTCTCTGTGTAATTGTTGCCTCACGTAACGTAAAGTCGTATTGCAGTCTGTCGACGTCTGTAGCGCCAAATACTTAGTAATTTCAGTTTCTTTTCTCCAGTTATTCGGAAATAACAGATTTTAAAGAATTAATTTCGTAAGTCAACGAATTATAAACATCAAACGTAAAAAATAACACATATGACACTTTCCTGAAGTTCTGAAGTGTTTCGTATTTATATACGGTGTTTCAAATAAGTCTTCGAAAATAATAAAATTGTGTATTAATCTTGCTATAAGCGTTTCGTTTTATTCACTTAAAACATTTTCAGTGGTTGAATTTTCCTCTGATATTCCTTAAATTCCGAATTGTCTTCTTCGTGCATATTTTTCAGGTATTCTTGCGACATCACTTTGACTTCCTGAAGTATAATAGAGTTAAGTATTGCACCACTAATGTTTATTTTTCGTTCTTGCATTTCACATTCCCTGACGTAAAACACGATTAAACATTGCACCACTAACGTCTATTTACATTCTTAATGTAAATAAACAGTAGCGGTGCCTAGTGGTGTTTCACGTAAGGCAATACGTATTACCTCAAGTAAAAATTATTTTAGGTCAAACACACGAGTGACCACTTCAATATTGGGAGTACGTAGAAAATTATGGTAAAATAAATAAGCGTTTTTAGCAGATAAATTGCTGGTTTTGAAACACCTTCAATAATTATACAGCAATTATGAACACCATGGTCAGAAAAACTAAGAATTTGTTTCACACTTCCCTGTGGCCTGAGCAGTTTTCAGGCTAGTTACAGAGTATCTGTGACTGCGTCACAAATGTTCACGTCCAGAAAGACCAAAGGGTTTGTCTGTATCCAGGATAATTATCAATACGAAATACTAAGAATTTCGAAAAGGATGAGGTGTCATCGAGATGTAGGACATTAGAGATGAAAGCTACATTCGAAATAAACAATGACTGAGTGAAAGGTTATCATAGCTTCATTCGAACAACCATCATGTCATGCGCCTAAAGTGAGTTAAGGAAACTGTTGAAAATGTAAACCAGAATGTCGAGATGAGGTTTGGCCCTCATTCTTACCAAAAACGGAAGTATTGCAGCACCTCGTTGCTTCAACACAACAACCAAAGCAACTTACGGGCAAGAACTCGAAGTGGCTGGTAGCAGCACAAGATTATCTTTATGCTGAGGACGAAGACTCTCTGTTCCTACTACGAGTCGATAAAATGCAGCACAAGATACTGTGGTGTGGATGTCTCGTGTTGAGAAACAAAATCTCACAGACACAGCGCCTCACCATTACATGTACTGATGAGTCAACACATTATGACAAGTGCCTATTGCCCACCGTTAGATTGAACTTAGCACAGTGGCTTTGCGGCATGTGATGCTGGGAGGAAAGTATACAGGGTGCTCCGAAACTATTAGTTCAAATTAATACAGAGAGAGAGAACATCAAAACACATGTATTTAACTATACAGGGTGTTACAAAAAGGTACGGCCAAACTCTCAGGAAACATTCCTCACACACAAATAAAGAAAAGATGTTATGTGGACATGTGTCCGGAAACGCTTAATTTCCATGTTAGAGCTCATTTTAGTTTCGTCAGTATGTACTGTACTTCCTCGATTCACCGCCAGTTGGCCCAATTGAAGGAAGGTAATGTTGACTTCGGTGCTTGTGTTGACATGCGACTCATTGCTCTACAGTACTGGCATCAAGAACATCAGTACGTAGCATCAAGAGGTTAGTGTTCATCACGAACGTGGTTTTGCAGTCAGTGCAATGTTTACAAATGCGGAGCTGGCAGATGCCCATTTGATGTATGGATTAGCACGGGGCCATAGCCGTGGCGCGGTACGTTTGTATCGAGACAGATTTCCGGAACGAAGGTGTCCCGACAGGAAGACGTTCGAAGCAATTGATCGGCGTCTTAGGGAGCACGGAACATTCCAGCCTATGACTCGTGACTGGGGAAGACCTAGAACGACGAGGACACCTGCAATGGACGAGGCAATTCTTCGTGCAGTTGACGATAACCCTAATGTCAGCGTCAGAGAAGTTGCTGCTGCACAAGGTAACTGCATGGAGAGTGCTACGGGAGAACCAGTTGATTCCGTACTATGTACAGCGTGTGCAGGCACTATCAGCAGCTGACTGGCCTCCACGGGTACACTTCTGCGAATGGTTCATCCAACAATGTGTCAATCCTCATTTCAGTGCAAATGTTCTCTTTACGGATGAGGCTTCATTCCAACGTGATCAAATTGTAAATTTTCACAATCAACATGTGTGGGCTGACGAGAATCCGCACGCAATTGTGCAATCACGTCATCAACACAGATTTTCTGTGAACGTTTGGGCAGGCATTGTTGGTGATGTCTTGATTGGGCCCCATGTTCTTCCACCTATGCTCAATGGAGCATGTTATCATGATTTCATACGGGATACTCTACCTGTGCTGCTAGAACATGTGCCTTTACGAGTACGACACAACATGTGGTTCATGCACGATGGAGCTCCTGCACATTTCAGTCGAAGTGTTCGTACGCTTCTCAACAACAGATTCGGTGAACGATGGATTGGTAGAGGCGGACCAATTCCATGGCCTCCACGCTCTCCTGACCTCAACCCTCTTGACTTTCATTTATGGGGGCATTTGAAAGCTCTTGTCTTCGCAACCCCGGTACCAAATGTAGAGACTCTTCGTGCTCGTATTGTGGACGGCTGTGATACAATACGCCATTCTCCAGGGCTACATCAGCGCATCAGGGATTCCATGCGACGGAGGGTGGATGCAAGTATCCTCGCTAACGGAGGACCTTTTGAACATTTCCTGTAACAAAGTGTTTGAAGTCACGCTGGTACGTTCTGTTGCTGTGTGTTTCCATTTCATGATTAATGTGATTTGAAGAGAAGTAATAAAATGAGCTCTAACATGGAAAGTAAGCGTTTCCGGACACATCTCCACATAACGTATTTTCTTTCTTTGTGTGTGAGGAATGTTTCCTGAAAGTTAGGCCGTACCATTTTGTAACACCCTGTATATATGGTCCCTGACCGCAATTTCTGATTCTAGGGACGATTTGCACGGAAGATAGTTTGGGATGCTAAATTACGGCAGTGGTACTCACAGGAACTCTCGAATGCGCGACAGTTGGTCTATATGCACGCAGTACCGTATTTTACACTAATTTTTAAGCATTTTTGTAAATATCATTTTAGCATTTTTTTTACTAGACTGCAAAGTCAGTCTACAAAATTCTACTTTATAAAACCGAACTGACATTTAAAATCCCTGAAAATCGTCAGCATCTAATTTAGGCCATTTTGCATTCAGTCCTCTATTTGTTCAGTTCTTTTTTACTAGTCCCCAGTCCCGAATGGCTTTTCCTATTGGCGGACGTCCGCAGCTCGTGGTCTAGTGGCTGGTGTTGCTGCCTCTGGATCACGGGGTCCCGGGTTCGTTTCCCACCCGAGTTGGGTATTTTCTCTGTCCGGGGACTGGGTGTTTGTGTTGTCCTCATCACATCATCATCTTCATCATTTGTGATAGTGTCTAGATTCGATAGTATAAAAAAAATGGACAGTGTAAAAATTTGGACTTTGTACGGGCACTGATGACATCGCAGTTTAGCGCCCCAAAAACCAAACATCATAGTCATCACCTGTTGACAGACGGCCGAAATGCAGCTCAGCTCGCTCTGTTTCCATGTTCTTCTGCATATGCTGTTACTTTAAATTTATTGCCCGTATCATATGAATACTTCTTATTTTTTCTATTACGAAACTGGCCACTAACAAAAATATTGTACTGTTCCCGAGAACACAAATCTCTTCCCGTTCAAGTACACTGATGCCGTAGACTGCAATGACGCATCATAGGCAACAGACTGCTCCGAGTTTGTGATGGCGGAGCAGAAGGGAGACGGTGTTAGCAAGCCTGTGATCCCCGCAACTTACATTCTTCGCACCGGTGCATGGCTGCTGCCTGTTGGATCCAGTGTTGCCAGATAGAGATAGGTTCCCCGTGGCATCGAATATATGGCCAATTTTAAGACCGGCTGGAATTTTAAATCAAACATTGGACATTTTTATATTACTTTCGAGTATAAGACGCTCCTGAATTTTGGAGGCAATTTTTCGAAGAATTGTAGGATCATTGATTATCGTGTCCGTTCCAAGATTTCCGGCATGTCCGTAACGGAACTAGCTGGGATGTTAGTTCTTGCGACGCTATCATTTCTGTTCACACAACGGTTCCATACATCAGCTGCTTCATGTGCCCCCAAAGGAAGAAACCCACGTGAGGCCAAGTGACCTGGGTTGTCAGGTCGCAGCATCACTTAGGCGCCCCAACGTGCTGGATGTACTTCCTCTGTCTAACATTCAGAGGTGCATCCACCAGCAGTTATGGCAACACATTTTTCACGAAGATGCGATATCTCCGTCCTATGACGTGGAATGGAAGAACGTATATCGAAATAGAGGGATAGAGAAACAATTAAAATCGCTCAAAAGAGGAAAGGCCGGCTGACCTGATGGGACACCAGTTCGATTTTACACAGAGTACGCGAAGGAACTTGCCCCCCTTCTTGCAGCGGTGTACCGTAGGTCTCTAGAAGAGCGTAGCGTTCCAAAAGATTGGAAAAGGGCACAGGTCATCCCCGTTTTCAAGAAGGGACGTCGAACAGACGTGCAGAACTATAGACACATATCTGTAGCGTCGATCAGTTGTATAATTTTGGAACACGTATTATGTTCGAGTATAATGACTTTTCTGGAAACTAGAAATCGACTATGTAGGAGTCAGAATGGGTCTCGAAAAAGACGATCGTGTGAAACCCAGCTCGCGCTATTCGTCCACGAGACTCAGAGGGCCATAGACACGGGTTCCCATGTAGATGCCGCGTTTCTTGACTTCTGCAAGGCGTTCGATACAGTTCCCCACAGTCGTTTAATGAACAAAGTAAGAGCATGTGGACTATCAGATCAATTGTGTGATTGGATTGAAGAGTTCCTAGATAACAGAACGCAGCATGTCATTCTCAATGGAGAGAAGTCTTCCGAAGTAAGAGTGATTTCAGGTGTGCCGCAGGGGAGTGTCGTAGGACCGCTGCTATTTACAATATACATAAATGACCTTGTGGATGACATCGGAAGTTCACTGAGGCTTTTTGCAGATGATGCTGTGGTATATCGAGAGGTTGTAACAATGGAAAATTGTACTGAAATGCAGGAGGATCTGCAGCGAATTGACGCAAGGTGCAGGGAATGGCAATTGAATCTCAATGTAGACAAGTGTAATGCGCTGCGAATACATAGAAGGATAGATCCCTTATCATTTAGCTACAAAATAGCAGGTCAGCAACTGGAAGCAGTTAATTCCGTAAATTATCTGGGAGTACGTATTAGGAGTGATTTAAAATGGAATGATCATATAAAGTTAATCGTCGGTAAAGCAGATGCTAGACAGATTCATTGGAAGAATCTTAAGCAAATGCAATCCGAAAAGAAAGGAAGTAGGTTACATTACGCTTGTTCGCCCACTGTTTGAATACTGCTGAGCAGTGTGGGATCCTTACCAGATAGGGTTGATAGAAGAGATAGAGAAGATCCAACGGAGAGCAGCGCGCTTCGTTACAGGATCATTTAGTAATCGCGAAAGCGTTACGGAGATGATAGATAAACTCCAGTGGAAGACTCTGCAAGAGAGACGCTCAGTAGCTCGGTACGGGCTTTTGTTGTAGTTTCGAGAACGTACCTTCACCGAGGAGCCAAGCAGTATGTTGTTCCCTCCTACGCATATCTCGCGAAGAGACCATGAGGATAAAATCAGAGAGGTTAGGCCGCACTCAGAGGCGTACCGACAATCCTTCTTTCCACGAACAATACGAGACTGGAATTGAAGGGAGAACCGATAGAGGTACTCAAGGTACCCTCCGCCACACACCGTCAGGTGGCTTGCGGAGTATGGATGTAGATGTAGATGGTTCCCCAAGCTGTCACCGAGAATGCCGACCCAAATGACACTGAACTGCTGTTGAAGAGCACGAGGTCGAGTATCTCATGGATTCACATATGCCGCCGGCCGGGGTGGTCTCGCGGTTCTAGGCGCGCAGTCCGGAACCGTGCGACCGCTACGGTCGCAGGTTCGAATCCTGCCTCGGGCATGGATGTGTGTGATGCCCTTAGGTTAGTTAGGTTTAAGTAGTTCTAAGTTCTAGGGGACTGATGACCACAGCAGTTGAGTCCCATAGTGCTCAGAGCCATTTTTTCACATATGCCCAAACTTACAGGTATTGAAAGAGCCTTCACGAGTACACAAAACCTAGTCGGTGCAGAGGACCTCGGCCGGAATTTTGGGGTGCAGGACACTCTGTTGAAAAAACCATTGTGCGAACGGCACGCGTTGGGGGAAATCTTCAGGTGCTACAGCTGCCACGCGCCGAAGACGGAAAGGATGAAGCTGCTAGTCGTGTGTCGCATTCCAAACAAGGCTATGTCTGGCCCCAAGGATGTGTGCAACACGTCGTGTACTTGTAAACTGAATGTAGCAGAATCCTGTCTTTCATTTTGGGGGTTCGCAATGTTTCATTCCGACCTGTATCAAGCATACTTGCACGGACAGCACATGTTTCACGCAGTATGCCATGCAAACGTCCAAACCTTTGGTGCTGTGGAATCTGCCGGTTGTGGAAGCGCTATTGATACTATCTCATTGCAGCTCGTCCATTTCCATTCACGGAACCGTATACCAGACGTATGTCAGCCATTTCAGTATTTGTAAACCGCTCTACGTTCACTGTTGTTGGCAAAAGGCGGTAATTACTGAGGCTGAATCGGTATGTTCACAAGGAAGTCACCATTGTTGTTACAAGGCAGTGATCCTCGCGAATGAATCGCTGTGTTTCGAAACAGACCTCAAAGCCAACCATCCGTATACAGAGCTGTTTTGAATATCAGCAGACGTTCCGAGTCAGCGATACAACAGCTTACGTCAGCACCACTAACAAAGTGTTCCATAACGTTACAAGATGATTACAGAGACCGTATGTTCCTTATCTAAACACATTTGTTTTGACGTTCTCTACCTCTTGTATTTATCTCCACGAGTGGTTTCAGAACACACTGTATAAGCGGAGCCGAGACGATTGTGGAATCATTCTAGTGGCCATACTAAGAATTTGTCGCATTAGACACTTACTTATGGTATTAAACCACATATTCTTTTGTGTTTCGTGATTTCATCTGTAAACGATCGAGCTGCATACAACAATGGTTTCATACAATAAACGTGCAAATTTGTTAACTGCGTCGTCCCACGTCATTACCTTATATTGTACAAGTGAAACGAAACACTTAGAAGCAGAGAAACAGCTAATTACACGTTGATTACGATGCAACGCAGACAGTGAACAAAGCGTTCCACTATTTGACAGGTAATCTTTGGCTGCTTATTTAATGTGTCCGTCCCTTTTGCTCTGTTTTCACGAATTTTGTTTCCTAGTGTGATAATCATTCCTAAAGGCATCATTCGTAATTCTCTCTAATCTACTACGTTCTTTTACAGCTGTGACAAACTTCATTTCTGCTTCCAGAATTCTTTAAACTTGGAATTTATGTGTGATTATGACTCCCTTCCATACAATAAAGAACGAACAGCCGTGGTCTTAGACTGTTTAGATTGTCCCTCTTTCCATGATTTTTTTCATAATCCGATTTATTTTACATAAATATTTGAGAATTGTACCAATGTCTTACCTGAATTTCTCTATCCTACGCATATGTAATTTTATATCCTAGATAGTTAAAATACTCAATTTATTTCACTATTTACCAACAGTAGTTTTTGGTCTTTTGGGGACATTTCTTTTCAATCCATCGTTTACAGTTTTCCTGTTGGTATACTGTATTTACTAGGTGTCACTCATAAGGGTCGTCTGCCACACTTTCTCTGGAGTTTCAGCAGGTATTTGCAATTTCGTTTTAGTACTGTATCTGGAGTCAGCCCAAACAAATAGTACTCATCACCCCTTTAATGCTGCGGAGAGTGTCGACGGAAAGCGTCGGTCTTTTTCCAGTTTCAGACAACATTATTTTTAAAAGGCGGCTCGTGGTAGCCGCGTGGTCTAAGGCACCTTGAACTTGTCTCGGTCCGTGCGGCTGCCCCCGTCGGAAGTTCGAGTCCCCGCGTGGCCGCTACGGTCGCAGGTTCGAATCCTGCCTCGGGCATGGTTGTGTGTGATGTCCTTAGGTCAGTTAGGTTTAAGTAGTTCTAAGTTCTAGGGGACTGATGATCTCAGATGTTAAGTCCCATAGTGCTCAGAGCCATTTGAACCATTTGGTTCGAGTCCTCCCTCGGGCTTGGGTGTGTGTATGTGTTGTCGATAGCGTAAGTTAGATTAAGTAGTGTGTAGGCTTAGGGACCGATGACCTCAGCAGTTTGGTCCCAGAAGGCATTACCACAAACTTACATTTTTACTTTTAAAAGCGATTTTAATGTGCCCATTCGATAGAGAAGTTCCAGATTAGAATAGTGCGATATTTCCTTTATCGATACGTATTAACAGGGACAGTAAAACTCTAAGCACAACCAGTACTCCAGCAGCCACAGTTCTGCTCTGGCTCGCAGTCAACCCTACCGCCAAACACTCAGCGCTGCTGGGCTGCCGTTTATTCTTCGTGTTTTAGTGTTCCTGTTAATACATATCAGTAAAACGAATATGTAACTAGACTAATCTGGGAGGTCTCTATCGAGAGGGGTGTAACATTCAGATTTAAATATAATTTTGTTTGTAACGTGAAACAAATCGAAGATTTCTGTTGACACTGGGCATCGCATGAAAAGCGTGACGAACCTTAATTGTTTAGACTGACTCCAGCAGTACTATGCACAAACTAAACTGCAAATATCTGCCGAAACACCACAGAAAATGCGCCTGGCAGTTCTTAGGAGAGGCACTGGGTATACAGGATAATTCAGCAGCCCTGCCTATGAGTTTTATGCAACCCACAACGCCTTCAAATACCACACGCAACATTTTCCTATTCTTTCGCTCGCTGCGCAGAAACTGTTAGTCCCATACAAAAAACGAACAGGGCCTGTTGTAGGAGATCTAACGTAGTTAAATTTTGTAATAGGATAATTTTTTTCACTAGGGCGTGTGGCCTCCAGCGATAACGTATCCCAATACAAAATTAAACTACATTATATTTCCTACAAAAATGTGCTGTTAATTTTTTCTGTAGTACTAATAGTTTGCGCGTGGTGAGCGAGAGAATATGAAAGTACCATGCGTGGATTTTGAGGACGTTGTAGGTTGCATAAATCACATGGGTAGGGACAGCTAATTCACCCTGTATGTGTGCCCGACAAGTAAACTCCTTTTAGTAGGTCATCTTCTACCAAAGATTAAGTGTGGGACCACTTCATCAGTTCATTCTTAATTCTGATATAAAACACATTTCTGCTGCCTGAGATCTACCCTTTTATTATTTATATGTAGCCACGACTCATTTTCATGTACTAAAGTACAAACAGTCACGCTCTTATAAAATGTCAATCGTATCACTTGCCGCATTTCGTTTTTCAGAGATATGTTTTCAGGAGACAGAATAAAATATCGTCTGTCAGAATACCTGCATCAAACTCAGCTTACCGTCCAGACATATGTCAAAATGCATGGGTGATACTTTACACCTTGATCTGACCTCTTTGTTTAACAACATAAAGTGACGGGAAAAAATCGCAAAACCGAGAAGGGGCTGTGCGACACACAGGAAGGTTAGTAGGTGTGTGTCTACATTTGAACGATGATGTCAATTCAAATTTCGCTCAGTCTCATAAGAGTAGCGCTATATGAGGATGCAAATCATATTTGCTTTAAAACTGCCAGTACTTCGTCTCGTCCCGAGTTCGAGTCTCGGTCCGGCATACAGTGGCTCTGAGCACTATGGGACTTAACATCTGAGGTCATCAGTCCCCTAGAACTTAGAGCTACTTAAACCTAACTAACCTAAGGACATCACACACATCCATGCCCGAGGCAGGATTCGAACCTGCGACCGTAGCGGTCCCGCAGTTCCAGACTGAAGCGCCTAGAACCGCACGGCAACAGCGGTCGGCAGGTCCGGCACACAGTTTTAATCTGCCAGCAAGTTTCATATCAGCGCACACTCCGCTGCAGTGTGAAAATCTCATTCATATTTGCTTTAAATACACGCTCTGGCGGTCTTGACGGTTAGTTACCTTTGAGACTGGCCGTGATGAGTTGGTTTCAGTCAAAAATGCCTATAAAGAAGCTAAATGTTCGTTCTTGAATGTTGCAGAAAGACTTGGCAGGAATGTGGCCAGTGTGTGTTACTGCTGGCAGCGGTGTTCAAGAGAATGTACAGTCGCAATAAGACCGGGCTCTATTCGGCCACGTGGAACTATTGAAAGGGAAGACCGTCGTGTCCGCCGTGTCACATCGCAATGCATCTGCAGTAGCAATTTGAACAGCACTTGGCATCACATTGACACAATGAACTGTTAAAAATCCGTTCCTTCAAGGACGGCTCCGAGCCAGTCGTCCTACAGAGTGCATTCCACTGACCCCAAACTACCGTCATTTGTGACTTTAGGGTAGAGTGGAGGTCATTGCGTTTTTTAATGGACGCTGGTTCTACCTCAGTGGTAGTGATGACCGTGTGTCGGTTAGAAAGAGGCCTGTTGAGGGCCCGCAGTCAACCTGGTTGAATGCTACCCACTGGACCTATACCTGGAGTTATGGTGTGGGGTGCGATTTCTTATGTCAGCAAGAGTATGACTGCAAATTTGTACGTCAGTATGGCGATTCGACCTCTTGTGCTGCCATTAAAGGGCAGCATTCCAAAGGATGTTTCCAACTTGATAACGTTCGCTCACATACCACTGTTGTAGCCTAACACGCTACACAGTGTCGACATGTTGCTTTGGCCTACTCGATCACCAGATATGTCTCCAGTCGAGCTCATATGGAGCATCATCGGACGATAACTTCCGCGTCATTCACAACCAGCATTAACCATCCTTGTATTGACCGATCGCCGGCCGCTGTGGCCGAGCGGTTCTACGCGCTTCAATCTGGAACCGCGCTGCTGCAACGGTCGCAGGTTCGAATCCTGCCTCGGGCATGGATGTGTGTGATGTCCTTATGTTTGTTAGGTTCAAGTAGTTCTAAGTCTAGGGAACTGATGACCTCAAATGCTAAGTCCCATAGTACTCAGAGGCATTTGAACCATTTTTTATTGCCGATCAAGTGCAACACGCATGAAACTCCACCCCACAAACTGAGATCCGGTACCTGTGCAACACAGCGCATGCATGTTCGCATGCTCTTTCAACATTCCGGCGGTTACACCGGTTATTAATGTAGCAGCACTTCACATTTGCATTGGCTTATCTCGCGCATACATTTACTTGTGATCTTGCACTGCTAATCACTTAAATATTTTACCTATACAAATCTGTGCCTGAAATTTCATCTCTCTACCTTAATTATTATTGTGGTGTTGCGACTTTTTTTCCATCAGTGTGTGACATCTTCATTAGACGTGATGTCTGTTCCATCTCGTAAGTTCGTCTTAAAGCACTCCTCCTTCAGGCCGCAAGTGGCCCATCGAGACCACCCGACCGCCATGTCATCCTCAGGGGAGAATGCGGATAGGAGGGGCGTGTGGTCAGCACACCGCTCTCCCGGTCGTTATGATGGTTTTCTTTGACCGGAGCCGCTACTAATCGGTCGAGTAGCTCTTCAGTTGTCATCACGAGGCTGAGTGCACCCCGAAAAAATGGCAACAGCGCATGGCGGCCAGAATGGTCACCCATCCAAGTCCCGGCCACGCCCAACAGCGCCTAACTTCGGTGATCTCACGGGAACTGGTGTATCCACTGCGGCAAGGCCGTAGCCTAAGTTGGCCTTAACCATGCCATATATTCTTGGGTCTGCCAAGAAGTATTTTTTTCATCGGGTACATGTTTCATAGCTTTTAGTGGTTATCGCCGCTCCAACGTTCTTTTTCTAGGTGGTTATCCTGTTTGTATCAATATTCGTCAACTATACACAGTTTATTTCTTCAGTTTTAATTTTTTTTCTTCATTTTTGTCCACATATGCTGTGTTATTTTACCATTTAAACTTTAGGTGATTGTGGCATACCCTCTTCAGAGTGTCGGTCAGATGTAATGGTTAATCTCATTTCGCCGTCATTATTGACTGTTTTGATTATTATGCGCAGCCGTCTTGTAAAGACGAAAGCAGAAACGTTAGAAACCGTCTGTCGATGTGCGCTGGCGCTCGGACGTGGAGCAACGCGGGAAAGGGCAGAGGTCAGGCTGCAGCCTCAGCCGCGGTCGCAGAGGGGGGAGGGGGAATATTTCACGTGCGGCGAGGACTGTCCTCCAGCGTGAAGAGGCGTTTAGCACAAAGGCGCCGAGTTTAAAATATTCGCCCCCCTGCCGCTACGGCCGCTCACTGCGCCACGGGGTGCGCCTAACGTCGCTAACACGCGCTGCCTTCAAGTTTAATTGCACCTTGTTTTAATTTTCAATTCAAGCTCTGCGCCGCCGTGCGACTTCACGCTCGGCGGAAGAGGGACTAAAGTAGATTTTCCTCTAGGGGGAAAGACGGGCATGGGTGCGCGGGGGACCGGAGTGCTCTGTAGCTTTCTGAGGACACGTGGGGCTAAAGTCTCTACGATGCCACACCGGAGGCAGTGCTTCACACAACTTCGTGAGAGTTTCCAAACAGACCACAATATTTTGTGCATTCCATCAAAACGCAGCCTAGGCGCTGTCTAACGACTATGATGAAACTGAAACCATGGATAAAAAGAAGTGTAAGGTTTAACGGCTGGCCTCATTCGAGAAAAAAAAAAGGAAGAAAGATTTGCCTTAACGAGCCGTTAACAATGTAATCGTTATTGGCGTCAAACTGGAATAGATTGGGGAAGGAGAGGAACGAAATCAGCTGTGTCCTCTTCAATGCGATTATATTGAGATTAGCACCACGTGATTTAGGGAAACCGCAGAGAAACCGGACGGGTATTTGAGCCCTGTCAGTCTAGTACCTTAACCACTATGGTATCTCGTTTGGTTCGACAAGGGGAAGAAAATTGGACACAGTGTGCGATTCTGGACGGACAGAAGTACACTACTGGCCATTAAAATTGATGCACCAAGAAGAAATGCAGATTATAAACGGATATTCATTGGAAAAATATATTATACTAGAACTGACATGTGATTATATTTTCACGCAATTTGGGTGCATAGATACTGAGGAATCAGTACCCAGAACAACCACCTCTGGCCGTAATAACGGACTTGATACGCCTGGGCATTGAGTCAAACAGAGCTTGGATGGCGTGTACAGGAACAGCTGCCGATGCAGCTTCAACACAATACCACAATTCATCAAGAGTAGTGACTGGCGTATTGTCACGACCCAGTTGCTCGGCGACCATTGACCAGACGTTTTCAATTGGTGAGAGATCTGGAGAATGTGCTGGCCAGGGCAGCAGTCGAACATTTTCTGTATCCAGAAAGGCCCGAACAGGACCTGCAACATACGGTCGTGCATTATCCTCCTGAAATGTAGGGTTTCGCTGGGATTGAATGAAGGGTAGAGCCACGGTTCGTAACACATCTGAAATGTAATGTCCATTGTTCAATTTGCCGTCAATGCGAACAAGAGGTGACCGAGACGCGTAACCAATGGCACAACATACCATCACGCCGGGCGATACGCCAGTATGGCGATGGCGATGACGAATACACGCATCCAATGTGCGTTCACCGCGATGTCGCCAAACACGGATGCCACCATCATGATGCTATAAACAGAACCTGAATTCATCCGAATAAATGACGTTTTGCCATTCGTGCACCCTGGTTTGTCGTTGAGTACACCATCGCAGCCGCTCCTGTCTGTGATGCAGCGTCAAGGGTAACCGTAGCCATGGTCTCCGAGCTGATAGTCCATGCTGCCGCAAACGTCGTCGAACTGTTCGTGCAGATGGTTATTGTCTTGCAAACGTTCCCATGTGTTGATGACACAGATCTAGACGTGGCTGCACGATCCGTTACAGCCGTGCGGATAAGATGCCTGTCATCTAGACTGCTAGGGATACGAGGCCGTTGGGATCCAGCACGGCGTTCCGTATTACCCTCCTGAACCCACTGATTCCATATTCTGTTAACAGTCATTGGATCTCGACCAACGCGAGCAGTAATGTCGCGATACGATAATCCGCAATAGCGATAGGCTACAATCCGACCTTAGCAAAGTCGGAAACTTGATGGCACGCATTTCTCCTCCTTACACGAGGCATCACAACAACGTTTCACCAGGCAACGTCGGTCAACTGCTGTTTGTGTATGAGAAATCGGTTGGAAACTTTCCTCATGTCAGCACGTTGTAGGTGTCGCCACCGGCGCCAACCTTGTGTAAATTCTCTGAAGAGCTAATCATTTGCATATCACAGCATCTTCTTCCTGTCGGTTAAATTTTGCGTTTGTAGCACGTCATCTTCGTGGTGTAGCAATTTTAATGGCCAGTAGTGTAGTAGTAGGTTGCGTTCCACTACTTGAAGAATGTTTTTAACTTCAAGAGTTTGCTGTATGGACGTTCAGAGACAACATTTACGCTGGGAAGCGTACCACGCTCACGCAATCCGTGAAACACCCTGCTATCAGGCAGTCTACGATTCGGAAATCGTTGTTGGTATTCTCGCACAGCAGCTCCGAAATTCACATTGGACAAACCATAGCCAACACCATGTCAGCATAATGTCGGAAGTTCCATGAGACTTTTCGTGGATGATGCTGTTGTACAGAGAGAAGTGGAAAGGATAGAAAATTGTAGCAGACTGCAAGAAGATCTGTGGAAGGCCGACGCTTGGTGTAGAGGGAGGGAGAGGGAATTGACCTGCAGCGTAAACAAATGTAACGTATTGCGAATATATTGGAAGAAGGAATTGTATGTCGAGTACATAAGGGACATCATCGGACAATAACTCCAGCATCATCCGCAAACGGCATTAACCGCCTCTGTACTGGCCGACCAAGTGCAAGAGGCATGGAACTCCTACAAGCTCACATTCGGCACCAGTACTACACAATGCATGCCCGTTTGCACGGCTGCAAGCAACGTTCTGGCGGCTACATCGCTTATTAATCAGCAGGCATTTCACATGTGCAACGACCTATCTCGCGCTTAAATTAAACTGTGATACTGCAATGTTAATCACACAGATTTGGGACCTAGACAAATATATTGCCGAAATTCCGTAATCTACGTTAATTATTTCTTAGTGTTGTTATTTTTTCCGTTCGTGTAAGTGTAGTCGTGAGACTAATGCTGTCGAACGATTTCATTTGGTGCTTCTTTATTATTTTGTACTCTCTGATATTCCACCATTGGGCTCGTGAGGGGCCATAAGCGTGGTTAATCTGTCGGCGGCCTCATCATATTTGCTGTTCGGTCGCGAGCGCGCTGCTCTGACTGTGGCACAGTACGGTCCGCACACGAGGAGAATATTAATGTCTGGCCCCTGACACGTGCTTTGTGTGCACCAATTACGTCTGACATGTGCAAATGCGACAGTAATTTGAGTTATCTTTCATCGCTTGTCCATTTTTGATATCTCGAGTGGCGGAACTGTTAAGCCCCAACGCTAGTCTTTGTAATTTTGACGTTTCATATGCCCCCCGGAGTTGATCAATTTCGTTATCACGATCTCTGCTGTGATTCGACGCTGGCGCAATTCAATTTCCTGATTGCTTTTTTTTCGCCTGCGAAGTCCATTCGGGAGAGAAACATATGTGTTTTAAACAGGTATAAGCTGGTAAAAAGATGATCTAATCTTCACTCCTATTTCTAAGTGTACGGCAAAAGTGTTAAGTTCCTTTATAGAAACAGATAAGTTACGAAAAACTTGGATCGACAGCTTAGTACTGAATTTTTATATACACATGAATTGCCAATTGTTAAGGCTCAAGTAAAAGAATTTTTCTCATAAGCAACACTATGACTTCATGTGTTCTCTGCAAGTCACTTTACGATGTGTGGCAGCAAGTAGTCGATTCGCTTGTTCCGGTCAGAAAAGAGCTTGCCTGTAAACAGCGGTATGGCACAAGCTGGTTGTTTTGAGAAACTATTCAGAAAAGTTTCAATAAAATCTCATAAAAAAGATATGACAAGTATATCCATTGTGTTCTTATTTTATTCATATAAATCAGTGTTTTCAAATATTTCTTGAGCCTTGTCTCGCATCCGCGTGATTATTAACGGATGAACTTCCTGTTGCCCCTCCGCCCGCGAAGAAGAACACGTGTACTGCTGCAACTGTCCATGTCTACTGTTACTTACATGTAAGTTCAAAAATGGTTCAAATGGCTCTGAGCACCACGAGACTTAACATCTGTGGTCACCAGTCCCCTAGAACTTAGAACTACTTAAACCTAACAAACCTAAGGACATCACACACATCCATGCCCGAGGTAGGATTCGAACCTGCAACCGTAGCGGTCACGCGGTTCCAGACTGAAGCGCCTAGAACCGCACGGCCACACAGGCTGGCTACGTGTAAGTGGGCAAACAAAATTAATTCCAAGTTTTTGCGAATCGTGTAACCGAGGCGGGACGTAGGAATCAGACCGGTATTCACCTAGTGGGATGTGGGAAACCACCTAAAAACCATGTTCAGGCTGGCCAGCACACCGCCCTTCGTCATTAATCTGCCGGGCGGATTCGATCTGGGATAGGCACAGCTCCCCGTCCTGGAAGTGGCTCTTTAACATGCTCGGCTGTCAAATTGTGTGAAATAGGTACTTTTTGAAATAGTAAATTGTATCCAAAATTCTATTCTTAAAACCAGATCAGTGGGTACTTAACGTGGTTTGATTGCCCACTGAGTGCACTTACCATGAGTTATCACTGACCTGCCACTGTTTAATTCCTGGACGAGTTAGTGAAACATTTCTGTGAACCTCTCAAAAATACAGGTTGGAAAGATAAGAACTGTTTCAGGTTCTGGTACTAGTATTTGCTTTACGAAGTTTAGAAATAGTGAAATATAAGGACTGTAAAAACTGACATAACTAGATACTAAAGATGTCCCTTAACATTTCTGCCATCACACTCTCACGTATATTCACAATAACAGTAGTCGAGGGACACAACACTTCTTTAGTTGCTTAACGGATTATTAATATTTACCTGAATAGCGACAACTTTTGAAGAGCATTTACATTCAGAAACATGTTCAGGATCTTTATCTGAGTAGTAATTATCCACACCACTCACGGATTTGTATATGTCGTCCCTGAAAAGCATTTTCTGGCACGAACACCGCACTAATTTCCACCACCATAAGCCATATTTTTTTGCACTTACCACTATTTACATGCACACATCATGGTAGAGTTTCCATTAGTGAAAATATGAATTTATTGATTTATGGTGGAACTATCAACTAATATGAATAAAACAAATCGCGTAGCATGTTTTGCATTCAATAACGCTGTTTGCCATCTACTGTCCCTTAGCACTGTTCACAGCCCAGGTCTCCAGATATCTTCTACCCTTCGGTTATTGTGTCACGTGTATTTCAAATGGCGACATCGTCACAAGGATGTATCGATCACAGCGCTGTTAGTAATATAAAAGTTTTCCGTTTACATGCTATTAAAAGCAGCACAGGGACAGAAGGTAGTGGAGGATGAAGAATTAAGAGGTCGAAGGGTGTCGTTCGGTAAGGAGAAAAAGCAGAAGTAGTTTCTTCCTGCCGATGTTTCCAATCAGTCTAGCTATCAGAGTACTCAGCGCAGGTTCTTATAAGCTTCATGAATATTGTCATGAGGGGTGGCTGGACTCGCCGACGCGCTTCTCGTGGAGATTGTTGTCTCGGGGGAGGGCGTATTTACTTTCACCGGCACTCTCGCTAAGCCAGCGTCTCCTACCGGAGGCAGGAGGCGCCAGTCTAAGGAAAGGTAAGGTAAGGTAAGGTAAGGCGAGGCGAGGCAAGGCGGATTTCTGCGCAAGCCTCTTCGGGCGCATCCGCCCCGAGTCTGCTGCTGCTTCCAGTTATTGGGAACTCCTTCCGTCTTCGCAACATCCGTCCAAGGCAGGTTATCCCCTATACGCCCTTTCACGTATCAAAGTGATTCGGCGGAAGCTCCACCGCTTAGAGGAGAACGCCGTATCGATTGCTGAACATAGTAAGGCGTTTCCTCCTATAAAATATTCTCGGAACTGTATTTCAGTGTAATATACCAAATCGACGTAGCATTTGACGAGACAATTTTCTGTATAAAGGTCACCACAATTACGAGACCTTTACAGTGCAATAACACACATACTTAACCCCATGATCACGTACAGTGAGACGAAGTTACACTGTTAGTCACTGAAATTACACCCTCATGGAGATGGCATACAACAAATGTATTGGCACAGAATGGTTATACACTGAAGCGCCAAAGAAACTGGTATAGGCATACGTATTTGAATACAGAGATATGTAAACAGGCAGAATACGGCGCTGCGGTCTGCAATGCCTATAAAAGACAAGTGTCTGGCGCAGTTGTTGGATCGGTTACTGCTGCTACAAAGGCAGGTTATCAGTGCCTTTGAAAAAATGGTTCAAATGGCTCTGAGCACTATGGGACTTAACTGCTGTGGTCATCAGTCCCCTAGAACTTACAACTACTTAAACCTAACTAACCTAAAGACATCACACACATCCATGCCCGATGCAGGATTCGAACCTGCGACCGTAGCGGTCGCGCAAAGTGCCTTTGAACGTGGTGTTATAGTCGGCGTACGAGTGATGGGACACAGCATCTCCAAGGTGGCGATAAAGTGGGTATTTTCCCATACGACCATTTCACGAGTGTACCGTGAATATCAGGAATCCGGTAAAACATCAAATCTCTGACATCGCTGCGGCCTGAAAAGGATTCTGCAAGAACGGGACCAACGATGACCGAAGAGAATCTTTCAACGTTACAGAAGTCCAACCCTCCCGCAAAATTGCTGCAGATTCCAATGCTGGATCATGAACAAGTATCAGCGTGCTAACCATTCAACGAAACATCATCGATTTGGGCCTTCGGAGCCGAAGACACATTCGTGTAGGACACAAAGCTTTACGCCTGGCTGGGCCCGTCAATATCGACATTGGATTGTTGATGACTGGAAAAATATTGCCTGGTCGGACAAGTCTCTTTTGAAATTGTATCGAGCAGATGGACGACTACGGGTATGGAGACAGCCTCATGAATCCATGGACTTGCATGTCAGCAAGGGACTGTTCAAGCTGGTGGCTGCTCTGCAATGGTGTGGGGCGTGTGCAGTAGGAGTGATATGGGATCCCTGATACGTCTATATACGGCTCTGACAGGTAACACATACGAAATCATCCTGTATGATCACCTGCTTTCTTTTATATCCACTGTGCATTCCGACGGGCTTGGCAATTCCAGCAGGACAATGTGACACCCTAATTGTCAAGAATTGCTACAGAGTGGCTCCAGGAACACTCTTCTGAGTTTGCACCACACACTCAGATATCGCACGGAGGCCGCAAGAGGACCCGGCCAAACGACGCGCCGCGGAAATTTCCTCGCTGCTCCACGCCAACCGACTAACTGCCCAGGCCCAGAAACGGTGAAAGGACCAAGTATACGTCGGCCGATGAGACGAACAACCGAACGACCAACCAACGGTCGTCCCGCTCCAATCTCCCTCCGTCGGACAGTTCATGTGTGTCGCCAGCGGTCGGTGAGCACTGGCTGTCGACGCCTCACCGGCGCTCCGTCGCCCGACTTCACTGCTGCTGCGTTCCAACTGCACTGCTGATCCGTCCCGAACTGACTGCCAGACACACGACAACCCGGAAATACTATCGGTCGCCCCAGAGATGGTACGACTGTGCACTTATCGATACGCGCTCTGCTGCCGCTCATGGGCAAGTAAAGCCGGGTTCACACACGCAACGAAAGTATCGCCACAAGTCAAGTCATTCTGGAGTGGCGCTGTGAGCTACCGTTCACACAGGACGCCACAAATTCTTCGTAATTGAGCAGTTTGCAAAATGGCGTCACCTGTCTCAGCTGAAATGATTCGGGCCTGCGTTAATGTTGTAGCGCAAATTGTGACATTAGAAATGAGCGAAGAGTTAACAACAAAGAAACGGAAGCGCAAATGGATCCGTAAGTGGAATCGCGCAGAAATTATATGGGAGCAACAAATACGCTCATAAAAGAATTAACATTAGAAGATGAAAATTCATTCGTAAGCCATTTTCGGATGTCGAAGACGAATTTCGAGTACTTGTTGAGCTGTGTATCTAGCTCTGTTCAAAGATCGGATACACACATGAGAGATGCAATCCCTGCTCGTGTGAAACTTCAAGTAACTCTCCGATATTTGGCAAATGGTGATTCCATGTCATCTCTCCAGTACACCTACCGTGTCCCGAAAAAATACTATTTCAGTATTCTTGTGCGAAGTGCTGGATGCTATTTACGATGCCCTTAAGTCTCATTTGAAGGTAAGTGATAAAACATAACCCCTTTTGCTGTTCTAAACAGTGAAAGTTAATTGATTTTTCACCGAATTGAAATTTTCTGCACTCGTTAAGTAGCAGTATATACTATTTTAGTATTTTGTCTTACATATCATGTGTAGCTGAAATCTTTTTACAACCAGCCCACAGAAACATTGCTTTAGATATTTCACAGATTCACTAGCCAGAGCTTTAACTGCAGTGTTGGAAATATGCAGCAATTAACAGTGTCTAAATATACTCTCAGTATTTCAGATGTCTTTATGAACTACAGATCCCTAGCTTTCATTATTTATGGAATGAGCTAATCATACATGAAAGTACAAACGAACTGTCCTTCAATCATAGTTCTAATTAATAGCAAACGCACAAACAAAAGCACTATCTGCGAACGAATACGCACTAGAAAGGTTTGAATCCAACCGCGAGGTAGCATTCGAATGACGTTATTCGATTGTGGAGAAGGCAAAATGGCGCAACAAAGTAGAACCAAGTTCAACTTTTTGTGGCGTGACAAAAGTTGCGCTTCTTAAATGGCGCCACCGAAAACTAGGAGTTCACACATGCAACTACAAAGCAACTGCAGTTCGCCATTAGCAGTGCCTGTGTGAACCCGGCTTAAGGCAGGAAGTTAGTGACGCCAGTAAATGGCATAAGAAGATGACAAACAATAAATGGTATCAACGCGAGCCGTCCACAGCTCAGCCATTAATTGTGATACGCCAGAATTTAGATGTATAGGTATTACGGGCTATGAAATATAGTGCTATACTTCTTCGCTGTTAGACAATATTCCGATAAACACGTCAATAGCACTCTACAGCGGCCGTTGCGTGGCGACATAAACAGGTGCGTTTGTATCACATCTTCACCGCGCAAACAAGGCGAAGTACCAAAAGCGTCCCCATTGGAGGCGGCCCGAGAAGCACTCACCTCTTTGCCGGTGTTAGAATGCAGGGGCGTACGGCGCGCGATTTCGAGACGAACGGAACGAGTGTGCCGCTCGTTAATTTCGAGCGAGCGGATCTGGCCCCGGCCGCCGCCTAGTCTCTCTCGAGACTCTCACGCCCGGCTGCGCTAAGGAAGAGCGACGCCCGATAAAAACTACCCGAGTGTAAACAAATTGCCAAAGGCGGGGCCGGCTAGCGCGGGGGCGGTTGTAACGGCGGGCATTAGCGGTTCGCCCGCACTCGTGCAGCTGCCGCGTCTGACGGAGAGGCGCTGCTGGAGCGTCTGCGCTGGGAAATCGCCCGTGAGGAATTCCCCCTCAAGCAACCCGTCTGCGTACTCTCTGATATTCTCACAGCTCTCGGGACACATACTCCGATCTCGGGGAAATAACCGTCGCATCGAGCGCACTGCCGCGGCGCGTGCACGGAATGAAGCACGAAGCCTCATCAGGATGAGAGAGAACACAGCAATCGAAGTTGTGCCCTTGTATTTGTGTTTATACCGAGTATGCCTACTGTTTTATAGATGTAGATACGGGGTGAAGCAGCTGAGATATGCTGTCACGTCCAAAACGTGAGTGTTGCTTGGGATTGGGAGACAGGGTTCGGGGAGAAAGGAAAATAGTCAAATGTAACACCTACAGCCGTCCTTAAGATGTCATTTATTTTATGGCTAACAGTCTCGGTGCTTCAGGCCTTAGCTGACACTAGTCGGGTTAACACTATTCGGTTGTTACATATGACTGAGTATCTGGACACAGCCGCCCTCTCTGGATGATGATGATGATGACTAATGATGATGATGATGATGATGATGATGATTTGGGTTGAGGGGGCGTTCGACATCACGGTCATCAGAGCCCTGACGAAAAATCAACAGAAAATCTCATGGGTGGGGACGAAGGCTGTCCCCTCATGCAGAGCAGTTTATAACGTACTAAAGTCTGCCGTCCTTCCCCACCAATTTAGGGATGAGGCCTGATGGTCCACAAAATTTCACCACGCTGTTAACACTGGTATCGGTATCTGCGAGGACGGTGGGCAGATCTCCAACGAGACCAAGGGCTGCCCTATTATCAGTAAACACGAAAAACGTAGCCACAATATGCCGGGTTCGATTCCCAGAGGGGTCAGGGATTTTCACCTGCCTCGAGATGACCGGGTGTTGTTATGTCGTCTTAATCATCATCATTCATTCCCATTACGGTCGGAGGAAGGCAATGGCAAACCACCTCCGCAAGGACCTTGCCTAGTAAAAAAAAATGGCTCTGAGCACTGGGACTTAACATCTATGGTCATCAGTCCCCTAGAACCTAGAACTACCTAAAACTAACCAACCTAAGGACATCACACACATCCATGCCCGAGGCAGGATTCGAACCTGCGACCGTAGCAGTCGCGCGGTTCCGGACTTAGCGCCTAGAATTGCCTAGTAAAGCGGTTCGGGTCTCCGGCATCGTCCCCTACGCTCTGTCGAGGAGTATGGGAATTCATCATCATTTATTCAATGAGACGGTCTTGCGCCTTCTTACTAGGAGGGCGTGTATGTCGTATGGTACCACTCTGCTGGTCGACGTCGGAGCCAACGTCCTGTTGCATCATCCACGTACTGCTTCCCGCGTAATGCATCCATCATTGGTCTGAACAGTTAGAAGTTGGAAGGCGCGATATCCATGCTGTGTTTGTGGCTATGAACAATTCTTCAATTCTTCAATTTCTTCAATTTCCTGAGGGTAGCACCATACGCTACAGAGTTGACCGTTGCACCATCAGGGAAGACTTTAAACAGAATAACCCATTCAGAGTCCTAGAAGACCGTCGCCATGACTTTCCCGGTTGAGGATGCGGCTTTGAACTTTTCCTTCGGAGTAGAGGTAGTGTGTCGCCACTCCTTAGATTGCCGCTTTCTTTCTGACTCGAGATCATGGACCCACAGTTCATCGCCTGCGACGAAGTTCGAAAAAAAATTTTCACCCTCAGTCTCGTAACGCACAAGCAATTCCGCACAAGTCGTCCTTCGTTGCTCTTTATGGTCTTCTGTAAGGCGATGAGGATCACAATGGGCAGACAGCTTTAACTACCCAGTTGGTGAACGAGCGAGATGGTGCAGTGGTTAGCACACTGGACTCGAAATCGGGAGAACGACGGTTCAAACCCACGTCCAGCCATCGTGTTTTAGGATTTCCGTGAGTTCCCTAAATCGTTTCAGGGAAACGCCGTGATGGTTCCTTTGAAAGGGCACGGCCGACTTCCGTCCCTATCCTTGCCTAATCCGATGGGACCGATGACCGCCTGCCGCGGTGGTCGAGTGGTCCTAGGCGCTACAGTCGCAACCGCGCGACGGCTACGGTCGCAGGTTCGAATCCTGCCTCGGACATGGATGTGTGTGATGTCCTTAGGTTAGTTAGGTTTAATTAGTTCTGAGTTCTAGGGGACTGATGACCTCATATTGCTCAGAGCCATTTGAACCATTTTTGAACCGATGACCTAGCAGTTTGGTCGTCTCCCCCAAATCAACCAACCAACTAGTGGAGGAGTGTTTTAGCATTACGAACAGAGACATCCAGTTGTGCAGCGAGGTGTTTGTTTGTGATCTATCGATCACCTCGAATGAGAGTGTCCACACGTTCCGACATTTCAGGAGTCACAGCTGCGTGCCACGGGCCGGGACGCGGGAGATTAGACAGGTTTGTCAGACTTTGTTGCTTTGATGAAAGACGCCTCCCCCCAAGGACTCACCGTGCTTTTTGTTAACAGGCAGGTGTCCGTAGACAGTCTGCAAGCGGTTATGAATATCTGTGATGCTCTGTTTTCCGCCAAAACAAACTCAGTGACAGCTCTCTGCTTGGAACGCACGTCCGTTACTGACGAAATTTTGAAGGCTGCATGTGGCGCCGCCACCTATCGCAACTTCATGAAACTATAGGGGCTAAAGGAGGAATATTTCACGATGTCCCACTACAAACTCGCCGAGAAACAAAATGTGTTACGTTATTTATTAATCACCCTTCGTATTTATAACAGCATATTTTGTGGACAGCGTCACAAAGCTTCCGATGTCATCCACTGCGTCCTTTATATTTACTGTGTATACTATAACACTCCCTTCGAGTAGTCCTGAAATTACTTTTTACGTCTGACGAGAGCATGTACGTGGCCAAATTCCTTGAAGTAGGCAGTTTACATAGCAGTATGAAGTGGTGGCCAGTACAATTAGCTTGTAGAAATCTGCGACAACATTTGCCGTGGAATGCGAGTGTGTTCCGACTGCGAAACACCATTTTGCTTTCCGAGCCCGCATTTGGAGGTTTCGCCCGCGGCACTGCCCTCAAATACTCGTAAGCACGACTATTAAGTGATTTTCCTCTTGCCTACGACAGGTTTTAACGACTTCCATGTTTCTCTGTTTTGAGAGACACGCAAAGCCATGTAAACTTTGTGCAAATTTGCACATCCACCTCCACCGCCTAAGCTGGCTGCAGAGAGAATCGACCGCGAGGTGTGGAGCCGTGTTTGGAGGGCACTCGCCGTGGTGTATGTTATGCTAATGTCTTTGAACGCGGTAGGCGCCACCAAAAGGACCAGCCAGAGCCAGTGCAGAGCCTCCTTGTCAGTGCGGATCCGACTGCACAGGAGGCGACTGTAGCGGAACGGCACTTACGAAATGCACGGTCCAGTTCGCCTGAAGCATTCTCCACCTACCTTCACCACCAGTTTGCAAACTGAAAGACCCATATACTTACGACATAAGCATCAGTCATCGCCTCAAAAAAATAAAATTCTGTAATTAATTTGTTTGTATACAGGTACATGCAATTAAGGGAAAAACAAGAATGGACGGAGTAAGGAACGTATATATCAGAAAGGACCTTAAACAAGAAAGTATGAGAGAAGAAATTGAAAAAAAAAAGAGATTAAGATGGTACGGGCATGTTAAGAGGATGTGTGGGCAGAGACTCACCAAAATCATGGAAGAACTAAAGATGGATGGAAAAAGTACTAGAGGGCGCCCAAGAACACGGTGGAAAACGAGAGTGAGAACATCTGTGGAAAGGAGAGGTGTGACCTGGCAGCAAGTGGAGGAAGAAAAGTGGTGGGAGGACCGAGCCAAATGGAGAGGACTCGTCAGCACCCAGACCCGGCAGTAGCTGGAGCGGGATCCGGATATAGATAGGCAGGTACATGCGTGGACGGGAATATGTTGGGTCAACTCGACAATATCCAGGTGCCCCTAAGAACAAGAAACACCCTGACGACTCAAACAAAATAAACAAAGTAAGAATTAAAATAGAAAAGAAAGAAAATAGATCATAACTACAAGCATAAAATGATTATTGCAAATCTCCGTAGCATGCTGGTGATCAACAGCTACGTTCTGGAACTAGTCTTTTCCTTTTAATGCTATCTGAATGTATTTCGTTCCATTCAGACTACGCCAAGAGCTCACAGATCGTCGACTGCTTTAAGACGTACGTGTGACTTCCACCAACACACTAAACCATCGCCTGCCAAAATCGGATTGTCCATGAAGTCTGTCGATAAACTGAATAATCGTAGCCGTTCGCGCTTTAGGCTACTCAGGCTCATTTTTCTGAACTCTCCTTGCTACTAGAGCTCTGTTAGAAATGTTGGTAGGCCTATAGCATTGTAACTAGATATTTTAACTTTTCTGTTAGTTTCGTGCATTCGCAAGGCTTAATCTCAATGTTCGGATATTGTATCAGTAAATAATTAATTTATTACCAGAACGAGTCCATCTGTTTTCTTTTTTTTTTCGATTTCCTCACCCAAACGTTTTCCGGCACAACGGTATTACCTAAATATTTTAAAATATTTGAAGCGTACGAGTACAATGACGACGGAAAATTAGGCAAAACTTTTTCGTTGTTTGCAGCACATGCATTTGTTTTGACTGGGTAGTCTATCATCTGTAAGACGGCTCAAATGGCTCTAAGCACCATGGGACTTAAAATCTGATGTCATCAGTCCCCTAGACTTAGAACTACTTAAACCTAACTAACCTAAGGACATCACACACATCCATGCCCGAAGTAGGATTCGAACCTGCAAACGTAACAGCAGCGCGGTTCCGGACTGAAGCGCCTAGAACCGCATCTGTAAGACCACAGCTGTATTGATAGATGGGTAAGTCTAACAAAAATCACAACCTATTTGTGAAAGTTGAGCTTCTCTCGGCGTATGTAATGTTAAAATAGTGGAATGCTGCCAGGTGATGTCTTCGACAACCACCGATATTTTTACAGGTGCACACCCTTTCATTTTCAAGGCACGAAAGAAGCAAGTAATATCTGTGTGAGGGATTTAAAACCTCAATATACAGAGCATTTCCGGAAAGACAACACACACACACACACACACACACACACACACACACACAAACGCGCGAGCTCTAGTACCAACACACAAGGCGACCGACGTCAGAATTTATCGATTGGGTATACATAAATTATAACGGATGAAGTAGCATTAACTCAGTCTGTTGTTCGACAAGGGAGAGAGCAGGATTCCACGCAGGGAGTAAACAAGAACTTCCGTATACAGCTTGCCCATTGGTCATTAAATAAAAGTTATTTGAACAAACTCTTTGTTTTGAAGAATTTTCTTTTTTCTCTGTGGGTATTCATAGTTGTTTTCCTATTACTCTCTTCTTGTAAAAGTTTCTCTTTTGCAAACATAGTCCAAAAAACAATGTAAAAAGCATTTATCCAGAAAACTATAATCAGGCACTAGTTTCATAGAAACACACTGTCTATGTTCGTACTGCTTTAGTTTGGCTGCATCCGATGTTCGACTGTTTTCACTGTATACCTGGAGCGTATTTTAAACGTCCTCCCCCCCCCCCCCCACCCTCACCCCTCTCTCTCGGCTTTTTTGTCTCTTGTTAGTCATGTGTGTGTGTGTGTGTGTGTGTGTGTGTGTGTGTGTATGTGTGTGTGTGTGTGTGTGAGGGGGGGGGGGGGGGCTGCTCTTGTATGTTGGCAAAGGGGAAGCGGAGGGGGCTGGCTGGCATGGCGAACGGGAGGGAGAGGCCACTTTAGACACCTGCACCGGTCTCTAGGAATGTAGTTATGCCATTGTGTATATCCCTGTAATCCTGATACACATTCGAATCGCCGCGCTACAATGCCATAGCAGCACCTAGAGCAGCCGAAATAAAATGGCACAGCCCGTTGATCAAAGTGAGTCTCGTACGGTATTTCCGTTTCGGTACATGAAGGGGACTAACACTGCAACACGCTGAGTTGATGGATTCGTACGCCAACAAGGCACCATCATATGACACAGTGGTTAAGAGGCGAACAAGCTTCCCGTGTGGTCAGACAAGTCTGCATGATGAAGAACGAAATGGGAGACCATCAGTGTAAAAAGTGAAATTAATTAGAGTTCAGTTTTCACACGAAATTTTAACATGTCGGCGGTCGCTGCCCGTAAGATTCCGTTACTGCTCACACCATGCAAAGAACCCGCCGAATCGAATCAGCAGCGGAAATGTTGCTGCTGTTAATTACCTACTTAGTTTCATGTCCTGTAGATCATTTGAACGATTAATCGTAATGACGTGGAACGAGTCATTTTGATTTCACGCTATACGTTCACATGAGGGACGTTCAATAACTATTGCAACACTGTTTTTTCGGAAATCATGTTGGTTTTATTCAGGATTCTAATACACCATATTATTCTCCACTCTTTTGGCTACAAAACACTACTTTTCGACACAAACTCCGTTCAACACGACGGTCTTACGCGACCTCACTGGAAGGGCCTGTGAGCCCGTGTGGTATCATTCTATTTGACGATGTTAGAGCCAACGCCTTGTCGCATCAATAATTCCCCATCATTCACGTACTGCTTCCCACAATCTTGGGCCAAACACACCGAAGCCAGAAGGTGCGAGACTTGGGCACACAAGTTTGAATACCCCAACTGCTGTGCGAGAGTGTCAGCGTACCAACACCGTCCAGTTGTGCAGTGATGTGCTTTTCATCCATCGATCACCTCGAAGCAGAGTCCGCACATTCCAACACTGTAGAAGTCGCAGCAGTTGTGTGCGGCCGGCCGACATGCGGGACATCGGGCGGGTTTTGCGGACATTGTTGCGATGATGGCAGGCACCTTGCCCAACGACTCAACGTGCTTTTGTTCACTGCCACATTTCCGTGGACATTCGCCAATTGCCAATGAATATCTGCGATGCTCTGGTTGTCTGCCAAAACAATTTGAATGACCGCTCTCTGCTTGGAATTCACCTCCGTTACAGACGCCATTTTGAAAGGTACGTATAGTGCCGCCACGTATAGCAACTCAATGAAACAATAGGAGCTTAAGTGGTATTATTCCACATCGAATTCTGTGTTTTTTCAACCGAAATTGACCGAGAAAATACGTGTTGCATTATTTATTGGAGGACCCTTGCATTTAAAGATGGCTACTTTCTGATCATCAAGAAATTTTTATTTGTCAGGCCAATTGAGGTGCCTTCTTTATCCACCTAATCATCATGGAATAGTGATGACATTACCACAACGACTCTGAGACAGGTGCAAAGCAGGCAGTGTAAATACGAGGATTCACCACCGCCGAAAAAGGCGAACACAGAACTCTAATCGAGGAACGTAACTGGTACGGCGTAAAGCCAAGCGCCAGCACGCCAGTCGGGAACGACAGGGAAGAGAAAGATGTGAGAAGAAGTCAGCCAATCGTACGCTGGCCGGGCCTCCCTCCAGGACGACAACGCAACAGCAGCGGTCCTATGTGAAGAGGATATAAGCGCCGCGACAGACTGGTGACGGCTTAGTTCGATAGCAGCTTCAAGATTAGCGACTTGGATAGCAGTTCAGGAAATACTTTTGTTTGTTAGAGATCAGCAGTCACTGCAAAGACTTATTATTTCGTATGTCGCCCCTTGCTTGCGACACATCTTTGTAATTGCCGAAGTTAAGTATCTGTAATTTCCTTATGTAATAAAAATTATTACGAATTGTTTGATTGCTTCTCTAGCGAATCGAGTATGAAGGCTTCCTAGACACAATAAGATTGACGACAAGGCTAGACGAAACAGTAACGAAGAACGTATTTTGCGATTGCCGTGGTGTGTTGCTCCCAGATTATGCTCCTACGTGGAAACCGTCATAGGAGCGTACTACCGTCATCTGGTGAGGATCTAGGGAGCTGTCAAGATGGTGCGTTGTGGGAAGCTGTCCGAGGGCCCATCACACCTGCACCTATTTTACCTTCTCTCGCCGCCCACTCCCCGTAATCCTCTCACATGGCACCCAGAGACTACTAGTACTTTCCTCGTGTGGATAAATCATTACGTGACAGGCATTTATCAATGACGTCTAGGTGATTTCAAGCCGGGACAATTCCTACACACACACACACACACACACACACACACACACACACACACACACACACAAAACAAAAGCCTCCCCCGATGCGCACACACACACACACACACACACACACACACACACATATTGGTTTTCTAAAGCGATTGATTCGGTCATAGTACCTCAAGCGTTTAAAACACAGTCTGGCCGGCCGGAGTGGCCGAGTGGTTCTAGGCGCTACAGTCTGGAACCGCGCGACCACTACGGTAGTAGGTTCGAATTCTGCCTCGGGCATGGATGTGTGTGATGTCCTTAGGTTAGTTGAGTTTAAGTAGTTCTAAGTTCTAGGGGACTGATGACCACAGCAGTTAAGTCCCATAGTTCTCAGAGCCATTTGAACCATTTTTGAACACAGTCTGGCCAAAAATATTTATGTTCTGCGTGTTACCATTAAACGTCTTCAAGGAAGGAAGATTAGTATTTAACGTACCATCGGCGACTAGATCATTACAGACGGAACTCAAGCTCACAGCGAGGAAGGAAATCAGCTGTGCCCATTTCAAAGTAATTATTATGGCATTTCTCTTAAGTAAGCCACGGAAAACCTATCTGCGTCGCCAGATGCGGAAGTGAACTTCGTTCCTAAGGAAGTGAGTCCATTGCTTAAATTACTTCAGGTAAATTATGGTATAGTTCTCCCCAGTAGGCTGCGGTCGACCTCGCTCCCCAGACTCGTTCGAGAGACAGAGCAACACTGGGCTTGGACAGCCTGGGATATCGTACACAACATGCTGACCATAAAACCCAAGCGGATGAGAATCATTGCCGGCCGATGTGGCCGAGCGGTTCTAGGCACTTCAGCCAGGAACCGCGCTGCTGCTGCGGTCGCAAGTTCGAATCCTGCCTCGAGCATGGATGTGTGTGATGTCCTTAGGTTAGTAAGGTTTAAGTAGTTCTAAGTCTAGGGGACTGATGACCTCAGCTGGTAAGTCCCATAGTGCTCAGAGCCATTTGAACCATTTGAGAATCATTTGATGATAACTTGTTACGAAGTAGAAATCGGTAATGATACACTATCCGATCAAAAGTATCCGGGGACCTATTAGTGGACTTTAATATGGGATGTGTCCACCGTCTGTCTTTACAACTGCTTGAAGTCTGATGGTGACACTTTCAATCACCTGAATGTCTCTGGAGAGATGTCATCCCATTCTTTCTCAAAAGCCAAAACCGTAGAACGTAGTTATGTTGGACGTTGGTGTCTGGAGCGCAATCGACGTCGAACCTAATCACAAAGGTGTTCGTTGGGTTCAGGTCCAGAATCTTGGGCGCGCCAGTCCATTTGATGGATGTTATTGTCTAAAAACCACTGCTTCACAGATGCTGCTTTGTGACAGGGAGCATTGTCATGATGGTACAATTATCGTCTCCGAAAGATTCCTGTAAGTAGTAGACAAAGCCGTAAAATATATTGATAACCTCCCGCTTTTGTGGTTTTCCTAATAAGAGGCCCATATCCTAACCACAGAAAACATCCCTATACTGTAAGACAAAACATCCGTACTTCACTGTTGCCTCTATACATGATGGCAACTAACGTTCTCTAGTCAATCGCCAAACCCAAATCTTACATCGGATTCCCGTCACTCGAAATCTCTCGTTTCCAGTCATACACTGTCCAGTGTTATCCCTCTCTACACCACCTCAAGCGTCGCTCACCATTGACAACACAGATGTGTCACTAATGATGTACTGCTCTGCTATTGCAAACTCACTCTTTTTAATTCGCTACGCACAGTCATTGTGCTAGCTGGACTGCTCAAGAGTCATTTCTTCCGCTGATTTCATGCGACCTTTTATAAAGGCCCTCCCCAAAGCTCGACGGTCGCTGCCCGCCAGTACACGAATCTGTCTGGGTTGCGTTTAGCTGTGTTAGTTACAGTCATATCGCCAGCAGTCAACCTAACAGCTTTAGTATGGTTGAAATGTCGGTGATGTATGTGTTACTCAGGTGACATCAGACGACAAGTCCATATTCCAAGTCACTGAACTCTCCTGGCCGAACCATTCAGCTATTACTGCTTCTCCACGGACAACACAATACCAGGCGCCTCCTCCTATACTGGTGGGCCCACTTCTCGTGACGTCTGGGATCAACTTCAAATTAAGTAAAGGTGTTCGGATACTCTTGATCAGATAGTCGAAGAATTTTGTTAAAAAACAGTGATGAGTTCCTATAGTCAGTATATCTCGTCTGTGTGATTTAAAAAAACTTCCTTTTCAGCAACTCCTCTTATTCCATCAAAGAGGATCGTCACAGAATCGCTGAAAAATGAGTATTTCATATTCCTTTAAAAGTAACATTAGCTTTGTTCCATATTCCACAGACCTCGTTCTGTGGCATCAATGGAATACAACCAACGTAATGTAATCGTAATGTGATGTCTTACCATCTGTCACATATTCTGTTTCGACGACTTGAACTATATCTTACGTGGAAGCAACCATATGTTTCTGATGCAGCGAGACATTATTCTTTGTTGCTGATAAATATTTATTAGCTTGGCTACGCGTGTAGAAATAAGTGTAAGTGAGAATCGACGCACGTGTTTTTCTACATCTACATCGACATGGATACTCTGCAAATCACATTTAAATGCCTGGCAGAGGGTTCATCGAACCACCTTCACAAGTCTCTATTATTGCAATCTCATACAGCGCGTGGAAAGAATGAACACCTATATCTTTCCGTACGAGCTTTGATTTCCCTTATTTTAACGTGGTGATCGTTCCTCCCTATGTAGGTCGGTGTCAACAAAAACGTTTCGCATTCGGAGCAGAAAGTTGGTGATTGGAATTTCGTGAGCAGATTCTGTCGCAACGAAAAACGCCTTTCTTTTAATGATTTCAGCCCAAATCCTGTGTCATTTCTGTCACTCTCCCACATTTCGCGATAATACAAAACGTGCTGCCTTTCTATCAACTTTTTCGATGTACTCCGTCAGTACTGTCTGGTAAGGATCTCACACTGCGCAGCAGTATTCTAAAAGAAGACGGACAAGCGTACTGTAGGCAGTCTCATTAGTAGGTCTGTTACATTTTCTAAGTGTCCTCCCAATAAAACGCAGTCTTTGGTTAACCTTCACAAAAACATTTTCTATCTGTCCCTTCCAATTTAAGTTGTCGTAATTGTGATACCTAGATATTTAGTTGAATTTACGGTTTTTAGATTAGACTGATTTATCGTGTAACCGACGTTTGTGCGTGGAGATTGTGTGTTCAGATTCAGATTTCCCGTGCCCATACGATGTAACGCGTAAGAGAAGGGGATGAGGAAGGGGACGTGGAACACACCTGCCGGCACGTAAATAAGGGAGGTAAACGCGGCTCACGGAAGTACATCCACGCTGACGTGGTAGCGAAGCCGCGCAGCGCAGCCCCCAAGGCACTATCTATAACTTGGCAGTCGCCGGTGCCGAATACTCCTTGCTTTAGTGTCCTCGGAGGAGAGGTGCGGCGGTGCCGGGGCGTTCAGTTTATGGCGCCTTGCGTCGGCAGGGGTATCAGCAGTTAAGGACGTCCTGCCAACGTGAGACGCGTAAAATTCCCTCCCTCGTCGCTTCTCTCCTCCTCCCTCCCCTCCCCCCCCCGCCCCCAATAGCAGCTGCCAGGCCAACGTCATTACACCGAGTGAAAACACGCAGCTAGTCGTCATTACCTCTCCGTTTTCACCAACAACGTAACAGTATTACGAGTATTCTTACAGGAACTTTGCAAAATTACACTCGCGGAAATGGGAAGTGTTACACCATGAAACCCAAGTCCGATATCTTTCAAAATTTGTGGAGATGTATTAATGGATGTTAAATGATTAAGCTGTCATTACATTCGGAACAGATTTTCATCATCATTGTTGATTTAAGATGTGACCCCCACGGGGACACATACCTTCTGTATTCATTGTCCCATGGGAGCAAACAGTCTCCGAATGTCTGTAAAGTATGTATGCACAAATGTAAACGGACCCTAGCCAAGGCTCGACATACGTTATGTACCAAGAATAATGGGGATGTAACCCTTGTGCGTAATTTCTGGTTAAGACACTTCACAAGGACAATAATAAGTTTAAAAATTACAGGGTCGCCACCAGCCCAAGCCCTTCCTAACAATTAAGAAAACACCGAACTGGAAATTATCAGTCTAATTAAATTCAGAATTTAATTATAAGAATTAAGAAACTAACAAGATGAACAGGGTTGTGTGTCGTACTTAAAAAAATCAGGGAATAGAAATTAACTCGGAAACAGGCATCAATGAGAAAGATAAACGACGCAGAGTTTATCTTTTACGTAGCACATTTATTTCATTACTGAATTTGATGTACATCCTATGAATACATGTGACTGGTGCATGAACAAAAAAGTTTAACTAAATAACTCGCAAAAAATTGTAGAATCGCGCAATTAAAAAGGAAAAACACGCAAAAGGGAAGTGGAACACAATAATTCAATCATTCCATCTACATACCCACGACTGCCCGAAAGGAACAAAGCAACTTCCACACTTTTAATTTCAACCACCATCATTGCCGATTTTTAACAAAATAATTATATCACATTCCGAAAATACATAACTACACACGCTTCAGTTAAGCTGAAGTACTTAAATATGCCATGAATTTAACATAGGGAAGTTCTAAGTCGACCTACTTCCTATCAGCAGAAATCTTCTCTAGGAGCTATCAACTGTACTCACCAACCGCTAGCTGCAGAGTGTCCTTTCTCCACCGAGCTTCGCCTAACTACCGGTGCAACGGAAGCTACCAGAGGGGTAAGCTGACAGACAAACCAGTCCCAAAGTAGAAGGAGTAAATCTCTCTGTCCAGGTACTGGGGTCCTAAGTTGGTCACCCTGAGCTACCCTCCAAACGAGAAGCAAACATCACCTGCTCCTAGCAGACGACAACCAACTCAGCGTACCCAGCAAAAGAAACCCGAAACCACTCGTAAAAATACTCATTCAGTCACATTTACGCACACATAGGGTAGGGTGAAGGGAAAAACGTAATAAATACAGGTCATGGTTTCCTATGTAACACAAAAGAAATCAAACATAATATCATTTAATAAGCCGTACTTTGACTGCCTAGTCTTTCTGTGAGAGTAAATAAATTAAACCGCAATCAGGCGGTAGACAGAATAGGATGCACAGAATCCAGTGAGAGAAGTGTCTATGAAACGACTCCACAGAGACGTTTAATGTCATCTTGAGCAATTTCTTGCATGCTGGAAGCACATGCTGGGTTATAGTCAAGAAATTTCTTCTGGGTGTATAGTTCTCCGACGTTTCGGCTGCTGTTGCAAATGGCCTTCCTCAGAGTGTTTTTGATAACTGCTGAATGAGAAATACACCAGCGGAAGAGGTTGCTATCGTACTCTGATATGATATCAGAGTACGATGAAAGCCTCTTCCGCCAATATATAAGAACTAAAACTTTTATCATTGAGCAGTTAGCAAAAACACCCTGAGGAAGACCATTTGCACCAGTGCCCCAAACGTTGGAGAACGCGGACAATGCGGTCACATACCCAGAAGGATTTTGTTGTCTGTCACAACGGCCGCGGAAACCTACGCTTAAACATCCATGTTAGTTGATGAAGACGGCTGGTTAGCGGCTGGCGTGATGTTATACCTCTTCCCACTGCATCCCAGACGTGCTCTATGGGTGACAAATCAGGCGACTTGGCAGCCCAGTCAAGATTCTGTACGCTCTCCAAGCGTGAACTGCAGTGTGAAGTCTGGCATTATCCTGCTGGAACATACCATTTGGTATCCTGGTCGTAAGGGTATGAAAACAGAGCTTAGCATTCTTGTCACATACTAGGAATATTCAGCCTCCCTTCAACAATTACCGAATCAATTTCGTTCTCGTATCAATAGTCTCACACATCACGACTCCACGCGTTGTAGAGCTATGGGTCTCGAGAGTGGCTGCTTTCTGTAACCTTCTCCAGGTCCTCTATGGACGTCGGCATGATCACGACAAATAGAGGCGAGACTATTCAATGAACACCACTGAATGTCCAAATTCACAAAATACAAATGTTTGACGTCTCTGATGTAATGTAATTAGTAAACGATCCATGGCAATTAGAGAACTCAACCGAACTTTCAATAATCTGTACCCAGCCGTTCGCGGTGATTGCCTGTATCTAACCCCCTTCCACCTCCTCCCTGCCCGGATTTCAGCTCTAGTCAGCAGCCTATTCTGCGGAGCAGGTCGAAAATATTACGACCCTCTCTCGGTGTAGTACTTCTAGAAGAACCCATTCCTTCTCTTCTGGTACCCTAATATCATGCCTCCTTCTCATCATCACTCGTTCCGGAGTCATTTGTGGCGATAGGCTGCAGATGCACTCCTCTAGACATGCCATTTTTAGACGTCCACCTGCAAACGTTTTGTTACGTTATACATACGCAAAAGTCACCACGTACTTAGTTCTTAGTATGTAGGAATGACATCAGCTATGCACATATAAAACTGACAGTAAGTTGGCGTAAGGATCAAATTTTAATCAACGTATACCACAGACAAGGAAATGCTGGAGTATCTGCTTGGTAGTGTTGGGTTCAAAAAATACACTCCTGGAAATGGAAAAAAGAACACATTGACACCGGTGTGTCAGACCCACCATACTTGCTCCGGACACTGCGAGAGGGCTGTACAAGCAATGATCACACGCACGGCACAGCGGACACACCAGGAACCGCGGTGTTGGCCTTCGAATGGCGCTAGCTGCGCAGCATTTGTGCACCGCCGCCGTCAGTGTCAGCCAGTTTGCCGTGGCATACGGAGCTCCATCGCAGTCTTTAACACTGGTAGCATGCCGCGACAGCGTGGACGTGAACCGTATGTGCAGTTGACGGACTTTGAGCGAGGGCGTATAGTGGGCATGCGGGAGGCCGGGTGGACGTACCGCCGAATTGCTCAACACGTGGGGCGTGAGGTCTCCACAGTACATCGATGTTGTCGCCAGTGGTCGGCGGAAGGTGCACGTGCCCGTCGACCTGGGACCGGACCGCAGCGACGCACGGATGCACGCCAAGACCGTAGGATCCTACGCAGTGCCGTAGGGGACCGCACCGCCACTTCCCAGCAAATTAGGGACACTGTTGCTCCTGGGGTATCGGCGAGGACCATTCGCAACCGTCTCCATGAAGCTGGGCTACGGTCCCGCACACCGTTAGGCCGTCTTCCGCTCACGCCCCAACATCGTGCAGCCCGCCTCCAGTGGTGTCGCGACAGGCGTGAATGGAGGGACGAATGGAGACGTGTCGTCTTCAGCGATGAGAGTCGCTTCTGCCTTGGTGCCAATGATGGTCGTATGCGTGTTTGGCGCCGTGCAGGTGAGCGCCACAATCAGGACTGCATACGACCGAGGCACACAGGGCCAACACCCGGCATCATGGTGTGGGGAGCGATCTCCTACACTGGCCGTACACCACTGGTGATCGTCGAAGGGACACTGAATAGTGCACGGTACATCCAAACCGTCATCGAACCCATCGTTCTACCATTCCTAGACCGGCAAGGGAACTTGCTGTTCCAACAGGACAATGCACGTCCGCATGTATCCCGTGCCACCCAACGTGCTCTAGAAGGTGTAAGTCAACTACCCTGGCCAGCAAGATCTCCGGATCTGTCCACCATTGAGCATGTTTGGGACTGGATGAAGCGTCGTCTCACGCGGTCTGCACGTCCAGCACGAACGCTGGTCCAACTGAGGCGCCAGGTGGAAATGGCGTGGCAAGCCGTTCCACATGACTACATCCAGCATCTCTACGATCGTCTCCATGGGAGAATAGCAGCCTGCATTGCTGCGAAAGGTGGATATACACTGTACTAGTGCCGACATTGTGCATGCTCTGTTGCCTGTGTCTATGTGCCTGTGGTTCTGTCAGTGTGATCATGTGATGTATCTGACCCCAGGAATGTGTCAATAAAGTTTCCCCTTCCTGGGACAATGAATTCACGGTGTTCTTATTTCAATTTCCAGGAGTGTAGTTCAAATGGCTCTGAGCACTATGGGACGTAATAGCTGAGGTCATCAGTCCCCTAGAACTCAGAACTACTTAAACCTAACTAACCTAAGGACATCACACATATCCATGCCCGAGGCAGGATTCGTCTCGCGGTTCCAGACTGACGCGCCTAGAACCGCACGGCCACGCCGGCCGGCTAGTGTTGGGTCACAGGGCTCATGGTGTAACACTTCCTACTCGTATTTCCAACAGTGTGCCTGATATTCTAAACCTCTACTGTACAAGCTTAATTTGATAACAGATCTTTTTCGTTGTTCCCTTGAGGTTACTTGTCAATTTGTTATGTTGTTAGTGGAACCTCGCTTCAAAACCATGTTCAAATGGTTCAAATGGCTCTAAGCACTATGGCACTTAACATCTGAGGTCATCAGTCCCCTAGACGTAGAACGACTTAAGCCTGACTAACCTAAGAACATCACACACATCCATGCCCGAGGCAGGATTAGAACTTCCGACCGTAGCAGCAGCGCGGTTCCGGACTAAAGCGCCTAGAACCGCTCGGCCACAGTGGCCGGCAAAACGATGTGGAACGAGTCAGTTTACAGGATACGTGCGAATTATTACTGTTAACATTAATGAACACGTTATTTTCTAAGGCTACTCCTTAGTCTCCGCTATGGCCAGGTTTACGATTCGCTTTTTGTCTAGAACTGCATTTGTACGCATTAACTGACATGCTATCGTACACCTATCGCAATAAAACGGTACGCATAGTAAAAGAGATTCCTACTGAAGCCGTTACAGGTTGTATATCAGAGGAATTTTTAAAAGGAATTTCTGGAAACACAAATATAGGCTATTTCATGATATCAGTACCAACATATCTTCGATAATGTCACATGAAATATTCGATTTCTTCTTCTTCTTCTTCTTCTTCTTCTTCTTCTTCTTCCGCTTCCTGCTTCTTCTGACTTGCTGAAAAAGCCTATTAAGGAGGCTTATCTTGTCCTCGGTCTTCACAAAGACCTTTTTGCTCCTAAATCCTTTTCGCCAGCATTCTGAAAACATAACCTCACCATTGAATTACGCATGTGACTTTTTTTTCTGTTACTGATAGCAGTTCTAGTTCCCTCGTTGTGGGGTAATTTCTGGCTCCACCTGTACTGTTACAAACATTTACTCTGATAAATAATAATGATAAATTTTAGACTTCGAGTTGCCTGTAACTTCAACATTGCTGTAATAAGATTTTATCAACATAGTTTTGAACAATTTTGGATTTATGATGTTAAAAGTGATACGGAGTTGCAATAATGCAAGTGGCAGCCACAGTTAATCTGAAGTCAATCTGTGATAACGTGTTAGCGTGAAATGTCCTAGACGCTGGACGATCGCACGTTAGTGTACGCGATTGTACGATCTATTGATAAAGTTAAATGTCGAATGCTGCAGCATTGATTGATGGATATTACACTGCTATTTAGTGGAATACAAACACTTCATTGCCTTTTACTTGCTGCAGATTAAAAGTGGTGAATTGTTAAGCCGTCTCCCATAGGAATAGTTAATTACTACCTCTCTCGCGATCCACGCAATACACTTAAAAAGCGCTATCGCATCACCAGATGTTTGTTTAAAGACTTTCTTTTGGGAGCTCGACAACCCGACCCATAAAATAACGCAGAAACTGCCGCCCCCGCAAATCTGGAAATATTTTCCTGAGAAAAGCTTACTGTAGCTTTTTCAAGAGGCTACTAAAGAGACGTTCGTTTCATTCAGACAAATTTCTGTGAAGTCACCATTTAGAAACAGTTTTCCGCGTGAGAACCGGTGCTTGTAGCTTTGCCGAAGATAAAACGAAAGCGACGAGAACCTGCTTTCGAGTAGACTGATTTTAAAACGCCTCTTAATTGCGCATCTCGCAAGCAACAAAAGGGAGTGTGCAAAAGTTCGCAATGTCACCTGCCAGTATTATTGCCTCCCGTTCTTCGTTTGCCTGAGATATTGCTCCAGGAGCACCCAGTATTCAACAAGTGGGAACAAAAGAATTCCCATTGAAAGAATATTGGGAAAGTTTTGACTAGCAACTTGGGAAGCTGGAGAGCAGGGATTCCTCGCCGGCTTGTCGCAGCAATGCGGCAATTTACGGGCGTCCGTCGACCTCTTCCTCTGCGCTAAAGGAAGAGGCACGAAACACGAGAACAGGCCGCTGGCGAACGCTGATCTGATTTATGGTTCTTCATCGCTCTTCCCTCTACCGATATCAACGAAACACTTTCTTATGAGAATAAACGCAATCAAGGTGTTAGAGGACGGCAGCAGATAGCCGACGATGCTACGGTTAATATCTTCCTTCGCGTCTCACTCACAGAGGGGCGGTTCACTCCATTATAAATCGTTGAAAATGCCTTTTCCTCTCCTAAAGCCAAACTGTTCGTCACCTAACAAATCTCCAGTTTTCTTCCCTGTGCTATTACGAGCATTACCCGCGAAATGCACGGTTTCGGGTTACAGTTTCACTCTGGAATACTGTTTCAATTTGTATGTCCCATTGGGCACTTGTAACACCATACCTCTAATACTCTACTGATTTATTTTGTTTTATTTAATTTTACATCGTTGAACTTCTGTAATTAGTGTACCGATTAATTTGATACTGTAGTAAGTATAATCTCTCTAATGATCTTTTGTCTTCCTCATGTAATCTCTTTGGTTATCTTTAAAATTGAATAATTTTGTTTAAATAAGTTTTTGTAGAAGTACCAATATGTGCAAATGTTCTGTTTTATTTAAAATGTCTGTTTGCTGTTATGTAAACCGCTGACCTTCACTTAGCGTTCTTAGTTATTTTGTATGTAAAAGGTGTTGTGGTTCCCCTCGGGAACGGAACTGTAGCGCGCGCAAATTGTGATTGGCCTAGGTAGAAAAGGTGGAACCAAGAGTCAGTCGGGGACGAGCTATCAAACTGTGAACTGCCCATGTAAAAGTTGTATATTGTGCTGGTTCCGAGAGAGGCTTTTCCTGAAGCTTTCCAATGCCTCGGATGGCTGGATGAAGAGCTGGAATTTTTCTGAAATTGGTATCTATCATCGCCACCAAGAAATGACAGAGTCCAGCAATTCTACCTGCAAATCCACCTACTAACATGCAATCGCCACCACATTGCGCAATCACTGTAACGGAACGCTATAATAATGTACAGTGAAGGATCAGCTTATTGGATGTGTTAGTGTGCTCAAATATAAGGTAATTTATAGCTGAATTTATGTACCTACCTTGATTTTTTTCCTTATCATAACACCTCTCAGGTTCCTCTCCGTTTGAACTAAAGTGATTACCGAGTGACCTTACTGAAAGAACTTTAAAGGCCAGTGTTTTGCTAATAATGCCTCTTGAACATAATAAAAAGAAAGTTAATGTGGCAAGAGAGTGAGTTAAAGTAAATGATGCTTGCTGAAAATAATTTTCCTGTTAAAACAGATCATTAATATGTTGTTGCCAAGTTCAAAATTAAAAGTTCTTAAGACTGAGGCTTATAAAGTTTTGCTTAGTAAATGATCACATTGCTGCCTGTTGTAAATCACAGAAGGTGAGTCAGTATCTTACCAATATGTTAATTTTGTGTCTCACTGTAGTAAAAGTGGAAAACTACAGTTGTGGAAAGTTATAACCTCATGCTTGCTAAGCACTTGTTTCTTTTGGGTATTGAAAGTGTAATGATAGTGTAATAGGATCCACAGGTTATCCTTAATGCTCACGATAAATAACAATTAATAGAAAGACCACTATTTATCAAAACAATAATTACTTTACTTTAAAAAAAACAGTGAGAAGTAACCTGTTAGTGAATTCCATTTAACTTTCATTCTAAATAGAAAATTATTTAGCTGAGAGACTTAACCTGTGGCCAGTTCATAATTTTGCAATGAACTACATTTACAATTTTATGTCAGCTAGGAAAATGTTTGAAAAGTAATACTGAACCTATGTCCAATTTGTGACTCTACAGTGAATACTAATAGTAATGTTATAAATACCATTCTGTTTGAATAACCCATGAAAGTAATAGTGTGTATTGATATCTGTTATATTCATCCCAGTAGTTTGTTCTGATCTGTTAACTCCAACCTTAACCTGAACATACTGTATTCAGGAGCCAGAGTTCATTGCACTCGCGTGTGGCAAAGTATAGGTTGTGTTTGTCCGTCGAAGTTACTCAGACCTATTTTCTTGAACAAAAATGTTAATCATTCTCTTGCCTAATTAGGCTGGCGACCGTTTTTCTTTATTCTTTAAACAGTGTAGCTAGGTAACATATTATTCGTAACTGTTTGAATATTTACGTAATTCTGACTTTCACTTCCGGTAAGCCACCTCCGTTAGGTACAACACGGTCAATATAACAAAATTCCTCTCAGGGGGTAACACTGCTCTGTTGCGTTATAACATAATTGCTTTAACAAGATAGTTTTATTTCACGACCTGCCTTCAACTTTAAGGTTATGGTATAGCAGTAGCAGACGGTAGTGTTATACACTGACTGCTTCAGAAGCCTGTGGTCAACTCATTCCCTGCAAGGCGCCTTCAGCCAGACCAGAATATTCTTTTTTCTCAAAAATTTAATTCTTACACTCGTTCAAACATTAGATGAAATAAATAATTCTCGTAGTTGTTGACATAGTTCAGTAACAGCATTAACCTAGAACCCTCGTTTCTGACCATTTTAGCATATTTAAACCCTACTAGTTTTGCCCTAACTTCCGTTCCTTATCAGAGGTCACCCCGCTGTGTCCTTTCATCACAGTTTGCAGCTTCCACACATTCATTCCAACAGATTCTATATGTATAGTATTATCGCGCTTTTTCCCCTTTGTGGTGGAGGGACAGTGCAGACTTTTTCACGTTTTACAGACGTCGTTGAAGGCCACATTGATAGTGGAATAGAGTCAGTGATAACAGTGAATGGTGGGAAAACCCAAATAAGATTCGTGTTCTGAGTTACTGGATCCACATTATAAAGTTACACATGCCGGCTATGAAATATATTAATGCGTCTCCCCACGAAACTACTTAAGCGTGTAAATAGCAACGTACAGGTATATCAATGAAAATACAGTACTACTGCAATACTATACGAATTTCCGTTTCGTTTTTCTTTGTGAATTACTTCACGTAATTAAAATCAGCGTTCTAGGGTTTGGCCAGAGACTTTTGCGAAAGAGGCCTAAAGAAAAGGAACTATCTTTTTCTGTAAAACAAATCAAGTAGTGTGCTTGTTTTATTCACGACACAGTTAGGCGTCTTTCATTGTCTGGTAGTTGTAAGGTAAGCATCCATGTTTCTACGTACAGTGATTCTGACTTATATAAAACTTACTGTCATAATTGTGTATGTGAAATTCATTTAAAATATTAGACCTCGTTATCTCCCATATTAATAATTATAACTTTGTACGAATGTTTTAATTTTTTCGAAGGCCCTGAAAAAAGAATTCGTGACAAGTAGTTTGAGGGTATAACAACGGAACACATTATGAGTTCTATCGTTATTTATACTGTGTCGCTAAGCAGAACATCCCTGGGATCAATTTGCCAATCATTTCTTTTAGTTATTTTTTACGTAAGGATGTTGTTAGCTGATCCGTCAATTGCGATGATCTAGAATTTTGGATCAGGTTTGCAGCCTTTCTACGTTTCTCTCGCTCATCACAGTATTACAATTAATACTTTAATAATCGTATCGTATTCTTGCCGCGACTTACTGGGAAAATTTTCATTCAACAATCTCAGATTCTCCTTGTAGTAAACTTAAGAGAGAAACGCTTCAACATGACAGAGATCCCGATGTTATTCTATACGAAGAAAAAGCGGATAATGCAGAGACTTTCATTTATCTCGAAAACAAGCAAACTAACAGGGTACTGTGGCCAATATCTTACATGGATCACAAAAATGTTTACATATTTCTTTACACAGTCACAGAACAAAATGCGGTATTTAGTACGTTAATTATTTTCTCGGTGATAGATGTACTTTTTTTTAGGGCCCGTATAGATTGTTTTTCATAAAGAGACCAGTCTTTTAAGCTGAAACATTTATTCATTGAGGTTAAGGGTTTAGCTAGTTGCGAAGGTCCGTATGAAGGACCTGTTGTTTCTGAGCATGTTGGCGATACTATCAGATGCTTAACGATACTGGCGAACAGACAAATTGCTAACGAAGAGGTTCTCCAGCGAACAGAGGGACTGTCATGTCTAAAGACCACCACCGTTAAAACACGACCGACATGAATCCTGGATGAGTCATATTACCTCGGCATTTATATTACTTAGCCGGCCGCAGTGGCCGTGCGGTTCTAGGCGCTACAGTTTGGGACCGCGCGACTGCTACGGTTGCAGGTTGGAATCCTGCCTCGGGCATGGATGTGTGTAATTACAGTCAGTTGATCACGATGTATTTCGTTTGTTAGGCATTTAATTTTTCAAATGGTTCAAACGGCTCTGAGCACTATGTGTCTTAACTTCTGAGGTCATCAGTCCCCTAGAAATCAGAACTACTTAAACCTAACTAACCTAAGGACATCACACACATCCATACCCCAGGCAGGATTCGAACGTGCAACCGTAGCGGTTGAGCGGTTCCAGACTGAAGCGCCTAGAACCGCTCGGCCACACCTGCTGGCTTTAATTTTTCACTAGTTTTCTTGATTGTTTCGCCAAAGTACTTTACGACACGTTTCGTAACAACTTTTCTCCTTTATATATTTTATAGGCAATATGTATATTTATATATTGTGTGTATTAAAAATATATAGTCCATGTATGCCCAAATATTTACTAGTGGATCGTGTAGAAATTTCAAGAAAATCGGCCAAGAACTTTTAGAGACTTTTGGTAACAACTTTTCCCTTTCATATATTACATACAACATGTTTCAAGTCAAATTGCGAAATCCTGGGTATACACTGATTTTCCTCTTGTTTTGAAGACAACTTGTGAAAAATTTCATCAAAATCAGAATAAAACGGTAAATCTGTATGGATTACAAACAAACAAACCCACTCTCCTCTTGAAGAAACATGTCCGTTGTTCGGCAGTACAACTGAATCAGGCGCAACTTTTTAGCTTATCACTTCTTGGCTACTAACTGTACTCGCAACACACTTTTCTGACAGTATCTACATATATTACTGCATATACTTGGCCGGACGGAGTGGCCGTGCGGTTCTAGGCGCTCCAGTATGGAGCCGAGCGACCGCTCCGGTCGCAGGTTCGAATCCTGCCTCGGGCATGGATGTGTGTGATGTCCTTAGGTTAGTTAGGTTTAATTAGTTGTAAGTTCTAGGCGACTGATGACCTCAGAAGTTAAGTCGCATAGAGCTCAGAGGCATTTGAACCATTTGATTTGCATATACTTGCAAAATTATGCCATTGTACGACACACAGCTCAGGAGATATGGCATCATAAACATTGAGATACGTGAAAAACAAGCGTTTGCTTAAAATGGCGCACAAATTACCCAGATAATTCATCCAGTGTTTCATAATGAGACCAATCAGCGGCTTCTAACGAACATTAAGCATAATTTCGAATCTTTCGTAAACCTTTTCTCGTTTGCATCCTTAAAGTCAAATATGTAACACTTTAACCCATTTGTAAAGTAATCAGACGTCTAAAGCCGTTTTATAAATGAATTTCGATTCTTAAAGGAACGCGTGTTTACTGCTGGAAGTCTAAACCACATAGGTTTCTATAGATGGGCAGAACACAAGGGAAAGACCGGAAATAACGAACACTTACCAAATTAAGGAAGACTGCTAGTCCTACTGACAAGGAATCCCTTGAGTGCAAGATCCCATAAGAGCACTGATGTTCATAGCATTCGACGCCCCACATGTCTCCTACCATGCAACCATCCATAGTATTGGCTGCCAATGCCAAGAGGGGGCGGAACTGGAGGTGTCCAGCGGTGAGCCCAACATAAGGTTACGGAGTGTAGATGAACTGCTTCTTCGACGAGTAACACACAACAAGACTACAGTGCTAATCGTGTTGAAATAAAGCAGAACAGTGGCAACGATAAACAAAGCAAACACTTCATAATATCTACAACAACAGTTGACGAAATTGACATTTCGTCAGAAACGAACCCAAGGCATTTCGCATAGTGAGAAAGAAGTGGCAGGTGACATATTAGCGTTCTTGTAAGATGAGTCAGTGGAATGTGTGATATCGTATACGCTCGACTGTGCGTATAATGCGTATGAGGAATAAAATGACGACGATACGTGCTTAACAAGTGGAAGTGATATTGAAAATGCTGATCCATGTAGTTCATCATACTTGTCAGTATGAACACTCCTTTTGGCCAAAACACCTGCTCAAAATAATATGCTTTTTCTAGATTCTTGACCTGCGTAAAAAACTTGTACTCGTTTAGAGCAAACTTTCCCTCCCTAAAAGTGCGTAACATTGCAGTTCATAACAACTGGAACCACTGGAAAAATTCATCTTCTGGACGTTTGTTTCTTCCGTGCCTATAGAACACCTTATCGTATTGTCTGCAGCTACGACTCAAAGAATAGACAGTTTCATGGTAAGCTCCAAGACAGGTTGTTTCGCATTCGGTTGCATACCATCACATTCCAGCAGTTCTCCTCACCCCGTTATATCAATATGATTCAATACGCATTCTTTAAGAACCACACCTAGCTGAACAGTCCGAACGATTTGTAATTCCCATGGAATTCGTTCTTCATGGTGCGAACCTTTGTGATCACTATGGCGCCCCATTTTTCATTCGGATTAATGGTAAAAGTCAATGGTTTTCTTAACATTTCTTGAATGTAGACTATGTCCATTTTGTGAAGCGTAATTCATTCCAAAGAAGGTTCATCGCTGCACCTCTCGTACACTCATTTTCTGTCGCTCTCTTGATGCACATGGTGAATCATTAGCAGCTAATATTTTTTTCCTGACGTAACTGTTAACACAGCACATTCAAATGAGCTTTACTAAAGATTGAGCTTGCGACATCGCATTCAAGCTGTTCCTTGTGAGGGCACAATGATCTAAGTTCGCAGCGAGTGAAGAAGAAAAAGTACAATGATTCACCCTTCGGATCAAAGACCACAGAAGGAGAACAACAACAAGTGATACGTCAGTCATTCCACGAAACACTGGAGTTTCTAGTAGCCCGCTAGGGTACCCGAGAGCGCTAATGCGCTGCTTCCTGGACTCGGGTAGGCACGCCGGCCCCGGTTCAAACCCGCCCGGCGGATTAACGACGAGGGCCGGCCAGCCTGGATGTGGTTTTTAGGCGGTTTTCCACATTCCGCTAGGTGAACACTGTGCTGGTCCCCACGTTCCGCCTCAGTTACACGACTTACAGACATTTGAAAACGTTCGTAAAAATGGTTCCAATGGCTCTAAGCACTATGAGACTTAACATCTGAAGTCATCGCCGGCCGACCGAGCGGTTCTAGGCGCTTCAGTCTGGAACCGCGCGACCGCTACGGTCGCAGGTTCCAATCCTGCCTCAGGCATGGATGCGTGTGATGTCCCAAGGTTAGTCAGGTTTAAGTAGTTCTAAGTTCTAGGGGACTGATGACCTCAGCAGTTAAGTCCCATAGTGCTCAGAGCCATTTGAACCATTTTTCTGAGGTCATCAGTCCCCTAGACTTAGAACTATTTAAACCTAACTAACCTAGGGACATCACACACATCCATGCCCGAGGCAGGATTCGAACTTACAACAGCAGCAGCAGCGCGGTTCCGGTCTGAAGCGCCTAGAACCGCTCGTCCATAGCGGCCGGCTAAATGTTCGCACTATTTCATGGCTTACACTAGTCGCAGACAGCTGGGGGTACACTACTTACGTCCCGGGGGGTTGGAGGTGGCGGCAGGAAAGGCATCGGGCCACCCCCTGCAACTAAAATTGCCAAATCGATAATAACAAGGCCCGACCTAGCGTTGGTGCAGGATATAGGCCCAAAGACAAAAAAGAAGCAGCTCGACTTCCTAGTACTGCCTTGTTATAGCGTTTATACAAGACAATGTAGTATCAAAAGCCCGGCACCTGCAAGGCACTCACGCTTGGAAGCGAAAACGCTCAGTCGTGGGAAGAAGACCAGTGCACTGTTGTGGCGGAAACGGTGCGCATGTCGGATTCATTGAGTTTTCCTTCCGCAGACCTCTGCGAACGGGGCCTGCGGCAACTTCGCGGAATCTCTGGAGGCGCTAACTGAAACATTAGTCCCAGTGGCCAGAGGCGGAAGGCCAGGTGGAGCTGGAAACAGGAAGTAGCGGCAGAGGACGCTGGCGGGAGGAAGGGTACGCCAGCGCCACACAGCTTCGCAGCTACAGGCGCGGCCCGGGGCTACCTGCCAAACTCGAAACTGCTCCGTATTTGTCACTGGAGCAGACCCAAGTGCCGCAGTTCTGCGGCCCGGACAATGGCGCTGTAGCACACCTTGCTTGAGTTAAACTATCCACGACGATCCACACAATTTAGGAAGTGTGCTAACTTAAAGCAGTCAACCAGATAGTTCTTTGAGACTAGAACAGTACAACGTGCTCATTACTCTTTTAGGGACCTCTTCTTTGAGTTTCAAAAATACAGTACGTTTCTACGTTAATGTCACAAACTTGCTGAGATGACGAGCGATCGCTGTATCAATCTGAGAGAAAGAACTTCGACTATGAATAACTTAAGGTGGAATGATTACATAGATAATATTGTTGGTAAAGCAAACCAACGACTACCATATATTGGCAGAACATTTACAGGTCTACTAAAAAAATGGTTCAAATGGCTCTGAGCACTATGGGACTTAACATCTTAGGTCATCAGTCCCCTAGAACTTAGAACTACTTAAAACTAACTAACCTAAGCACATCATACACATCCATGCCCTAGGCAGGATTCGAACCTGCGACCGTAGCAGTCACGCGGTTCCGGACTGAAGCGCCTAGAACCGCACGGCCACCGCAGCCGGCAAAGAGGTCTACTAAATAGACTGGCTACATTATGCTAGTATGCTCTCTTATGGAGTGTTGCTGTGTGGTGTGGGATCTGCATCATATAGCATCCACGGAGGCCATCGAAAAAGTTCAAAGAAGGGCAGCTCGTTTTCTACTGTCGCGAAGCAGGGGAGAGAGCGCCACGGATGTGGTGAGTGAATTAGGGCGACAAGCATTAAAACGAAAGCATTTTTCGTTGCAGCGGGAGTTTCTTATGAAATTTCAATAATCAACTCTCTCCTCAACGTGTGAAAACATTTTGTCTGGACCCCTCTACATAGGAATAATCATCATAATAAAATAATAGAAATCAGAGTTGGCACGGAAAGATTCAAGCGTTCGTTTCTCCCGCGCGCTGTTAGAGAGTGGAACGGTATAAATAGCTTGAATGTGGCTTGATGAACCCTGTGTCAGGCTCTTAATTGTAAATTGCACAGTACAATATAGATGCAGATGTAGATTCGAAAAAGACTGACAAGAGGACCACACGGCAGTCGGATTTTTCTTATTTCTTTATATTTATGGTACGTGAAGTTCGGAGTTCAAATGCCAACGCTTCGAAGCGTTTCAATGCAACCCCGAAAAATCCTCGAGAAAATCAACCCTGAAGTTTTCCGAACACGTTTTACTCAGTAAAATGAAAACAATTATTTGACGTGCTGTCGGGTTCTGTGGCAGAACGTTTCACTGCCACGTGAGTGACCGGGTTTCCATTTACAGCCGATCAAAATTTTCAAAAAAATCCGTAGTGTTTGAGACGGGTAATGGCCGATCGAATCTCGTTTCGGTCTTTTTTTTTCGTTCATTTGGAATACCTAGATCCTTTACATATTAAATTCATCAGATATATGCTAACTAGCACATAGCTAATTATCATTTTTTATGAAAAATGCACATCTTCTCCTTTCTAATTACATATCGCACGCAAAATTCCAGTTTTAGTTGCAAGTATAAATTCTTAATAATTGCTCTTGTATTAGCAATCTTTTATCAAAGTTGTTTATACGAGGGTTGGAACTTAAATAGTGACTACTATTTATTCACAACTGATACATAGGAGTTACATGTTTGCACTTGTTACTGTCCTTCAAAGTAGTCACCAGCGTTGTGTAGAACCCGTTGCCAGCGATGTGGAAGGCGTAGTATACCGTTAGCAGAGCCTGTTCTGTTCATGGTGCGAATGGAGCGGTCTACTGCCCGTCGAATCTCTGGAACAGTTCTGATGCGAATGCCACGAAGTGGTTTCTTCATCTTCGGAATAAAATCGAAGTCACAAGGACTTAAGTCAGTGGAGTATGATGGATGGTACAGTACTTCCCAGTTCCATCGACCGAACAGAGCAGCCACAACTTGCGCTGTATGCGCCCGCACATTGTTGTGCAAAATGATGGGTGGGTTGCGCAGAAAGTGTCGCCGCTTCTTTCACAAAGCTGGTCGCAGGTGATGCTCCAAAAACGAACAGTAATACTGTGCATTGGCGGTCTGCGTGGAGGGACGTAATGCGTTAGGACAACACCATCACAGTCGTACACGAGAATCACCATAACTTTTACCGTACTGGGGCTCTGACGCACTGTCGACTTTCGCGGCGACCCATAATGCATTCGATGGATTGGCGTTTCAGTTTTGGCTCGTACGATGTGACTCATGTCTCATCTAGTATTACGATACGGCGTAAGAAAGCCTCTCCTTCGCGCTCATAGCGCTCCAAGTGCGTCTGAGCAGCGGCGTAACCCATCCATTTCTGCATTTCCGTCAAGTCATGAGGAACCCATCGTGATACAATTTTTCGCATGCCCAGGCTTTCCTTCAGGATGCGAAGCACAATCGTATGCGCTAATCCGGTTTCGTGGGCGAGCTCACGAATCGTATGGCGTCGATCACTG